>NW_026850076.1:0-600000 GCF_030869225.1 Colletotrichum abscissum
GACCAGCTCGAAGACGTTGTGATATCCAACCGCATGCGTCTGCTCCAGAAGGATCTGCTCGACATCAAAATCGTGGGTTCTTCCGCCTCGGATCTCTGGGGATCTACACCTACAAAGGGCCATCTTTTGGTGTAAGGACTTATCGATACTTTGTAGTCCATAAAAATGGACTCTTCCAAACACATGTCCATCTGAAAAACCACACAAGGATGTGATGAATGTGATGACCTTAGTCGTGGTGTCGCCATCACCAACAGCCACAATATCTCACCAAAACTTTGCTAAGATAGTATTTTTTAAAATTACCAAAGAAGGGCATTTTACGTTCAATAGCACTAGTTTCTATCAGGCCGTGGAAACCCGGATGTGTGTATTCGGCATGGCGTATACGTATGCTGCAGAGCAGTGAAGTGCGGTAGATATTATACTTTAAATGAGACTACCCCTGAATGTGAACGCTGATTCAGGACAGATTGAAATTACATCTGAGGTATTCTATAGCCATTTATAGTTCGTCTGTAACCCTCCCAGCGTTTGTTTCTACCTTGCCTGTGGGAGGGCTGTACTGTCTTGTCTCTTTATTTAGACTTGCAGTCAGGGGCCACCATTGAAAGGATGTTATACCTTGCCTAGCATCAGCTTTGTGAAGGAAATATCAAGGAAGGTCCTGTTGTTGAAGCTATCACCGAGCAGTCCTTCCCTCTTCTGCCTGAGATCAGATGTACCCTTGTATCTACGTACACACACCTTGGGATTGCCAAACTGCATTTGAAGGCAGGAGCCTAAACCATTGCACCCAGAACTTTCCGTAGCTACAAGTTCTTAACAAAGTGAAAGAACCAAGGTCTTCCTGAAGATGGGAAAACTCCGCCTGGTCCTCCACAATTCCACCAACACTTCCAACTACACGCCCCCATCTTCAACTCCTCTATTAATCATTAAGCTATCAGTGACGATCATTGCTAAACCTATCAGCCACTGCACCGCAACATCGATTGATGCCCCCGATCCAGCACTGCAGAGAGAAACGAAGACGAGCCAACATGGGCAATGACGCTACAATCAACGAGATTGAGGAAGTTTGGTATTTCCTGGCGAGCGTCGGCGGAGCGATGCTCGTCGTTCTTCTCGTCCAAGACATCTCCAAGTGGTGCAGAGATAAACTATTCGAGCGACACATCGGTATGTATGCTCTGTATCCTGCCAAACGTTCATTCCGTCATTGAGTCATTGCTGATCAGCTGAGATAACAGAGAAAACCCGAGTGAAAGCCCTTGTCGCCTATCAAGTCTTTCTGAAGATGGAAGAGAGCCTGCGCGAAGAAATTTTACGCGAGCGTCGCGAGTACGAAAAGGCCAAGACGAACGCTTGGAACCTTTTTGTGCACAAGGGTGAACGGATCGATCGAGAGGAAAAGGCGATTGAGAAGGGTAAAGAGGAGGTGAAGCAGATGAGGACCGACCTAGAGAAGGACAAAGACGAGGTGGAGAATATGAAGGCGGATGTTGAGAAGGGTTTGGAGGAGCTCCGGAAGATACGTGCTAAGATCATCGAGAAGGCAGATGAGGATGCCGGCTCTAGCAACAGGGTTGAAGACATGGACCGCAAGAATCGTGAGCTGGAGCAATAGATGATGCTTCACAGGTACTTGTGATAATTCTGTCACCTTCAGGGCGGAAAGGGGGCACTGAACACAGGAAAGCGTCAAGGAACAGCGACCATAGAATCAATCAGCACAGAAGCAATACCATGACATAGACATGCCTGCTATTCCTTACCACGATCAAGAGAACCGAGTACTTGTTCCACAAGTCCTTGAGACATCCAGACCGTTTTTGCTCAATATTACATACTCAGATGAACCATTTATTTCTTTCTAATGGGCATTGGAAAACATAATTAAACCTAATGGGCCGTGTAACAGCTCTTGGATATCTTCTAGACACGCCGAACTATCCAAACATTTGCTCCCAAGGCGAAAGTCGGCGTGTCTTCACTAAATCTTCAAAGAAATTGCTGATACTTTCCTGAATATCCTCTACATCAATCCTGGGGTCGTCCAGAAGATCCCAATCAATGGACCACCAGAGGGTTGCTCTTTAAGACAATTCCTCCATCATAAACAAATATATCCTTTACCGAGGCCTCTCCTGAAACCTCTTTCTCTTTATCATTGCCAACCATTGCTTGTCTGCCTGTTGTCCCATACACCCAAACTTTGAAAGAGCTCTAGTTTCCCGCATGGAAACACAACGGAAGAGCGTGAGGTCTTGCGCTGTCTTCCGGAGGCTTCCACAGCCAGAACAGTCACATCACTCGGAGGCACCCGCCTTTTGGAAAACATGGAATCACATGTTCCCGCTGGCATCAAACCCTACCTATCCCACGATCTTTCAGGAAGGAACCAAAGAAGAAGGGCTACTCAAGCTGTCAACATCGCCTTCCTGCTGGATTTGCTTTTCTCCAAACATACACTACACTCTTGCATCAGAAGACCATCATCATATCAAACCCTACGGAAGCCCGAATTACCGAAGCAACTTCATCACCAACAAGACCTGTCGCTCATAATGGAGTATCACGTTTTCAAGCAAGTCATCCAGACGGTCTTGATCGCCATCTTGATCCCCTTTGGCGCCATGGTCATCCTCGAGATCATTCCCACCGTGATCGGCAACAAGACTGCTCGTCAGGCTGGTACGTCATCCTTGCTGACTTCACAATGTTCTACCCAAACAACGTCACTAAATCAATTCAAATTCAGCAAAGAAGATTCAGGAGCTGAAGGAGAGAAACGCCGACTTGATGACTGAGGTCGAGGATGCCAAGGAGTCCAAGCAGAAAATCGTCAAGCTCATGGAAGAGCGCGAGGCCGACAAGCAAGAGATCGCTGAACTCACGAAGAAGCTTGAAGCCGCCGAGGAGAAGTCACAGCTACTGACTGACGCGCTTTATGTGGAGGCCGAGGACGCTGAGAAGTCTCAGCTGGAGATCGTCGACTTGACGGACGAGCTGGACGCCGCGCGCAACTTCGCTGCCACCACCCTCAACACAGCCTTTCAAACCAACCAGGAGGCGCGCGAGAAGACTGTCGATATGCTTAAGGACCTGTCCGAGAGAATTGCCATGTTCCAGAAGATCGCTGAGATCAGCAACAACTCGATGAAGCAGCACCTGGAACAGGTCCGCAAGTTCTGCAGCTTCGGCAACGTCGGCTTACAGAATTGGACCGGGGAAATCAAGGTTATTCAGGAATGCATCAGGCTTGATTATGGCCGAATCAAGCTTCTCGACGAGGCGACTGCCATGGGGCACAACTTGCAAGCCACCATGGATGAGATTGACGAGGCCGCGAAGAAGCAGAGTCCCTATTTCAATGCCCCTTCTCCTTCTTGTCGTGCTTAGATGTTTGGATTGCGTTGGCAGATACATCATACGAGAGGTGGACTTCCTGGTTACTGATACTTGGAAGACCGGCCGTATCGTGGAATATGCCGATGCAGAGCAGCATGTGGTGGAGGAGGACTGACGCGATGCCAGAATATGGGGGCATTTGCGTCGGCTCGCGTCCGCAAAAATTCAGTTGGCTCTATTGAGATGAGCCTTTATCATCGGCTTTGGAAGGAAGGCTGAGAGATTCTTTGGCACGCCCCCTGAAGTCGGCTCTCACATGGATGTTGACGGCTGCTTAAGGCGTCAAAACGGGTCCCTTAGCTCTTCCAAGAATTGACACACGCATTCGAGATATTCGAAGAACCATTTTTCGTACACATGAATTGTCTCCTCGACAGTACGAGGGTCTCCTTCGTCGAAACCAACCCCACACGCCAAAGGGTGATGTCTTTCTCAAGCTTGCTTCCTACCCCAGCCAGAGCAACATGAACAGGACGTTGGCCTCTGTTACCTCGTGCGTCAAGTGATCGATCCACATCCGCTTGAATTTGTGTTGTGCGAGAAGCGCAGTTGTAGAAATCTCGGCATTTACGCTTGAGCGCCCACCTCGAAGGGTGGATTTGACTTGACGTCCTATACATCTGAAGCGTGACCCAGGCTCGTCAGGCATCGGATGGGCGGGGTCAGCCCTCAGTCCTTGACAGTTGAGAAGTCTTGGTCCAACGACGCCAACTGAGACAAGAACGAGGACGTGTGTGCAAAAAGTTGCGCGCCAGAAATGCTGGCGACTGTGTCAAGTTGATGCGCGATAGGTTAGATTTCACCACCGTAGATTTGGCGCATGTCTTTCTCGATACGAACACTGAAACCTACTTGACCCTTAACGGGTCTCTCAGAGAGCAGCATAGCTCGTTCTACCCGCCTAAGGTGAGGTGGTTTCCATGGAAAACCTGGCTCCCGCTGGCCATGAGACCCCAGATTGGCCATATTTTGAGAAGGTGGTTCAGCGACGATATCACGTGAGTGGCTTTGCATTGAGGCGCAGGTTCAAATGTCAAGTCACATAACAAACTTTCAGTTGGGCTCTCCGTTTCAATTAGCCGTATCCTTTTGAAGTTCTGGTTGCATTGCTTCGATTGCCTCACACGCAAGAGAGTCGCATGCTTCAAAGTCAACTTTCTTTGTCAGCTTTGGACATCAAGATGCTTCGATTTTGACAAAATGATTACTGCGCCAGAGCTTTCTTTTGCTGGTCAGCCATGAAGTACGAGTCAGTCATCCCACTGGCAAGACCCATGAGCATGAAGTAATTGAGGTAAGCAGCGATCGTTGGCGCTAATGTCCTTTTCTTGGCGCTAGCACCATTTCGTGATCGAAGCCCGACAGCATCCCCCCCTGAAGTCTCAATTCAGAATTTCAGCTGACAAGCCACTTTGCCTGGAATAGCAGGTCGAACCAAAATGAAAGGCTCATCGCTTCGAGTACGAGCTGATCAACGAGTTTCGAATCAAATGAGATGAGTAGGAGCCTGCCTCCGCCCAATCGGCGTGAGATCAAATACCTTGAGCTTCCAATGAGCCCAACGCCCCGTCATGGCCGTTCAAGCTGAATTCCAGCGCTGTCACAGTGTCGATTCGAATGCGACAGCTGGTTCTGGTGAAGACCACATCACCCATCAACCAACAACCGTTAAGCCGTTCGAAGAGGTGTAGGGAAAGTAACGATCAAAGCAAGTATGAAACCCAAAGACTCAGAACGCCGTCACGGATGTACGGCAGATAAATGTGAGGTCAGTGGCTGGCTGATATATCTGACATGCCATTCCATCATTGATCTAAGAAGAGACGAAAGGAAAAAAGGGGTTCGAAGCCTTTCGGGATGCGGGGGGGTTGATTCGTGGCCTGGACCCTGCGGGCTTTGGACGTGGGCCCATGCTATATCCAAGACGCGTGTTCGTCCCGGTAGCTTGGGGTCCAGGGGCGTCCCTGGACCTGTCCCCTCCAAGCCCTGCACGCTGGAAAGCCCAGCCCTAGAGGGATTCGCAATGGGACGACGAGTCGAGTTCCAACGGCTGAGACCTGCTGGCGTGGCCCTGTGTGCCCTGCCCACCCGCCGTTGGTCCTAACGACAAAAGGGATGGGCTATGCTTGTTGGTTTGGCCGCCGCTGGCATCATCTTGCGTCTTCACCTGTGACTGGCGGACGGAACGCAGATATCACTGATCTCGGAACACGCGAGCCGGGGTGGAAGCTGCGCAAGTGTCGCCAGTCAGATAGATTAAGCTGAGTCTGGGTTGACGCGGGAGTAAGGAACATCGGCATAATAAGCTTTGGGCTAGCACCGGTCCCAACACCCCAAAAATGGAAGCACAGCTTGAAGGTCTTGGCTGTTTAAAAGGTCGCCGGCCCAGGCAGTCGAGACGCGGGGAGAAGACTCAGTTTCCGAGTTCCATTGCGAGCTTTTTTGCTGCAAAAGAGAATCGACAAATTGATACGACTTTGAGAGAGAAGAAGAAGGGAATGTGAAAGGGCCTTAAGGATGGTTCGTCTCCTAGTATCACCGCGATACGGCGGTCAGTCGACGCCAATCATCGCCGGCGCGGCCTTCGTCACCCTCTGCGTCGTCTACCTTCTCCGATTCCACGGCGCGATAACACCTTTCACATCAGCCAACTTCAGCTTCCGCACCTCAAAAACGTCGGGTCTCAACCTCGACGCCATCAACGCGACGGCACAATATTTCGTCGACTACCCTCTCGGCCCGCCATACAAGAAAGTGTTTGGAGAGCTGGGTGAGCGCACAAAGGTGCTGCGCTCGTGGATCGAGGCGCTCGAGGAGAAGGAGGGCGGCCGCACCGACGGCCTGCGGGTTGTGGGGGCCGAGAGACAGTTTCTCGACGCCCAGGTCGAGCGAGTCGCCGCATCCCTGTTCCCTTATTTGCAATCTCCGCCGAGGGACATCCACAGCCAGACGCCTCTGGCCGATCTCAGGCGAAGGTTTATGGGGGCCGCTGCCGCTGATCGTGCGCCCCCGCGGGCTCCGGCACAGCAATTGGGCGCCGCCGGGTCCGGCAAAGAGAAGCCGGAGTACGTGCCGAGAAATGCCGGTATCGTCATTCCGACGGGACACGGGACGCTGCGATTTGCGTGTCATTTGGTTGCGTCCTTGACGCGCGTTTTGCAGACTACGCTGCCCATTCAGATTGTTTACGCCGGCGAAGAGGATTTATCTGAGGAGGACCGCGACACGCTTGTGCAAGCTGCCGAGGGCGATGGCGGACGCATTGAATTTTTGGACATCTTGACCGTCTTCAACGACACGACATTGAAGTTGGCCGAGGGAGGATGGGCGATTAAGCCGTTTGCCGCACTCGGCAGCCGATTCGAGGAAGTTATTCTCCTGGATGCGGATGTCGTCTTCCTGCAGAAACCCGAGCAGCTCTTCCAACAGCGCAATTACCAAGAAAAGGGTGCGCTTCTCTTCCATGACCGACTGCTCTGGAAAGATCAGTTCCCCGAGAGACACGAATGGTTCCACGATATGATCAAACACCCAAGCGAGGAGCTGCAAAAGTCGCTCGTGTGGACGGAAAAGTACGCCGAGGAAGGCGACTCTGGCATCGTGGTGCTCAACAAGGGCCGTCTGAACGTGCTCATGGGCTTACTACACACGGCGTGGCAGAACACGCACGCCGTGCGCAACTCGTGGACGTACAGGATCACGTACGGCGACAAGGAGACGTACTGGATCGGCCTCGAGGCCACGGGCTCGACGTACAGCTTCTCGCGACACTATGGCGGTATGGTCGGCTGGCGGAAGCCGTTTAGCGGAGTGCAGACCGAGATGACGCAGGTGTGCAGCTTCGTGATTGCGCACGTGGACGAGGTGGATAACTTGTTGTGGTATAACGGCGGGCTCTTGAAGAACAAGATGGACGACCCGAACGAGTTTGCGGTGCCGACACACTGGATGATTGACCAGCAATGGGTTAAGGGGGCAAGGAAGAAGGATATGAGCTGCATGGTTGGTATGAACGCGAGAGAGCTCAGCGGATCGGAGACCAGCGTATTGAAGAGGAGCATTGAGGCAGCGAAGGATGTTGATGATAGACTTGAATTGGTGTAGAAAAATCAAAGATTCCCCATTTTTATTGTTCAATAGCACATTTAACATTAATCTTCATGCGTGAATGCGACCATCCTGACATACTTTCTCAGAAGTTCGGTCTCATTAATCATTATAGTCATGACTACTGCTCCTCTCACATCCCTTATCCCTGGTAAATCTCGCTACTACTCGCTGACAAAGGACATTAAGAGTCGAGCCACATATTGCTCGCCATCACAACGAACACTTGTCGGCATAGCGCAGCCCATGGCCAAACCTGAATACAGGATCCACCGTATCATACGGCACATCCTCCATCGCATCTTCCACAGCCTGCTGTGATCGTGGGAGATCGAAAGGCAACTTGCCCTCGGGGTTGCTCAACCCGAAGATCACATCCAAGAAAGCTTCGCTACCGCTCCCGTAGCTGCCCAACACCGCAGAAGCGGCGTCAAACACCTCGGGTATCGCAGCAGGACGGTCTAAGATCACATCGACGACGGTAGGCACGGCCGCATAGATCGCGGCCTGGCGCGCCTTCTCCTCGTCCGAGTACTCGAGCGAGCCGGCATGGTAAGCTGCTTCGAAGCCGCCTGGACGAGGCTCGTAGGGTGCATCGAGGCGGAGCAGGGCGTAGTCCGCCTCTTCCGGTGTCTCAACGACCGAGAGGTTGCGTGCCTCGAGGAACGTGGCGTTGAAACCCTCGATGTAAAATTTGGTTTCTGCGCTGATATGTTTCAGAGGGAGGAGCTCATCCTTGTTCGTGAGAAGAGTATAGGCTCTGCGCTGGGCATCATTGCCCAGCCGGAGGAAGTAGTCGTTGCCAACAACTCTCGTTGCGGCCTCGGGATCGACGAAGGGGTTGTCGAAGAGCCCGAGGAGAAACTTTTCGCGAAGGAGACGTCTGACGGAGACGTCAAGGCGGTCTTCGGATACGGTGCCTTCTTCTACCAGCTGGATGATGAGCTCGGTACGCTGCTCACCACCAAACTGGTCACACCCAGCATCGAGGATCCGAGCTGCGCGCTGAAGCTCGGTCGTGTTTTCAAGGCCCCATGCGCGCGCCGGCATGTCTTGGCCGCGGATCACCGTATCAGTGATGAGACCCCAGTCAGTGACGACGATACCTTCGAAGCCGAGTTGGTTTCTGAGTAGGTCCGTGACGATTTGCTTGTTGAAGGAGAAGCCGACTGGCTCGTAATCGGTTGAGTTATCAGACAGGCCTATCGGACGGGAGTAGTACGGCATCATCTGCCTCGCGCCGGCTGCAATTGCCGCCCTGAAGGGGGTGAGATGGTACTCGAAGTTGTTTCCGGGGTATGTCTGATTCTTGCCGTATGTGAAGTGAGAGTCTTCACCGTTTTCCATCGGACCACCGCCAGGGAAGTGCTTTGTCACAGTCGTCACGCTGTGAGGACCGATCTCCCTTCCTTGGAAGCCTTTGATGTACTCGACAATGAGCTCGCTTGTCAAGGTCGCGTTTTCGCCCCAGGTATTGCCCAGGCGTGCCCATCGTGGCTCGGTAGCAAGGTCGACTTGCGGATGCAGGGCAGCTCGGATGCCGACAGCAATGTACTCCTCTCGAGCGACCTCGGCAAATTTTCGAACGAGCTCGGGATCCCTCAGAGCGGCAAGACCGAGTGTCTCTGGCCATTGTGAGAAGACACCAGCCTGGAAACCAGTGCCAATATTCTCTGTGAAGTGGTGCCGAGGGTCGGTAGAAAGGGTCACGGGGATACCCAGACGCGTATCCAGAGCACGCTGCTGAACGAGGTTGACAAATTCTGCAACCTGCTTCGCGTCCGTGATGTCGCCGACAAGGTTGAAGTGCGTCATGAACTTCTCGCCAATCATGTTATCGGTGCTGTTGCGGCGGGCCGTGACGTTGCCAGGGTCGAGAGTGCCATTGGGACCTTGGTAGAGTTGAGTTTGAAAGAGCTGGCCGGCTTTCTCTTCAACTGTCATCCGTTGGATAAGGTCCTGGACGCGTGCGTCGACGC
This sequence comes from Colletotrichum abscissum, assembly GCF_030869225.1. Classification (NCBI taxonomy): domain Eukaryota; kingdom Fungi; phylum Ascomycota; class Sordariomycetes; order Glomerellales; family Glomerellaceae; genus Colletotrichum; species Colletotrichum abscissum. Next base: position 9,501 of record NW_026850076.1, read on the forward strand.
AGTAGGATGAGTTCTTGTAGATTGGTAGAGACTCCGTGTTATCTTGGCGGGCTAGCCTTTGCTGTTTTGGGAAGGAGGGGGTTGATGCGCAGGTAGCTGGTAGGACGAGGCTGGCGAAGGCCAGTGTTGCGACTTCGAGCTTCATAATGGTTGTGATCTCAGAGGAGAAGCACGTAGTATGGAATTGGTTCTGAGACTAACGAACCTGAGATTTCTCACATTATCTGGCTGAAAGAGCCAGAGGGGTATTTATGGTTGCACATGGCCAATCTCTGATGGCAGACGGCCATCGTCGAGGTCGGATCGACTTGGCAGTAGATGCTACCTCAGACAACGAACCGTGTAGGTATGGGGGCAATGCGATATCTGTTCTTGGCACGCTATCTAACGGCCTTGTATCGGTCAATAAAACTGGTATGGGGCTCTGTTATGTGGCGGATGAGGGGTTCCAGCTGTATGAGGTGACGATGTCATGCTTTCCTGTCGGGAGAGAACTCCGCGAATTCGCATACGTCCCGAGCGCTAAAGTAAAGCGAGATCAGCGAGTGGCACAATCAAGTGTACGACACCTAGCGATCCCACCGAAGCTGGAGCGCTGGATATACTCGTTGTTGCAACTCATTGGCAGTTGCTAGACTTATCAGATTCCATTGTGACCTCAAGCTGTATTCATTCTCTTAATCACGGCTATGATGAAGTAGCTAGCCTTTTGAGCCTGAGAGTCGTGGTTTTTGAGCTAAGAACTAATTCTTCACATACGTTGCATAAGGTTGTTAAGCTTATCCAAATAGACTTGAGCTAGACAACCCAGGTTCATCCCATCAAGCCCGAAGGTGGGTGGCGCTGTTTTCTTCGTCCGTGATGGTCTCGAAGCTGGATACCGGAGTATGTTCGGGTCGTAGATCCAAAGGAACAGGTGCGGAGACCCCGGACATCCCGCAGCATCCACATTGTAGCATTGCAAGAGTGATAATTGGGAATGGTGACATGGATCTGTGTTGATGGATTCAAGTCCCAAGTCTAAGGTCTGGGGTCTGAGTCGGCCCTACCTCTAGCCTGGCGGGGTCTACCAGATCCTGAAAGCTCCAATAGCTGTGGCCTGGACCATCGATGAACCTCTAGCCATGGCGCTGGATCCGAAGACGTGTTTGTGAGTCGTTGCTCTGTCCCGGTGGTGGTGTCGTGACCGAGTTGGATGATGCGGGGATTGCGGGGAGCAGTCGAGTTTTTGCTGAACCGGGTCGGTGGTCACCTGTCAATCCTACCTTGACGGATCCACGTTCGGCACATGTTTGAGTCTTGGCAACATCTACCGTAGGTTCACCGCTTGTGAGCGTGCTTATTGCTTCCTGATTAAGGCTGGCTGTCTTTGATGATCACATTATTGTGCTTCCGGTGGGGGATCCGGCCCCACGCTGGAGTCGGGCGCGCTTCATGCCAAGCGGCCGAGTTGTCATCGATGAGCTACTTGGTGCTGCTGCATGGAGCAACTCGTGATGAGAGTTAGATGATGCGGGAGGCAGGAGAACATTTTCCTAAATTCAGAGAAAACTATGATGAGTGAATCAATTGAGCAACATTACTGACTGTGCAAGTAAAAGCCGTCCCAACATGAATACCCCGGTTCATGAGAAACATGACGTAACTCTGAATAGGTACAGGTTTTTGAGCTAAAAGATACGCGGCTCGTTAAGGCTAACTCCTGTCAAAATTCCTCCCTAAACTGACGGCTCACGGCTATTTTCAATGTTCCGCCGTTGCAGCTTTCGCAGCACTTTCCTTGGCAATAGTCTCTTCGTAAGTATCATACTTATACTTGAATCCCGGGTGGTCAGACCTCAACCCCTTTTGTCCAGGCCCATAGATCTGCTCTCTGAAAGTAGGAGCCGGTTCGTCATCAGGAATCGCCGGCGGCAATAATCCTCTGCTACGGAGCTCTGGGACGAGGTACTCGACGGCATCTTCAAAGCTGCCAGGCGTAACAACGTAACCAATGTTGAATCCATCAACGTCGGCAATATCCACCCACTCCTGGAATACGTCCGCAACCTGGGCCGCGGTACCGACCGGCATAGCCCCGTTCCCACCGATTGCCGTGACCGTGCCCAGGTTTCGGGGTGTCAACTTTGGCACATCATCGCCGCGATAGCGCAAGTTGTATAGCGACGAGTGAATACGTTGAAGATGGCTTGCAACGTCCGCCTCGGTGAGTTCGTGGTCAAGGTCGAACTGAGAAACATCGATGCCTGTAGTCGCGGAGAATTGGGCAAGGCCACCTTCAATGAGGACGTACTTGAGGGCTTCTTCGTACTTTCTTTTGGCGTCTTCTTCATCTTTGCCGATAATCGGGGTTATCATGGCGAAAACTTTGACGGAGTAGGGGTCTCGTCCTGCGGCGATGGCGCCTTCGCGGATGGCCTTGACTCTTGGTGCTACAACATGTGGGGAGAGACCGGCAACGAAGATGCCTTCAGCGTGGGTGGAACCGAATTTGATGCCCGCGCTTTCAGGAAAGATCAGCATACAGGTTCAAGACTCTGAAAGGTACGTGGAACTTACGGAGATGTGCCGGCCTGGAACAGCACAGGCGTACGTTGGGGAGAAGGGTCTGTCAGAAAAGGTGCATCGACGTGAAACTTGCCATGGTGATGGATGGGACGAATTTGAGAGTAATCCGAGTATATGCCTTTCTCTGCGTCTTCTACCAATGCGGTATCTGACCAAGAGCCCTCCCACAATCTACATAATCTTGTCAGTGCACCTGAATGAGCAATTTCTTCAATCTAAGACTTACTTGTACAAAACTCGCAAGTACTCGTCTGCATTTGAGTACCGGGTGTCGTGTTCAACTAACGGAAGGCCAACCTGCCGTTTAATGTGAGATGTAGAGCCCAAGAACATCAAGAAGAGGACCTTACAGCTTTGGAAGCTGATTCTTTCCAGCTGGTGACAATGTTCCATCCAAAACGTCCCTTCGTCAAGTGATCGAGGGTGCTGAAGCGTTTTGCAACCACGTATGCCTGCTCGTACGAAGTTGACGTTGTGATGGCAAATCCAAGATTCTTGGTGACAGCAGCCATTGCGGAAACGGGCTGATATCATGTTAGTCATCCGCGGGGCATATCGGAGGGTGCATGCGCGACGAAGGCATCGCTGCCGAGGTCATACTCACGATGACAGGGTCGGCCATAGGCCATTGGGCGCCTGTTCTGACCGATGGCTCTGCGCTCCCCTTGTATCTGAAAGCCATGTTAGCAATGACGGTGTTGGCTGGAGCAGAGGATGAGGTGACGCTAACGTGTCGTATGGGCCAAAAGTATCGGCCAAGAACAAGCCCACAAACCCTCCTTTATCGAGGAGCTTTGCTAGGTCTGTCCAATAGGTGAGATCGCGGCGTTTGTCTTTGGCTCTGTCTTTGGGATTACGCCATTGGCCAAAGGACAGGTGTCCCACAGTGAACATATCAAAGGCATTGAGAAGAATCTGCTTTTGGGGCTTGGCACTTGTACCGCCGTCTTGACTCTTTGAGGAAGCCATAGTTACTGTGGTCGTTCAAAAGTGTCAATAAAAGTAGATTTCGATACCGTACAACCAATTGCCGGAGCCGGAAAAGGGCCGCTATTCGTAAATTTGGATTTGGCCTAGGTTTAGTTGTGACTTGCTTTGCCCTTGGTGGCACAATAAAGCCAATCCCAAGCCAGTGTCTGTAGTTCATAACATCCATGTCTCTTTGGCGTCATCTCATCTGCATGTTGCGTGCGGAAATCCTACGGATATTTTCCGACAGATACTACCTTAATCACCATCTATGAGGTCGTCGGACTCCTTTATCGGACTTGGGAAACATTTCCTCGCCGGTCTGTGTATTTTCCCGACCAGAAAGAAATGCTGAAGATATATTAGAAGGACGCGGATATTAGCCGGACTAGCCCTGCGAACACAATGTCGTTGGGTTGGTACGCAAGAATCCTGCAGATGATGGAAGGGTGGGCCATGATTCCGCCATCAGTTCTCGGCGCGCTTCAGCGAATGATGTGCAGATACAGCAACGCTTCAGAAGCACTCTGTAAGAGCCCATTACACTCCAGGCTTTATATCGCCATATCAACTTCGAGCACATCATGCATATTCCCCTAAATCCCCGCTGATAAGAAAATCGGTATCGAGATGTAGATGGCAAGCAATGCCGGCATCGGGTATTAGATGTCGGCACCAATCAGTTACTTGACTTTAAAGACCACCTCCGTTGGAAGTTGACCCTCAACTCCTAGAATGGCTTAATTTAGCTATCGCGGGTTCCATGATGAGTGCACCGATACAGCCCGACGAAGTCCGGATCGACCACAATGCAACGGCCGCGAGCCGGAAGCAGCAAGCCAACGCAGCTGTGGCTCGGGCCAATGCCGACAACCTACGAGATGACCCAGAAGCTCGAGCGGCGTTTCTTTCGACGTTTTCTGCGGAAGAGGAAAGGTCCACCATCAACAAAGTTGACAAGGCTTTCCTGCTTCTCATCGGCGTGATGTTTATGATCAAGCAGGTAAAGCAATTTTAAAGCCGTTCGACTCAGCGTACTAACGAATTTCCAGATTGACCAAACCAATGCTGCAAATGTCCGGGTGTTGCAAGCAGGAGAGTCCCGAAATATCATGAAAGAGCTCGACATGACATCTGATCAATACAATTGGGTTGGATCTATCTATGGTGTAAGTAACTGCTCAGTCTTAAAAAGCAACTTGAGCAATCGCCGCGAAACACTAACAGGGCTAGATCGCCTACATCGTCTTCGAAGCGCCCAGCAATCTTCTACTGAAGCGTATGAGTCCTCATCTTTGGCAGTCTCGTATCTTCCTCACCTGGGGAATCATTACGGCATGCCAAGCTGCAGCTCAAAATCGGCATCAACTTTACGCTATGCGATTTCTGCTTGGGTGAGTCTCGAGTGCCTGAATGATATCTAGGCCAAAAGCGTGCTGACAGCATTCCAGGATGTTCGAAGCGGGTATGTTTCCGGGTATCATGGCCCAGTTGTCTAGCTGGTACCGCACAGATGAGATAGGCAAACCAGTGACCTGGTTCTTTGCCATGTCCAACCTGGCGGGCATCATTGGATCGCTTCTATGCTATGGTATCAGCTATATGAACGGGATTCGTGGTATTAGTGCTTGGAGATGGGTGTACCTTCTCGAAGGACTGGCTACCATCGTCTTCTCTGGTGTGGTATTTTGGCTGCTACCAGACTATCCCAAGTCACCGCGCAGCAGGCGCTTCCTGACAGAGAGGGAACAAGAGTTTGTAGAGGCCAGGTTACCGGAGAATGCGCCCCTGACTAACGATCCTGATTTCGCCGGCAAAGAGATTTGGGCGGTCTTGCGAACACCATTGATTTGGTCATTCATGCTGTCGCAGACGCTCATCAACATTGGAGGATACGCGTTGACATGGTACTTGCCTACCATTGTTACTAATCTTGGCTTTGTGGGGCTGCCGAGGAATCAGCTGTTGAACATGCCTCCTGCGTTTGCCGCCATTGTGGGCTTAATATTCTCGGCGTGGTTCATGTCGAGAGCGTATATCGTTCGGCCAGCCTACATCATGTAGGTCTAATTCAAGAGTTGAGCTAGAAGGTATGGGTCACTGACTAGAAGGTTAGGATTCTCATGTCCGGCATGGTTGTATGCTTTGTTCTCTTCTTTACGATCACCAATCGGTATGGCATCTACATCTCCTGCATCTTGGGAACTTTGTTCTACCAATCATACTTCATTCCGTTCTGGGCCTGGAGATCTGCCACACTCTCTGGATCTACGGGGACGGCCTTCACGCTTGGTCTTCAATCGGGTATAGCCCAGCTAGGCGGGGTCATCGGACCGCAGCTGTTCCAGTCAAAGTTCGCATACAATGGTTACAAAACAAGCTTCGCGATAGCAGCGGCGACAACTATCGCCTCCTTTGTCGCCAACCTATGGACTTGGTGGTTGACCCGGAACACGGAGTACGATGTGATGAGAGTGAGAAGAAAAATACTGAAGGCACGAAAACTTGGCAAGGTCAACTTCGATGATGATATACGGGTATTTGAGGAAAGGCGGTTTTACGATGGATTCAAACGGCAGGGGGGAGACTCTGGTGAGGAAAGCTCGCAAACTTAGTGATTTGCTCTTCTCGTAGATAATCATTAGCGAATCACAGACGAGTAGTGACAAAGTGCGCGATAAGATATGAGCTCTATCTTTTGCTGACAGATCGATTCAATTTCTCAATAAGGTAGGTGTCTAACTGAAGAAAATGCAGCAATTTTAGACGAGCGGACCTGTAACCCAGTGCAAATATAGTCAGCAGACAAGAAAGCTTTCTAGGGTTCTAGAGCTCATGATGTCTCGATTCAGGTGTAAGTACTTTGCGCCCAGTAGTCGTGAGTTTGAGTTTGACGCCATGAGTGTGAGAATGGTGGATCAAGGGAGAACCCGTCGAGAATGTGTGGGGGCCACGCCGTAGCGTAAATTCTCGCAACTTCACTGATCCTAAAATAACTCACTTCGGTCCTGACTCAACACTTTCTGAGGGGCCTCACATACCAAGTTCACAACCAGTCATGTCGGCATCGCCAGCTCTTACGCAGCTTTTGGAGAAGGTGATTCCGCAAGGGGACCGCTCGTCTCTCCGCAGCGATGTAATCCCGGCAATCCTTGACGCCATTTCCGGCATCGCCAAGACTCTGCAGGCATCCCAGCACGTCTCACTTGCTGGGACAGCAAACGCCTTTGGTGACGACCAGCTCAACGTCGACGTGCTCTCCGAGAACGTAATGCGCGAAGCTATTGCGAGATGCCCCTCGATCCAGACCGCAAGCAGTGAGGAGGACCCGATCGAGAAGCCTGCGAGGCCACAAGCGAGCGCTGGCGCAAACGAGATCCCTGCAACCTCAGAGGAGTACACCGTCGCTTTCGATCCCCTTGACGGCAGCTCCATCATTGCGCCAAACTGGACGGTTGGAACAATTGTCGGCATCTGGGATGGGCGCACCGCGGTGGGCCAGTCACCGGTTGAGAAGCAGATTGCGGCCATTATTGGTGTCATCGGACCCCGGACTACCGCCATTGTCGCCGTGCGGATCCCCGGCGCCGACTCCGCTTGCTTTGAGATCGGATACGGCCCGAACGGCGTGGAAGATTGCGAGGTCATCCGGTCGGTCGTCAAATTGGCTGACGCACCCTTCAAGACGCGGTACTTTGCGCCCGCGAACCTGCGACATGCGGCGGACGATGAGAGGTACAGCGCTCTCATTACGCGCTTCATCAAGGAGAAGTACACGCTGCGGTACTGCGGCGGCCTTGTACCCGACATTGTGCATGCGCTTGTCAAGGGTCATGGTGTCTATGTTATGCCTGTTACGCCCGGTGTTCTTCCCAAGCTCAGATTCCTCTACGAGCTATACCCGATTGCTCTGACCATGGAGTGTGCGGGTGGCCAAGCCATTGACCCCACGGATGGCAGGCCACTGCTTGAAAAGATTCAGAAGGATTGCGATGGTAGAGCAGGTCTGATCTGCGGCACGACGGAGGAGGTGAGGATTGTTAAGCAGGTTCTTCTTGGATGAGATGTGGTCATAGTAGAATGAGAAGGATTGAGATATTCTTACATGTATGCCCTGTTTATATACAGCTACAAACACACAGCTAGCCAACCCTCACGTCTTATTACGCCCCGGTTCTGAAGTGTTCTCCTCCGCTTCGAAGGTATTCCTCCTCTTCTTTCGTCATCGATCTGCCCAGCTGCGCATTACGGTGCGGATACCTCTCAAACCGCTCGATCAGATGCTTATGCTTCTTCTCGAACTCTAGGCTGTCCCCGATACAGTCCTCGCTCTGTTTGTCCCCCTGCTCTCGAAACTCTTCTTGCATCTCGCTGACAACTTTGATGTATGCCTCGTGGTCTTCAATATGTTCGGAGTGCATCAGCGGCATATAAAACCACATACGCCGCGCCGGCGCCAATCGGAGCGACGGATGCATGTCAGGGCGCGTGTGAAATATACAATGGTTTGAGCGTCTCGATTGATTACTTATCTAGATCTTTGAGATCCTAAAAATCAGACAGAGCTAAATTACCACGCTAAGCCCTCGGGTACAGCCTTATCGTTCATGTTAGAGCTCGAACAAACACCCCGACAGAACGCCTCATCCTCTTCGGCGGATGATCTCGTCGCTTGAACAGGGCCTCTGCGAGCCGGCCACCATTCCGACCCGCGCTTTCTCTCCTCGGCCACATGGTCATGCAGAAGCCCCTTGACCTTTCCAATGACATAGACAACCGCTTCCTCCACATCAGGGTGAAATGGCCCACTTGTGTAGGTATCACTATTGAGATTGGACTGCGATCCGTTGGCTAACCATTTGTCTTCTGACTCGACTTGGCTGAAGAAGTCCAGCTTTTCTTTCAACTCTTCTGGAGTCGCCGTTTTTGACCGATAGACTTCGTACCGCATCAAGCTCGTGGTGGCAGATGTGGGTACGATTGACATCATGTAGAAGAATACAGGCCTGGAGACCAAGTTAGCTGAGCCTGCTTAAGGGCACATGGGAATGACTTTAACTCACGTGAGAGTGACCGAAGCGTTGGGAAACATGTATGTAGGACTGACAGAGCTGGCACGTTGCTCTCCCTTTGCACCAAGGTGTTCAACCCAGTACTTATTGAGACCATAGTTCATCTGTTTATTGCCCTTGAAGAAGGGTGCGAGGCCAGGGTGAGCTGTCGGGCAATGATAACACTGCAGAAGGCCCACAGAATTAGTACCCAGTTTGAGACTAACCAACTATAAAGATCGGAGTTGATCGCACGAACCTCATTGTAATTCTCAATCAGTGTTTTCCAATTGAATTTTCCTTCCATTGACCAAGTGTGGTCGTACTCATAGTTGCTCATGTCGAAGTTCTCTAGCCGGGGCTGTTTATCAACGCCACCGAACTGTTCCTCCCAGCTAAGCGTCGGCTTTTCAGCTGCGTCCAGGTTGATCCAGAAGAACCCCAGACTATCGATATGGCTGTGCACCTTGTAGAGTTCATACTCGCTTTTGTCAAAGTCCTCGACCTGGTCGAATCGAGGCGCCTTGGCCAAGTTCCCATTCATGCTGTAAGACCACCCTGCCATAGTGTTAGTACTGTAGGTCGGAGTCAGAGGCCGGGTAAGAGCGCATACCATGATATTTGCAAGACAGCACAAACGCCTTCCCCTCATTCTCATGAACAATTGGAAATGCTCTGTGGCGGCAGATGTTGAGAAACGCATTGATATTCCCGGCACGGTCTTTAACGATGAAAAAGGGATAACCGGCCATCTCATAGCGAGCGTACTTGCCTGGCTCACTGAATTGGTGGACATGTGAGACTAGGATCCATGATTTACTGAAGATAGCGCGTCTCTCCAGTTGATAGAAGCCTGGCTCACGATACCAAGACGCTGGAAGGGTGCTCTGCATGTTGAACTTCTTTGTTGCTCTTGTCAATGGCTTCAATTTGCTTGGTCAACATGTGTTTGGAGTGAGGCAGAACTTTGCTTGTAATTAAGCTGAACTTCGTTAGACGAAACAACTTCATGATAAACATCTCGGGGGCCGAGAGACCCATCGCAACTCCATCGTCCAAAGCCCAATGTTCTAAACTTCTAATTTTAGCGATGTTCGGCCGATGCCCCGCTGATACTCATCGAAAGAAGTAAGCAACAGTTTACCCAAGATGTGATTGGTGTTCATCGGATATGGGTTGGCTTAGACAGACTAGTAGTGAGATACCATCCTGCGCTCGGACTGCCGGCCGAAGCAGCCGGGACCGCAAAGCAAGCAGACATGCGGGGTCGCCATGAGGTTGTCCGCGGACACCGTACGTCATTCAGAGCCTTGACTTCCATGATAGTGGAAACTCGCAAAGATTGACCCCGCCTTTGAGATGCCTTGGCTAGCTTTCTTAGCCTCGGGAGCTGCGGAGCGCATAGTTGCCAATCTCGAGTCCGCTATTTCCCATGCGCAACTGCGATAACTGATGGATTATCTGATTACACACATTTCCAAGCATCCACAGAGGGTTCTGCAACAGCCGTATCAATCGATAGAATGCAGGCATACGTCCTTTTGGTGATAGTCGCACTCTTTGTGGGAGTGCAGCTCCTGGCAAAGATCTATCGCGGCTTCGCGGCCCCACTCGCATCCGTCCCCGGCCCCTTCTTTGCGCGGTTCACGGACCTATGGTACGCGTGGAGGATTCATCAGGGCCGCTTCGAGGTTGACAACATTGAGCTGCACCGAAAATATGGCAAGTCGTCTTGTTGGAGGGGTTCTACTGGACAGAAACACAGTCTTGTCTCGAAGACTTTATCAACTTGGAAGAATCCAGTGTAGATGAGCTAACTCCTCCAAGGCTCAATTGTCCGATATGGTCCAAATAGATTCAGTATCAATGACCCACACGCAGCGAAGGTGATCTACGGTCATGGCCACGCATTTTCAAAGTCTACGTGGTACGACACGTGGGGTGATCCAAACCCGCATCAATGGTCTTTGTTCTCAGACCGAAACGAGAAGCGCCACAGCGAAAATCGACGTCTCTATCAAAGCATGTACAGCATGTCCTCCTTGGTGCACTACGAGAGCTACGTCGATGAGTGTGCGGACTTGTTCTCCAGAAGGCTCTCAGAGATGAGTGGCAGAGGAAAGACGGTAGAGCCTGTTGACATGGGTCATTGGTTCCAGTGTTACGCATTCGACGTGGTTGGTATGATCACCTACTCCAAGAGACTTGGATTCCTGGACCGGGGTCTCGATGTCGGAGCGGTGATCAAGAATCTCGAAAATCACCTCTACTACGCGACTATGGTAGGAGTATACTCGTACCTCCACTCCTACTTAGCACCCATCAGGAGTCGGCTAGGTAAACGGGGTACTGGCAGGCAATTCATCGTCGAGTTCACCAAGGGTTGCTTGGCAGACCATCAGGCAAAGCCCAAAGCAGTCGATGCTGAGGATACTTCACATCTCTCTGAACAGTCTGGCACAATGGACTTTCTCTCCAAATTTCTCGGAAAGCACTCCGAGGACTCATCAACTTTCTCTCAGTACCATGTTCTGGCGGGTTGTGTATCAAACATGGTTGCAGGCTCAGACACGACCGCCATCAGCCTTAGCGCCATTTTATATCAGCTTCTCCGGAACCCTAAAGAGATGAGCAAGCTGCAAAAAGAGATTGACGGATTCTATTCCCAGAGAACTGGTGATCCTCGACGACTAAATTTCCAGGAGAGTCTGAAGCTGCCATACCTCCAGGCAGTCATCAAAGAGGCATTGAGATTGCATCCCGCGACTGGGCTTCCCCTCGAGAGAGTTGTTCCTGAAGGAGGAGCTACTATTGCAGGGAAATTCTTTCCAGCCGGGGTATGTTGAAACCATGTCAGCATTGTAGACTGATTGACATTCACTAATCATTATTAGACCATCGTGGGCATCAACACTTGGGTTGAGCACCACCACCCGTCCATCTTTGGCGAAGATGCAGCCTCTTTCAGACCGGATCGATGGCTGATTACGGATACCGATCGTTTGTCAGCGATGAACAGACACTGGATGCCGGTAAGCCACCTGTAGAAGAGCTAGAGATTGCATGTTCCAGTGCTGTCACTGACAAGCTGATAGTTCGGCCTGGGATCACGAACCTGCATCGGAAGACACATTTCCATATTGGAAATTTCGAAATTGATGCCCAGATTACTGCACGAGTTTGATTTTGAAATTTGTAGGGACGCTCCCTGGGTTACTAGGAACTGTTGGTTCGTGAAGCCTATAAACTTTCAAGTTCGAGTCAATGCACGGCGATCGCAGGTTGGTAAAGTTGGGGCTTCCTAGGCTTCTGACAGGTTGGACGCCCTTTTTAGAGCACCTGCTGATAGGTGATCCTGACATGGGAACGCCTGAGGTGACAGTGAACGAGTGTGTTCTAATTGAGTCTAGTAAATCACAATACAAGAATTGAAGTCCCAAGATTTTCCAAATCCCATGATGTGATATCTTCAAAGCATTGATGTGCCAAACGAATGCAATCCTTCCCAAACCCCGTGGCTATGCTGTGAATTCTCAACGCCGTCGTGTTTCGCCCGAAAAGCTCGAGCAGCAAATAGTTCCTTTTCCGCTCCATCGCTGGTTCTACTATTCCTACATGCGACTTGTCCGGAGTCTTTGAATTTCATCCTGTTTTTGCATTAGCGATCTTCCATGTTCCTTAACTTTAGGGCGCACGTACTGGCGAGAGATCACGCGGAGCCCGGATCACGTAAGAGTTTTTTCTTGACTCAAACTCGAACTGGTGGGAATTGAATTCTTCTTTAAGATAACGGGAGAGTCTCTCCGGGGCGATGGAGGATCCAGATATCCTCTGGCATCCTTGCTGCTTATTCCGACGTACATTGAAGCTGCTATCCATTGTGTGCTGCTGTTGTTTTCTCTTATGTCTTTTTTTTTCTTCCCCAGAATGTCGGTAACGGATGGTGAGAGCCGAAGAGGAAGATGGCCGGGTCTGATTCTCGGTGGAATGCGCCTACACTTAAGGGCCGAGGAGGGCTTGCAGCGTTTTAGTCCTACCGGGGTATGATTGGTTGACCTCAAGCAGATCACTCATAACATGCTGCAAGACTGCATCAATATCTGCAGGTTTATGGTGCGGTTGCCTGATCAAAGCCAATCACCTGCTCCCTTCGTGTGGTTGCATGTTAAGCTGCATTCCAGAACGCTTCTGTCGAATGAATTCGTTGACCACTTTCTGCTCACACCATCAACATGAATTGGAATTACCGCACAGCAAGCTAGCCCAAGTGTCAGCTGTAGGCTCAGGGTTCCTCGTCGTCGCATCCACTTCGGCCTATGGGGATGCCTTCGCGCACCCATCCACTGCAGCGATGGGGGTGAATCCACTTCCACGTCAACATAGCTCTGCTCCGTTCTGAAGAAGCGGTTCTTAACACATCGCGACTTCCAAGGGTGCACCAAAAAATCGTTCCCTTGCTCCTTTCTACGGCTTCTTCTCTTATTCAATTGGTACGCCATGAGTTCCGGGTTATGGGTACAGTACACGCGCATCTGCGCACTTGCGCAGCCTTCTTTTTCCCCGAGTCTCCAGGCCCCTCTGACACCGACTTTCTCTTTCCCTTGCAGGTACAGACTTACAGCCTGCATGTAAACCCCGTCAGTCCACAGCCTGCCGCTGCCCTGGTCAGAGCCCGTCCATTCTGCATCGTAATCGCTGCTTACACCACTTGGAGGCCATAAAGCTGATAATCGACCATTCCTCTCTGGGGCATTACTTCGTGAGGCTGGCTGTGCAGCATAGTTGCCAGACTCGCCCATTAAAACTCCCTTCTCTTCCACTAGGATGAGACATCGTTTCCGGTTCGACAAACACGATCTTGCTGCTCGAGGCTTCCTAGCTTGATACTTGCACATTTCATCTTTGGTGCTACTAATGAAGCGTACCACTCCACAATGCCTCCGGAATACCATCCGAACATACCCAGCGGCCCCAGCCCCAATCGCCACCCTCGCACATTGAGCGAAGATCTGTCTTACCTCCATCTAGGTGGCAGCATTCCGAAAGTTGTTATTGTCAGTTGCAAATTGGGCTCTCTTCTGCCATTCAAGCTGCACGATTTCCTAACACGAACCACAGGGCGATGAGCACAACCCTGCGCTTGACGCTATTCATGGGAACCAGGGCCTCGATAACGTTCCAAAAGAACGCCCAGCAGCACCTAGCGAACAGACCAGTGTCGGGAACCGAAACCCACCAATCCGCTCGACAGACCAGGCCCAAAGTCCCCCCAGCGCTTACACTGGAGTACCACTAGATGAGCTTCTTCGGAGCCATTACCAGCCCCATCCTCACCCTGAAGTAACGGAAGGATACCTCCCGACTGGCCTTTTGGAGGAACTTGTTGGTCCTGAAGCGGTGAAACAAGAACTTACAGAGGCTTTGGACGATGACTCCGATATAAACCGCATTGCTCAAAGGGTATGCGAGAGCTCTCCAGGGGGTAGGTGTTATCGACAGGTCTTTGCGATTCTTTGCCTGATTGAGAGAGTAAAGTCTATCGAAAAGTTTCTAGACCCTGTAACCGGAGTTTGTGATTCAGATCTGCCTCTTCAAAAAGTCGAATTAGGCCAAAGAAACAAGGTTGACTTGCGAAAAAGAAAAGACCTCGACAAACCCTTGGGGTGTTTCCAAGGTTGGAGACATAATTCACTGAGGTCTTTCGATGACTGGCAATGGACGCTAAGGGTTCCATTTCTCAAGGGCATTCAAGGAAGCGAGGCCCAATATCGAAAGTTTGATGATCGAGTCATACTCCCCTTGACATACCAATCTGACCCCAACGACGATGGAGCAACTGGTGGATTCAGTGAAGTATTCAAGGTCAAGTTGCATCCCCGCCATCACGACTTCAGTCAAAACGGGGCAGATGTAAGTACCCACTGTTTATGATAATAGTCAAGTTACTTCAAGAGCAGAGTCGGGACTAGAGGTGGAATCATGCCAGGTTTGCTGATCAATGGCTAACGCGAATCTCCTAGTGCTTTTTTGCTCTGAAGAGACTTCGATCCACAGATACGGCGGCCTTTCAGCGAGAACTTCAGATGTTGCGGAAATTCGAAAGCGAAAACGCCCATGAACACTTGATTTCACTGCTCACAACCTGGAGTCAGAAAGGTTTCTTTTACTTTCTTTTCCCCTGGGCCGAGTGTGATTTGGTCAAGTACTGGGAAATTCATAGTGAACCAGACATGGGCGAAGACCTCGTCCGTTGGGTTGCGAGGCAGACTGCTGGCATGGCTGCCGGCCTTGCCAGGATCCATGAGTACCCAGGAAAGGTCGATGGCAACACTGAAAATGCTGTGAAGTACGGTCGCCATGGAGATATAAAGCCAGATAATATTCTCTGGTTTCGAAGTTCGATGGGTGATCCGGGAAGGCTCGTGATATCGGACTTCGGACTGGGCGTTTTTAACAGCAAGAGAAGTCGATCTAATATTCCCAACAACTCTGGCATAGGGCGAACGCCTACTTACCGGCCCCCGGAATGCGATATTGAGGGTGCTATGATCTCACGATCTTGGGACATTTGGACTCTGGGATGCGTCTATGTCGAGTTCGTTACGTGGCTGTTGGGTGGATGGGAGCTGTCGGAAGATTTTGCCGAATACCGAATGACGAGATCATCGATATGGGGCCAGGAGTTCAAGTCCGATATTTACTTCGACATTGTACAAGTTGTGCGTATTGCATCCGATGACGACACCTCCTTGAGAAGTATGGGTGCCATGGTAAAACCAAATGTGACCCGAGTATGTATCGTTCCACAGCCGTCACCAGACAGAAGCCCGGACTGATGAATCGTAGTGGTTTGACGGGCTTCATAATCATCGAGATTGTACTCAGTACACCCATGATCTTCTAAAGTTCGTTCAGAACAGAATGTTGATCGTCGAGTCAGCGGTCAGGAAACGAGCGACCTGCAAGGAAGTATTTGAAGAACTGCGACGTATTCAAAGGCGATGTCTGGAAAGCAAAGCTTACTGTGTCGAGCCTGTGCCTTGGCCTCTACCACCATCCAGTGAAGAGTCACCTGCTGTCAAGATCAGGCTCAACGAAAATGCGCTGGATACCATTAGAAAAAGCCATCCGAGGCTTCGCACTCATCAAGGCCGCACAGAAGAGCCGCCAAGGGCGAGGGTGGGACATGGGGATCAACTTCTACAACCTCCAACAGAGAGAGTATATTGAGCGACTACGAAAACCGTCGACCTGAAGATAGGTCTGAGATCCAGGAACAAGGTTACCACACGACTCCAAACACATGTCCTGCTCAAAATATACCTGGAAAAGTTCCCCTTGTCACTCATCCCCTTCTCGTCTCGCGTGAGACCTGCCTGATGCTTGCATAGTGGCCAGGTCCAGAAGAAGACCTGAAGAGATTCCGCTCTTCCTTCAAGTGCCAAAGAATCAGCCATGTTGAAACTTGAATGCATCAATAGTTCTGCTCGTCGCTTACTGGTGTGAGGGACCGCGGCAGGTCAAGGTTCCATTTCCCTCGCGAGAACTGGGTGATTCGATTTTAGCACACAAAAAGCACAAAGAAGGAAACCACAGTTTGAATTGTCTTACTCGAACTCCAATATCATCTCCCGAAGCGTTCGGGAACAACTGTCTGAGCTTCTGATGGAGCATTGTCTCATCGCAATATCGACCACTAACAAATTCCTTCGTCATGATTGCTTGGTGAACAACTCCAAAAGGTTGAGTTGATCGCCGGAACGCATGACGGGCTGCATACTGACAGTTTTGTATGGCCTACCTGTCGGAGCCCTCTTCCGGGGCAGGGTTCATAACGAATCAGATTATGCCTCGTGTTAGCCACACGGCGGGGAACCACGCTCGTCAGGCTACCCGAATGAGGCGAGCGAGACTCTAGGCAAAGGCAGTGTTAGGCACAGACGCGTTACATCTCGCCATCGACATGCCGACAAGTATCGGTTTGGAGGGCGATGTGAATCGATCATTGGAGACATCTTGATGTCGTCGACATCATCGCATACTGCTGTCAGCCCGCAGCGAAGCCTACCTCTTCATTTGCAGTACTTCCAACCAGGCGGAGCATCTATCTTGGCACGCCAGGGTAGCATTGCTTCTTGCGTTATACTGATTAGCTGCTTTCTATCATGAGAAGATTAGTAACGGAGCTTTTGACCTGCAGGAAGGGTGGATACTTCGGAATCTCGACCCCTCCTTTTCATACCGAAGAGCGCCTTGGGCGGAGTTCGGGCTCCTTTGGAGTGGTTGGGCTGCCTCGAGATGCCTCGTTTCACTCTTCACAGAGGCTCGTTTTTGTTGAAGCTTTCGTTCCAGGAATACGGAGAAATTCGGATGTTGGCAAAGGGTTGAGGCAGTTCTCCAATGTCATTAGGGCTGTTGACACCAGTGACTGCCGGATTGAAGTACCGTGTTGTTGCCAGTCTCAAGAAAGAATGCAGCTATTTCCACCTTCAGGATGATCCTACGCTTGCCCATCATTCATTGAATGAAACGGAAATTAACCACATGTATAACCTACCACCACAAATATCACCTACCTGATTAATTGAAACATGGACTGGCTCCTCGATGGGTCATTGCTGAGTAATAGTGAGACCGATCTCGCCAACGTCTTTGAATATGAGCCAAGATCTGTCAAAGTTGTCCAATTAGACGACGAAGATGGGGTAAGGTAAGTCATTGATCAATACTTAACAAAAAGCTCACATTATTGCAGGAGCCCAAACAGTGGAAGGTGAATGATGAAGGTTGGAAGGAATGGTTTCATGAGGTTTGTGGCCGTGTGTCGGCCTCAACCCATAGCTGGTTGCTCTCAGACTAATAAAAGTCGGTGAAAAGAACCACAGAGACCTTGACCAGAGCTACAAGCCCAAGATCACTGTCGTGTAAGCTTTTTGTCAATGAGTATAGTTGTACTGGGGTTTGAAGAGACTGGCATTACGAAAGGCTGATATTATCTGTTGCAGATTTGCAAGACGAGCCAAGACTAGCCCGTCAGCTTACCAACCCAAAACCATCCGCTCTCTTTCTTTTTCACGCGAGACCTTCAGATATATCTGTAGCAAGCTGATGATTCATAGTGGCATTTCTCGGACCATCAGCCGTGGAGATGTGGCAAGCTTTTGTTCGGGAGATGTGGCTATGGGTGAGCTTGAAGAGCCAGCTATCGGTGGGTTCACACCAAAGTCTACTAATCTTAGTAGACAACAGACCGTCATATTCTAAGCCCTTAAAGTTTATCACAGCAGGACCTCCATGGCATGGGATGGCGACTTAGCTCTTTCGGTAACACACCTATCAAAGACAGCTTCGACGAACGCTATCGTCTTCGGCACCACTGCTGAAATAGAGGATGAGATTATTGACAGACTCTACTGCTCATCCAGCGCCTTGTCACACCCATTCCTACTTCCGGGAATCTTCACTGAGCTAGAGAGAGAGAGACAGCTAAAGCGGCTTGTTGAGGATACTCAAGGCGAGCTGGAAAAGGCTACATACTACTTGGGTTCCGATGAGGGAAGCGAAAGTGACCAGGCTGCTACCCAGCCAATCATTGACCTTTGGCTTAACACCACGGAGCTCCGAAATGGCCTGTTCAACTGGAAGACACAGGTGGAAGAGATGCTACTTCATATCGAAGGAATGGCCGAGCGTTACTCAACATCAAACGTCATGGATGGACGTTCGGCATTTGCTTGTGCCGATACCAAAGCAGATCTAAAGCGGAAGCAAGCAAAAGTGAATTCTATGATCAGAAACCGACTGAGGTCGATAATAAACGAGTATGAGGACACTATAAGAGACTGTACTATGAGATTAGACGGAATGTCGATGGCGACTCAGCTCGTGAGTTTATTTATACTCAGCCTAATCATACACACTCTCGTCATAATATCCCACTAACTCGTGTACAGTCTCATGCAAGGACCAACATGCAAATTGCCCTGGAATCCAAACGAGATGGGAAGCGAATGCAGAATATTTCCATTTTCTCCATGGTATTTCTACCCAGCATGTTTGTTGCAGTAAGTCAGATCCTTGCCACTGCTTGTCTGGTATCTTTCTTGATACGTCTTATTGTACGGAAATTGGAAATCTGATCATCGCGGCAAAGTATTCTAACGTGATAACTCTCAAATCAGACAATTTTCTCTACGGACTTCTTCAATTGGTTTCCCAAAGAAAAGGAAGCTATGATTTCGCCATACATCTGGGTTCTAATCTCATTTTGTATCTGTCTGAGTGTTCTAGTACTTGGTGGATACTATCTTATGTCTACTCGTCTGATGTGTCTTCGCGTCGCTCACTCAAAGTCACGGAAGTGGTTGTCAATGGTGTGATATGGATGACCGTACCTATATGAGTTGCAAATTGTCAAAGTTCAAAAGTTCTGACTGGAATTTCTCACGTTCGAGCCCTAGTTGTAGACAAGGCGTGGAATGAGAAGCGTCCGTCAGCAGACCTGACGGAAGTAGATAAAGTACTTGCTAAAGTCACTACAATGGAACAAATGACCGTCTCCAAATGCAATCAAACCCAAAATGTCTGCAGTTGCCTCATCTCAAAGGCGTCTGGACACCTGTGTATACTTCACCGAGTCGGCTCAGTCTCAGATCATTCGACATTCTACTGAACGATCCAGACGTCAGGACTAAACGATTGAACCCTTCTCTGCCTGCGCGATGGGCATGTCAAGGGAGACAGACTGCGCACTCTCAAACGTGACGTTGGTAATTGCGTCATACGCTCGCAGTTGCGTGCGCGCCTCTTGCGCACCAGTTCTCGCCAAAGTTGCAATCGTCTCGGATCGAGCCAGAAAGCGAACTTTGAAAGGCAGTGGACGGTTGACCTGAGACACAGTGTACGCATCTGGGTCCAAAACGACTTCGTTGCCCTAGTTTAAAAGTCATTAGCTCCTGATGAAGACAAAACTCAGCTTGGCACTAGCCCACCTTTTCGTCTACACCCGGACGGATCTCGAAAGCCCAGAGAAGAGAGACAATGGTGAAGTACAAGCTTTGTTGGGCCAATGCTTCACCGCTGCAGACTCGACGTCCCCATCCAAAGGTATTGTGTCCACGTTTGTTAGGATATGCTGGCCCATCAAAACTTTCCATAAAACGTTCCGGCCAGAATCGATGCGGTTGGGGGAATTCCCGCGGGTTTCGGTGCATGGCGTAGAGATTTCCGATGATCGATGTTCCCCTCGGAAAGAAGAAGCCGTTGTAGATTTCATCTTCGGTGGGTGCATGGGGAGGCCCGCCAAGAGCAAATGCAGGCCGCCATCTGAGTGTTTCGTTGATGACTGCCGCCAAATACGGGAGACTGTCTTCGTCGGACCAGTCGGGATAACGATCGCGGCCGACGATGCGATCGATTTCCTCGTGCGCCTTGCTTTGAACGTCTTGATTCAAACACATAGCCAGAACAAAAGTCAGCATGGTGCTAGTGGTAGTGTCAACCCCGGCGCCGATAAAGTTGCCTGTGAGGTTGGAAATTTCGACTTTGCTGAGGCCATGTTCCTCCTTCTCTTTCAGTAGTCTCTTGGCGAAGTTGTCTTGTACCGCGTTAGATCCCTCGTCGGAAAGTGCGTAAAAGTACTTGTTCGACGTTTGGGCTAGCGTCCTGAGTTGGTTTGGCAGCGGATTCAGCCATGCCGGCATATCAGCAAGAGCAGGTATGGCCTCGGTGTATGTCTTTCCTGGGAAGCCGAGGTTGGCGCTACCGACATATGCTTGAGCTACCTTCAAGACTGTGTCTGATTCAGTCCCGATGCGTCTGCCCCAGGCAATAATGGATACAATCGATACGGTAAAGCGTAAGGCACTGTCAACGAATCGATCGGGTTTCGTCAGACAGTCTTCAATCAATATCTTCGCTTCATTGGCTTGGGAAGTACGATATGCCTGGACCACCTGGGCGTTGGCAGCAGAGTGCTACGGAGCACGATTTGTTCATGTCAGCAGCTAGAATTACGAGCGGAAGGAAGGCTTTGTTAGAACCACTCTGAACAGGGATACGACTTACAGTCAAGCGACGGTGTACACGCCACTGCTCACCATATGCAAGCCCCGCTTGATTGAACTTGTTGAGGCCAAAGATCTTTCCGGTAAGTGTCTTTACAGGTCTAGATGAGAAGATGTTTGCCCGCTTGTCGCAGAGGTCAGACATAGACCAAGCATCGTTACAAATGACGACCGGGGTGTGTCCATCCCAGATTGTAATGATGGGAGATTGATACTTCAGCGACCATTCTTCAAACTTCTTCCACTGTCTGCTGCTTGGGATGTGGAAGATGTTGCCAAAAAGCGGTAGCGGGAACGGCCCAGGTGCCATTCGTTGTCTGAGCCGCAAGATACGGATGTAGTCTACGAGTACGTGAAATACACCGAAGGTCAGAGTGACCACGACGAAAATGGCTGGTAAGGCGACAATAAACATGGTGTCTACCAGGTTTGTGAGAATCGCATAGGAAAGAGTGAGTAGAGTAGATGGTGATGAGATATCTAGGGGCCTTGTAGCGGCGAGCTTCGATTTTCCAAGTTCACTTCAATGTATGATACGAGTTACAATGAGTATCAAGTCATCGTCACGCTAGAATCAGACGTGAGGTGGGAACATCATATAAATGCGAAGACGTATCCAAAGGTATCATTTCGTTATCGTTAGATAGCCCAGTCCCAATGGCTTGCTGCGTCTTGTCAATCTTGACACTATCCCAGGCCCAGCTTGGCAGCTTCGAACACATGACGACACCCCCGGGGTGTGATGGGAGCTCGGTAAATGCATATAGGTACAATGAGGGGTCCGGAAAACAGTCCCGGCGTCATACTGCGCGCCGGCCGAAATGTTACGACCACCCCGCCCAACCCCTCTTCACCGGGATTTTGAGGTGGAATATGACGGCCAACACTGTGAAAAAAGGAAGGATCTCAGTGTGAAATGTAGGCATATTAAGTCACTCGCAAGTCAACAGGTCTGTGTGGAATGTGGCAAACCAGGAACGTATGGTTATACCATGGTAGTGATAGTTTCAATTACCAAGGTTCTTGTGTGATCAGAGCCTGCGGGGTTTACTAAGTACAACAATCCAGATTCCTGGAATGTGTATACAGCATCACAAATGCGGTCCCCTAAATCTGTTTTTTTTTCTGGGAGTATTTCTTCGGCACAGGAAGAGTTGCGTAGTTCGACATCGCATCCAAATGCTCCTTCGGCGAGATTGGCTTCCCCTCTTGTACGTATGTTCCCAATAGCTTGAAGTAATTGATGTAGTATGCCGGAGTGTATGTGTTGAAAAACTTGGCCTCCTCGTCAGTCGGGTTGCTGAACGTATGCGGTGCCCGAACAGGGACCGTGACATAGTCGCCTTCTTTCGCGTCGATGGTGTCCTCGGTGCCATCAGGCTTTGGGATGTGGTATCGAATGGTGCCTTTGGTCGTCAAAAATGTCTCGTCATGCATCTCGTGCCAATGGGCTGGCGGTCCTTTCAAGCCGGGAGGGAGAGTGAACTCGGCGGCCCCGATACGATTGTCTGCAAGCACAGATACGGTTAGCTCTCACTTCATGAAACCAAATTTACACCCTTATTGCGAGTATAACTGCGGATATCATTCAGTGGTAGCTCACCTGTGCGGGATCCATCTTCCAAGACGCGGCAAGTGATGAGTCCTAGCTTGATGACGTCCCCGGCTTTGGCAGGGACGAAGTTGACTGGAATTCCGTCCGTTGGAATATCGCGCCCGGGACCGAGCTCGACATCATCCTCTACATCCATGGTGAAAGAGCTTGGAAGAAATGTCGGGATTGAGAAAAGGTTGTATAGTATTTGTGTGCCTCAACAGTTAGTTTTCTTACACGTTTGGCCGCACGTTGAAAGTTCAGCAGAAGAATTGGAGATGTCGTGACGTTATATGCATTCTTCGCATCACCATGGTAACTCCATTTCATTTCAGATGCCCAAAGCTTGCACATAACGCACGAATCTCAAATGCGTGTTTTGGTTTGCTTGACAACGGGGGAAAACCCGAGCTCCGTGTTTGCGGATGCAAAGCTCAATCTCATCGGCCGTGTTTTCCACTTGCCTGGCTCATGTCCGCTCTGGCCCGGCTCGGTGGACGTGGGCCCGACGCTACCCCCCTCACACCCTTACCCGGGCAGCAACTCTGGTTGTTGAGAATTGTGTGTCAAAGCATTCTAATTGCCGTACGTTGCGAGGGTTTTCTTTTCTGAACGTAAATACAGACATGATAGTCTGTAGAGCCACTGATTGATACTCTCAGCTCTTTTGATGTGAGCTACTTGACCTCGCCATCTAAATCGATTTCTCATCTAAATTCAAACATATCTCAACCAAAAAAGCATACGGTATCTTCTCGAGTTCCATCATCATGTACTTTGAGCCGGGCAGTCAGTCGGGAGGAATACCTCACAACCTTCCCCATGATCCGTTCAAGGCATGCGTTGTTCCTCGGCCAATTGGCTGGATATCGACCATCTCAGCAACGGATCCGAAGACGCACAACCTGGCACCCTATTCTCAGTTCAATAACCTCACATTCGATCCACCCTATGTTATGTTCTCGGCCAATCAAAAACCGGACCAGCAAAGAAAGGATACGGTTCTCAACGCGGAGCTGACCGGCAAGTTCTGCTGGAACCTAGCTACTTGGCCCTTGCGTGAAGCTGTAAACATCTCGGCTGAGCAGGTTGACTACGGAGTGGACGAGTTCGACCGCGCAGGTTTGCAAAAGGAATACAGTCGCGCGCTGCCAGGACATCCTGTGCCCATGGTCAAGGATAGTCCAGTCAAGTTTGAATGTGTATATCATACCACTCTCAGGCTACCCGCAAACCCTCCCATGGGAACTGTCGATGTCGTCATTGGGAGAGTCATCGGAGTACATATTCGAGATGATGTCTTGACCGATGGCAAGCTCGACGTCAGCAAGACACAGCCCATTGCTCGCTGCGGCTACTTTCAGTATACGGTCGTGCGAGAAACTTTTGAGATGATTATCCCGGGAATGGATGAGGCTACGCACGCAGGGCTAGAAGGAAACAGCGCGATTCACAAAAAGGTGAACATGTTAGAGAATGGATCAGAACAGCCGAATGGGGTTTCCGCTGGTTAAATGTTGTGCACTCGAGAGCATGAGAACTACTTGGTTTAGAAACAGCACACTTATCTTTCGATACTTGATTTTGGTTCATATGAAGCAAGTGGCAACTCAAGATACGTGCATCATTAGTGCCTAGTACGTGATGGTGTTCATTAAGTCATCATGATTGGCAGCACGAGGTGCAGATCACACTCAGCCTGACAAAATTATTCTCGGCTCTAATTAATCCAGAGAATAGTTTTCAAGAAAAGAAAAGCCCTGAAGATCCTGAAATTCTTCGGCCGAGAACGTCGTTTCATCGATCATCATCAGGTCCGGGTGCGGCAACACACCACCAATCTCGTCAAACTGATAGCCGTTGACGCTGTGTGTGTTCTGTGAATTTCCTTGTTCTGGCGTTCTCAGATCCCGTTGCAGAGAGACGTCCGTAGTGGTGATGGGAGGTGTTAAAGGACCCGGAGCATTTGTTCGGACCACCTCCGGGGTCTGAACTTGGTGTTGATGCCGGGAGCTGCTTGAGAGCAAGGAATCATAGGAATGGGAAGGCTTCGGAAGCGAACTGCCTGAAGAGGATGGAGCATGAGATGTTGTCGATGCTAGTGAAAATGCCGAGGGTTGCCCAGTCTTTTCTGAAGCCGTACGTGAACCCCTTCTTCCTCTTGTATCCAAAGCCTCTTGTCGAGCAGATCTTGCCTTTCCCAGCTGTCTGAGAACAGACCGCCATTGTTGCGGCTTTTGACCGCTCAACAATGAGGGAGGATGCTCCCACCTCAACACGGTGGCTTTTTCAATTGCCTGCCATGCTCGCCGGGATCCCTTGCAAAGAGGGTCCGTTCGAAGCCAGTGAAGGACCAGAGAGAATGCATGCCACTGAGTGTAGGAGCTGAAAAGCCAAAGCCAAGGACGCGTTCGGGGATCAGTCCGAAGTTTGCAGTTGAGTTCTATGACTTCGACAGCGACGGCGAATAATCGCTTGCGGGTTGGCTCTGTTATATCTTTCGAGTCCACATGTGGGTTGATGCCATGCAGCCTAACTTTGTGAAATAGCATTCTCGTCAGGACCATGGTAACCTGTGATGGGTTTGGTCAACACTAAGTGCTTCAGCTTCACGCTCATACTAAGCGGTGGCAGACGTGAACAACCGAAAACTTACCCAATGCAGAGCGTTTGTCGCCGAGTAATTTTGAAGGAACTTTTGAGAAAACTCTTGCTCACAAAAGTCGATCCAATCGTTGCGCTCTTGCTGTGACATTTCGGCATAGCTCTTGCTCATGTTTTCACAGTGCCTTCTCGAGTCCGCCATGCAACGGTACATGCTCGTGATTTGGCATCGGGCTAATGTAAACGTCATCTCCGTGATGCCTCTAGTTTCGGATGGATACTCGAGCATTGCCGGATACAGCTGTATGTCGTTGAGATTCCGCGGTGGCTGGCTATCGAAACTACTCATCTCGAGTCTGTGGAGAAGTCAACGAATTATTCTACTGGGCGCCTGCGAAAGTCTTAAGTATTACAAATTGTATTCACCCGAATAGTCCTCGGCCGATGGAGCGTCCAGAACTGCAATTTGCCACCAAAGGCGGCGTCGCATTTCGATGTCGAATGTTGAGAGTCCGAACAGACTGCCCTCCCTATGAATGCCGAAATTCTGAGCAAGTCTAACGGCCAACCCCGAAAGGTTCCAGGAGAGCCGAGGTTCATGATGTCGCAGGAAGATGAGGTACAATACTAATGCCTGCAACGGTTGGATATCCCCGGTGTGGATCAGCATGGCCTTCGAAAGCATTGCTTCTACCTCGTCCCGCAGGACGGACAGGACCAGGGCTTGTCTGCTTTGAAAGAGCTGGCCGCACTCTTCTTCGCCCAGACTTGTTACCGCGCCGTAGTAGATTGACAGCATGATACAACGGGTGCCGTCTTCGAAGTCCACCAAGCGATGCCCGGTCACTGCCTGCTCCAGCGACGGCAAATGGAGCAACTTGGTCAGCGGCTCAACTCTTTCTTTGTAAATGCCCCACAAGTGCAGTTTTTGATCGCCAATTATAGAAAGAATCCTTCTCTTTGAGCTCGTAGTTTCGTTATCTAAACTCAAACTTTCCGGTTTCTTCGAGCACCAATTGGCGAAAGGATTAGAAGCGGTATCTTCGAAGTCATCATCGTCTGAGCGATCTTCGTCTGTCGCAGAGCCGCTGCTGATCTACTTATCATTAGCCGAGGATACGGTTTGATGTTGTGCATTATCTGACTTCACTTTTACAATCCTCCCAAAACCATCGTCTTACATAGGTGTCCCTCCCGGCATCGCGAACAATCCTGCCATCACTGCCACCATGGCTTGATGTTACACTTTGCAACTCGGCACTGGGTGGGTTTGAACGACCTATTTGGACTCCTGGGCCAATCGTCGGACCGAAAGATCCCAAGTCCGTAGCGCCGAGGTCTTCAGCCAAAGGCGAAGGAATCGGAGACTGAGGTCGTTCTCGGTCACCTTCATCATTGTTTTTGTGGGCTTGCTGAGGATCTACGGGATCCTGCCTGTCTCCATCTTTCGGCTCCAAAGTTTGAACAACTTTCTCTAGTCTTTGAAGCATTTCCACTAGCTCAGGTGTCATAACCATCTGTGTCTGGCTTGTCTTAGCGGCAGGGAATACGCATTCA
This sequence comes from Colletotrichum abscissum, assembly GCF_030869225.1. Taxonomy (NCBI): domain Eukaryota; kingdom Fungi; phylum Ascomycota; class Sordariomycetes; order Glomerellales; family Glomerellaceae; genus Colletotrichum; species Colletotrichum abscissum. The sequence goes on from NW_026850076.1 coordinate 35,909, forward strand.
CCCCCGTATTTGACGCAATTCCGACATGGCTTCTGCTTGTCGCACTTGACCTTCCGTTTGCTACACAAAAGACACGAACGCCGTTTTCTCCCTGCATTACTTGGTTGTTTGGGAGGAGCAGCAGAAGCAGTTGTCGACTGTCCGTCGGTAGTCGACTGTTGCTTTGAAGACGTTTCGATGTTGTCTGACATGTTGTCGGGCGAAGATGGTAGGCATTCGTGCGTCAACAGGAAAGAAGGGCTTCGGACTGAAGATGAGAAGTAGATGCCAACTTGGCTTAGAAAAAACCAGGACCCGGAGACCCGGCCGAAAACGATTCAAGGCCTGCCATTGGGTACTTAGGCAGCGCCCAGAGAAGTCAGATTGAAGTGGTAGCTGAGGTAGTCGGCCGAAGTCGCCGGGTAAAGCTTTTGACTTCCAGCCCCACTTGAAGTCAGGACACCACATTAAGAATCTCAGAGATGCAAAGAGAGCAAATATGTGACCGTCAAAATCAGTCACAGGCTTATGAAAAAGTAGTCTTCTAGAGCACGTTCGACGAATGATCAACCCAGCAGTCCTTCAGACAATCAGCCTACTGCGATTGAATCTCTGTACACCATCAACTCTTTTCTCGGCAGTGCAAACTATTGATCACTTGAAGATGAAGCTCAGTTGCGAGGAAAGCCTGGTATCTTTGACAAAAGGAGCCTCACCGAGTCTTCCCGGTGTTGCTCTGGCTGCATTCAACAAACATGGCGAGTTGACCCCGCCACTAAGAAAGACTGAGGGACTTCTCATTAATAGACGATACAGAGATTCTCTACAGCCAATGCCATGGGATCAAGAGGGCAGACGTCAAAGAGCAAATCACTCTTGATGATGCTTTTCGCGGATTCTCTTGCACAAAGCTGATTACAACAATCTCTGTACTGCAATGCGTCGAGAAGAAAATGATAGGTCTCGATGACGAGGTTGAAACGATACTGCCCGAGCTTAAGGACCCCGAAATCATATTGCCGGACTCTACTACATCCTTCAGGCTCGAAAGAGCCAAGAACAAAATAACGGTTAGGCATTTGCTGACCCACACCAGCGGCATATCTTATGACGCCATGCATCCACTGCTCGTAGCATGGCGAAAATCAAGAGGCGAACAGCCCCTAGTGATGAGCGGGAGAACCATCGAAGCTTTTTCACTTCCCCTTTTGTTTGAGCCTGGAACTAGCTGGGTCTATGGTGCTAGTTTGGACTGGGCTGGGGTGCTTGTGGAGAGGTTGAGCAATATGAAGCTGGCAACTTACATGGAAGAGCATGTGTTCAGACCTCTTGGTCTTACGAACACAACACTTCACATAACAGAAAGACCGGATATGCAGAAACTACTAGCTCAAATGTATGTACGAACCGGTGAGGGAAAGCTGGCCCCCATCCCTTCACCTTACCCGGAAGATGCACAGGAGACCTCCGGTGGGATGGGACTCATCACTACTACGTCAGACTTCGTCAAAGTCTTGACAGACCTACTCAAGGACAGTCCAGTGCTTCTGAAAGCCGACTTCATGACAGAAATGTTCACTCCTCAGTTTCATCAAGGCACCAGTCAATACGAAGGGTTGATCAAACAAGAGGTATGCCTAGCTCCCCACCCCATGGCGTAGCAGCCAAGCTAAGCGCCCCAAACTCTAACACGAAGGACCGATAGGCTTTGCATAAACAACTGACGGGGGACGACACGGGATGCCCCGGAGTAGCATTCGGACTGGGTGGTATGGTAATCAAAGAGGATACGCCTAACCTCCCCGCAAAATGTCTGACATGGAACGGGATGCCAAATATTGGGTGGTTCGTTAACCGAGAAAGTGGGCTTGGGGCTGTCTATGTGAGCCAGTTGCTTCCAGCGGGAGATTCCGAGAGCGCAAAGCTTCTCGGGGAATTCTGGCGACGAGTTTGGGTTGATCATCTTGCGGGGCGTTAACATCACTTGAAATTGAGTACTAGACATGAGGGAAAAGTCAGGCAAACAGGGTTCAACATATGCAATCGTCTATGTTAAGGGACTGCGAGTTTCTGAGGCTCTTGTTCTAAGGATTTGGTGTTCATTTCTTCACAACCCATTGTTACTGATGATTGGATATTTCATTGCCAACTTGTCTCGCTCGTACGCGTTTTTAAGCACACGCAATATCTCCCTCTTGAACCAACCAGACTGGATAGTAATAACTAGATGTCTCAGAGGGGAGTTCTTTTCGGACGCAAGAATGGATGAATCTGAGCCTTCTCAATATCCCAGATCTTCTCCTTGACCAACGGATCATCCATGAGTCGCGCTAAAATCCTTTCCCGTGTGGGCGCAAAGACAAGCATGGCACTGCCCGTGATGTGCGGGGTTTGCCCGGGGCCCACGGGCTCCGCCAAAGTGGCTCCTGCGTTGACCAAATGTTAGCTAAACTTGGATTTGGACGGCATTGATGAACGACGGCCACGGGGCAGCGGATATCCCACCTCCAAACACCCAAAAGCCTTGGGGATCTGTTTTCATCCGCTCAATGTGTTGTCTGTTTCGCGTCGGGATGTCAATTCATAATCTGCCCTCTGAGTCTGGGCTGAGACATACGGGAACACCGCAGCCCTTCGGTCTTTGGCCTCCGGGAAGTCTGGGACGTGAATGAGCCACTCCGAGTTTCCTATCTGCTGGTTCGATGATGTCTCCATTGCTGCCATGTTGTCGCCTGTGTAAATATCTCTCTAACTTAACATGGAGCAATATTGATTGATTGATTTAGGGACCACCTCAACTTATACAGAATATGCTGACGTCGGTTCAAGTTCTCGTTCGCTCTGGAATACTTCGCTCTCTGAAACGCCGACTGGGGTTAGAACGGAGAGCTGGACCGGAGGGATCGGCCGAGCTACTACGGAGTACTGCGGTTTACTTCTCTACTAATCATATCCACATTCCCAAACACGGCTACAACCCCACAGCGCTATCATCAGGGGCCAACGTAGTGCGCAGGAGTGGACTGCCGGACGGGTTCCCCGCCAAACACTTTATCATCTAAGAGCCCTAGTCCGCCATGGCGTTGATCTATGCCACGGTCCCATGTGCCGTGAACAAGAAAGGTAGAGAAAAGGTAACGCAGTGCCGCTTCAGCTGCTGCGCTCTTACAAACACGTCTTGGGTTGGTAATTGTGTCCATTGTGATTCGTGTGTAGGTGCTTCTCCCCGCACTTCGCCCCCCCTGTCTAGGCCTTATCTCTCGGCCTACACCATGTTCCCTCCGTGCGCCTCGTCCCAACATGGCTTGGTGATGATGAATCTCCCTCGTGATCCCTCCCTTTTCCATCACCTTATCTCCATGTAATTTATTACTCCAGCGTTCGTTATCTTCTGCTTGTTTTGCAAAGCAAGTCTTTCCTTCGAAATCCTCATTCTGTCCGCAATCACGCGTGATGCAACGCGGTACACATGAAGCAACTCATCTTCACGATATAGACAACTCATGAGCAAGCGACGTTCACGTTAGGCGTACTGTCCTTATAGATCCAAGGACGAAGCAAAAACTCGGCTTATCTTTTCGGCCTCTCGGGTGTTCAGACCGTAGAGTCCGCTTGTGTAAGATTATGGGGCCTGGAGTGCTTGAAACCCCGGCGAAGGCTCGATCGCAAGCCTCGCCCGGCAATCAAGCAATTGCGGACTCCATTGTCGCTGCATGGAATCCCTCCAACACAGAAGACCGGCACCAGCAAGGACAGCAACAACAGCAGCAGCAGCAGCCTCTTCAATCCAACCAACAAAGCAAGACATCTCGAAACCAGCCCCTCCCACGCCGCGTCTGCACAGCATGCCGTCGCCGGAAGGTCGGTTGCGACAAGAAACAACCGTGTCATCACTGCGAGAAGTCTGGAACAGACTGTGTCTATCCGCCTGAAGGAAGCTCGGCTGCGCGGCAGTTTCTCACTGATAATCAGCTGTGGGAGCAGCTTCACCGTCTGGAGCCGATGTTCAAGACCCTGGCAGAATGTATGCAACAAGGCAATATTCCAGGATCCTCTGCCCCCATCATAGGGTCAAGCTCCCGTCCAGAGTCAATATCAACACTCCCTCAAACGCAACTACCAGAATTCAATAATGATTCTGCCTCACCTTCACCACCAACCCCCCCGAATTCAATCGGCTCTTCGACAAGCGCATGTAGAGACACGAGGAAAGAGAGCGTCGCGATCAATTTCAGCACTATGCAGGTGGAACAGGCCGCGATCTCTCTCGGCCCGAAATCTCCGGCGGGGATTCTTGATTCCACAGACGGTGACGCGTCGAACATCGAGATTCCCAACGTTGACTGTGACAGTGCTCAAGGCGATTCGGTCAACTCTTGGTCACCATACGGGACCTCGACCGGGAAGCTCGTTAGGGATGACGGTCGTGAAAGATACGTCAGTGGAACATTTTGGGAAGCTTTGCATACCGAGGTACGTCAATCTACCTTAGAGAAGGCAGTTGGTGATTCTCTCGTGATATGCTGACTGTTTATCGATAGAATGACCTGGAAGATGGCGTGATCAGCGAGGACGATTCCGAGTTCGAAGAGCAGACATCATCGTCTCGGTCAGAACTTTTGCAGTATTCCTTGCTATCTACTGGCGGCACCCAAGAAACCGACACTTACTCCCTGCATCCTCCTCGCAATCAGAGACTAGAAGCATGGCAGCTGTACAACACCAACGTACACCCTGTTGCTACCGTCCTGCACATACCCTCAGTTGAACTGGCCGTCCTCGAAGCAATGCAAAACCCACAAAATCTTACAGCCCCCTTGGAGGCCCTCTTGTTTGTCATCTATGTTGGTGCAGTAAACAGTCTGTCCGATGATGAATGCGAGGCGCGTTTCGGATCAGCTCAATGTGATTTGTTGGGGAAATTTAGGCGAGGTGCTGACGCTGCGTTTGCTCGTGCGAGGTTGATGGTAACGGATGACATGCTCACACTGCAAGCTTTTGTGGTTTACCTCATTACGTTACGGTGCCGAGACCCTACGTATTCATGGAGCATGACAGGACTAGCTGTGCGGCTTGCTCAGTCCCTAGGCATGCATCGAGATGGGAGCACGTTCAATCTCCCCCCTTTCGAAGCTGAGATGCGTCGACGATTGTGGTGGAATATCTGCATTCTAGATACGCCAGCGTCCGAAGACTACTCGTGTTCATCTGGCCTGTAAGTTGTTCATACCCATTAAACGCTTGCATCGAGACTAATCACGTTTGTCATTAGTCTAGAGTTGAGTAGCTTCGATTCAAGACCCCCAATCAATGTGAATGATGAGGACCTATACCCGGGTATGACAGAGTACCCCTCCGAGTCTAAGGGAATCACGACCATGTCCTTCACTGCTGCCCGTTGCTGGGCATCAGATATCTGGCGTACGATAATTGACACTCGGAGAATCGACCCAACATCCGGAATGAACTTTGTCTCAATGACGATAGCCGACAAGGAGGCCTGGGTTGAGAGACAGCGAGAAAATATGGCCAGCAAGATATCCGAGAGTCAACCATCTCATGGCTCTTTACACTGTGTAAGTTGCACACAACTAAGGCATCCAAACTTCAGACATGACATTCAAACTCTGACGTCGCATTTGCTCAAGCTTACGACTTCCTTTGTCGGCACCATTGTCGCAAATCTACGCCTTATGGTCCTCAACCCATTATCATCTGGTGTTTCCCTCACCGACGAGCAAAAGAGGCGCGCTTTCCAGAACGCCATCGACTGTATGGCGCATTCGTACCGTCTCCGAACTGATCCGCAAGTAGCGCAGTGGTCATGGCTTACAAAGTGCTACAATGAGTGGCACGCTTTTGCGGTTGTTCTTTCAGAGCTGTGCAACCAGCCTTTGGGTAGGGATGCCGACAAGGCATGGCGAGTTGTGGAGCAAAGTGCTGTTCTTCGTTGGGACTCATCGACGAGGCATAGTCGGGTACACCAGTGGCGCTCAGTAATGAGAAGTATTGACAAGGCGAGAAGACGGAGAAAGAAGGAGTTGGGTCGCCGGAAATCATTTTTATCAGATCGGCGCTCATCGTCAGCATCCTCTGCTGCGAAACGTCCGATATTGGGAGGTCGGTTCTCGTCCAAGGGCATTGCAAGACCATATGCCAGCACGAATCTTGTTCAAAGCGACAATGCTCAGTCGGGTGTAGTTTCTATGCCCCGAAGCGCTGAGCGAGAATTCGACACAGCGATGTACAATGCAGACGAGATGATAGGGCCCCTCTTGGAGATGGACGATATGTGCGATTTCACCAATGCAGACGGCCAATTGTATTTTAGTCATACTTAGAGTATCAAGTGAGCCTCCTCGCGGTCATGGAAATATCGCGTCTCAAGATGTCAATTCTAACTAAGATATCTAGAATTTTCCAGAGCCCAGAGATGCGAGATCAGCACAGTCTTGCAGCCAATACCCCTTGAATATCTTCCTTCGTCATGTGGATTATACCCAAGAGCTCGTTGTCGCGACTATAATCCTGTGCATGCTCTGGAGCAAAGGTCGCTCTCAATGCAAATGCTGCGAATGCCTTTGGGCTGAACTTGCCCGATGCTAGCTCATGTTCGGCGTTCTTGACAAGCGATTCGGTGTTGACTGCAACCGCCTTCCAAGCGTGATCTTGATCCAATGCTTTGAGAGTTTCTAGTAGCTGCTTTGGGGTCATCGCGAGGTCTCGGATACGAACGGCCTTGTTCTTAGTTGCGTCCAGGTTCTTGAGGATAGCAGCAACAGCCTGCGCGACTGTCTTGATTCTCGTTGCAGAAAATGTTGTGTCCCCGCCATCGAAGATGTTCACTGTCCGGGTCGAGAAGTTCGCAAATGCCCCGAGTGACAGGCCTTCGTCAAACAAAACGCTGTTGTAGACGTAGGTGTAAGTCAAGCCAGTGTCCCGGACTTCCTTCTCCAGGTAATCTTCAACCTCTACCTTAGTTCGGTAGGTCGGAAAGGCACGAATCTTAGGGTTCTGGAGATCCGCACCGAACTCCGACGGGATGAATCGTTTTACCCCAGCGGCGATCGCAGCATCGATGAGTTTGAACTGGCTCTGTAATCCATTCTGCTTGCCGACTGCAGAAACTACAGCGTCGGTGCCCCCAAGAGCATTCTGAAGTGACTCGGACGAATCATAGTCGACTTCTACCACTCGGGCTTTGACAGGGTAATCAATCGGGGTGCTTTCGCGGCGAATTAAGACTGTCACATCGAACTCTGCATCGAGCAGGGATTCTAGGAGACGGAGACCCAAGTTACCGCTCGCCTGATCGAACACGCTCTTCGAATCAGTTGATTGCTCTGGGATTGAAGTGATCGTCGTTGATCAAAGCATGTTATGACTCACCCCAGCCAAAGCAACGGTCTTGGTTGCGTTGTTCTCTGATACAGCCATCTTTGTGCGTGTGGAAAAGAGCTTGAATTTGGAATTGTAAAAAGAGGACAGCGATGGATCACAAAGACAAACAGAATGGTAGAGTCAAGGGGCTGACAGTTGCATTCTAATATCCCTCGCGACTTTGAGCACGGTTAGACCTTCTGCGGGGAGAAGGCTACCTACATTACGTGACTCTCGGGGTCGTTGCGCCGCCTCGCTCTTTCGGCCGGCTAGATGTGATCTGCCCGCCGCCTGTTCGGCACTTCGACGGTGCGTCGCTTCTAGGTGTGAAGAAGCAGTTTGATATTCAACGGATTAGCCCTGGTGTATGCTACAAAACTGTATTAACGTGCATGTACAAGAAAGGTATAGCAAGTGCCATTCTCCTAAGTTACTAGTACGTGCTAAAGTCCTAAGTTTTTTTTTGCTTCTCGATCAAGTTGTTTGTGTTGATCCGGTACATGGCAACAAGAGCCTCCTTCGCCTTTTCCATATTCAAATTCTTCTGTCGCTGCTGAATCTCCCGCTGGCTCTCAAGCAACTTATCCCTGATTTCAGCCCACTGCAAAGTGGATCCTGTCCCTGCAACGGTCACTGGGCAGACTTTGCCTCCTTGCTTCCTCCAGACTCCGTCTATGAGAACAGCCTCGATATCTCGAATATCGCTGTGACGAACAACCGCAGTCAAAGGATCCGAGTCTGCTACGCAACTCATTGTCACACTCCCGGCAGCATCAAAGAGGACCAGGTCAGCCAACTTTCCCTCCTTTAGGGACCCAATCTCGTCCCCCAAAAGCACCGCACGCGCTCCTCTGATGGTCGCTGCGTTGAAAGCATCCTGGGTGCTGCCCGCCGGCTGGAGATTCAGTTTTTGAGGAGCGCCATCTGAACCATTTGTCTCCGCAATCGCCTCGCGTTGGCGCGCCATCTGCAAAGCAGATCGAGCGAGAGACAGGATTGAAGATGTGTTATTTGTGTGGCAATCGACACCGATCGTGTAGTTAATGCCTGATGAGAAGGCAAGAGGCCAGCCGAAGCCCATCTGAGCTTCCGTGTCTGGAGTGCTCGACACAGCAACCTGGGTTTCAGCCAGTTTGGCTTTCTCGCTCGCATCAAGGCCTGTGGCGTGCGACAGCAAGATGTCACTAGGTGACTTGATGAGACCATAAGCCTCCAGGGTATTGATCAGGGGGTTTGCTCCTAGCTTCCAATCAGAATTTCACATATCCATGGGAAAATAGTAACGCCAAGCGCCAGCATACGTACCAAAGGTTGGATTTTTCGCGTAGTGAGAGGTAAAAAGCTTGATACCAGCATGGCGAAGTCCGTTGAAAATGCCTACGATGGCCTCTTTGGGGAGAAACCAGTAGTCGAATCCGAACCCGATTTGAACCCTCCCGTTTCCATAGGGCTGTGCTTTTGCAAGCTCAAAGATATGCGCCATGCTTGAGTCTGGCATGATATCCATTGATAGCTCGCAGGTTTTAGAGTCCCATTTCGTGAAGTATGGGGCTTGGGAGTAGGCGAAAATTGAGCGAATGCCTGAAGCAATTGTGGCTGATAGCGCTTGGGTGGCTATGTAATGAGTTCATCAGTATGTTATTCTGCTAAATAACTTCTCCATTCGCCGAAAGAGTCCTACCATGGTCATTGGTTTGATTACCATGAGCATGATCAAGTACGAAAGTTGTTCCAGCATCTATCGCTTCCAGTGCGCCACCCAACTGGCCCCAGAACATGTCCTTGGGAGAATAGACATGGCTTTGCCAATAACCTGAGCTGTGTTAACGAGGCTGCTCTATAATTCTTCGTTGATATAGACATAAATTAACTTACCAGAGGGAACGTAGTCAAAGATTGATTGGTCTGCATGGCACCCCTTGAGCTGGGTCTGCCAAAGGTGGTGATGGGTGTCAATAAAACCTGGGCTAATGATCTTGCCGCTGCAGTCGACGAGCTGAGCTCCTGCCGGGAGTGCAATTGCTTTTCCAATCTTGGCAATACGGTTGCCTTGCACAAGTATGTCGGTGTTCTTGAGAGGCGTCACATCATCTCGCTCATTGTGAAACAGTAGGGTGCCGCCTTTCAGCAGAATGGAGCCGGTTGCTTGAGGCGTAGTTTGGCTTGTTGTCATTGTGCGTATCGGGTGTCGGTTATGATTGGTCAAGCTAACAACGAAAATCCGTCCGTCCTCGAAGTACAATGTCACCGTTAGAGATGGAGTTCTTAAGCAGATGTATTTAGGGATAATTCACTTACCCGAGCCCGGACTTACGGAGCGGGGCAGCGACAGGTGACTGGCAACTTCGGCCGAGAAATCCGAGAAGGCCGGTACCTTGTCAATTGCATTAACCAGTCAACGAAAAGAGAAGCACGGCGCCGAAATGGAATTCAACAAGGATGTGGAACCCTTGTCATAGTCGCTGCTAACTACGTAGTACAGTATCAATGATGAAAAGAAAGAGACTTGTGACCTTTGCATGTGGTTCCAGTGCCAATTGTTGCACACTTATCTGGTGAGACCAACGGAAAGGGAAAGGGTGAGGAATCAATCGTGGATGTGTGGAGATTTGAATTATTATTGCCTTCCACTACGATCGAGGATGCGACTGCGTCGTTCTAAAAATTGGTCTGAGCGAATGTGGCAGTTGCATGGCCTGAGGTGGGCGACGCATGCGGCGACCAGAGAGAGGAGCCACTAGGTAATCCCAGATATGTCTGCAGAGCATATGTTAAATCGTTCATCGTTTGAATTTATATCTCATCTACAGGCATTTGCTAAAAGATAGTGGTCTTTGGAAGACTTAAAGAAGATTCTCGACCTAAAGTTTGTGACGGACGGCACTTCAGTCGCTCTTTTGGAAGACCATCTTGTTCTTGATATGACCCAGCTTCTCGATCTCGACCTCAACCACATCACCATCGTTCAAGCAGCCATTGGTGTGCCATCCTACGCCCTCCGGCGTTCCGGTCATAATGATAGTTCCTCGACGCAGCGTGCGACCGCGAGACGCGAATGAGATGAGCTGTCGGCATGACCAAATCATCTGAGACGTGTCACTGCTTTGACGGACGGTGCCGTTCACAGTGGTCGTGAGCTTCAGATTTTGTGGGTCGGGGATCAGCTTAGGGGACACTAGGCTGGGTCCAATAGGTCCGAATCCGTCAAAAGACTTTGCGTAGCCCATTTGATATCCGGAGACGTCGAGTGCGTGAAGGTTACGCGCTGACACGTCGTTGCTTACGGTGTAACCAAGAACGTAATCCAGCGCCTCGTCTTCGCTGATGTCGAATCCATCTTTGGCGATCACAACGCTTAGTTCACCCTCGTAATCAAGTAGCTCCTGCGCGTCTGGATGGATCTTGATATCGTCCAGCGGTCCTGCAAGCCTGTCGGGAGGGGTAGCAAAAATTACAGGCTTCTTGGGCGGTTGGAACTTTGAATTGAGAAGTAAGCCTTAGCGCCTGCTTTGTTGGAAGCCTTTCACGTTCAGTCGCCTCACTCTCACCTTTGTTTCGCTTGCATGAGACTTGTAATTGACCCCAGCACAGATAATGAGGGGTGTGTTTGGCAGCGGACACAACAGCTACGTAAATGTGATTAGTCTGTGTAAACTTCAGTTCGAGATTGGACAGTCCTACTTTGCCGACTACGGCTTGATCATCAGATACGTTGAAGCCAGACTCCAAAGTACCCAATACTACTTGCACTGTCTTTCCAAGCAGCTCCGATGCCGGAACGTTGTTGTCAATATTGCCATATCTCTCAACGCCTTCCGCGTCTTCAAATCGTATCAATCTGTCAAATGACATGACAACTTATTGAGATGAAGATTGTCTTTTTTCCGGTTTCGTTTTGATTATGAGTGACCCGAAAACAAGAGGGCGTGGATTACTGGCTGCTCTGAAGCAAATATAATTTTTGTCGTCGGTCGAGTGAGATTATATCTTAGTAGGACGGGAGACATTACGTCGACGCAGTCTGGTCTCGCAGCGCGTTGACGGCAGTGGTGGACTGTGCTGGAGGGAATGGCCGGCCGAGGATTTGTCTTTCGGCGACTTACACCGAGATCACGGGAATTAAGTCGCCAGTCAGTTTACCCCAATTCGGGGATTCGGAGGGCGAAGGCAATAAGAAGCGTGGAAATACCAGTAATCACCACTCTCTTCCAACAAGCGTGATCATTAAACTTTCATATTCACATTCAACCCCTCCGCTACGTTGCTTCTCAGACTGATCGTCACCACTGCATTCAGTTCACATAATGACCCAACATTCGGCTGATTCTCGCATCCTTCTCGATCGTCTCTCTCACGTCCGTTATGGCCACCCCGACATTCAGAAAGCAAAGGAGTTCTATACCGACTTCGGTTTGATACCTGTGAGGGAAACCGGGGATAAGGTCTACCTACGAGGATTCGGAATTGATCAGTTTTGCTACGTTGCTGAAAAGACGGACGACGGAATGAGGAAGTTCAGGGGAGGCGCTTGGATTGTGCAGTCCATGGCTGAGCTAGAGAAGGCGGCGAAGCTCCCCGGATCTACCCCGATCACCGACTATGATGCTCCAGGTGGAGGGAAAGTCGTCATTGTCAAGGATCTCCTAGGAGAGCCAATCACTTTGATCTACGGCCAAGAAGACCGCGTCCCCGAGCCTAGAGAGGTTCCCAAGCCAGTTATGTGGAATACCTGGGAGGACAAGAAGAGGCTCGGTGAGTTCCAGCGACCAGATCGAGACCAACCATCGAAAGTACACAAGCTCGGTCATTACGGGTTCGAAGTGAACATCGATCGTCTGCACGAGGTCTTTGACTGGTATAGCAAGGTTTTTAATTTCAAAAAGACCGATTGCCTTTACCACCCCCAGAATAATAAGACAATCATGATCTTCATTCATCTCGACAAGGGCAAGGAGTTCGTCGATCATCATGTTGGTGTCTCCCAGAACGCTCTGAGATTTGGTATGAGCTGACATATAAAATGCAGAACATCTTCATCGCTGGTTCGCCCGAGGTTACCGACGGAATCAAGGCTCATCATAGCAGCTGGGAGATAGATGATGTTGACAGCCAAGTAGTTGGCCACCACTACTTGATCCGCAAGGGACATATCAACGTTTTCGGCGTGGGAAGACATGTCCTAGGCAGCCAGATCTTTGATTACTGGTAAGAGTCTTAGCTTCAAATGTTTCCTTGATCATGGCATCCCTAATATCCCTGTCTAGGTTTGATCCCTCTGGATTTGTTGTCGAGCATTACGTCGACGGCGACCTCGTGAACGAAGACTCTCCAAATGCCAATGAGCCAGCTGTTGCTGCCACAGTCTCCAGCTGGGGACCGGATATTCCTCGTGCCTTTTTCACGAAGAGATACGAAGATCTACCGGGACTCAAGGATTTCCCTACCATGCCGATTGAGGCGTAGATTTGAGGGCACAAACAAGGCACCGAGAAAGGAGGCTACGGAGAATACTTGCGAGAACTTAGGCCAGAGTAAGAAGAATGCAGCGGTTTTATCAGTGTCAAGAGCAATTTCAGAAATGAAGCAAGTGTATTGGACCTTACTTAGTTGTGCAGTATTTACATTTGGTTTTCTGGGCCTCTTGGATCCAATGGGTCTTGGGATTGGAAAAAACACCCACGGATGTGATAATATTCTGAGCTCGACGAGTTCTTGTCTCAACTACGAACAGCTGTTGATTTGGTGAGATATTCGCTTTCGGCCACTCTCGGTGCATATATCCCGAAGATCCGTCTGAAGTATGGGTCTCAAACCACCAGGACGCACATATCAATGACCAAAGTACTTTACCTTACTAAGTAGAGGCCCCCTTACTTCCACTGCGAATCTGACAACCATCAAGTTGACAACATTCCTACTTACATTCTTGCTTCTGAAGATTAGGTTCCCTGCTCCACTTGTTTCAACCTACCTTACTAGACACTCTCGCTAAATTCAACGCCCGCGCCGACCATGTCACCACCAGTTCATGCGCCTATATCACCCCGGGGGACGATGACGAACAAGGTAGCCCTCGTGTCGGGTTCTTCAAAAGGCATTGGGGCTGGAATTGCAATGGAACTCTCAAGTCGTGGAGCAAACATCGTTCTGAACTACCCTTGGGGTTCTTTGAAGCAAGAATGCGAAGCTACTGGAGCGAAACTCCAAACTGATTGGATCGCGGTCTGTGCCGACCTCACGGCGGATGAAGGGCCAGAAGAATTGGTGCGCCAAGCTGTGGCAAGGTTCGGTCACATCGATATCCTCGTGAGCAATGCCGGATACGTGCCCATTGCACACCTCTGGGACGCTGACTTGAGCATGTGGGATCAAGCCATGAACCTGAATGCACGCGGCGCTTTCGCACTGGTCAAAGCAGCGCTCCCACATCTCACGCCTTACAAACCGGCCGACCCTCCGAACATGTCTGGTACTATTGGCGGCTCGCGCATCATCATGGTGGGGTCAGCGGCGTCCCGAGTACCGAAGCCGACTCAAGGAATCTACGCAGCGACCAAAGGGGCTTTGGATGCAATCTTGCGTGTTTGGGCAAAGGAATTACCACCGAAGTACGGCTGCACGGTCAACATGGTTGCACCAGGCCCAGTACTGACAGAGAGTTTTCTGGAGCACTTCTCTCCCGAAGAATGGGAAGGATTGAGAGAAGTCTTCATCAGAGATACACCGGTGGAAGGTGGTGCGGCATCTGTTGAAGATGTCGCATGGGCAGTTGCGTTCTTAGCTGAGGAGCGATCACGGTTCATCAACGGCGAGTACATGTTTGTGACAGGCGGTGTGTCTATGCAATAGAAGCTTTTTGTCAATTCATCTTACTTCCTTATTGACCATTATCCGATCACTACATTTCTTGACTACCTTACACCACTAATGTGAAATCTATTACGCACACCGACTGGAATTTGACAATTTGGTTTGTTCAACTTATGCAATGACTGAAATGGCACACAACAAAACATGGATACACCGAATCTGCCTACTTCTATCTACCATTCCGAATGCACCAAATTAAGTTAATTCCTCTTTCACGACTGCATGTGCTCCATGATGACACCTATCACATAACTTTAACTCAGCTCTCTCGATCTGAAGTAGTCTCGTTCGTAAGTCGACTCGTCAACAGCAACTCCCAGTCGGGGTCGGGAATAACCTGCGCTCGTTAGAAAACCATTTGCATTCCGATCGTCGATAGCAGAAGGCAAGGCGTCGTTCTTACCAATCCCTCGAACTCGATGTTTTTCGGCCGAGTCTTCAAATCCCCAGATAGCCGGATATCATAGCGCGTGATATACTCGATCAGCAACAGCTTCATGGCGACCTCGGCAATGTATCGGCCTGGACAAGCATGCCTGCCATAACCCCATGTTAGGTCTTTTTTACCTACCGTCACCATTTGATTGCTGCTTCGGGCCTCGTCTTTAGCGACGCGCATTCGATAGAATCGGAGACCATCAAACACCTCAGGATTATGGAACAGATCTTGGTCCATGTTGATGGCTCCAGTCGGCAATGCGATGCGTGCGCCTTTCGGGATGCGAAGGCCGTTTGATAATGTGAAGTCCGACATAACCTTCCGCTGGAAGCTTGCTGTTATGATTCGTTGATGTCAGTTGAAACGTCCCCTCATTGCCGTAGTATTGTGTTGGACTTGTACGTACCCAGATCCGGCGGGTTCAATCGCTGAGTTTCCTTGATGACACTATCCAGCTTCATCATATCCGTCAATGATTGCTTGCTGAGTACCCCGTTCCCTCGAGCCAGGACCATTTCAATCTCATCACGAAGCTCAGAAATGTACTCCGGGTAAGTCGCAAGATCCATGAGACACTGAGTGACTGTTGCAGCCATAGATTGAATGGCGGCTACGCACAAGTTGATTTGAGCAACTGTGTGCGCCTCCACGTCGTCTGGGCCAACAATCGTGTCGGCAAGATAGTCCAGCAGTGCGGGAGGACTGCTCAGGGGCTTCCCTCCAAGCAGCCTTCTTCTTTGCAAAGTCTTGGCTACCAAAGCTTTGCCTTCGCCAAAGCGCTGCATCATGATTCCGCGTCCCTTGACAAATCGATGGACAAAAGGTCGCAGCGCTGCTGGCCACTTCTTCAGATTTTCCGTCCAAACGACAGCAGAATGGACATGCTCGCTGGCAATATCCAGCCATTGATCATTATCCGCCGACTCAGCGCTGTGAAATAGTCTTGCGGAGACACGAGAAACCTGACGCATAACGTGTGGCCACGGCTTGACAACTGTGGGAACTATTCAAAAAGTAAGTATTGCCAAAGGTGAAAGCATTATTAGGTGGAGTCCAAAAGTCTTCAAGAAACGCCTGAGAGCTAGGTTGCTTTGGCTGAAGGATTCAAGGATTCGAGACTTACCTCCATAAGTTTCGAGTGGCCAGTGGCTGCGTATCAAACCAATAAGTACTGGAACATATTGCGCTGAGAAGAGTTAGATGCATGATTGAGTCTTGGAACAATAACTTCCGAGGACTGCTCACGAAGACTCGGGTTCAGCTTCTTGTTTACGATGGCGATTTGTTTCTCATCGAGGTTGCCAACTTTAGTATACTTCTT
Organism: Colletotrichum abscissum; assembly: GCF_030869225.1. Classification (NCBI taxonomy): domain Eukaryota; kingdom Fungi; phylum Ascomycota; class Sordariomycetes; order Glomerellales; family Glomerellaceae; genus Colletotrichum; species Colletotrichum abscissum. The sequence continues at coordinate 51,898 of NW_026850076.1, forward strand.
CATACTAAACTACCATCCCCAGAAGGTTGAGCAGCGAGTTAGAAACGACTTCTTCACTATTACGAGACTAAGTAAATCTCATGTCAGGTACGTACCTCTTCTTCGAGAAATGCAGCGAAACTCAGGGACTTGTGGCTTCCTAGCCCGTGGAGTAGCTCGAGAGGTATGATGATGTTCGTGCCTGCAAAATGGTCAACGGCAGGGAACATTTCGCGAACGTCCCCAAGTAATTTCCAACTAACCTTCAGTCGTGTTTATCCCAAATACCCGATTTTGGAACTTATCGTTGTCAGAATTTCAGCTTGGAACCCCGTTGTTGCTAATCACAATCGCAAAAGAAATGAGCATACTTTGTTGTAACTTGTGATGAACAACCTTCTTGTGTCTTTGATGAAAATATCAATTCGCTCCTGTCGATTGGGTACCTCATCTTCCAATGCAATCGAAAGTTTTGGCATTCTGACCTCGACTGCAAATGACCAGAGAAGCAGCACCCCGAAGGCGCAAGCGCAAAGAATTGTCCATCCCGCCACTGCCAACAGGTTTTGCTGAAACTTATCCCTTAAGATTGGGTAGTAGAGCCCAATTTGTGCAGACATTGTAGATAAGTTTTGTGATAGCAGTGGCTTGTGCTGGGTCTATTGAGTTGTGCTGTGTTCTTTTGACGGTGTGAGTTAAAGTTCAAGTGAACATTGAGAAGACGTTATTCATGTCTTGTCTATTGACCTCCCCGAAGCTTTCCAGCCATTATGCCAAGGCCGATTGCTTTCCCAACCCTGGCAGATTGTATCAGCTCGGTCACATGCCTGGGGCGTGATTGAGCTCCGGAGTTTTCGGCCGACACGATATGGCGGCTTACAGGAGCTCGGTTTCTCGGTCATTCTGCCAGGCGTCCAGGCAAGCACGTATCCCGGGTACTAATTTTGAATTCTTTACTGTATAGCACATGGTCACAACAGGGCCATTCTGGTTAATGCCCAACCGAATGGTTGATAGAATGCAGCACCTAGATTCAGACGCCTTCGGTCACTAGCTGAAGCATTAAGAAACCTTATCGGATTCTATTATCTAGTATAATGCATCTGTGTCAGCTCAGATCTCATATCTCAGTCACTGCGTCATCCGTCTTCTGGGCCTGACATCTGCCCCACGCCCCATCATTGTCTTTGCTTAGTGAATACGTGCTTGATTTCCAATGTCACCAGACAAAGACCTCAGTCTGGCCATCGTTGGCGGTGGTATCGGTGGCCTCTGCCTGGCCCTATACATCACAACTCACACGAAAATCCCGGTCACTGTGTATGAGAATGCTCCAAAATTCGGCGAGATAGGAGCCGGTGTCGCCTTTGGACCAAATGCAGTACGAGCAATTACGAAGATATCGGAGCCACTGGCGGCTGCAGTTGAAGCTCGGGCGAACAGAAACATTTTCGCAGACAAGGACAACATCTGGTTCGACTTTAGAGTCGGGATGGACAGCGCCGATGAGACCGCCAGAGCCCGTGGTGTCGTTGCCGGGACGTACCTCTGCTCTGTGGAGCATCCCGAACCAGGAAGCTGGATGGTGAATCGCTCGCATCTTGTTGATGAGATAGCCAAGCTCCTTCCGACTGGAATAGCGCAATTCAGCAAGGCTTTACATGGTATAGACGACCTTGGAGACAATGGTGTCCTTTTGAAGTTTGGGGATGGGACGTCAGCGAGGCATAGTGCCGTCATCGGATGCGACGGGATCAAGAGTCAAACCCGACGCATCATGCTTGGAGAAGATCATCCCGCCACCAATCCCTCTTATTCCGGCAAATACTGCTACAGAGGAATGGTTCCGATGGACAAAGCTGTGGAGCTTCTAGGCGAGGAGAAGGCGAAGAACTGCCAAGCATATCTGGGGTACCACGGTCACATGCTGACCTTTCCCGTTGCTGGTGGTAGAATGATGAATGTGGTCGCCTTTCAGTCATCAAAGGAATGGCCTCACAAGACAATGGTCACCCCGGCAACCAAGGAACAGATGCTGCAGAGTTTCAGCACATGGGGTCCGGATGTACTCAACATTGTTCGACTTATGGGCCAATCAGATATTTGGGCGCTCTTCGATCTTTCGCCTATGGGAGATTACCACAAGGGCAGGATTTGTCTCCTCGGAGACGCTGCACACGCTTCAACACCCTTTCAAGGAGCCGGTGCGGGTATGGCCGTGGAGGATGCCTATGTTCTCGGAAGACTCCTCCACAATGTCCAGCAAGCACAGGATCTGCCTGGCGTTTTCAAATCCTTCAGTCGAGCTCGAGTTGAACGCACGCAAAATCTCGTTGCTACAAGCCGAGAAGCTGGTCACTTGTGGCATTTTGAAGCTGAGGAGGATGACCTTGGGAAGATCACGGAGATTATGAAAAACAGGATGAGTTGGATTTGGGACAAGAACATTGATGATGACATTGCGCAGGTTACCACAGATCCCCAGAGACAAGATTAGGTAGCTTCAAGTACTTGTGTGTATTGTAGTGATGATACTCATACTAGTATTTTGTGCATTGAACATGTGGAGTGCAAATAAGAACCGGCTTGATGAGAAACACACCATGTGGGCAGGTAAACACCATAGAATCTTATGAACCCGGCAAAGACAGATGATCATACGTTTGAAAAGTACTTTAGGCACTTGGCAGCCCAGAATTTGAAACAGAAGCAAGTTGAATATTTAATATCAAATGTCTAGGGACACGAGCTCTTGTCCAATCTATGCCTTTGGAACAGCGGGACTGATGCTCATGCTCTGTTCAATGTCGTGGATGATATCGTCAATATGCTCGATGCCAACTGAAACTCTGACCATTTCCGGCGCAACTCCAAGATCGATCTTTTCCTGTGGTAGCATAGGTTTATGTGTTGTCGACCAGGGGTGCATGGCAGTCGTTTTCGCGTCTCCATATCTAACTATAAATCAGCACAAGTAGCAGGTGGGTGCCAACGGCACGGTGTTCGTCACTTACCCTGGGTTATTCGAGATCATCTTGAAGTTGTCAACCAGCTGTTCACCAGCATCCGCTCCGCCCCTAATTCCAAACATAAGTACCGCCCCAGCTCCGCGGGGTAAATACTTCTGCGCGAGCTTATAGTGAGGGTGACTAGGAAGACCAGGATACGAAACCCACACTACGTTTTCGTGTTTCTCAAGCCAGTTCGCGAGAGCAATGGTATTCTGAGCGTGTCGCTCGCAGCGCAGACTCAGAGTCTCGATCCCGAGCACGAACTGCTGGCTGTTGAAAGGAGAAAGACAGGATCCAACGTCTCGGAGGATCTGCCCTCGAATGCGCATGATAAAGGCCTCTCTCCCAAATCGCTCGGAAAAGTTCAACCCATGGAAGCCAGGACATGGTTTGTTGAACTGTGGGAACCGAGTCGAAGATCTCCAGTCAAAGTTGCCAGAATCGACGATGATACCGCCGGTTGCACTCCCGTGACCGCCAATCCACTTGCTCATGCTCTCGACGACGATGTCTGCTCCGTGCTTTATGGGCTGGCAGAAGTATGCGCACCCGACGGTGTTCTCGACTACAAGAGGAACTCCCTTCTCATGAGCAACTTGCGCAATGGCTTCGATGTCCGGAACATTGAAGTTGGGGTGTCCGATAGTTTCGATATAGACGGCTTTGGTGCGTTCATCAATTGCTGCTCGGACTGCTTCCACAGATTCTTCCACGACGCGACATGTTACGCCGAACTCTGGTAGGAGAAAAGAGAATTGATTGTATGCGCCGTGATAGTAATGCTTCGTCGCTACAATGTTCTCACCGTGCCCAGCCAAAGCAACCATGGTCATGAACACGGCTGCCTGACCGGACGAAACTGCCACGGCTGCAACGCCACCTTCAAGGGCTGCGACACGACGTTCAACCACGGCTGTAGTTGGATTGCCCGTGCGGGTCGCAATTTCACCCTCTTCCTCAAGGTTAAATAGCCGAGCAGCATGAGCTGAACTGTGGAAGTTGAAGACGTAGGTCGAGTAGATTGGGACCCCACGCGCAAGCGTTGCAGAGTCAGGAGTTTGCCCTGCGTGGACTTGTAGAGTCTCAAATTTGGGAACATGGTTAGATCCATTCTGGGCGACTTGAATCACTCGCACATCCTGTTTTTGGTCTTGTTGGATGGTCGCCATTTTCGAGTCTAGCGGGAAGTTTTCTCGACTTGAGATTGAATGTAGTGAACAACAGCAAAGGGTGGTGATGTCAATAAGAAAATGACGAAGCCCTTCGCCACAATATGCTTTCAAATTATTGTCTCAAGTCCAAGAAATGGCTCACGACCTGAGATTACTATGATTAGTTGCAGTTCAGTTGGCCCATGTCGTTGGAGCAATGGGTCTAGTAAGACGGCGAAGGTGGGTAAGAGGCATTATCTCGGGCATCTCGGGCCTTCGGCTGGCGACCCCGAGTTGGAAGGATGGTTCGCTGGAATTCGGGTGCCGCGGCATTCCATGCTTGCAATCATTCATGATGCATCGAGTGATTCTCCCTCGTGCCAAGATACCAAACGTCTTCAGTCCAATGTCCGAGATTTCATATATTTCAGTCTGAAGCTGCAACTACCGGCCATCTGGTCTGAAAAGGGAGTATCAACGCATCGTACTCTCTACTTTATTTACAGTCACTCCACACAAATCTATAAAAATGACTGCCGGCAAGAAACTGAAAGTCATCATTGTTGGCGCCGGCTTCGGCGGGCTTGGAGCCGCAATCGAATGTGCACACCGTGGCATGGATGTCACGGTGTTGGAGAAGTATCCTGACTCCAACAGCCAAGGTGGTAAGCATCACCAAGCCGCCCCTCTTTTTGTGTGGCAGAGCTTTGGTCGCAATGATCTACGAAACTCACTACGGTTCTCCTTGGCAGATATTCTTGATTTCTTCCCCAATGCTGGCCGTATCATCAATCGATGGGATGCAGGCAAGGTTGGCCAGCAAATTCACGACACAGGTTGTAGTCAAATCCGCACCATGGAGCTGTACAAGTACGACAGCAAATTCATCGTTGATGTTCCGTGGGCAAGGGATGGAAAAGAACACAACATCACCTATGCAGGCCACCGAGGCAAGATTCACTCGATTTTCCTTGCTTATGCGAAGACCTGTGTCCAGGACATTAGGATCGGCGTTTCAGTCACGAATTACCTTGAAGAAGAAAGCCAAGCAGGTGTGAAGCTCAGCACTGGCGAGACTATTTGGGCCGACTGTGTCATCGCCGCAGACGGCCCACGATCCATCGCTCGAGCTCAGGTTTTGCATCTTGACGACAAGAAGATCGACGAGACCACGAGCGGCTGGTCTGTGTTCAGAAGCTTCTTCAAGACTGACGAAACGATGAGAAATCACCCCGGAATCAAGGATCTTTTCCACGAGGATAGAGATACTGTTCGATTCTGGATGTATGATAACTTGAGCCTGATGGCCTTTGTTTGGAACCAAGCTCAAGGTATTGCCTGGGTCTTGGTTCATCCGGTGAGCGCTTCAGCGTTTACCCAACATAATGTCGATAACTTACTTACTGACTCACGTTGATAGGACGACAAAGAATCATCTGAATCTTGGTCCAATATCGCCGAAAGAGAACATGTAGCAAAGTGGATGAGTTTCTTCCCAGGAAGAGATGCTCAAGCGCTCCTCGACGTTACACCTTCTGACAAGACCATCGATTTCAAGCTGGTCTATCGGCCAACCATAGACACTTGGGTTAGCAAAGGTGGCCGCACGATTCTCATCGGAGACGCTGCTCATGCCAACCTTCCTACTGCCGGACAAGGCGCTTCTCAAGCTCTCGAAGACGCGGTGACTGTCGCTGAGTGTTTACAGTCATCCAACGGAGACGTCAAACTAGCACTTGAAGCCGCACAACGGATCCGGTACCATCGGTCCAATGCAGTGCACAAGAGCGGACAACAGAATAGAGATGCATTCTACAAGATTCCCTGGGATGACATCGAGGCGGCCCCGGAAGAGTGGGCCAACAAGCGGTTCCCCAAGCTGAAGCCCTGGGACCCTTTGGGGTTTGCCAGAGAGCAGTTTCCCAAGGTTGCTAAGGACATCAAAAACGGTGTCACGGGACATCTTAACGATGTCGCTGTGGCTCCGCCCCCTGGCGGGTACTGGTGATTTGAATTTTTGATGAAGCTCGCGCACCTAAGAATGCTTTGAGTTGTTACGTAACCAACTTATTAGAGTATATAGCATTGGCACGCATACTAGATGCATGATTTAGAAATGTTGGAATATTGATCCGAAGTATCAGGTTTGAAATGTGTAGTTACGTTCGAAAACTCCATACGATTCGCTGTGTTTAAGAATGGACGGCCAAGTTTACTCTCATAAAGACTTGCCAATTCTCCCATGCCAATTGAGTAAAAGGACGAGCGAAAGCACATATGCCAAGGATTATGGTAAGTAAGGTAGACAATGAAACCGTGAGCGTATGGAAACGACTTTGGGGGGATCTTGAATTCTTGGCCTGGCATGAGTTCTCAGAGATTGACGTTGCAGTGAGTCTATCGCGATGTCATGATGCTTGCGCTATTACTCCCTACGAGAATATCGAGATGTTGTGGTTGGGTGCAGGGACTCCGTACACTCCCTGCAAATTACATCTGCCGAATTCTCAGCGCCCAGCTGAACTGGACATGCTTTCTCGGCGGGCATTCCGTCTCTACCATGCCACGTACCATGCTGAGTCAGAACTCTCAAACCGGTTCCTGCCTGCGTCGGTAAACCATCATACTCGGGCTCTGGAACTTGAAAGCCGATTGAGACACTACTGGCGTGTACGGAGAGGGCAGTCGTAACATCGGAGACGAAACCTAGTGGCGGATGCACATCTGTACGGGAATTCGTCACACATACTGTACAGAACTGAGGGTCCTTGGGAATTCCCATTTTGCGATCATAAAGGGGAGAAGGGGGGAACTATAATGTTAGCCTGAGGCATTCGGCCGAAGCTAGTGCCTAAAGCTCGGCACTCTCGGGAAATACGCCGCTCAGCTATGAGCATGTCGCACAACTCAGCACGCACACAGCCAGACAGCGCGCGCTGTCTCTGAATCTACGGCGTTTGGTTCAGGTGCACCCCTATCACCGGACACTCGTGGGTTCGTTGATCTAACCCGGGATGTCTTATCTATCGCTTCATGGTGTGTAGCAAGAGAGTGTGTGGTATCTCTAACGCGTACCTGGAAAAAAGAGAAAAATGCGCAGGTGGCCGGCTCAGCGCTCAGATCAACGTCAAGAAGAGATTTTTGAGTTGTCTGCGAATGAGTTGACAACTGCTACATTGACTTTAGATTCCCCAAATCACCACAACCAACACTTGAGTACACCCGACTGCCAGTCTACGGAGACAATTAAACCTCAAACTCAGACTCCGACTGTAACACCAGCAGAAAATACACCTCCGCATCCTGGATCCTCCGCCATCATGGCTTTGCTCACCCCCGGGCCAATCGTCTCACACGTGCTCATGGTCCTCGTGGCCATGCTGAACATCTGCATTCTTTCTTATGATGCTGGGATGATCAACAACTTGAACTCGGTTAAGCCATACCAAGACTGTGCGATTATCTGCCCGACCCAGTTTCCATAGCTAATGACTTCCCATAGACTTCAAGTTGAATAGCGATATGATTGGATTGAATGTTGCCATCATTAGTGCCGGTTCGATCTTCGGTGCCCCGATAGTGGGTCCCGTCGTTGATCGTTGGGGACGGAAGACCGGCCTCGCCGTTGGCTCCATCTGTATCATTCTCGGAGTTGTACTTCAAGCTTCGGCCTCGAAAGGTGAGAGCTCTTGCGGAAACGTTTTACAAGTACGACTACTCACCAGCAACGCAGTTTCACAGCTCATCGTCGGCCGCTTCATTATCGGATTTGCCTCCCTCATTAATGGTTCCATTGCTCCCATGTGGGTTATGGAGGTGGCGGCGCCCAAGTATAGCTCAATTCTTTCAAGCACCGTCTTGACATCCGTACCTTTCACGTCGTTCTTGGTCAGTTGCATTGTCCTGGGCATCTACGACAAGCAGTCCGACTGGGCATGGAGAGGACTTATGCTTGTAAGTGCCTATCCCCTTGAGACAACATCAAGGCTCTATCTGATGTCTCTTAAACAGGGAGAAGCAGTGCCTTCTATCATCTCCCTGTCTCTCTTACCATTCGTCGACGAAAGCCCACGCTGGTTGTTTTCAAAGGGCCGCCATGACGAGGTAACGATGTGAAACATACTCCTGGTTTAGGGTCATTCGACTGAACATTCTCAAGGCAATAGGGGTGCTCGCTCGATTACATGCGAACGGAAACCGGGAAGATGCTTTGGTGCTTTCAGAAACACAAGAAATTGTCGCGGCTTTGAACCACGAGAAGGAGAGCAATGGAGGGTGGAAAGATCTCATTGCGCCATGTGAGCCAGCTTCAGCCAAGATGAGTCGCCGAGTTGACAACTAACTAACGGGGAAACACATCAGCCCCAAACCTGAAACGGTTCACAATCGCTGTACTAACGAATATCTTCTATCAAATTCTGGGCGGAAATATGATCTTGTATGTTACAAGGACATACTCACATTCTGATTGTTCTAGCGCTGACGAAATCTTCTAGATACTTCTCGTCATTCTTGATTGGAAAACTAGGAGTTTCTGAGCGGAAGTCTGTAATCCAGATCAACATCGGTTTGCTGTTGTGGAAGGCTTTTTGCAGCGTGGGCGGTGTCCTCATCATCGACAAGATAGGAGCTCGCAAGCCATTGAGTAGATGCCCCTCGACAAAGTTTTCCGCTGGATTGATCTGACCTCCTTGTCTTTCTACCTAGTTACCGGAACTTCCGCCACAGTTGTTCTGTTTGGAATTCTGGCCGGCCTGTCTTACCTGACCGAGGTCCATCCCGAGACAAATGCGTATGCCATCGGTGCGATTGTCGTTGTTGCCCTGTTCCTACTTGCAGTTGCGGCAAGCTGGTACGTGAACGAGCTCTGAATTTCCTCAAGTTTACTAAAATTCGTGCAGGAGCATCTTGGCCTACACTTACCCTCCTGAGGTGCTGCGATACTCTCAGCGCGCTAAAGGGGTCGTAGTTGCCCAAGCAATCGGGTATGCATTCAGCTTCCTCAACCTTTACACCACTCCTCTTGCTATCGAAAGAATCTCTTGGAGATACTATGCCATCAACGGTGGTTGGAATCTTGGAATACTATTTGTCGTTACTTGGCTGTTTGTCGAAACCAAGGGCAGAACCTTGGAGGAGATGGATGAAATCTTTGATGGGGTTGTCTACTCGAACAATGTCATCATTGATGGCCAGAATTCTAAGAGTGATTTGGGGAAGGACGTCGGTGATAGCAGCAGTGTGGCCAAAAGGAAGCTTAGCAAGGTCAGCACCCGGGAGTAAAGCAGATAAACTGCCCTGGCGGAAAAGGCTCAGCTGCGAATATGTACCAGGTATTGAATCAGGCTAGTTGAGGTCTCTCTGAATAATTCGAATCACGATGTCCTCAGCGCGCCACGCAACTCTCTGATTTCTGATCATTGTATTTTGACCCTGCGTTGCTGGACGACGACTTCATTCACCAACCTCGACATGACAACCCGCCGCGACGCCACCACGGTGTAGGATTCGGACAAACTAGTGCACTCCGCGGGGCTGAGAGGACACCGAGAGAAGCATGTCATTTCACTGAGTGGATGGATGCTGTAAGATCTAGCGCTGACGATGGTCAACGTTTGAGTCCATTCGTGCCGCGATGCCGCGCTCGGGCACGGAGCTGAAATCTCGTGGCCGGCGCCAAAATACGCCACTTCAGCAGGCTATGGGAAGCCACAACGGCGATCGTAAAGAGAAAGAAGAAACTCAAGCACTGGTGATCCAACGGTAAAACTCTATTCCCCCTTTCAGGACTATCTAAAATGATGAAGCGCCGATCCATCGCTAGCCGCTCGTGACGGCGCTAGAACATCGCAATTCAAAGCACGCGAGCTTGGGGTCGAAGGCGCTCCACGTCGAAAGCTTCTTTGTGGTGGAAGAAAACTAAACTTCATCGAGCAATGACGGTTGCTACGTCCAAGCTATAGTCCGGGACCATCATATACTTAGCCTTCCAGCAGAGCCAACTCGACGTATATGAAGGCCTCTTTCTCATCTCTTGGCGAGAGAGTTCTTGCTCATTTGCTCATTGTCGCCTACTTCACCTTCTCCAGGCTCCTCGTCTCACTCATCGCCTCTTGAACCACAAATCGCCGCTCGTTAAAGCACTCAATCGCAATACAACCGCCATCATGAAGATTGCTACCGTCACCAGCGCGCTCACCTTCGCTCTCTCCGTCGTCGCCGCACCCAGCGCCACCACTTCCACAACCAAACGTGGCGGTAAGGCCAGCTGCCCCGTCAACGCCGCCCAGCCCGATGGCAGCCTTGGTAAATCCTACGTCTCGACTAGCCTTCTCGTGCCCATCTCCAAGAATCTGCCCAATTATGCCTTCCCGGCGACGCAATGGGCGCAGGTGACACCCAAGGATATTTGCACAGTCTTCAACCTCGATCTGCCCGTCGCCCAGACCCAGGGCAAGGTGTGCAACCTCGTCTTCGACTTCCCTTCATGGGAGCAGGCACCTGGGAAGTTCGTTTTCCTCGGCCAAGGTACCTTTAAGTTCACCGGGTATGCCATTGGCGTCGGAGCCGTCGCTGGGCAGACCACATATAACAAGCAGCCTGCTCCCGGCCCTAGCCCGCCTAACCCCCCGCCCACGATGACACCCGGCCACAGCTATGTGAGTATTGAACGTCAACAGAATCCGATGTAGACCGCCGTCGATTCAGTTACTGATGGTAGTGCCTGCAGATTGTCAATAGTGCCCCATGCGGCATTCCAGCTGAGGTTCCGGGAAGTGTGACTGTATCAGGAAGTCTCTGCTCGCCGGACACCACCTTCTTTTTCCAGCAGAGCAAAGATGGTTGCCCAGTTGGATTCTTCGTCGTCTTGACAGATGCGTAAGCAGGTGAATCGTACTTTGATATCCCTGGCATTTCCTTACTGTAAGAGCACGAGTACTTGGAGACTCAAGCTGGGCCTTTGAACTTCTCAAGGGGTCAGAACACAGGAGGCGTGTGGCCCCGATATCCGATCCGATCATGTGTTTGGAATATGTCATCGTTAGCGCACTTGTCTATTGATATTATTGCTTTGCTCTGTGTCCCACTGAATCCTTCATGTTCCTTTCAACGGAACATGCTCTCTCTTACCACTCTTTCGGGACATATGCCGGAGTATTGTCCTCATCCTCGGGGGTTCTCAACCCCAGCCTCTCCAACACCCAATTCTGCAGCGGCAGCAACACCAAGATAGCCCGGTTAAATCTCCATCCGATGACAGGGACCATCGCACCAATCATAGCATCCAAGATGAAGTGATTCGCCGTTGCAACGATCGTGAAGAGCATAGCCATCGGCCACAGTGGCGCGATAAGACGAAGCGGACGGTGAGGCGAAAACCGGCAGATACTCCAGGCGAGGAAGAGAGCGGTACCGCAGTGAAGACTCGGCATCGCGGCGATGGTCAGCTGGAACTTGTTGTGCGTCCACGCGTTGCCTCCTCCCTTGGCTCCGTGGAGCACATCTTCGAATCCGTATTCGGCCGGGAGCATGCGCGGCGGCATGCAACGATAGGTCGTGACGATGACGAAGGCGATGGCATTGTCCATGGCGATAGTTCGTCGGATTCTCTGGAACGTGCTCGGTGGAAGAAATGTGTAGCAGTAGATGATGAAGATGATGCCGAGGCTAATGTGGAAGTAGTAGATCTTAGCCAAGTAAGACATCAACCAGGGCATGTTTGTAAGGACATATTTCTGCACGCCAAGTTCGACGTCAATGCCGAAGAACTGCTCGAACTTCAGAATAGAAATCGCATGGTCGCGAGCCCTCGCAAAGACTGCTTCGTTACCGGCAATCATACGTGCCGAGAAGGCACGAAGCAGCTGGTATATCCTAGGAGACAAACAAGCCGGTCAGCGCCGGTTCATAACAACGTTACCTGAATTATTAACGCGGGCCAGACGATCTCGTACCAGTACGTCGCATTCCAATACCAGATTTCAGCAAGGAACGGGAAGGTATGGTAAAATCGAACGAGAAGTTTGCTGTTGATGCGGGATACCTCGCCCGACTCCGCGCGCATCTCCGGCTTGAGGAGCGGAGAGGTGGGGCGGGAGGAGGAATCCTCCGACCCACGCTCACACGAGTCTACGTCATCGTCACGATCCAGTCGGCGGCGGTTGATGAGAGTGCCTATGGTGAAGGCAAAAACAATGACTAGAAGAGCAAAGGACGTCAGATGAGGCTTGGACTCATAGAGGTAAAGACATATGGTCTAAGTATACTATAGGAAGAAATCCGAGCCAGTGGAGCGGGATGGACTTACAAGCTGGTTCGGCCACATTCCTCAGAGCGCCAAGTGACGAAGCCATAATAGGCTAAACACAGGAAATTGAGATCTTGTTTGGTATCGATTAAGTGAAAGATGTAGTTGGACAAGGCTGTCCTGACGAGAAAGCAGAATGAGTGAATAGCTTTCGCTTCCCCAAAGCAGAGAAGAAAGGAGTGAGTGACGAGAAGATATTACGATGAAAATGCCAAATCCACCAGAAACCCCTTCACATGGAGAAATAGGAGAGAGGGACGACAAGACTAATAAGCATCCTAGGCACAATGCCCCAGAGTCCGCTTCACCGGGACAAACCCACAACGGGCGGAAGATGTACCAAGTCCAACCGCCGCATATTGTGGCCAAGCATTGTTGTCAGATCGGCGCCCCAGGCATTGGGAATTCCGCCCAGCCTTGAAATTTGAGCAGGAATAGGACCACACGTGTGGGCGTAACCGCACGGAACCATCTGATAGGAGAGTTGGGGGCGTTGAACGTTGAAGGAGGGAGGGCGGAGCGGGACTGGAGACACGACGACCTGACGTCCCACACCCCATCCCACATGTCCACCATCCATCCATGATCCATTACGGTATCACTCCAGCCAAGCACAGGCAAAAGAATGGCTCGGCGCAGGAAGGAGGGCACGCGACCCAAGCCCTCCTTGACGCGTGTGTGATTGCGCCCGGCAACGTACAGTAAATCGTAAGCCAAAAACCCCAGTTTTCATTAGAGCCTCCTTGCTCGCAGTCGCCCGGTCTCCACGCTGAATCACTGTAATCCAATTATGGACTGACGGTGGGAAGAACTTCGAAAAAAGGGATGTGGGAGTTCCTTTTCTGGTGGATCATCCAATCATTCCGAGTCGGACTCTACCCACTTGCTTGCACATAAGGAAACTTGGGAGTCGTGGATGACGGGGTTCACTTCCCGTGGTTTTGCTCGGCAGCCGGAACAACCGGAATCAGCGTCAGGGGGTAGAATTCGGGCGCCAAGTCGTCTCCGAGAAAAAGTCTTGCCATCAAATTTAGAGTATGGAAATCAACAGAGCGCCCTTCTCCTGGCTCCATCTAATTGCGAATGCTTTGCGCGGGATTGTGGACCCGGTCCTTTCGCCAAGTGTTCGAATCTGCGTGGGACTGGGAACGCTTTAGGAGAGCCATGGAACTGTCATGATCGAGATACGAACTCAATCGATGTTTAGTAAATCTTACCGCGGTCGAGTCATGCCTTGAAGACTTGATTTAAAGCTCTTCCAAGAATAGGAGGTTCGCACGGAAGCATGCAGCTTGCCGCATGTTTTGATGTTTCCACTGCCCACATCAACCTCAGCTCAAAGACGCGTCCGAGCGTTCAGGAAGAACCAGAATAGGAGAAAAACTTCCGCTCCCGCTAACTCCCCGCTACCAACACTTAAAAGAAGCAGGCTTTGCCATCAATGCCCATCATGATCTAGCTTTCGCCTCGAGCTGCCATGCCCGTCAACACTCCCTTCTGACACGGCTAGCTTGCGACTGTACCAGGGTCAATAAACGAACAAGACTCGCTGGGAATAAGCTGCAGGATCGGCAACTAAGATCAGAAGCTTGATACGCAGCCACCCTTGGCGCTAGCTGGCACAGCACACCACGTTCAAGCATCTGACAAGGCCAGTGCCGGGACGGCTGTTGTACCGTCACGTAATAGGTGACGGTGAAGGAGCTGCTGATGTGAGAAACACCATTCCTGGCGTGTTAGGGCGTTTAGATAATCACCCTCTGCACTTCAATTACTGCTTCGAGATTCGCATCGTGGTGAAGGCTAGATCAATCTGCGAGGAAGCCTCAGGAGAATAACTGCAGACCAATGTTCTAACAAGTCCTAGCAGGTCGGAGGCGAACTGCACAGACATGGCTAGACCAGCGCCCGAACAAGAACGAGAACATCGGACGTCGGACTGTTTAGTGTTTTGCGGGAAGATTCAATCCTCCATTGGGCCGTTGGAGGCCGTTGGAGATTTGGAACCAAAACATCGGCGTACGGAGTTCAAAGTCCCCGGCTTCGGCCGAGGCTCATTGCCAGGAACGCGGCCGCCATGTAGAGACCCGCGGCGGACTTCCTAGCCCTTTAAAGCGATCACCACAACCTTCTGATAAAACTCTTGGCAACGGCCTGTGTCCACTTAGATCAAAGCATACCGTACTAAGCGGCCGCTGATTAGAAAATTGCGGTCAAGTTTAACGCTAACGGTGATGGCCCCCGCGACATTATGCCGCCGAGGGTGCCACGTTTGATGATTATACCGCCAAAGGTCCCGGATACGCCGGATCATTATAGTCGCCGACTACTGAAATGATATTCAGAGCTCATCGGCGGTCTCCTCAATTTCCTGACAGTCGAATCCTTCATCGCCTTCAACGTTTTTGCAGAGCCATTTATCCAAGACAGTATCTTGGCCGACGGGCGTTACTGAAAAGTTCTCTACCGTCAGATTGTTGCACCCGCCCGCGGCCGCGCTGCACCGGAAGAAGCCCGAGCTAGGCACGTCGTCCATCATCGTTCCGCTAAAGTCCCTCCAAACGACGTCGGAAATCTTGAACGTCGACGTATCGCAGGACTCACCCGCGTGTCCGGAGAAGGACTCACATTGAGTGATGAAAAGTGGTTCTCCGCGGGTGCCGTCGAGCTTAATGTCTTCCAGCACGATGTTACGCGCGTATCCCGTACCGCCGCCGCCGCCATTGGGCGGATACCCAATCTGAATGCCGGTCCACGTCTTGAAGTAGCAGCCCCGCAGGGTGTCGTGTAAAGTCACGTTCCGCGCCAAGAAGTTCTCGATATACTCGAATTGCCCGATGAACTGGCCGATGGATCCCATGGCTATGCCAGTGCTGCCGAAGAACTCGCTGTCGTAAATGTAGATATTGCTGGAGTTGGCCTTGAGAGCAATTGCGTCGTCGCCGTTGACAACCACCCACCGGCGGAAGGTGATATTGTCCGAGTACATGGTGTCAGCGCCGTCCGTGTTGAGAGAGTTATTCTCCGAAGACGAAGTGCTGTTCACATATATGTCCTCGAACACGAGATTCTTGGAGTACATGATGTTCATCGTCCACATTTGGCTCTGCACGAATCGGAGACCTTTGACAGTCGAATTCGAGAAGTCTCGAAAGTTGATGTTCATCGGCCGATGAGGCATGTTGGATCCGCCGGCATTGAGGTCATACCAGACCTGGCCATTGCCGTCGAGCGTTCCGACTCCGTGGCCTTCCCAAACCACGCCATCACCTCCAAAGTGCCATACCGTGCTCTGGTTCTGGAAGCCCACAGGCATCGAGACCGAGAGCCAGTACGTCGTGTCATTGCTCCAGAGTAGTCTGCCACGCTGATCAATTACAACATCGTCTAGGCTGGTGGTGACCATCGGCGACTTGATGTTGTACACTGGTCCATCAAGCACAATGATGCTCTTGGTGCGGCACTTGTCGTTGAGCGCGCTCAGTAGTGCCGGCGCGTCGTCCCCGCCGTTAGCGTCCGGCTCGAGTATGCAGAGGCTCCGACCTTCCTTCTCCGCCCTCTCCGCCCAGTCACTGGCACTCGGGATATCTGCGTCAGATTCAGCCAGCAGGGTGGCCGCCGAGAACCGAGTGGTCTCGAGCCCGAGGACTAGCCTTGCGGCTAACGATGCGAAGACTGCCAAGCCACGCATGATGGATGGGTGCTAAGGCCTAGAAATCCAATCAAGGGACGGATGGGAGGAGTGCGAGCTTCGGTACACGCGAACAGACGCTTCTGGAAGTATGTCTAGGGCTTCTTACGAACAAGCGCGTGGACAAAGACAAGCTGATGAGTCTGTGGCGTCTATCAAAGCACCAGAGAGGAAAGGTATATGAGCTTCAAAGGTAACAGGTATCTTCCAAATATGAAGTAGAGCTCATCGACGAGTGTTATTTCTGTGAAACCCAACATTGCATCAGATGATTGAGCTCAGGGGGTCGCAACCACTGTCAACGAATGACATGCGCCAAGTCCAGCGGGGTAAAGCGCCGGATCGTCCCCTGTAGCGTCGATTCCCCGCATCAATTACGTCTTCTGCCCGCATGACGCCCTGGTAATCCGACCCCAACGTCCGGCATTTCAAGGCTTGTACTTGCTGATCTCTGTTATTCTGGATGTGGGAATCTTTATCCATGAAGTCTATCGTCTGGTTGATGAGGGAAAAGCAGCGGTAAGGTATGCACAGAACGGCCTGTCTGATGGTAACCTGCGGGTTGGTCTGATGATGGATGCAAGGCATCACGAGTCTGGGTCAGATGTGTGAACGTTACATGCATTCATCCTGAAATTTTCCATAGTCATTCGACTCGAACAGCGTCATTCTTCGAGCAAACCATCTAATTGATTCATCCAAATCATTGTCATCGTCCTGGTCTCAGCCGGCCAGCGGA
Organism: Colletotrichum abscissum; assembly: GCF_030869225.1. Classification (NCBI taxonomy): domain Eukaryota; kingdom Fungi; phylum Ascomycota; class Sordariomycetes; order Glomerellales; family Glomerellaceae; genus Colletotrichum; species Colletotrichum abscissum. Next base: position 68,777 of record NW_026850076.1, read on the forward strand.
TACTCGACTCGTTCAGCTCGGCCCGATGGTCCACTTACATCCGGACGAGATAACACAGCTAAATTACATCTAGATGTCGGCGTTTGGAGCCGCAGGGATTCGTATCCCTATGATCAAGAGCAATGTCTCTGACAGTTTCAGTCTGCTGTTCGAAGAAGGGCCAGAACATTGTCAGTTCGTATGTGTACCTTACATCGGGCCTTTCCAGTCTTCCAGATGAATCACGACGGCAATCACCTTGGCCCCCGGTTAACATGCTCTAGGTGTTATCGAAACGTATTTAAGTAGGTTTGTTCGCTGTATAGCATCACTCAAGACATTCTCAATGGCGGTGGAAATTTCTATTTAAATACCACACATCTTATCTGGTACTACGCGAATCGCTTAGCCTCTTGCCTCCGATATTCTCTCTACTGGCATGTCCCAAAGGCAGCAAGATAAAGTAGTCTATCCCTGTGTGACATGTGGTTGATCCCATTTCAGTTGACTCAAACTTGTCCGGGGTAGACTGAAGCTGCGAGGTGCATTCGGGCGTGGGAGATTGAAGCTTCTCCGTGGTGATAACCCTGCATTTTGCCTAGCTTCTTGGAGGCCGGACTCGAGGTCTGGGTGAAAACCCTTTTGATCTCCCACAGATGAGTCGTCATCCCCCATATGCGGCAGTGTTTCCTGCGACAAATTAGGCCGAGAGAAACGGTTGAAGGCAATGAACGTCTCCTTGTCGCCCTCAACCGCGTTCGATGGAGGAGGGACGCGAACAGATCGGCGTCGAATTGCCACGGCATCATCCTGAACTGGTTGAACGCCCATGAATCCATATATGACATTGAGTATAGGGATAGAGATTCCGTGGACTATAATTGAGAAGAGTGCAAGCCAATACACGACGGGACCAATAGCCCGAAGCATGTCAACTACCTCACTGTCGCCCTCGGCCTCAGCAAGTTTAGGGAAGAGGTGACGCGCATGCTCGACATAGAAGGCAGCACCAACGCCAATAGGGCCAAAGTAGCCCATAAATAAGGCTTCTTTCCAGTCTATGATAGTGTTCGGCATGAGCTTGTACGTGAGAAGCACGGCGGGGATGCGACGGAATACAAGAACAAGTGCGCCGAGGGCAAAGAGTCGGCCGAGACTGATTCCGGTGATGTCAGAGCTGAAGTCACTCCATGGGATGATGGTCCCGAGATATATGAAGCCGCCAAAGTTGAGAAGAACGTCGATGCTGGCGTTGACTTCGTCGTGCCGCTTCTGTGCCTCTGCAAGGTACTCGCCGTCCCAGTTGAGCGCACTGCCAGCGACGAAGCAAGATAGCAAATCGTCAGTTCCGATGGCTCCTGAAGTGCCCATCATGAAGAGCTATGAGTTGTCAGTCAACTTTCATGTAGTTCATTTAGTGTCCGTGACTTACACCAATCGCTGTGGGCACCAGGACGTAGCTTTCGGAATCGATCCACTTTCTGTGTCTCTGTTAGAAACTACCGAATTCGTGCTCGTTGACCGATCAACCTACTTTCTGACAGAATACTTCAGTGCAAGCCTGATCAGAGTTCCCATAATGATTCCGTAGGCTATACTCATGAGCACAAAGTAAAGCCATGTCTCCAGCAGCCAATTCAGCAGAGCAACACCAACGCCTCCGCCTTGGCGGGCGACCTCACCGGCTCTCGGAAGAAGCGTACGACTGACTGCGTGCAATGTCGAGCCATCCGCGTGCACTTCAGATCCCTCCGTGTGCCGGATGAGATACGTCGTCAGCATCAATATGGGGAAGCCGAAGCCGTCATTTGCGCCACTCTCGGAAGAGATGATTTCACGCAAAGAGCGCCGAACGAACTTATCGGCGAAAGGCCCCTTGGCAACGGCTTGTGACAGGACTGGATCCGTCGAGGTCACGCAGGCAGCGATGACCCCAGCACCCAGAAATGTCAACTTGGGAATGGTTGCCAGGATGCAGCCTGTCGTCGCTAACCACATCAGTGTCATAATGGGTAACATTAAGATTGCCATCTCCTTCCATTTAGTCTTTTGGTACTTTGCTGGGAGTTGATAGCCAGCCATGACCAGCTGAATGCCAATCATCACTCTTGTGAGCCCCTATGACACAAGCCAATCATCAGTGCCTGAACGCAAGGCTCCACATTGAAGTGATCCGGATCGTGATGAGGCCACATTATAGGCACTTACAAGAGTGATATCATGGGTCTGACCCTCAACAGCTGACCCCCACCTCTCACTGTCGATGAACCTAGCAGCTATAGGGCCCAGGCATATGCCCAACACTACGGCCGGTACTGATCAAGAGCAACAAGTCAGTGAATGGTCCTTGGGAACTTAAGTATTACGCTCCGTATCTACGGTGACTACAGCGCGGAGAACGTTCGAGGTTGATCTTACAGGCCTCGCCTAAGTACCACACATTTTTGATCTTGACGGATATGATACCAAATAGAATGATGAACGCGCCTGGATATGGTGGGAACACCGGATTAGTCATAGCCAAAACATGTAAGGTCCGGAGCACGCACCAAAGACAGCGAGAACGACATTTACTTCGCTGGGATCAAAGGTAGGCATCTTGGGTATCCGCTGGTGCCTTCACTCTCAATGTGTGAGTGATCTTTGTGTGACGTGCCCAGAAGGTGTGTTGTGCGTTTGCCGAGAAAGGCTGCCTTGGCCAGCAAGGGCTTTGAGGATAGGGATGGTCTCTTTAGCTAATGCTCATACGATATTTGCATGGAGTTGCTTGGAAAGAAGAAAGAAGAGATATTCTAACGAGACCTTGAGAGGATGATAAAGAAATCCAAAACGAATGTCTAAACGAGCAGAAGGAAATCCCGCAAAAAAATGAAGTCAGGAGGCCAGAACTTGGAATGATGATGGACAACGACGCTTGCTCGATTCCGTGTGGTATGACAGTCACCCGGTAGCTCAGCGCTGCTGATGAAGAGTGGTCTGGTGAGCGGCGGAAGGGCAACTAATTCTTCTGCAGCGCCGAGAGTCCGGATATTTAAGAGTGGTATGTCAACCAGGGGCACACTTGGCTGCGAGCCAAAAGAGAGCGACTTGGCTGCAGATCTTGGGCGGCCAAATTCTTTTGGGGATGGGTTCTGATCACAAACACTTTTGATTCAGAGCCAAGTACGCCCTGTAGATCATGGTAGGGGGTTATAGCGGCTCTCAATGCTAGAGCGTACAAAGCACTCGAGGTGAAGACAGCGAGATATCCGTGCTTCGGCTGATACTTCTACGAAGTACTGCCACAAATGGGGTCACAGGGAAGGCGTGACGGGCCAAGTGCAGGTGAATCTCGTAAATAGAAGACTTCACCTGCGGATCAGTATCTCTTCATCTTCAGGGGAGAGCGTTAGATTTTCAGGGGTTTTGTCATCATCTGCTAACTGGGCTGGGGATGTCTCAAATCTAGTAGTCTTGTCATGGAGGTATCTGACAGCTTGATTGTTTCTGGATTGACTATCCGTAGGTAACACTCACGCGTCCCTCCTCCCAGGTTAGACGCTTAAAGATTTGGCTTCTAGCCAGCCAAAGAACATGATCTAATACAGCCTCAGTAGCGCCGTTCAGACATGAAGCGCAGAGCAAAATGTGAGACATGCTTGGTAGTAAAGTGTCAGGCTCAAGGCCAGATACGGTGTAGATTCTAGAGCAAGGGATAAATCTCTCAACTTTGGTAATGCCAGGACGCTGACTTAACTACCCCACCCAGCGAGTTGAGATGGACTACGCTAATCGAGATTGATGGACAATTCCCCAAAGTACTTCGATGACACTTTTCTAATGAACGTATTTTCGGTCATAGGAAAAGAGCGACCAGAGAAGAATGCATAGAAGAGTTATCGGGTGAGAGGGCTAATGGCTACGGAAAGAGCCGGGAGGACGTGAAGCCAGGTAACATACATAACTCGCCCAAGAAGAAACAGTGGACTGCCTAGAGTGGCGAGGTATGACAAGAGTCTTAGTGTCTTAACAAAGTGACTCGGCATCCGGGGCTAACAGCACCTTCGAGGACCATCATTGAACGCAATACTTAGGAAGTAGGTTGGTTTTCCGCCGCCAATACTCAGCGGAGGAGTCCGGATCTCACATTGGTGTCAGCGCGGCCTCGGCGCCAAGCGGAGGAAGCAAGATTCTCCGCTGAGTGGAGACGAAAGGGGGCGCCGCAGCTGGGAAGGTGATGAAGCCCGGGGCACGCATTCCGGTGTGACGACCACCTTTGGGTCGGCCAAGTCAATACTTTATGGCTCAGACATTGCGATATGATCCCTGTTCTCTTGGGTTTTCTTGGAGGTCCTTGGCTGACGAGGATTGTTGGGTGATGTTGGGACCACTCAGTGCTGGGCGCTTCTTGGTGAGGCTCGGCGCTTCGCGCTTGGCGGCTCGTGGTCAGATTATTCAGGCGTTCCGACTTCCTCGCTTCGTCCAGCTCTTTGCTCTATGACCCGGTGACGGATGTTCACGACATTTCAATTGGCCAGGCAGAAGACAAAATGAAAGCCGGTGGGCAAAAGTTTTCTCCGTGCCCAGGTTTCTCGTTTGTGAGGTTTCCGGCCCTTACCAGCAGTATCCCGGCTGGGTTTGCCGTGCGTGCCGTTGCTAACCCTCTGTAGTTCAGCTCGAGGAGATCGAGGTCGATGCTGCAGAAGGTACGCACAATACTTTAAGATAGAGCATAATGATCAAAGACACGGTAAGCTTATTAGAGATCTCAAGGGGCGTTCGGCGTATGAAATTTCGAAAGTGCTTAAGAACAAATTGATTCCCTCGGCAATCACCTATAGCATCTGGTTTCTTCGTGAATCAAGGATCATGCGTTAGCAGACCTCATGACGTAGCCCAACTAATGAGCCTTCTTGTCTCATGGATTTTCGATGGAATTAGGTTATTGATTTGATAAGAGAGATGAGTTTCCCGATCTAAAGCCCCGTCCTCAGGCTCAAGCCTTGCAGTCATTGCAGTTGGCTCGCGTCCAAGCATATCTCCAATTCTCATCTTTTTTGTTCTGCTCCATGACGCCATAGCTGATATCCATACAACACGCCAACTGAGTCCCTGAGCAAGGGGATCCACCCCAGGATGTGGTGCACGTGGCACTGGCACTGGTGGCGAAGAAGATAGCGACGACAGCCGCGGTGAAGCCTGTGAGCTGCATTGTGGGTTGGAATCCTGGGTGCTACCTCGTTAGCGAAAGGCCGACCAACAAGTCAGGATTAGTAGTTTCACTTACGCAAGGTCGGTGGTAAAAAATGCAATTGATAAGGACTGTGACGGCGTCGGCTTGGTGTAAATGGTGGTAGTCTTGAAGGCTTGGCTGAGCTCAGGTTCTAACGAGTGTCTTTATAGCTTGATCAAGTCGAGCACGATCAACTCACGCAGGCTGAATGAACGATTAATTTGCAACATTTTCAATCTATCCCAAATTAAAGCGTCCCCGGTTTTGAATCGATCGAGTCAGTATCTAGAGGCAACTCGAACTTTAGAGTTATCCCACCGGTATCAGGAGGCGCGTCTCCAGCTGTGGTGGGAAGGACCGCATCCCGCGGGTTGTTACATACTGAAGTACAGCACGCTGAGAAATTACCGTGTCCGTCCTGGTATCATTTTGGGTAGTTCCATAGTCTCTGTATTTATCGTCTTGATTCAAAGGTTGAAGTGCTATGGGATGGCTACGTTCGGATTGAAGGTTTGTGGGCAATGAAATGGCGCCCTTGGGGCAATTGGCCCAAAATTGTTGGATTTTCTGCTCGATAGGAACAAGGTTAAATGTAAGGTTATATGAAGACATATTGAGATAACTTTAGGCTCGTGGACTAGGGAAAGTCAAAATAGATCAAGAGTTCCTTGCTTGGAGTCCGAGTTTGCCAAAGTATGGTGCGTGCCAGGTCAGGGTAATAGCAATTCAAATGCCCAGAATGTCACGATACATCAGCAAGGCGATAAACCTTGAGGAGGGTAAGCAGCTCATCGACACAGGTTATGTTTTCTTCCGTCATTATTACCACCGAGATACGTCTAAAACTCTTGCATGTCTGGATATATCATCTTGGTAAACCCGTAATTTGAATTACCAACAGTGACGTTTCAGAGCTTGAGCAAAAGATGTCAAATCAGCAACCCATGTGATTGAGGTCTTATTGATTTACCTTTAAGCTATCCCCGGAATTTGTAGTCTGTCATAAAGTACAAGCTGATGCAGGTTGTTAAGCGCTGTAAACCGTAACTTATTCTGGCCCAACACTACCAGAACATCCCTGGCGAGCTCGAATTGTACAATCGCCGTGTTAACAGAATCTCTCGTGAAAAACTGTCCATTAAAGACACCGATAACCTTCCCTTGAGAACTTCGGACCACAACACCTTCACCCTCACCCGTCCAAACTCTACCCTTGTCATCGATGCGGATGCCATCCGGAGCCTGCATTCCCGAGACACCAAAGATTCGCTTGTTGACAGGCCACATGTCTTCATTGAGATCGTATTTGTAGATCGCCGGTGCTCCTACTTGAGCCGGTAGCCCCCAAATTCTACTTCGCTCATCGCCGCCAAAGTCGGTCACCCAAAGAGTCTTTTAGTCCCTCGATGGTCGGACGCCGTTAGCGACGGGGAACTCAGTCCTGCTGATGGCAGGTAACAAGACCTTCTTCTGGGGGTCCCAGCGCCACAGACCCTGAGGCAGGCGATCTGTCGTGGTTGAGCCCTTGGCGAAGGGCAGGACAGTGATGAACATGTACGAGTTATTTGTTCCCGGCTGCGTGACCTAGGCCACATCGTCAATGTTATCAAACTTGAGACCAAAGTAAGAGTTGAGGGCAGTTTCGACGTGGCCTGTCTCTAGGTTGACAGATACGACCCCGCCAGACCAGTCTCGAGAGTCGTCTCGCAAGCAAGTGAAGTACATGAGACCTTAGTGGTAGAATCCTCCGTTCGGGTTCTTCAACGGCTATAAAGAGGTCAGGTTTCTGATACTGTTATTTTTCAAACCCAAGATTTCCACGTGGGTAGGCCCATCATTGATCCAAGTTGTGTACCAGAGTTCATTGCGATCGCTGATCCATACGCCAGCTTCTCCCGCAAAGTTGCCTGGACGCTTCTCGATCAACTCAATGGCTGGATTCTGGCCGAGAAGTGCCAGGGGCTCGTCATCGTATGAGATGAACGGTGCTTTGGTGGCAGACTGAAGGAGTTCGTTAGTTAACGCATCCGACGTATTGGTGCTATTAACAAAGCTGTGAAACAAGTTGCCGTGAAACGGTGAAGGAAGAAGATAGGTCGATTCATAAGGTATAGGACGGAAATAATGCTGGTATCCTGCGCAAGGCATGTCTGTAAGTAGATGGGGAAGAGGCTGGCGTAAGCCGAATATCGTGGCACCATATTTTGTGTCTGGTCTTGGTATGATGGACTCTGTTCGTGTAAGAGAGCCGATGATTATAGAAGCGAGTCTCAATCGGTCACCAGGAACCGGCCTACTCTAAATAATAGCATCGTCTGTACGATGTTATCGAGTCAATTGTATTTCTGCTACAACTTCACCGTGGAGCAGTTGCTACCGCGATACTGGTGATCATTACTGACTCAATTCCTCTCTCATCCGGCCTTGGTTCGGCCACACATGATTGTACGTGACCTTCAAAAATAGTTGCCCTAACAGCGATCAAGTCTGCTTGCCTATTTAGGCAATCGTTACGTTGAAGAAGGTTTAAACGCTCCTAGAAGCAAGTGAGATGGTGGTCAATGCATTGGCTAACACAACCTCTTCGGTCGACAATACCGTTCTCCCCCAGAAACCCGATCGGACGAACATGTTAGTTATCTTCGCCTTGCTACACTGAATAAACCCGTGGTCAACCCAACCGCCTAGTCTTCGTCGGCGATAAGCCGGACCGCGGCCGAAAGAGCCCCGCTGGAACCTCCGTGATCTCGGTGACGCCGTCGCAGCCACCGGCAATGACTCGAGCTGTCAAGGGGGCCTCCCAGGCTTTTGATTAATGATGCGGAGCCTTCCTCGCTGGGAATAACTCCCGATAATTTCCGTGTAAAGCCACTAGAGTGATCTATTTTGGCGCTTGCTTGAAGGCATCGGTGGCAGTCCGCATGTACTTGTACAGGTATTGTGAGGAGCAAGGTGTCAAATTGCAACTTCTTCAACGATCATCAATTGCCCACGCCGCCTCTCCTGCTACTGAATAGAGACTCGAGCTGCACGACGCTTCCGCAATGTTCTGCGCGTAATTGCACGTAATAGAGAAGGAGAATAAAGTACCCCGACGACAATGAGCCTGACAATTGTGAGGAATCGTCTACATAGGACTTAGACAAACTCGAACAAGACTGGTGTGGTCTGCACAAGTTGTTGCACAAGCTACAAGGAGTTTCTAACTTGCTCAGAGAACGAGGGCTAAAAATGATGGTGCAAACACTCAACGCAGGACACCACATCAACACACGCAATTCACAATACTGCCAGTCCGCGAACCGCAGTTCTGGCGGACATCACCAGCCATTAGAGGATCAGTTGCCACCGAGTTGGCAAGGACTCTTGGAGCCTGATGTCGCCACGCCGCCTCCAAAAGACAATTCACATGGCGACAGTGGACGACGCCGTGCGACACCCACCGTCTGACATGCTTCAAGTATCTGCGGCGAGGCATCCCACCAAGCGCTCATGCGTTTCCCACCGTGGCACCACTGACACAACGCAGGCGTCAAGTCATGTAACGACAACGGAAAGAGCCAAGGCAACCTCCAACCTCATGAGCCGTGCCGTGCCGTACCGCCGGGCTGGCTGATCCGTTTGGCGCTTCTCATTGAACGTCGCCATCTGTTCTTCTTCCGTTCTACCGTGTGCGCTGCAGGTTCCGACGGATTTGGTTGGAGATGCATATCCTGTCCGCCAATCAGCCTTGCCTCGACTTGGTGATCTGGTGCGTGGTGAAAGGAGACTTGTCGAGCCTGAGCTTGGCTTAATAGAATCCTTAGAACAGCTGCCGCCTTCTCTTGAACTTTTGGATGTGTTCGTGATTCCCCTTCGCATCGAGCTCTGTAGTGAGCTATACCGATCCTACCCGGGATTGCGATGTCTCAAGCAACTGCATCAATGCCAACTCATACTGGTACTTGCGATCTCGGATCAGATGAACATACGATTCTCAACTCCGCGTTGGGCCCCATCCTAGCCCTATCGGCACTTCATCCGCATTGCACCGGGATCTTTTGCTGCTCCGCCTGCCCAGCTGGCCGACCGCATCCGGGCATATTCCTTGTCGGGGGCTTTCTAAGCGGGGTGGATCGCTGGAGATTTGACAATTCACCGAGACCCCCGCTCGAAGGCGGGAAGTTCCCCGGTGAGAGTAGAAGCTTAATTTATGTAGAGTTCTTGTTCGGATTCGTGATCTTGTCTTGTTGATTTAGACCTTTGGCTTCGCTGGCTGGTGCTATGTCGGGTGGGTTCGTAAGTTTTTCGTCGAGGGTAACGCGCTTGTCGTTGAATCGTAGGTTATCTTTTCGGGGAATCGATTCGTGAAGACTCAGTGGATGTTCGCGGCTCGTTTCTGAGTTTGTCTGGGTGATGTTAGAGTCAATTGTCGTTGCTTTAGCTATGAAAGCCCTTCAAGAGATGAGCACTTGAGGAGGGGCCGGGGACATCGGCGTCCGGGCAGATCACGTTCCTGCCAGTAATCAGTTCATTAAAATGGAATATTCGCCAGCTTGTACGTAGGCAGGTAGCAAACAAAGACACTTCTACCTCCCTAAAATGATGACTGCAGTGCAAAGTATTCATCAGGCTAAAATTGCCATTTCTGGTACTCGAGGTGAAGAAGAGAGACTGAGTGACAGTCCCGGCTGTCAGGGTCTAGAAAAGATTGCACAACCGAGCCATCAAGGTTCGCTACTATGGCCGTTACTAAGTCGGCTCTCGTTGTACTCAGTATTGCCGATAATAGAACTTTGGTATGTGGTGCCTAGATCAGACCTTTGCGAGGTACTTTGTTAGACAGATGAACGCATAGAATCTCAATATCATGTTTAGTTTCATCGTCAGAGTCATCTTCGAAGCTGACGGGGGTACTTGCAGCGCTGAGTCTAGTGCCACAACCACATCAGCGCTCCAATCGTTTCACTGCCCTTTACACAGAAATCGTTTCACTGCGATTTTAACCCCCACGGAGGGTCGAATGGTCCTCAAGGACCGACCCAGGAACAATTTTCTTCGTTGACGTGCACCCCGAAAAGAGACAGCAATTGCCAATATCGTACAGATCAACCACATCATCCAAGGCGATGAGGTAGGTAACCAACACTCCCATAGACCTTACATCATTTTCAAGCCCCCTCGTGGTATCAACGCCAACACAGAGAAACCCCGAAACCCCGTTACCAGCAGATCACGGCACCGGCTACTTAGTAAGTACCTTACCTAGTAACCACGCGCCGCGCGCCGCGCCTCAGATAGCTCCCCCCAACGAAATCGCCCCCAAATCGCCGCCAAACCACACCCAGTCAAGTTCGCATACCTCACACCCCCAACCACAAGCCGCAACTCCGCCAACCGTTTCTCGCCGCATGCCTTCGTGTCTCATCCCGCCTACCTTATCCTCCCTATCGCAACCACATCTTCTCATGTGCCAAGCCGCATCCATCCAGCGCATCAATCAGGCAAAATCAGTCAGCTGACAGTTTGAAACGCCCTACATTGATAAATTAGGCACATGTATCTTACACACACCAACGAACCAACGCCTCGTCCCTCGCACCTCCCCCTCCGTCGCGAACCATCCAACACATGCCCGCATGAACCCCGATCCCGACGCCGAGTGGGGGACAAACCACCAGAGGTGCCAGCGAAGTGGATGGGAAAGGAACATTCTCCAGCTCTCCCGAACGAAGCTTGCTGTCATCCCCGACCTTTCCTCGCATCTTCATTGGAGCTGGCCCCCTTTGGAGAAAGCCTGACCTTTCTTCGCCTCACTGATTTGGCAAGTTTGGAGACCCGAAAAGCTCCAGTCTCAGCAAGTAGCGTCAATCAGCTCGAAGCCATGCATGCATGTCCCGCTTTAGGTAGGCATTCGGCGGGCCGCCCGCAACCTCTCCAAGGGAAGCAAGATCCCCACCTGAAGAATCAGATGCCTTTAAATCACTCACAAGGATACAAAGCTATTCATTTTTCGCAGAATATGTACTTTACCCGAGCAAGATAGGCCGCATGATTGGGTCACCAGCAGAAGAGGTAAGATATTTCCCGGGAATCAAAGCACTCGTAGTTCGTATTGCCATCTCAAAACAAAACTATCATACCACGAGACGAGAGACAAAAAAGAATGAAAGAAGAATTCTCCATCTCGAGTCCCAGTTCCAACTACCAACAAGAACTGCCGGAATTGTCAAGCGTAAACGTAGAAACCCGGCGTTCTCCACAGACTAGAGGATTCCCCGTTTCGGCAATCATTGTTGGCAAATGGAACTGGGTTCCAGCAGTCAAAGATCCACCCCTAAGTCAACATCTTACAATCCTTCCACCCGCGTTGTCGAATGGAGGGCACACAGCTCGGGTTGGATATTGGCTATTGGCGAGCGAGCCGCTTCCGGGTTGTCAAATTTGATGGGAGCAGAAAAGTCATGCTTTGTTTAGTGCTGTGAAGATTGAAAGTCAGCGCCTGTGTATCTTGAGATTTGCTGTCATATAGATGTGGCTTACGGAGCAAGAGCCGCAAGAGCAGGCAGTGCAGGAGCCAGCGCAGCTGGAGCCGCAGGAGGAGCAGGTGCTATTCACATCAGGTTAGCTTCGACGTTGGAGATCTCAAAGGCATAGCTCCTCCGGTGGGATAGACCGAAACTCAAAGAGAATCCCAATCATCCAGAAAGAGACTCATGCGCAATCTTGTATCTCCCGTGCGTGGAAGACAGAGCAGGCGGTTCACTCACCAGGGGGCCATTTTGATAGTTTAGTGGTGGAAGCGAAAAGGCTTGAGTGTTTGTTTGTTGTGAGTCTGGTGTTTGAAGCTGATGAGTCGGATGAAGAAGAAATCTCCTTTTCCACCAGAGCTGGTCTGGGTTTATATAGCCATCTCGGAGGCATGTCCCCCACGTATCAGTCAGCCAGACATCAGGCGGCTATCGGACGAGGAAGCGCGATTTCATTCGCGATTACGTGGAAGACGCGGGAGTCCTCGGAGAAGGGACATGTCTATCCCTGGAGGATCGGATAAGTGCTCCGTAGTGTAGACCGCGAATACCGCGCAAGCTCTGTTGGAGGCAGAGAGATGACATGGCGGTTGTGTGATACCGCATCAGGCTGGTATTCCCATGGTTGGATCCATAGTAGCTCCTTGCGGCTTGGAGAAGGTGGACTGGCACCGTTGAGGAGCGGGGTCTGGGACCGAATCTACGGGTGCAGAGCTGTGCAAGCTTTGAGACGTGTGGTCGGCTGGTAACACGGAGCAGGGTGCCACGTTCGGGCTGGGGGTCCCACCCGACGACGGGGCGCCGGGCTCTTGTGATTGGGTCAAGTGTGGCAGGCTGGGCATCCACGCACGACAGTTCGATATGGCGAACAGGGCGGCAGAATGGAGCGTGCATGGCTGCCGTGGTCGTGTGAATGCGATGCTGTAGGCGGGCTTGGAAGGATCGTCAATGGTGAGTGGATGAGAAGTGCCCGATGAGGGTAGCCCCGCCCATCTTCGGTCAAACGTTCGGGCTAGGAACAGCGTGGGAGGGTGGGCAGAGCCGGTCTGGATTGTGGATTATCGGATGTGTTAAGAAAGGCTGCTTTGGAGTGAAGAGCTATGAGAGTGGACGCCTCTGGGGCACGGCACCAGACTGAGGAAAGGCGACGGCGGCATTGCTCGTCGTGGTTGGGTGCGTATTGGTGTGAATCCGTCTGTGTATGCATGACAATGTATGTAGGACGACAGAGAAGGAAATCTGCTTGTGATGCGCTTGGCGGCGGCACCCGCGCAAAACAGAGTTTGTACCATCCCGCACCAAAGTCTTCAGGTGATGCGACGCAGCCATCCCGTATTGGCCAGAGTTGGGACTAGCTGTCTACCCAAGTGGGATCCGTCTGCTTACTAGGCAGCCTCGAGTGAAAGACGGAAAACAACAGACAGAAAAAGACGAGAGAATCGACAGACGACAGACTTGTCCAACGCCAGATGACCTCGCCATCCATCATCAAAGCATGGTGAAAAGCCTCAGGAAAGCAAGTCATCGAAGACAACTCAGTGATGGAGTCTCACCAGTGAGACTATAGGCCTTTGCCTAAACCTCAGCTCTACCTCGGCTCCGCCGCTTAGAGGAGATTCAAAAGAACCTTGCCAGGGGAAGACAATCCCAGTAAAATCCCTATCGGACGTTCCGTAAAGAGAGAAGAGCGATAATACCTCTTAGCTAAAAGGCGTGGGTTGTCCAATCATCGAGATTGGCCGACGGCGACGCTGGGCAACTCGTGATGGAGCAGGTTACCCAATCGGCCAATCACTCCGAGCTCGAGGTGAAGAGAGTCAAGAGACCGGTGAGAGGGGAAATGAAGCGAGACAGGCGAGAGGTATGGACAAGGAGAAGGAACAAAAAGGAGAGGCCGTGGCTCCCTACCGTGGGGGTTCTCAAAGGCGCCGTGCCCTGCCTGAAGTTGAGCCGGGACCCGAGAGGTAAACATCAGACGTCAGGAGAGGCGAGGAGTAGAGTCTGACTGATCGATACAGTGTGCGGGTTTTCTCTGTCTTCCCATTCTCTCCATTCAGCCTTCTGAACTTGGCTGTTGTCGCATATCTTGGTCGATTTGCTTCGGCCCTCAAAGCGGCCAACTTGACGGTGTTGCGGGCACTCGAATGAAGAGATGACAATGAAAGGGGTCGCGACGAGGAAGATAGGATGAGCGGCCCCTTTTATGCCTTCAACCATCTCTCTATCTCAGGGGCCTCAGATTGGCGGTGGAAGGGAGAAACGGCATTCCCCCGGTGGGAAGGGTAGTGCGAACTGGCTGGGAAAAATTGGCTCATCAAAACACCCGGTCCATCAGCATCCGTTGCGAGTCGTCGACATGCTGTGGCCTGCCGCCTGACCTGTCCATAGTTCGAGGATGCGCTGGCTATCTTGCTCAATTCCAGCAACATCGCGGGTGATGGTTGGCGGATTAGCGATGGCGGAGACTGATTTTGTGTCAGATGCTGGGCCATCAAGGTTGGCCATCCGGGTTCCTGAGACACTCCCAAAATGGCCTTATCAATGCAGGCCATCAAGGTTCTCAACACCGAGTTGCAGTCGGCAACGTCTCTGACATCTCTGTACTTGACAGAATGGTCTGACCAAATGACGAAATATTGAATGAAGGTCCCTTGAAGCTGGCAGTCTGGCTGAAAGGTCTATTGTCCGTATCTGTATCAAGTTTGGGTTGTGACTATGTCGACACCGTCTGGCCACAGTTCTGCTTTTTGTGTTGCATTTTGCCGTTTGCACTCCAACAAGAATGGAAATTGGCACAATCCGATTTTCTGATACGCTAAAGTCAACCAGATCAAATTGATTCTTTGCTGCTAATAGCTCGAAATGGAAGACGTGGCATTGCAGATTGCAATCGTTAAGTATATTCGAGAGGAAAAAAGCCGATACAGTATACTCTTTTGAGCCAAACTAGACGAGTTGCCGTTGATTGGATTGAGGACCAAAAGCTAATTGCCAACTCAAACACACTTTAGAAACGCGACCGACGACGCGAAATGTTCGAAAGGATCTCTCAAAGCAGAAGAGTTGATACCGACACGTTTTTATTGAATGATATGGCACCACATCGCAAGCCCACGCGTTTGTTCAACTCGTGTCGTAGGCTTGGGCCTCGAAGACTAAGATGGCGTGGTCAAGTCAGATTCGTGAGAACACAACTGTCTCGAAAGGTTGTTGTCGATATGGCCTTTCCCCCTTGATCCCGTTAAGCTTCAATCGATTACTTGAAACCAGGCAAGGTCAAGGGCATTGCAAGGTGGAACTCTTGATAGTTCTGAGTACGGTGTTCGTCAGGCTCGAAATTGCTCTCTCGAAAGCCAAAGACTCAATTTTGATCGCAAATTGTTCGTCATCCCAAGCATACGGTCAAAGTCCGAGCCTCTTCGATGAGCTGTCGTTGCGCAATTCATCGGCCATCGCGCCAAGGTCCCCATAATTGCGCCATCTGGGGCCGCAGGCAAGCGCCTCTCCGAGATCGTGACCCTTAGATCCGATCCGACCCTGGTCTCACGAGCGACCCCTCCTCCCCATCAAGAAACGCGGTGAGCTCCGCTCCCGCCGGATCGAATCCCGTGAGCGGGCCGTCCCGCTGACCTTTTCTATCCTCTTCGCAAAGATTCGGTCATGGGTGAGGGCTGCCGTCTTGGCGAATCCTGTCTCGGCGGCTCAACATCGCTGTGAATGGTCCTGGGTCGATGGAGTATAGTCGAAGGCGCCTGTGCCGTCCTGGCCATCGGCCATCACCTTTTTTGTCTCTGGAGCTAGAAGAAGGGCACACTGCAAGATCTGCTGTGGGCCTGGTGCTTGAGATTACTGATCTGATGCGGTGACGCGTTCTGGAACTTGACGACCTGGTGTTGAAGTTGCGAAGCTGCCCTGAGCCAGACCGATCCAAATCACAATTGCGGACAACAGACATCGTGGGGAACAACACAGCACCCCCGACGACCACGATGACGACGGCAATTACAATAGGGGAGACAACTGCGACAGGATCAGCTTATACGCACGCTAGAAGAAAATTCCGACACGGTAATTATACTTCGCTCATTTTTCGCTCCGACATCCTCCTTGGCCCCTCATCAGAACATCCTCTAGGTCTGAGTCCTTGACGACTTGAGGAACCTTACAGCACCATCATACCAGGGAGAGAGTATTCGACAACCGGGTCGGACAATCACGAGGAATGGCTCGCCGCCAAGCAAAGACTCCATCGACAAGAAGAAGAAGAAGAAGAAGAAGCTGTCGCAGTTAGTATGATGAGGACGAGATGAAGTCGGAAACTCGGGGGCCAGTCACCAGTGGTCTCAGAAAAAGAAGTCAAGCAAGCAGCAGTGTTTTCGATTTAAGTATCGAAAAGAACATCACAGACCGCAACGGCCCTCTTCGTCAGGAACACAGAAAAACATCCCAATGATTACCCGAATGCCACCTGCCACGACGGGAAAGTACTACTTACTTTTGCCCGTGCAGTCACGTACCTCCCTATCATGACCACAGCTGCATCTGTCAGGTATACTGAAGCAACCTAACCCGAGGAACAAAGCAGCCGCCCCGCCCGCCCCGCCCGCCCCGCCCGCCCCGTACCTGCTCTGCTAGACATGAGTCCACCCCTTCCCGGAGGGAGACCACGCTGCTGCCCCGGTATAGGTCACCATGGTTTGACCTTGCGCTGATGGCCTTTGGGGAACACTGGATACTTGGGATTGATGATTATCGGAGACATAGTGTGCCCGTTCGAGTGGGCCCAAGCCATCAACCTTCGGGTCGGTTGTGTTGTAGGCCATGGGGGGCAATATACGAGAACGAGGACGAAGATGGTATTTTTGATGCCACGAAAGGTTGTGAAAAGCATCCAACGAACCCAAATTGTCTGATAACTCGACCATGTGGTTGCCGCGAATCCCCTGGACGTATAGACAGCGCATTACCAAACCATCACTCGAGTGGACGAGATATCTTTGAAAGTTGAAATGAAAATTGAATTGCAAATCTCATTCATTGTTTACGCAATGAGAAACTATGGTCCCAGTTGCCAATGAACTCCGAGCCTATGTATGTATAATGCCGCATAATAGAGATACGTGTCGTAACTAATCCTCCCCGGAAAACACAAATCACAAACAAAACCCTACTTTGACAGACACAACCTGGATATCCACGACGTTCGTATCATGATTTGCGCTAGTGTCCTCGGCCACTCGACCAAGATATGCCATCCCTGTAACCCTTACGCCTGAAATTTCACAACGGTCTGTTCATAGTGCCACCTTCTAGGTCTACTTCGTAGCGCTGGGGCTTCGCACAAGTTCGACCTCACTCCCGGGAGGAGTGCAGCTTGGAGTACGGGGCTCCTATGCGCCGCCAGCTCTTGCCGCGAGAGGTTGCTTGTTTCGTCTTCCCAACAATGTGGCGCCGTCAAGGCTGAGCTCAAAGGCACCCTTCTGTCTGTTGCGGTCTCTAACCTGTTGGCGAGCTGCAGCCGTGACAGTTGCCGAGTGTTGGCCGTAACCCTTCTCGTTAGCTGCAGGCGCTTGACGCTCACGCTCGCGTCCGCGATGTTCTTGCTGATCCTTGATCTGGGCATTACGCATGCTCTGCTCGAGTGCTTGTGTCGCCTGCGATGGCTTGTGGACGTATTCAGCCTCCTTGTTCTCGGCCATTTCCGCATCTTCATCCTCTGATTCCTCGTTAAGGTTGTTGAGGAAGCGAGCGGGAACACCGCCCTTGGTGCCAACTTGCTTCCGGCGCTTGGCCTCTTCCTCTTGCCTGTGAACAGCGTATCCGACGTCAAACACTTCACGCAAGTTGACCGCACCGGGGGAACGGAAGTCGTAGCGACGGTCGCCATCGTTGATTCTGTTGGCATCGAACGCGCGCAGCATATCGGGCTGCGTCTTCTTCTCGTCACGAGGCGTTGGGCCAGAGCCCTTGATCCAAGGGTGGGCGAGGAATTCAGTGATGGTGTATCTCTTCTCAGGATCCACGGTGAGAAGGTGGGAAATGAGGTCTTGGGCAGATTTGGAAATATCATCCCACCAAGGGGACAAGAAAGTGTACTGGCCCTTGGCAACCTTCTCCGTCAACACCTCGATGCTTTCGTCGTAGAAAGGAGGAAAACCGCAAAGCAGCGTGTAGAGGACACAACCCAATGCCCACATGTCGACCGACTTCGAGTAGCGCTCATCCTTGACAATTTCGGGAGCTGTGTATCCGACAGTGCCGCAGGGCGTCATGGTTTGGTTATCCCACACGATCTTGGACAGGCCAAAATCGGCGATCTTGATTTGGCCAATGCCACCCGCACCAACGCCTGGGATGAAGTCGCCCTCATCAACCTTGTCTTCATCGCCAGGCTGCTTAGGCTTGGGGTTCTTGGACGGAATGACCGGGATCGGGCTGAAGAGGATGTTTTCAGGCTTGATATCACTGGGACATTGCACGTTAGTCAACTGAACGACCGAATGACGTCACGGAACGATGCATAGTCGGCGCTCCCACCACTCACTGCCTCGATCTCATCGGTGTGGGCTGGTGACAAGCAAACTGTGTCGTACTTACCGATGAACTACGCCCCTCTCCTCGTGCAAGTACTCCAAAGCCTGCGCAACCTGCACAATGACGTGCCTCGAAAGTTCCTCGCTGAAGTACGTGAGGCGAACAATCTGGTGGAAAAGCTCGCCACCAGGCGCCAACTCCAAAATGATGTAGTAATATTGCCGGGATTCGGAAAAATCAATCAACTTGATGATGTTCGGGTGATCAAGCTGTCGCATGATTTGGACCTCTTTCAAGATGTTTGCTCTCTACGCTGAGGTCAGCAAACGTGTCCGTCAAGCAAATGGAAGGCCATCCTCGAAATAACAGTGACTGTAGAACAACATGAAAGTGTCGAAAAGTGAGAATGGCCCGAATAGTAGACAAATGAAATATAGAAAGTTTTCGCACCTCTGCAGCCTTGGGGACCTTCTTTAAGTCCGGATGTAAATGCTTGTTTCCCTAATCACGACCCTCGGTTGGTATGGGAATGCTCCAAAAGGCTCAAATCAAAAACAACAACGCAGCGAACAAAAAGCGAGAAAATCATGGTCGCGGCCGTAACCACCCAAGCAATAACTCACCTGCATACTGTTCATTTCATACTTGCGAACGACCTTGATGGCACACTCGCCGGGGTGCTCGCCAGTAGTATCGCGCGCGCGGTAGACGTTGCTGAAGGCACCGTCGCCCATCTTTTCGACCAATTCCCATCTCTCCAAGCCGGGATATCTCGGGAATTTACTCCTGCTCTCGTTCTCCTCGGCCACAAGCTTGGCCAAGTGTGTGTTATCGATGTTCTTGCCGGCCTTGGACGTCTTGTACTGGTTCGGCTCGGCGGCGTGGGCGGCTGCGTGGTTTGCCTGAGCGACGCGGTTCTGGCCATCGCCAGCAACTGAGTACGCCTCGGGAATCGCCTGAGCAGGTGGTGCGGCGGCATACGCAGGCTCTGATACGCCTACATGCGCCTTAGGCGGCGGGGACTGCTTGGCTGCCGGCTCATCGTTGTTCGCTCGAGCTTGCTTTCCTACACATATATAGCGTCAGCAAATTGGTAGCCAACGAGAGCGTTCAAGTCGCCAAGGAGAATCGGGGCACGACATGAGCAAACAGCTCGAATCGTGAAAGAACCCAGTGCGCCGACGAGGCAAGGGAAGAGAGGGGACATCATACCGTGTCGGATAAAGTTCTTAAGCTGCTGTATCGTCGACATGATGCTAGATTGGGCCGCTACGGAGGACGACGTTATGTGAGGTTATTCGCAAAGTTAGGTTTACGCAGCACACGTCGCAGTAATCGGCGGCTGAATCGGTCGACCTGCCCCGTGTTGAGGGGACGTTCGATGTTTGAGTGTGATTGGTAATGCGGAGACGGCAAAGCACGAGTCGTGGGAATATGCTCGGTGGGCGATGCGGTACTTTGAATCCTGGGCAAAGTTGGAATGGATTGTTGTATCACGAGAAGAGAGAAGTGAGGAAATGTCGGAGTCGACAGAAGCGGGTGCAAGGTTGTTTCTTTGTGAATGGGGGAAGGGGGAATCAGCGGCTGAAAGGGAGAAATTGTTGCGAGGAAGAGGAATTTGTGGACTGCGGCGAGCGTTGGTGATGTTGGCGGAGGGGCAACGTGGACTCGGATGACGGAAGTTGGAGGAGCAGGCAGCTGGAGATCGGGCGGGAAGACGGGCAGCAGCAGCAGCACGTTTGTCTTGGTTAGAAGAGGCCGGGGGACCAAGCGAAAGGGAAGGGCGAAAAAGGGCAGACGGCGCTAGGGGCCGCACCAAAGCAAGGTAGAAAGAGGGAAATAGGTATGGATTTGGAGCCGGGGAGGGGTGTTGGTTGGGTTCAGGTTGACAGGGCCAGGCGAAGAAGAATGGTAGACGATGACGGCGTGTTCTGCCAGTAGTCGCTGTAGGTAGGCAAGGTACCTCCTTCGTAAGGTAGTGTGGTGTGCGAACAGGGTAGAGGTACTTTGCGGCACGTACCGTGCGACAAGTTGGGAGAAGTCAAAGACTTGGAATTTCTGGGGTGGGCGAGGACACTAGAGTGCAGAGGGGGGAGTGTGCGTTGCTCCGTCCTGGTCTTCGGAAGTGGCACGCAGAGACGGGCTGACTACCGTACTGGACAGTAGACTGGCCCGGTTGACTGGATTTGAGCGATGATGATGACAGAGGTTTGGTGGACAAGTGTCAGATGAGGTAGCTGTTCGCCCAGCGAGGTGTGTGAGAGGCCGGGAGTGAGGGCGTGTGAAAGGTCGCGCAAGTTGGACAGTGTGCAAAGACAGGCTGCGGTCGGAGCTATAGATGCGCAAGGTGATGATGATGATGATGATGATGTAAAAGGTCGATGGGCCTTACTTTTATTTTGGAACCCTCGGTGAACCAGCCGAGCGTGAATCAGTGTAGCGACGGGAGGTGCAAGAGGAAGAGCGACCCGAGGTTTGTCAGGTGAGAGGCTGAGGGAAAGAAAAGGTAAGAGCATCAGTCATCAACGGCACCCGTGGAGGTGCTTCTTTTTTCCTCTTCTCGTGCTTCCCTCATCATGTGTCTCCCCGTTGCAGTCAGTTTACCTTTCGTCTGGACGATGATTGAATGCACAGAATACACAGATAGACAGATGTGATGGATATATGGTTGGGAAAGCGCAATGAAACAAGTATCTAAGCAAGGTAGTCATTTGCTTCCTTCCCAGATATTCTCTCCTCGGCGAGATTGTTTTGTGTGGTGTTTTGCTCGTCAAAGAAAAGAAGAAGAAAAAGCAGCAGGAGCCAAGGCGGGGTGCTTCCTGGTACTTGGCCAGTGTAGATGTACCTTACCTGGAGGTACCTGAGACCGAAAGGTATACTCCGTACGCGCCTTGAGGTAACCGTGCATGGCTTGGGGAAGGCGCCTCGATACGTCCTGGATTCCTGCCATGCTCGACGAAGGCCAGGCAGAGCGCCTCCTACGGGGGAAGGAGCTACTTTGGCTTCTCTCCCTTTCCGGCCAGCATCATGAAAGACACTTTCCTCAACGCGCTCTCCGTTGCTGCCGGCGTCGATTTCGCCGATACCTCATGTACACTGGAGGTACCCGGGGATTTCTAATCATTCCAGAGGTGTTCCATCCATCATCTTCCTTGCTTCCTGCCTGCCGTCGACTGGGAGGAGGAGACATCTTATCTAAGCTTCTCAGCTCAACTCTCATGATGTTTGCAGTCAAACCAATCGACTCGTTTCAAAACGTCCCTCTCACCATCCCAACCCCGGACCCATTCGCCATGTACGGAGCGCCAGATCCAAGATTGCGATTCAGATGGGACAGGGGAATGGCAAGTGCCCAGCAAGGGGCATCAAGAAGCCTCCCACCGATTCTTTCGTCGATTGTCCGCGGGATTCACTAGGTATATACAGTACAATCAGCACATTTGCTACGCTGAGCCATGTTCTCTATGATGGCAAGGTTCAGGCGAGTGATGACACAGCACTGAAGACAAGAATCGGCACACAGAGACACACAGTTCGACAAACAGACTCCAACTGTGTCTCGACCACGAACGACGCTACGTCGGCGCCAAGGAACCAGAGTTCAGGGGCGCTGGACACGCTAGAGTCGGCCACTTGCGACGTTAAGTTGGGATGATGCATGACATGGCACTGTGTATATACTGGCAGAATTGACAGTCACTCAGAGACACATACGGACACAATCACGGCAATCAGCCGGTATCCATCATTCAAGAACTCTCAAAGTTGGCAATACCATCTACAAACATCCGACAGCTCACTGCTGCCCCCATCTCTATCTGGGTCAATCATACACCATGGCCCCCGGCCGAACAAGGGCTGGGGTCAGACGAGGGCGCGAATCCAAGATGCAAAACTCACATTTTCCCGTCTGCCCTCCCGCCGCCACGTTTCCCAATTCCATGATTTGGGCACCCGGTTGCAGCCAGACACGCACGACACGCCAGGCTTGCCAGTCCCAGGCGCAGAAGAACCAGGTGCCAGGACTCCAGAAGCAGGGCCCGGTTGGCGTGGTCAACCTTGAACCCATGGCTGTGATCCAACCCGTCCCATGGTGCCCATCCAGGATCGGAGCCTGTTCCACTCGCTTGGATGGCGTGGGGCCCCCATTATGACGTCTGCCTCATCGTCATACCCGCTTCTGGCAGGGATAGCATCTTTGGGACCAGACGCCCTGATGCATCATTGGGGGGTAAATATGGATTCGGCCATTTTGCCTGAGGCCACCGGCCAGATTAAGGCATGGGCAGTCAGGGCCCATGATTCATTCCTCTCCGGGGGTACTCCCTCCAGCGTTCAGCATGGAGAGTACCTTACTTACTCACTCGCTCAGTCTGACCTGCAACACCAAAAGCTCACTCCCAAATTATCGTCACCATCGTCAACCATCAATGTCTTTTGCAGGGGTCCGCCGCTACTTTTCTCTCTCTTCCTCCTCCACCATTCATGTAGTCGAATTTGCTCGCTGATACACCGCCAGCCTGTCTTAGATTCCAGCCAATTCTCCATTTGAGGCTACTTGGTCTCGTCTCCGCTTCGCATCTTCCCGCATCACTGGGTCACTGTCGCACCGTACCGCTTGCATTGCCCGTTCTGTTTACCGATTGAGCCAATCATATATCACGCTGGATCCACACACCGAGTCACCCCGCGACTAGGTAACCATATGCCTCCGAGATGAGGATGGGCGACGATGCGCAAGCCACACACGCCACTGTCATTTCACTGACGACGCTTTTCCTTACGCAGTCACTGAGCCTACCTCCTCTAACTAGGTACCTAGGGATTATGGCAACCCATTTCTCATTGATATGCGGGAAATCGGCTAGTCAGATACACCACCCGGCCTCCCGTCCGTCATCCACGCGACGCGGGAGTCTCAGTCGCGAGCTCGGTGTGTACCGCCCCATTTCTATGAGGATAATCAAGATACCTACCGGTACCTGCCTGCCTCATGTGCGAGCAGTGATATGACAACATGGCTCGCTATCGACGAATCGTGATAAGCTGTCTGCTATGTTCAGACTGAGGCTCAACTGCTTCCCTGACGGTGTTGGCACTCATTGGTCAACCATAGGCAGGGCAGATGGGAGTATGGCATCATCAACACCTCGTTCAGCTCTCGTACTTGACACTGGAAAGCTCGTGCTTCTCCTCAGCTAGCCTGACAGACTTGTTAGGTTATCTCACTAATCCTAAACTCGACGCTCTAGCCAAAGATATCTTCATTGCGCTTGTGGCATCACAAACCCGCAAACGGCGAGAACAAGAAGGCCTGAAGCCAGAGCGCCGAATGGACTGGTCCAGACCACTTCTCTGCACGAGCCATATTCTGTCGTCATTCATACATTTTACCTCTCCACGTTTGGCGCGGCTTTGGCCGAATTAGATTCCTAGCCCTTTCCTGCAGTACCAGCCACATCTCGTCCCATCCCAGTCGAACTGCTGTGCTTTCTCAGCCACACATACCTCGGGAGTATGGCAAACAGAGGTCAGTTTACACTGCGACACATCTCGCGACGGGTAAGCCAGCATTGGATTCAATGGGCCCAACAACTTAACTCGATAGCAACAAGTCTCGGCGAATCCTCGTCGTCGGACGTGGCTTCTCATCAGCTTTGGCTTAGGTAACAGCTACGCGCAAACATCATAGAAGAGTGAGCGTTCCAAGGGATCAACATTGCAGTCCACGGGGGTTCCTAATACAAACCTAATGCCGAGTATTCAAGGCTCGAGATATGATGAGAACAACGACGCGCCTGTTATTCAGCTCGCTTGACGCGACTTACAAAGTCAAACTCAGACAACCCAAATCGGCTACATGGTCCGCCCTGCTCCTTGAGACTGTCGCTGGTGGAACATGCTGCATTCACGATCATCAGAGCGAGATGGGGCTCACCATCCCGGCGCGCCCAACGCCGTCCCGAGATGATCGTCATGACGCATGGACAGGCATACCCCTTGGCGCAGCCTACTTGTTGCTAACTCTGCAGGTTGGACGTTGTAAACGCGCGTTGAAATTACGAAGAGACAATACAGCTGCGTTCATGTGCCTCGCTCCAAACCTCCAAAGTGATGCGAAACACCCCTTTGACGTCATGCCTTTTGCCCCCACGCCTGTGGCAGAATAGCGACCGCAGGACGGACTGCACAATGCTGCAATCGGGCACGTGGCACGTCACATCATCACTCCATCGCCATTGGCCACCGGCGTCTCGAAATAAACGGCCTTGAACCATCTCCTGAGTCGACCGTTTGGATGGCAACACGACAATAGTGTGGACGTTTAATCACAACGTTGACGAGCCAGTCGGGCGCTTGCCTCCTTGAGCCGCGGCAACGTATATCCTGACGTCGCGAGACCATCCTTTGCGGCAGTCTCTCCGAACCCATTTGCGGCGGGTTGCAGAACTCTTCAGCCATAGGACCGTTTGCCCCGGCACCTTTTGGAACAACACTGCAGACAAGTGAGTTTCCACAAATTCCGAGGCTGCAATGTCCACTATGAAGTCATTATAGTCAGGGCGGGCTGGGCCATCTTGTTTCTCACCCCGGAAAATGCACCTTGCTAGGATCTTTAGATCAGCATTGGGGTTTCCTGACCAACGGGTTCCTGATACGGGCCTGGACGTAGCATCCATAATCTGGCTCGATATCTGCAACAAAGATACTCAAGTTTCATCTGCTGCTTCGAGGCCTTGAAGGATCATAGTCTGAAGATCGACTTGAAGTTAGACGCCATGTCATTTGAATGTTCAATTTGATATTACAATGCGCAGGCTCTACCTACTCGCATTCATCCACCGGTTGGGCTCCAACTTACACAGGCTCAGAGATCCACAGTTTAGGCTCTGGTGGTTGGGCTGAAAATCGCGGACTACCTTTAAACAGGACTTGAAGTCAAGGAAGGCACTGCAATATCCTAGACTTTTCATGCGATTGGAAAGCTTCGAGGGCCTACGCTTCAGATCACAGGAGGCGCTGCCCCATGCCGCTGCCTGACAATGCTGATCAGCAGCCAGGGGCGCACAGCTTGAGTGCATATTCGTCCCAGCTGCCGGAGTACTTCACGGCAGGCGGGTACGGCCCTCTCGTTACATCTTCTTGTCGCTCTGTGGTGAGTGGCTGAAGCACGGCCTGAGTCGTGGACCACCTTGATATCTAAGGCATGTAATTGCAAGGCATCGCGGAACCTTTGCACACGCAAAATGCTGTGCAATGGGGCAAGACGCCCGGGTGGCCGTGGACGAATATAGACTTCAACTTCGCATTATGCGGTTCACAATCACTATCAACCATTGAGCGCATTTTTTCTTTCATTCGCCTTCATGATATGAACACGTCTTCAAATTTGGTGACAAAGTAGGGAGGGTTCGATGATGGCATGGTGAAGTCACAGGGGGGAATCATGCCCTTTTCTCTTCGTGCTGTGCCGCCGACGCGCGCCCGCACTCAGCGCCAGACTGGTGGGCGCAGGTATATCTGGATCTCGGAGTGAGTGCCAGCCCTCATCCTGGTGGTATCGGCAGAGTGAATGAGTTCCGAGCGAGCAAGAGGGTATCAGGCAAGCCCGCCGCGGGGCGTGAAGCACGAGTGAGGAGGGGTGATGTGCGCGAGTACGGCCATCAATGTCCCTCTGGAGCTGGTCACCGCATTGACCAGCGTGGACTTTGGGTACTGTGTACTGCCCATCCGTGACGCCCTTCCGGGTCACGAGTAAAGTGCAACCGCTGAGGAAAAGAGAAAAGATCTGCCTTTGGCGGAGGGGTGTAGATCGGCTGCTGGAATCGCCATTTTGGGTGGACTAGAGGTTGCGGGGGCGGGGGGGACCGGGGCGGAATTGTGATGTTTGTTCAGGAGGTGTCAAGAGTCATGGGGGGGGGGGGGGGGGGGGGAGGGATAGAGGGGTGCGTTGTGGGGGGGGGGGGGGGGGGGGGGGGGGGGGGAGGGCGGGGTGGGGTGGGGTGGGGGGGGGGGGGGGGGGGGGGGGGGGGGGGGGGGGGTGTGTGTTTGGGGGGGGGGTGGGGGGGGGGGGGGGGGGGGGGGGGGGGGTTACGGAGATTATTAATTCGAAATGTTGGTGTTTTCCACTTATGAGGACTTTGATTTGGTCTATCGATATGATTGATCGGGTTGATCTCCGTGGTCTTTGAATGACATCAATCTGAGTACATCATATCTGAGAAAGGCGAACGTCAGAAGGCTGGGTCATTGAATCGTCCCATCGAAGGGTTTTGCGGTATGAAATTAATGTATTTCCCTATATTGAACATACCGTCTTGCTGTGATCGAGAACACATTTCAATTCACATTTTCGGTATTCTAAAAGCTTATTTTCTTTCCGAATCTGTACGCCGTTGGAATGTGTTTTTTGTGTAAGTGACTATTTAGGTCAGGAGGGGAAATGATCTAATAAGCAATTCTCAAGGGTCTGGTTAATGTGAACGGATGAGAAAGTTAACTGGTATGCCCAACTCTAGTTACTCTACATCTGAAGGTATCCGAACTATGTGCCTCGAGGGCGAACACGAACCTGGTACGCACCTACAAGTCTGAGAGTCTTTGACTTGCAGCTTAGTTGTACCAAGGTTGTGCTATGTGGTAATGCAAGAAGCCAGTAGGCGGTTACGAGTATCAGATGACTTCAAGTGAGCAAGGAAACCAGGAAATCTTGGGAAGTAGATAATGTTGTTCGACATGTTGAAAGATGGGAGTATGGATAGTCGTTCAAAGCTGCGTGACTGCTACACGTTCATGCCAAGGACTCTGGAATGCACTTCGGAAGACTACCTATTGGGAGATGGGAATCATATACGGATTGAATGGTGGTTGATGATTTGAACCTCTAGGGGCATTGGAACTGACTCAGTGATTCAGGTGAGTTATTCTTGAAGTTTGGTTGGTAAACCCTACCGTATTTGGATAGAAACCTATACGATTTATCGAATCCTGTCGTAATTTACTAGTCGACGAACTGTAGAGGCCGGTGTCAAGCTCCAGGTCTCGAAGACCTATTGAAAGTACAAGATCCATTGTCTTCAGTCCATGCTGGAGGTTCCAAAGTTCAAGGATGCCTCATAATTCTACGTAATAAGTGAATTACTTGCAAATGTATCGGCAATACTATGAAGTTATCCACACATGTTGGATGATGATTCAACCTTTCGAGTCTCACTCTATCCAAATGAGCGGACTGCTATATCTCATGATTTTTGCCAGCCTTCCTTAGTTGGGCTTCAAGAGAAGTACGGCCGATGACAGAACCCTGACTGACGAATGTGCTTCGGCGTGCGGCGGCCATGTAACGAGCCGCATACTTTCTTACCCGTGACCAAATTGAAACCATCCATGGGACTATTAGCTCTGATTGACTTCTATGTTACTACAAACAACTCAATCCGGTTTGTTCACTGATAGCCTAGCAGCTGTTCTTGTTATGCCCATTCTCGCCATCAGAGCTTCTCCTGTGGTCTGATCTCAAGAACATCGCTGCTGAGTGACATATGTGGCATTAGTGCTTTTAGCTAGCTCATTTGGAAAGCTGCTCTCAGGGACTCCTCGGAGTCATTGTCTCGAAGTGGTAGAAGGAAGATATTGGCATGGGCAACCCCGACTATACTGCTGGGGACTGAGCAGCTACGATCCGGGTGCCATCGAACTCCCACACAAGTGCCGTGCAACTTCACATCTAGGTCCGACCCCGAATGTTCTCAGCGTTGCCACGATTCCGCGCTATAGCGGCAGCGGTAGGCGACTCCAAGTCTGCCTGATTACGTCTTCGTCTTCTTCGAGATCCTAGGCATCGCCACTGTCGCCAGCTCTCAACAATGAAGATAATCGCGGGGGGGGGGGGGGGGGGGGACAAAAGCGGCACCCCTTTTACCCGTTTAAAAAAGAAAACCAGTGGATTTTTTGAACCCTTTTTTTTCCCAGAGGGCAAGAACTTTTTTTTGGCCACGGATGGGACGGGGGGGGGGGGGGGGGGGGGGGGGGGGGCCGCAACAATGCTGACCACATTCTACCTGTTCAAAAGCAGACCATTGATGATGTTGTAAGCCATTCTTTCACGACAGGGCCAGAACTTATGCTTGAGCCACGGATGGCCTTGCGGCAGTCAAATTGAGCAGGGCAGACACTCAGGAACGGCGTGACCGACGAGGCCCAAAGTGTGCTCTCAACAATCAGCTGCTAGTGCGGCCGCATCGCTCACCGCCCCACGCTCACACACGTCAAGAAGTCGGAGCAGATGAGCTGCACGCAGGCCTGCCCTGGTATCTCGAAATGCCCGATGGGTTTATCCTGTGCCGACGAGTGGATCTCATTCCGGGGCTCCACATGCTGACCAGACCTAAAGGGCGTTGACAACTGGAGTGTGGTCACAGCTGGAAGCGTGACCCGACATCGGGACGGGGACCGAGAACCTGTGACTCCACAGATAAGATACCCAGGAAAAACTTAGCGCCGCTAATTCTCCCCCCCGCCAAACAGCGCTGCCCATCCCACCTCCCATTGACTCACACAGAATTAATTGGCCCATGCCGTCACTCACCTCTTTTACTTTTTTTTCTCAGAAGTACCAACAACAATCTTTCCAGCTCTTCATCCGGTCAATTGCTTCGACGCAAACTTCCTCTGTTCCGCAAAACCTCAATTGATTCCCCCCAAACCCCCTACAACATCATTGACAAAATGGCCGGCGAGAAGGGAAAGGTCTGCTTGGCGTAAGTGTTCTGCCCCTCCTTCCTCCAATTTCAAGGGCCGCGCGCCTGGCCCTGCGAAAATCGGTCCCAAAAGTTTTGTGGAGCGAAGTTCTGCCGGACAAGGTTTTTGGCTATCACGTGCCTCATTGAGCCACAATGATCTTCAGCCACATGATGGCTGGAATATTACTGCGAAGCTATTCTTAGAGATATAGTGGCATGGAGGAAGGAACAATAATGGAGATTGATGCTAATCAATACTTTATAGCTACTCAGGTGGTCTTGATACCAGCACTATTCTGGCCTGGCTCTTGGAGCAGGGGTAAGTCATTGACCTAAGACGGACGTTTGGCAAGTCAAAGCTAACTTGGTATTCAGATACTCCGTTGTGTATGTGCTTCTCGGCCGTCTGTAATGGCAGGCGTCAGTTTGAATGACTGCCAGTCTAACATGGAAACAGCTGCTACCTCGCCAATGTTGGACAGGAAGAGGGTGAGTAGCCATGTGCTCTGTATTTCTACGCCAAAGCTAACCGAATACTAGACTGGGCTGCTGTTGAGCAGAAGGGTTCGTTGCAAACCCCCGCTCCCATCGATATATCTAGGCATGGAACCATTCGATCCAGTGAGCTAATGCTGTCAAACAAACAGCTCTTCAGATCGGTGCTGAGAAGGTATGTGAATATTATATTTACAAGCTGCCACCACGCATCCTGAAGACCGTCACTAACAAGCTATCCTAGATGATCATTGACGATCTCAAGCGCGAGTTCGTTGAGGAGTGAGTAATCATGGAATCCATGTGAATGCTACACGGCTAACATCATGTCAGGATCTGCTGGAAGGCTGTTCAGTGCGTAAGTAAAACCGGATGTACAGCTTCAACTATGCCAATTGGCTCACGACCACCTGCCCATTGTAGAACGCCATCTACGAGGACCAGTACCTTCTTGGTAAGCTTATTCAGCGACCGAAGACATTCAAATGCTCATCTCCTCCGCAGGTACCAGTCTGGCCCGCCCCATCATTGCCCGGGGTCAGATGAAGGCTGCCGCCGCCACTGGGTGAGCTGAACTGGACATCCCATTTGGGAGGATTGAACTGACATGGTATCGCAAGCTGCCAATTTGTTTCCCACGGCTGCGTAAGTAATGGACAAATCCAACTACTCTTCACTCTTGGCTAACTCTGCTTGCAGACCGGCAAGGGGTAAGTGATCGAACGCTTTTGGAAGCACGTGTCTCGCGTGAGCCTGACTGCTGACATTCTTGAACAGTAACGACCAAGTTCGTTTCGGTAAGACTGCTGGCCTGTTCATCGACATTTGACCCTTCAATACTAACGGGAAACAGAGCTTGCTTTCTACACAATCAACCCCGAGATCAAGGTCATTGCCCCGTGGCGTGGTACGTAAACCAATGTCTATGTAGTAACCTTTTCCTGACTAACGAACTTGGCCAGACCCTACCTTCTTCAACCGCTTCCAGGTAAGTCTTTGGTGCCGCTATTCTAGCTGAACTCGTATTGTGTTGCGAGTATCGCCGCTGACGTCTTTGCGCTACAGGGACGCAACGACCTCCTTGACTACGCGGCCGAGAAGGGTAAGCTAGCTTTGCTCATCTTGTTGATTGTTGACTAAAACATTGTTCAGGCATCCCCGTCACCAGCACCAAGGCTAAGCCCTACTCTATGGTAAGAAATCCCCCTTCACCAACCCCCAGAACTTACGGCCATATGCTGACGAGACATAGGATGACAACTTCGGTATTTCACCCCATCTCGGAAGAAAAAAGTACTTCTGCTGACATGAAAAGCCCACTGCTCGTACGAGGCTGGCATGCTCGAGGACCCCGATGTCACCCCTCCCGAGGACATGTGGACCAAGACTGTCTCCCCCCTGAAGGCTCCCGATACCCCCCTCGACATCACCATTCACTTTGACAAGGGTATTCCCGTCAAGGTTGTCACTCCTCAGCAGACTGCCACCGACGATGTCGAGCTCTTCGCCCTGCTCAACGCCATTGGCAAGGAGCACGCCGTCGGCCGCATTGTGAGTATTTTTCACTCCTCAAACTTTACCATGCTGCTTGAAGAATGTGTGAACTAACACTAGACGTAGGATATCGTCGAGAACCGGTACAGAAAACTGCTCTCCTTGATGATGAAACTCAAACTGACTTGGACATCAGCATGATCGGCCTGAAGAGCCGTGGCTGCTACGACTCCCCCGCCATGACTATCCTTCGTCTGGCTCACATTTCCCTCGAGGGTCTCGTCCTGGATGGTAAAGTTCGCGCCTACCGCGACTTGCTTTCCAAGCAATGGTCGGAGTGCCTGTACAACGGCTCCTACTTCAGCCCTGAGCGCGAGTTCTTGCAGCGTAAGTCCAAGACTACCCACAATTGATGAGAACAGCCGAAAGCTAACCGCGTCGACAGCGTCCCTGGACCACTCCCAGCAGCGTGTACGGAGAATTCAATCCTCTTAAGGTGATTGTGTGGTAGCTGACAGTGATCTTTCTAGGTCAACGGCGAGGTCCGCCTCCGCCTGTACAAGGGCAACGCTTACTGCCTGGGTCGCAAGTCCGACGAGAAGCTCTACTCCGAGGAGGATGCTTCCATGGACTCTCTCACCACCTTCGACCCCTCCGAGACTGTAAGAAGGCCATCCTCAGAATCGATCGAAGAAACTTGTATACTAACGAGATGTGACAGTCTGGCTTCATCACCATCAACGCCATTCGCCTCAAGAAGGTACGTGTCAAACAAATGCGTCGCACTTTTTGTGTTCACTAGCTAATGATCCCATAGTTCGGTCTCCAGAAGGCCGAGGCCGGTCTCAAGTTCTAAGGAGAAGACGCTTGAATTCGGAAAATGCACCTCGATCGCTTCTATGCTCAGACCGACAGGTCATTGTAGATCTGGAAGGTCGATGGTAACAATACAAGGATTCTCTTTCTGATCAATGTGACTCACCTTGCCACGACGCCGTGATGTTTCGTTCAACATACGTATCTCATTTTGTGAACACAACCTTGTCCATAGCTCGGATTCTGCTTTCACCAGTGCCTAGAATGCTAGGAAGGGACCAATCTCGTATCATATGAGAGGGAGCAAAGGTCATAGACCGCTAAGGCGGCCAGGATTAAATTGGCGCGCGAGAGTACTTCACATAGACAGGTCAATCTCAGGATTATGGTAACCTAAGAGATACAGGGACATCGAATGGACAGTTGCAATGGTATCTCCAAAGTCTATAGGAACATGTTAAGCTGAGAGAGTAACCAACTAGTATCCGAACCCGTTTACCTAAACTATTGCCCACGAACTTCAAGGAAGAAACTCTATTTTTTGTTTCCAACGTCTAAAAAGACACATAGTCAGCACTCTTCAGATCATCACTAACCGTACTTTGACCAGTTTTCAACTTACTGAATTGGAAATGAATAATATCACCATCTTGAACAACCTATAAGCAAAGAAAAGAGCGTCAGTGTGTGCCAGCCTTTTGGGAAGTAAATCAGGTATAACTCACATATGACTTTCCTTCCTGGCGGTACTTGCCAGCAGCCTTGATGGGACCCATGGACTTGCCGCCCTCGCATAGGTCGTGGAAGTCTTGGTAGGCAACGACTTCAGCCTTGATGAAGCCCCTCTCAAAGTCGCTGTGGATGGCGCCGGCAGCTTGCGGAGCAAGGCAATTTCTCGGAATCGTCCAACATCTGATTTCCTTCTCGCCCGCTGATAGAAAGTTTAGTATGGTCACCCAGGGCCAGCAAAAAGAGTAAACATACCAGTGAAGTAATACTGCAATCCAAGCTTCGTGAACCCTTCCGTCACAATCTTATCCAACTTGGACTTGACCTTGCTCTCCTTGAGGAACTCCTCCCGCGCGGCCGGGTCGTCTTTCAAGCTGTGCAGCTTCTCCTCGAACTCGACGGAGAAGGGGATGATGTCGCGCGGGACGCCGCCGTGCTCGGTGACCCACTTGGCGATGGACGGGAGGTACTTGCTCTTTTGGCGGAGGTAGTCCTTCATTGTCAGGTTGACGAGGTAGATGACGGGCTTGGTGGTGATGAGGGACATCTTTTCGTTGATGAGGGCGATTTCGGCGGGGGTCCAGCTTCCGTCGCGGACTGGGGTGTTCTTCTCCAGCATCTGGTTTACGGTTGTAAGAAGGTGAAATCTTCGAGACGGCTGGTGATTTGAGCCTGGAAAGTTTGGACTCACTGCTTGGATCTTTGTCGTTGTCTCTGTGAAGAGGGGCAGCATCTTGTACTTGCCTCCTGCCTTCTTGACGATCAGCTCCTCGGCGACGATGGTCTTGGCCAGAATGTCTGAGAAAGGTGTAAACCGAGTGAACCAGATTTTGACAGAATAAAACATACCAAGATCCTTCTTGCAAAGCTCATTTTGAATGGTTTCTATATAACGGTCCAGTCAGTTACCTCAACTTGAGAGACGTGCCAGAGTTGCATGGACTAACCCAAGTCACGGACGGGATCAACCGAGTCATCCACGTGCAAAACCTCGTCGTTGTCAAATGCTCTGTTACACAACCCAAGTCAGTCGCCAACTCATCAAGACGTAGTCCTTCAGCCACAAATGATGGTTGTAGTACCTGACAATGTGGAACATGCCATCGACGGCCTGGATATGAGACAAGAAAGCATTTCCAAGTCCCGCTCCCGTCGAAGCACCCTTGATCAAGCCAGCAATGTCGGTGACCTGCAGATACGCGGGGTACATGGAAGGCGGCTTCCAGAGGTCACACAAAAAGTCCTACACACACAATGCCCACGTTTCAGCCACATATTCAATTAAGGTAGGTGACCCTTTTTAATAGGCAATCTTTTCGTATCTCGACTCTCAACTTACATATCGAGCGTCAGGAACAGCACATCTCGCCTCGTTGGGCTCAATCGTACAAAAGGGGTAATTCTCCGCAGCGGCGCTCTGCTCGGTCAAGAGGTTGAACAGACTCGACTTGCCCACGTTGGGCAGGCCGACGCACCCCATCTTGAGGTTCTTGCTGACCCTGCCAAACGCCACGACATTGTCCTTGACAACTTCAATCTTTTTCGGAGGCATGGCGACTAATTTGACGGGGCTGACTGGACTTGATCAAAACAAAACCGAAGAAAATGAAATTTCTACCAGAATCCTTCCCTTTTGAGAGTTGTAAAAAGACAGATTCTGCGGGCAAACTTTTTGGAAAATGGCCTGATTATTCCAGTTTAGGCCCACTAAAGAACAAGGGTTAAGGAAGATGCAGTTTTAGGGGTCCTTTTCTGGAAGGCGGCTCGTGCGGAATCGGCGTCTGGGGAAAATGACCAAAATAACCGCCCCACGTGCTGCTCTAAGCCCTTTAAGCTTGACAGTGAACCTGTACAGGGCTTCTCTATTCAAACGTTGAAACACCAGCGTTTTTTTAATGATGATAAGCTACATGACAATAAGTTTTGGACCATTCCCAATGATCGACGGTAAGAGGTGACCTAGACAAGTAGCTCTATTCTACGCGTCCAAATGGTGTCGTTATCACCACCATCGTGAAGCAGAAGCCGGAGATATGGTAAATCCCAAGTACTTCAAGATAAGGTAAAAGCCTTCATGGATATGTGAGAGAAACTGTGTTTCACACAGGAGAGTTGCGCCATTGATACTCAAGACTTTATCGAGTCATACGGCTGAAGGAACAATACATTCTGTCAAGTTCATGTGGAAGCTTCCGTGTCCATCTTGGTTCGCTATTCATCAAAACCCGTCACTCATGACGCCGTCCAATCCTGAAAATCATTACGTTCCCGCTCAAAGCTGCGCTCATAGTTCCCAATGCCAGCCCGCTGTTTCATGTCATAAATCTGTAGTCCATTTGGTTCTGTTGTCTCCTGTTGCGAAATCATTACATCTCCTTCAAGAAATCATCAAACTCGGTCTTGGTCTTCATGTGTTGTGGTAGCAACATCTCCTCGAGTGCAGAGGCGATGTTATGGAGAGCATCAAGTTGCTCCTGTTCAACCAACATGTAGATATAATGGTCCTTAATCATCTCCTCAGTCCAACGCTGATGACTATTGGGGTCGGATACGAGGTCGCAGATCTGCTTCAGTCGCGCTGCGTAGTCCCGCAGCATCGCGGGGTCCAGATTGCTGAACTCGGCATGTGACAGCAACCCAATATGAGCTCTACCAGAGTCACTCTCGAGCCATTCCGAGCCGTTGTTGGTCAGGGCGAGGGACGCGGCGTTGACAGTAGACCTCAGGCACTGAACAACAGCTACAGCAGTCTCGGAGGCAGTCTGGGGAAGGAAGTGGTGGCTGATAGCGAGGACATGAATCGTATTTTGAACTTGATCCTTGAGTGTGTACAGAGCGTCTCGAACTTGGGCAAGACGAGACGTGGGACGTGTCGGTATACGGCCTGAACGTCCAGGGCTGTTGGCGGAATCTTCCGTGTTTTCTACCGGAAATTGCATATCCTGTGTCCGGTAGGTGTTGAAGTCGCTTGATAACAGTTAGTGACGAGGACGACGATGCCGGGAGACGATGACTTACGCTTGTATAATGGGCAGAAACTCTTGCATCTGCTTGTCCTGCTTGTCCAGTGCAGCAGCATACTTGTTCAAGCTCGCACGGATCCTTGCCTCTTCGCTTGCCGGATGCTGCGGCCAGGCTCTGGCTTTTCTCCGAAGCCTTGCAAGAACAGTACGCAAAGAATCCATCCAGAGCGTGACACTGGGATCAAGCGGAATTTCCTTCTCAACATTCGCGTCCCACTGAGATGCATAATCAGCGAGTATGGGACGAAGATCATTGATGTTCGCCATGAGGGCTTGACAACTGTTGGCGATAGCCGGCGCCTTGTCAAAGCCAGTCAACTCCTTGCTGGTCCGATTGAATGTGTCAAGGAGGTATTCGCCAAGAGACTCTAGCTTCTGGCTGATGATGGTAGGATTCACCGAGGAGTCGTCCAAGTCCAGGGTTTCGCCCAAGGTGCCTTCTGGTTTACTCGATGACTCAGCCTCGTCGGCGTCCTCGTTGCCCATTGTTAGGCGGCCGATATCTCGATTCAACCCCTCGATTTCCTTGCCGTTGCTTAGTTTCAGTGGCGGCGTTGGAGTTTGCTGCTTAATCTGGTATGAATTCCAGATTGGCTGAATGGCCTCATTGGGTAGGAGGGAGTTCCCAAGTAAATCTAGGAGGTCTCGCCTTGGTGGCTGATCGCTGCTTGCTGCTGCTGTTGAACTAGAGGCTTGCTTGGCAGAAGTCAGGCGAGAGGAGCTCGCGTCTTCAGTCGCCAAAGGACCGGCAGCGGCATTCTTTAGCGTTCCAACAGTCGAAAATGGCTTGTTGGCTGTGGTCGTCGTTGTGAGAGGGGCACTACCGTCCTCGTCATCGGATGAGAGTGACACGACAGAGTAGTCGTCGGCAATCTCCTCCCACTCTTCCAACCCCTGCTTGGCTGGGCTTTGGGGTCCGGCCATCATGTATTCGGGATCGTATTAGGATCGGCTTGTCTTGCTAGCGAATCGAACGTAGAGAGTAATGGTATCGGTCAGCTACAAAATGTGCTTCAGAATGTTAGCATTTGATAAACAGGACGGCGAGATGAGACATTGAGGGAAGTGGCACTTTAACTACCTAATACTTGATGACAAGAGTATTGAGACAGTGCGCATGCATAAAAGCTGTGTCGTGTTCGTAAAAAAGAGAGGTTGACGGAAGCAGAATACTGTTACTAATGCCGGTGAGACGATGCGAGACGTGGAGGTGACGCGGATGGGGTTGTCGGATAGAGCCTCAGGTAGGTGCAGCCTGATGCCGGCGGCTTGCGAAAGGCAGGGCAGATAAGGCAATCGTCGGGCCTCAGGTTGATGGTTATTGCGCTGCTGTTGATGCTGTAAGATGACAACCGCCCTCAATCGTTTCTGCGTCCAGGCGAGAGGAATGAAGCGGTTAGAAAGATGACCTTACTCCGTAGTTACCTCAGGCTGGCACCTTGGGTGACTCGTCAGGAGAGGTTGATTGCTGAGGTAGGCGGCAGCCGCACCTTGAGGCCCGCTGGAGCTCCAACGTATCAGCAAGCTTATGCGGGGTTGATGCCGCCGATCATGCCTTTATTCGGCTCCGGGCGCCCTTCCTGCAGATCGTCCGCCCCGCCGTGGAAGGTCCCTGACCTGTGCGTTCGCCTCGCGTATCTTATCTTATCAGCCTTGAGCTCTGATAACGATAAGACACCCCGAGCCCCTGGACTTCTTCCATTGCGTTAGGCGTCCTTTCGCATTACCTACCTACCCAGAACATCAACTTTGTCAACCTCGTCATCATGGCTCTGGAATGTCTGAATCTTCACATGCAACGCTATACCCAAGAATGAGACACGCTCTCCATCTTGAATCGATATTAACCACAAATCTATGGCTGCTGTCATCCTGCTGCATTCTCGATCGCGTCTTCCGTCGCGCGAGTTCCATCGGCCTTTTCCAAACAACCTCTATTCCCAACAAATGAAATGCTTCAAACAATGGGCATGGCCTGGGCCATCCCAGAAAAGTACTAACTGAATGTTCAGATGCAGTCTATCCTGAAAGGCTCTCTGAAACCAAGCGCCTTCCCCCGCGCCTACCAAGTACCCGGCCCCAAGTCCTGAGAGCTTCTTCTCGATCGATTCCCTAAGCGCTCATGCTGCTGTTCTCGTTCTGGATCTTTCCAAACTTTCTGTTCATCATCACGAGCTCGAGTCCGTTCTTGATGGGTGGCTCGCCGCGAAGCAGGAGACCGATCTCGCTCGGGTGGAACCAGTTCATCCACACCATGACGAGGAACATGAGCGTCGCGTCAAAGACGTAGACGTACGCTTCGTTCGTCATCAGGTGGCCCTTGTTGCCCTCCAGGTACTCGACGACTCTGAAGACACTACGCACCCAGATCAGAACGCTGGTGACGTAGAGCGTCAGGAGGTAGTAGCGCCAGCGGATCTCGGGCTGGTGAGACTTTGCGGTCGGAACAAGCAACATCCTGCGGTGGAAGAGGGCGGCCACGACGATGAAGAAGCCAAAGACGGCGAGCTGAATGAAGAGACCGACGATGATGACCTTCTCGCCAATATCCATCATGCTTGCGCCGGACGCCATCATACCACCACCTATACCACGCGCGTTAGTGATTGCCGACTACTACAGGTTGTCCAAAAAGAGCAAATGCACATACCACTGGACTGCATCAGGAGCGAAAGGACGTCTCCAGAAACGAAGACCTTGGTCAGAAAGCGTCTCTTAATCAAGGCATGGCTCTCTCCGTCGGTCAACATGATGATGCGACCTAGGATCATGTAGATGGAGGCTGCCATGAGGGCCGGAGCGATGAGGAGAAGAACATTCTGGATGATGTAGGGGCCGAGAGTCCAGCATCCGGGCTCTTGTGTCGTGTTTTGCGCTCGTGCAGCGTATCCAACCACTTCACCTGTGCGGAGAATGGTGTAAGCTCATGATCAGGCCATAGGCAAGGGACGGACATGATGTTCTCTTCAAAGCACTTACACAGTCCACCGATGACGAAGGCCGTCATGTACCATGTCTTGGTTCTGATGAGTTGGAAGATGTGAAGACCAGTAGTGAGAACAAAGACGACGCAGAAGAACACCGCCGCTGCTGTGGAAGGCTCGAAACGGTAGAACGACCATTCGGCGTTGACATAGTCGGGGGTACAGCCTCGTGCCATGTTTGCGATCGTGGCACTTTACGAGAACGAGATGGAGAGGAGCGTTTCGGTTGTTGACTATGGATCGATAGAAGTACAGCAGCTGGCCGTTCAAGGAAAAGAGGGTCGGGGAAGATCCAGATGAAATCGAAAGGAGCGTTCCTGGGACTTCGATGCAGGCTGTTCCGCTCGCTGAGTGTCGTTCTAGGTAAAGAAGGTATGATGATGGGACTATCTCAAGGTTCAAGGCAGCGAAACGGATTATGCTCATGTGCTTTTCGCTTTAGGACGGCAATGGTCCACGTTGTGTGGTTCATCCAATAAACAAATCGGTTCAATCGTATTCCACCCCCTTAGACTCAGCCACGCAAAAGATACCAGTACAGCTCACAAACGGCAAGTTAGAAGGACCCTTGGCGCACCGTTCGCCAATCTTAGGGTCTACCGGCCAGTAGTGCTTCTGTATTCTGTCTGCCTGGGATGCGAGTATCACTGCGCCCCTCTCTGCGTCCCGAGCGTTTGTCTCTCCTCAGTCAAATCTGCTGTAAGGAATTCTCGAAGAAATTTGGACAGTGGGCTTGACCCGGCCGTACAAAGACGTATTGAGTACGGGACCAATCACGATTGTCCCAGTACGACTTGGCGTCCCTACCGGGCGCAGGGGCTGACGAAAGACGCCGGGATCCGGACGATTTTGGGCACCCGGGAACGGTGGGCCGTGCATGTCAAGCGCCGGAAGATCCACTTTACTAAGGAGCGGGGCTCCGCAATTGCGAGTATTCGCATTGCTCGCTTCGTATTCCCGCATCTCTGCTTCGCAACCACATCGAACTCTGACTGACAACTGTAAAGCCGTCGGCTGGCGGATTACCCCGTGTCCACAATCTTCCATCAACCTTCTTTATTCTTATTCTCTATGGCCAAAACCCGCGTGTTCGTACTCTCTCCTGTCTCTCCCTTCTGCACGCTTGATTTGACTGAGGTGCTGTCTGCGTTTTACGTAGTCGGTTCCAGTCTGAACAAACTTCTGTAGGCGTGAGATCCGCTCGCACCCTCGTACACCCACCCATCACAAAGACCTAAGGTATTGTCACCTTACACGCGGAAATTTTCTTGCATCAACATAGGATCTGAGACGGAACGGCCATCCCTCGTCCGTTGCCCAATCTTCCTATCCAATGGCAACCCGTCGTTCCCATACCAAGTCCCGCACTGGCTGTAGGGACTGTAAGCGGAGGAAAGTCAAGGTAGGTGACACACTGACAGCCCTCCCTCCCTCATCTACCTACCCTGACTTGGCTGCCGCGTACCGAACACGCGGTAAGGGGTTTAGATTTGGACCCAATCAACCTAGCCTCCAATCAGATAAGGACGTCCCTTCATCTGTGGTCCGTTTGCTGATAGCTTGAACTTACCCAGTGCGATGAAGCATACCCGTCCTGCTTCAACTGCTCAAGACACGGCATCCCATGCAGTCTCTCAGCATCACAGACCTCACCAGCAAACATCACCCCCCAAAGATCAACAACAACACCATCTGTCAACGGCCTCAGCCCAGAAGCACCATACAACTTCCTAGACGCCGCCATCGACCATGACAGGCTCCATTCTCCCGCTCCGTCCATCGGACACTGGGGCCACGGCCTGGAGTTGATGCACCACTTCACGCTCGTCACCGCAAACAGCCTCTCCGTCCGCCCGGACATGCAACACGTCTGGCGCGTCACCATGCCCGAGATCGGCTACAATAGCCCGTTTGTCATGCACGGCATCCTCACAATCGCGGCGCTGCACAAGGCGTATCTGATACCCTCGGCGCGGGACAAGTACCTCGACCTCGCGACGTCACATCAGACTGCAGGCCTCGAGGGCTTCCGAACGCAGCTTCACACCGTTAACGACACAAACTGGAAGCCATTCTTCTGCTTCGCGTCGCTCGTCGTCTTCTACGTCGCTTCGTTGCCTGTGCGGATGGGGCAGGACCTCGACTCCGAGCCGGATATCATGGGTGTCTTCATCTTTGTGCGAGGGATTCGTGCGATCCTCGAACCATATCAGACAAAAATTGTAAGGACGGAATTTGCGCCAATGGCGACAGGAATATGGACCATCGACCCGAGCGATCCATCATATAAGTGCGTCGACACCGGCCATCAAGAAATTCTTATTCCCAAGACTGACAGACTAAACAGGCTCCCACCCCTCCACAACTCCCCACTCCCACCCGACGTCTTCGAAGCAATCCAAGGCCTCTTAGACTTTTACACAGAAAACCTCCACGACAGCGCGCGCGAAGAGTACGTGACAGCCGTGCGCGAGCTCGAAAAAGCAGTCTACCTCATGGCGCATGCCGGCGCAAATCTCGAGGTCGGCATGATTCTCTTCTGGCCGTACGTCATCTCGGAGAACATCATGGCCGACATACACGCCCTGAATCCGTACAGCTTGGTTCTGTTGGCGTACTTTTCCGTGTTCTTGTGTGTGCTTGAGCCGACGTTTTGGTTCCTGCGGGGATGGTCGAAGAGGTTGTTTGCTATGGTCGATGCGCAGTTGGCGGGACATCCTGTGTTATTGGAGGCTGTGAGGTGGCCTCGGAAGCAGATCTATGAGTTTTATGCGCATATTTGACTGAGTATTCCCATCAGCTGTAAATATGTCGAATCAGGGGAAGCTGAAGCTTCCACGAAGTTTGACAACGATCCACTACCCTACCTCAATGTCTTGAGGCGAATGAAATGGCTTAAATCAATTTTCGATAGCTTGACCACCTTCCTGATAGCACCAATCCTCAAATGTTACTTTCGGCTTTCTCATATCACGTAGGAAGCCTTCTCTTATTTCTTTGAACTGTGTCAGTCGAAACTTGGCAAAAGCTTTCAACACGATCCCCGCTCAGGGAAAGCCTCTTGACGTCACATCAGATGTCACCCCACCGGATCTAGTCAGCCAAGTGTCGGAAATTAACAGGTTTGAGAATCTCCTCATAGAGTCAAAGTAACTTGCCAAAACTATATCGTTGCAGCTGAATAGTAAAGCGATGTGTACCAGATGTCAACATCCAGGTATCGGAACTAAGGTAGATCAAGGGGTATATTGTCTGTGTACTGAGCAAATATGTATTTAGATATATTTTTAATAATGCTTTACTGATCGAGAGGAAACTTAAGTCAAGTTTCTCTCTTATATGGCCTCCGTAACGGGGACACATTTCCAACCGAGTCATGTTGCCCCCTCATTAATCATCTCTCTATTGGTTGTCTATTGATGATTTTCGGGTGTTTGCGCCGTTACCGAGATCCTGAACGTCGAGTTGAATGAAAAGTCGATTCGCCCGCGGTCAAATTCCGACATGTGGAATTCATTTTTTAGTTCTCCCACTACACCAGAAGAACGGATTTGTGGTGTGATAGAAGCCCACTTTCCCAGGACGTCACTTGGTGTTGCACCAAAACCCGAACCCAACATTCCCAGGAAGTCGTACATCGAAACACTCCTGCTATGAAACGGCAGAGGGTCCAAGAACATGAAGCGGGGTTTTTCAGAGATCGAGTGATCTCTAAACAGCTTATGCAAATACTTCGCCCGGTGGTTGAATATATTACGAAGCCCCCTTCGTTCCTCTTCGTCTCCGAGTTCCAGCTCACTACCACTTTGGATCCAGTCATGATAGGCCTTGCTATCTTTTCCCTCCTGATAGTGGCGAAAGTCCGGGAAATCGCCGCTACGAAGTGACGTGGTTTCGATGGCAACTTCTGAGTTTCCTATCCCAAAGTTGCTCTTGTCAAAGTTTGAGAGTCCTCTAAACCTGCACCGGGTGCTTTTCGTTTTCTCATCGATCTCTTTCGTAAAACGCCCCAAAATCTCCCAGGCTTCCTTGAATGCTTGGTCTTTGATGACAGCGTGAGCATCATGCAGAAGAATGCTAGAAGAAATATTAGCATACTTCTTGCTTTCAAGTTGCAACCATTCAAGGCGACTGGTCTAATGAGACAGCCATCTTACAGGTCCACATAGTCGAGTTGCAGTCTCTCCAAGGTCTTTTTCATGGTAGTGTCAGCCTCGGATCTCCTAGCGCAGATGTTAGCATAGATCATGTGACATAGCGATTACACATAACGTAGTCATTGGTAGAAAATCAGTGCCATCTCACAGCTTTTGAAAGGTGAAGCGCTTTGACCGAGACGCGTTCCGCAGCGGAGCGTGGACTTTGATAGTCACGAAGAAGTCCTTTCTATCGACCTTACTGTTCTTGATGATCTTGCCGACTTTCCTTTCCTGCTCTTCCACATCCTCAATATGATCAGTGGAGGAGACAATGCCTACTTCCAGAATCTGCCTGAACACGTCCACAAACTTGGCCGAGTAATGACTTTTAACGGAGACGTAGAGTGTTCCAAATGCAAGGTCAAGCTGAAGATTGGCATTAGAAAGCAAGTCGATGTGGATGAAGAACTTAGGCCACTCACGACTGGATAATAACGCTCAGGATCTTCCTCTAGCGTTGTCGAGGCCATGTTTGATTTGAGAAAGTAATAGGGGCGAGGATGAAAGAAAGCGATGTTGAGGAAAGGATGGTAAAAGAATCAGTGCAGAGGTTGTCGAAGCTTGTCTTTGTGATGAGCGCGGTCAAGCTTCAATTTGTACTTGTCGCTCAGCCTATTCCAATATGACGGCATGGTCCTAGGATCTTTGTTCAATGGTCGCTATTTCATTGAATACGAACACCGGATATCTTCTGAAGAAACAACGATTTTCATCCCTGTTGACTGAAAGCAAACTTCTTTCATCTCTTTGACCCTGAACAGCCAAAACTTTTCACTCAAGCACAGGGTTTTTGCTTGGCTTTCTTCCAGCCAACCATGCATGTGATTTCCCCATTTCTTTGACGTGGAACACAGAAGATCAATCGACGAGACCAACGAAACCCTCACGCACTTATTGAAGTGGGGACTAGATGCTCTCAAAGGAGAACAACGTGGTTGATTTCTTTCTAGTCACACTGTTTTCAAAGTTCGATAACCGTACCGACGGAGAACCCTTGACCAGAACAAAGCACGAACATGGTAAGATTTTTGCAAGGGCAAGAAAGTTCGGAGTTGCGCACATGTGGGCTGCTCTGGACGAAAAGATTTCCGGTCACATGTCGATGTAGACTTCGAAGGTTGCCGCAGTGCAGTATTACTTCCGAAGATGGGTGGCCACGCTCAGAAAAGACACTAATCTGGCTCTGAAGCACTGTGGAAAAGAAGCACTGGGATTCGTGGATATCAATCAAGATTTGTGAAGTCTTAGAAATGCTGGAGAGGTAGCAAGTATGCAATTATGAATACCCTAGTTGTATGAGCGCAATTCAAAGAAGTAGACGCTGCCAAATCTCGGTAGAGGGCTCAGGAAGTCGAAGATTCATTGCGTTCGGGACAGAACCATGCTTTCGTAGACATGGAATGAAGACGACTTATGAAACACGGTGACTACATCGTGGTATAGGTATGTAAGGCTCATATCGAGTAAGCTTCGCAGTGGACATCAGCTCGACTACCTTATACATGATCCGGGCCCAGCTGCATCCTAGTGTTTGCAAGATGGAGCAGCAGTAGGGAAATTTTGACGTCTGACAGTTGAGATAGATCAGGATTTTGTCTCGAATCTCAGGACAGAATAAGAATCAAGTTAGATTACTTTCTCGATTAAGACAAGTTATTTGGGAAACGGAATTTTGGAAGTATTTTGCGGCTCCAGTTGATTAACTGTTGCCAAATTGTCCAGATTTATGCAAACTACCTACCTAATTTTACACTCTCTTGCCAAGACAACACCGCTTAGTATTGATGCTGCGACACCCTGATCATTATTCCCTTGTAATGCAATTACTCACCTCATACATACACTCTTGATAAACCTACGAGGTTGGTCAAATGCAGCGGGATGAAGGTCGAATTGTGTTCGTGCGTTGCACGTGGCGGTACCGCGGATAAGGTCTAGACCGGTGAGCCAACCACGGTGATTCAATTCTC
Organism: Colletotrichum abscissum; assembly: GCF_030869225.1. Taxonomy (NCBI): domain Eukaryota; kingdom Fungi; phylum Ascomycota; class Sordariomycetes; order Glomerellales; family Glomerellaceae; genus Colletotrichum; species Colletotrichum abscissum. The sequence continues at coordinate 113,463 of NW_026850076.1, forward strand.
CACGACGCTATAGATCACGGCTGGGAATGATCCGCAGCGCGCGCCCTATAATACTTCAAACGAAATCCGGGTCTTGGAGAAGACTGACAAAGTCTGGAGTCTGGGGCGTCAATGCGCATGTGACTAGAGTGTTGGGCTCTGAAACTCCCCATCAGCTGTCTGCAGGCGGTGGTATATTTGCAATCACGTGGGAACCGGATCAGCTATCGTAAAAGACGGTATATTTGCCCAAATACAACTGATCTCGGATGTCTCTGAGTGACTGGCTTTGTCCAGCATCGGTTCTTCGATAGCTCGAGTTTAGTGGTCACACAAAGTACTCCTCCTCGACCAGCTGGTTTCAAGCAGTCTTCTCAGCTTTATGCGCTGTCACAAGTCGAACTTTTGCCTGTCTATTTCAACCATATCCTCATTGGAAAACTTTACGTGAGTATGTATAACCGACATGTTTCAACCGAGCCCGTGCTCAAAGGTTTGTAGAAAAAAATCAATTGTGGAAAGCCATAGAAAACCAAGACGGTTAATACGCGAAAATTTGACTAGGTACGCGGAGGTTTAACAACACTAATCCACTTCTAATGTCGTGAGATACAGATTACTAAGTCGGCTTTCTAGATAATTTGAGTACTTATCCCATCACCTGCAAGACAACGCCAGTAAAGTAGTGGGTACTTACTGTCCGTAAACGTTAGGTAGTTGACAAAAGACGCCAACCCCTTTTGAAGTAGTTATCAAGTATCACCTTGATTTCCCCCTGGTGGTAAGGCGATAACGAAACCTTCACTGCATCCTTATACCTGCTAACATCGATCTTTTTCTTACTCCCTGTTCTGCTCTCTTCTTCGCGTTCTTTCTTTCCTGCCGCCTCTCCGGCCTCCAACCCTATCACCGATCTTGAGACCGGCATTGGATGATTTCCACGTTCCTGTTGACGATCTAGCATCTGCCAGTCTTTTACAGCTTGTCGAATCTCTTCATCATGCGCCATATGCCAGGCGAGAATCATTGTACTTGGCCATGATTTCCCGTGCAGCGAGGCAAGGACATTTGTCGTTTCCATTGTCACCAACTCGAATGGCCATGTACTCTTCTGATTGTGGACTGTGATCTTTGTTTTGGGTACTTTAGCAAGCCGCACAAAGCTGGACTTGGTGTGTTTACGTGCCTCCATCCAGGACTTCAGGTCGGGATAATTGGGCAAGACTAAGGCTTGTTGGTGATAGACGGCTGGGGTTTGGAGTGCTTCGACGAGCACAAAAGTATCATTTTGACTGCTCCAAGGTCTGACCCCAAGAAACTGGGCTCTTCCTTTTCCATCTTTCTGGGCTGTGACCTCTTCTATCAGCTTCTTCCAAACCATCTCGGCTGTTTCGGAAGTGCGGTTCTCATCATGCAGAATAATACTAGCACTGATATCAGCATAGCGCACGTGAGTTGGCTTTCAAACGTGGTGATTGATTTAGAGGAGGGGGACTTCTTACAGGTCTACGCTTTTGAGCTTCATTGAGGCCAAGGACTCAGTCAAGAACTTATTCAAGAACTTAAGGACTTTCTTTTCGAGGATTTTAGCTTTCTCCTTCGAGTCTTGGACTTCAAGTGTCACGACTTTCGCCTTCGCCTCTTGGGATTTCTCCCCCGCCTCTAGGGCTTCCTGCTCCGGTACTTGAACTTTAAGTGACACGAAAAGTTTCTCCCTGGGAATTTTGTCTTTGATCTTTGCAATGACCTGACAGAATTTCTGTTTAGTTCAGAGTCAGGATTGGGCTTGCCATCCCCTTCCAGATGGAGGTTGTAAAAGCGGTTTTCCATAATTGTCACGGCTAGCTCCACAACTTCGGAAGTGCTACGACTTTCTGTGGGATTGTCTTCTCCAATCTTGTAGTAAAGTGTTCCGAATTTAGGGACATCGAGCTGAAAATGTCAAAATTGGTGTCATTTCGAATGTCAATCCATGCCATATTACTTACAATTGTAACAAAAGGGCTATCTCTCGGGTTATAGTGTGTTAAGTCCATGGTGGAGATTCATAAGAGTAAAAGATAGTCGTGCCAATAACCGAGCTGACTGCTAGGCGGAGAGATTGATGGCGGACGTGCACCGCTCAGATCAGAGCCAGACAACAAGCTAGAACAACCTTCTGAGGAACGCAGGCACAGCCAATGGTACGAGATAGATTCAGGAGTTGTTGAAGCGTGTCCAGGTGTGATTTGCCTCGGATAAGGCATCCCATAGGCAGTAAGTGGCTTCGCATTCAACAGTCGGCACGGCTCCATCCTTAAGTGCTCTTGCTTGAAGCTTTTCACACCCAGGGCTGCGAATACCAAAATTCACGAATGTGAACAGCGTTCTTGGTTTCCTGTCGTCCAATAAGAAGCTTTAACCAACTCTTTGACTGAGCACTGAATAGTGTGTATTGTTCTTGAAACAAGGATCCCTGGATTGCTTTGATCGTAGCAAACTTCGTCCACCTTTCCCTTTGAATTAGCTGGTCCCGGTCTTCCCTGTGCCTCCCTTCCACTACAAAGAAGATACGAACATATGCAGGCCACTACGTCGCACTGAAAGAGATATGAAAGACATAGCAAACGCGGATGATTCTATGTTCTGTTCAGCGAACAGCCTCTGAATATCAACGCAATGATCGCTGGTTGTAGTCCACTGATGTCGAGGTAGGGCGTCTTGAAAAGCTCCGATTCCCTGTTGAGGCCTCTCGTGTGAGAAGCTGTCAAATACCAAGGTGGCCTCGAATGCGGCTGTCAGACCTCAATGCGCATATCTGATAATTCCGATCTCAATCAATCGACTTCTTGTTTTCATTAGCCGTCCTGAATATGAGATTCAAAAATCTTTCTCTTCCTTGGCAGCTCTGTTAAACCTGCTGAGATCCATTTCCTCCAATTCTCGCAGTTGTTTCTGTGATACTGGAACGCCTGTCTCGAGTACCCCTTCAGCTTCTGGATCCCTTGGTCACTGACTCGTGGGCAATGTAGATGAACCATCCCAGAATACCATGACGGATGGACAAACTCTCTGTGGAACGCAGCGTGAAATTCTCCTTCTCTAATAATCCAACGAAAGGTCGAGGAATCTTCATAGCGGTGGATTTCAGGGGGCCAGGGAAGCAGTGAACTCCGACCCATATCCTGGCTTGTCACAATGCTCCGGCCTTGAGCTACGAGCCTCGCAATCTACTGCGAGCTGAAATCTAAGGTGAACACCGCCAGACTTATGCAACCTCGCCCCCACTCCATTTCTTACCTCTCTACGTTGCAAAAGATTGATTGCAAACCGCGTGGCGGGTATTTCGTGCTGCTCCTGAACAGCTAGGCACTCCACGCTTTGGCCATGCATGGAAAGAGGTTGAGGTGAATTGCAATGCAATGGCGGTCCAGACCACGGCTTCGGACGAAAGCAGCCAATCACGGGGCCTTGAATCTGCATGACGCTGCAGACACCGGCCGAGAAATGGTGCGTAGCGCCCGTGCCCAGTCTGCACCTTCTGAGGGGCCTTTCGGATCGTGAATGGACTGGCCAACGCCTGTAGTTTGGTCCAAGGCACTGGGCCTCTGTGGAATCAGTGCGCATGCAATTGGGGTAAAGGGTTCTGGAACCCCTCGCCGGTCGAGCTGTGTGTTACGCAGGTCAATGTCTGGCCTGCAGATTAGGTACTCGGCCAAGGCGCCGTATTAGACCCTGTCTTACCCAACATACTGGCCGCGAAAGTCACACTGCAAATGCGCATGTCAGCTTACCTCTAGACGATCAGTGTGGGAGACTTTAACTCTTTTCACATGAGGAGCTTGGGTTCTCATCTGAAAGTCGGTGGTTGACGCCCTATGGCTGGTCTGAAGGGCAGACTATCAACGATAGACTTTGGCCGAAGGCTGTTGACATAATCGCCGACTGAACTTCATTGACCGACTGACATTAGCGCTACACGGAGCCGTTGAATCTTGATAATTAAGCGTCAGGATCTGTGATTGACCCGGTGGTCTGGTCAGGACTCGGCTGCGGCTTGATCCCGTTTTACTCACGCAACCACTTGTTGCACGCGGATTCTTCTCCTGGCATATACGGCGAATAGATATAGTATCTGCAGTACGGCCTTAATGGAATTGATAGAGAATGAAAGGTCTCAGGACCCATGGCACTGGATGCGCTCTGTTCCTGTGTTTCACGACCGACCCCTTCCCCTTTTGTGCTTCTTTGTTCATGTCCATGCGGCTCTCTTTACCTTCAAACTACTTTCCTTTTGGAAATGGTGCCTCTCTCATTGGTTCGAGATACCTTTGGCGTCAATGTGTAAGCGCACTAATAGCTTTAGCTCTGCCGGACCTGCTCAGCCGCCACCGAGAATACAATGTCCGTTTCGCATGCCGTTAGACGCTAGAGACTTCGGATTCCGTAAGCTTCCCAGGCTGTTGACAACACCCGATTTACAACACTTTGCAGTACAATGAAGCCTGGCTAAGAGGCATGTCAGCAGCGATGACAGTCCAAGTGCCTTCGGCTTACCCATGGGGTAACCATACCACCGGGGCCGACACGATGGCTTGACCTTGCCGCCGGACTTTCTGATGCGTCTGGATCGGATCGAAAGTGCATGCGAGAAAGTGAGAATGTCTGAGAAGAGCAGGGATTTTGAGTCGTTCTTCACATCTATAAAGATGGTGTATTCACATTAAGAATTCTGACTTCTTGGCATCCTCTCTCAGACATCTTCCACAGCAACCACTGCCAAGATACTGCACGTCTTCCTTCCCGTCGACCGCATCATCGCCCCATCTTTCTTTCGTAATGCACGCTTCAAACCTCCTTCTCGCTGGCCTCTTGGCACTCGCCAATGCCGCAGTCCTCCCCCACGCTGAAGATGCCTCTTCTGGTGCCGTCGTCGCAAAGGATCTTGACACTCGCGGCGGAGCCAAGTGCCCAGCAGTCTGGAAGCAAGTCAACACTGAGCTCAACTCTCTCTTCATGAGTGGTCCTCAGTGCAACGATCTCGCACGCGCATCTATCCGCGCAATCTTCCATGACTGTGGCTCCTGGGACACCTCCCAAGGCCTCAACGGTGGCTGCGACGGCTCGCTAATTGTCGGTGTCAACCCTGATGTCGAACTCAACAGGAGCGAGAACAGGGGCCTGCAGAAGATTGCCGGTGTTCTACAGGGTCTTGCAACCAAGTACAACACTACCGTTGCGGACATGATTGTCTTCGCTGGAAGTAAGTCTCGCTATGAAATCAGAAAAGTCACGTGGGAAGTATTCTTTTGCTGATATCCCACGCCTCAGATGCCGCAATCTTCCTCTGCCCCGGGGGGCCCAAGGTGAAGACCTTCATCGGCCGTGCGGACAGCACCACGTCTGCCAAGGATGGTGGCTTGCCTGACGTCTTTGCCTCCGCCGACGTACTCGTTGCACTCTTCGAGAAGAAGGGCCTTGACGCCGAGGCTCTTGCTGCGCTCCTGGGGGCTCACAGCACCTCGACGCAAAACTTTGTCGATACGACCAAGGCCAACGCGTCCCAAGACTCAACGTAAGTCGCCTCATCATGTCATGAAATTCAACATCGTTATACAAATGCTGATCATTCACTACCAGGCCTGGAAAATGGGACGTCAGCTACTACAAGGAGACATACGACTTCGCGACGAAGGGCACTGCTGCACCGGGCGTCTTTGTGTTCCCATCGGACTCCAAGATCTCCACCTCTACCTCTGGAGACATCGGAAAGAAGTTCCAGGGCTTCATCGGACAGCAGAATAAGTGGAGCAGCAGCTTTACCAACGCGTGAGTTACTCCATGATGAGAAAACTGTATGTATGCTCGATTACTGACACGGAGTAGCATGGAAAAAATGGCACTGTTTGGAAATGATAAGAACAACCTGGCCGATTGCACCGACAGTATCACCAGGCTCTGAGTTCTTAAAGCGCTGGCTCGGCGTTGATCGCATGTGCTGAACGTGGCGATGATTTGATGTTAATATCTTATTCTTTGGGGGCTGTACGTTAGCTGCCGGTGTGGTAGATCTCCCGATCTCACGAGATTAATGACGCGATAGAGTTTAATGATTAATGTTCAGTATTATAAAATATTAGACAAAAATACGTACTCTGACCTGACCCCAAATGACTTCTAGTTTGAATTTCGGCTTCAAACGAAAGATACCATATGGCTAAAACAAATTGCACATTACTATCGCTACTTAGGTTTGATTCTCGGATTTCTTGCGCAAATTCTGTATCTTGGACTCTGATCCCAGTAGACAAGATAGGTTAGTGATGGAATGAATTGAACGTGCACTCCCACATGTACCTAGGTATATCAAGTGTGTTCATAAATGTCCTTTTGATGTATATTATTCCGCAATAACCAACTTCTCTTTGAATAGTTGTGGCTATATGAAAGATAACACCTGTCTTAGATCTTTCGTGAATGAGACAACACATAAATAATAAACGATCTCTCAAATCCACTCGAGTTTTAAACACCCAAATCAGCAAGTGACTTTTGTCCTTCATCCGTGAACATCATCCTGCCGTTGAAGTACCCAACAAACCAAACCCCCAGATACCGCCAGTGCCACCACCAGAAATGGTCCTGAGCACCAAACCATCCGAACACGAGATCCAAGTTATAACATAGGTTGTTACACGCCCCTAGAACCAGGACGCTCAGGATTGCGACGAAATGGACTGCTTGCTTTCCGTAGATGCGATCGACAATGAAGGCGTTGATGAGGCCTCCCATGGCGCCTCCCATGCCCAGAGGGCAAAACACGATGGTCCACATGAACTTAGGGAACATACTGCGCCATCCTGAAAAGGCAGCGATGCTGACTATGAGCATTGCAACTTCGAAGACAAGGGAATTGAGCCAGAAGAGGAGAAATGGACGGAGGTAGATAGCACGTCGCTTCGAGGCTGTGGTTTTGTCCTCATCAGCAGTTACTACTATCTGATAGACTGGTTGAGACATGGTTGGCGAGTCTTCTTCGACGATTCTGTAAAGTTTGATCGTCGATATGTTTGGGGTCTCGGGAAGATGTTTGCACAGGTTGGAAGATGTAAGGCTTCGAACGTAGGAAGCTGAGGCTGTATTTGAGATATGAGCTCAGACACAGGGGATACCTCAGGTAGTCAGGTCGGTTGAGTTTCTTTTGTAGTTCCACATCTAATACTTTCTCACATGGATATATGGAAGAATTCAGACTGGGAGAAAAGTACCAGCCGAGACGGATTACTAAACACGACCAATGATATCCTCGGCTGTCTTCTCACAATATACCCCGCGATGCGATACATCTGGCCATACATCAGACGACTTGGTTCTCATTCGTCGTAACTTATTGCTAGCCCCTCGAATGACCTTTAGTAAATTCACGCATCCCTCGGATACACCATTCAAGGATTAGTATTCTCTGTTTTGAGTTCTATTAAAGCTGAGAATGGGAATTTCTAGCTATAGTTGAGGTAAGTAGGTGGAAATGTACTGTGTTAATCACACAGAGGTCTCATGTATCATCAATGCATCACCAAGAAGTGACTAGAAGCTTTCACCGTTCCATATCTGGAAGTCCTAGAGCGGTGCTGAGGTCCTCACGTTTTTCAAGAATCCAAAAAGTGATCGAATGAATGCCCGAGCTCCATGACGCTGAGTCGAGGTGTGATGAAGAAAGAAATGTCCACTATGGAAGATGCGTCTATGGTCAACGTCTCCTCAGTTTTCTGAGTACTAAGGTACTAATAGATAATGGCTTTATCCCGGATCTCCGAGACCGACCTGGCAGGAACACCTGAGCTATTCTATTTGGTGTGAGTCAACATCTTGGCCGTTACCTGAGGTATCTGAAGACACATATCAGTATGTTGCATCACTGCTTCTCTGTCTCTATGTGCCGTCCAGAGCCAGTTCCTATACCTCACCGACTGCTTAGCTTGACTTACCAAAATGATATGCGGCACATATAGTACTCTGCTGAAATCAAGAACATAGTCTGGGCTGAAGGACCTTATCCGTCACCTTTGAGCAAAGTCCTACCTGAGGTGGATGGGAATGACTTGCAGTTTCCTAGAAGACATGGAAGCGTTTAAAACGAACGTGTATGATTGTTAGATATCCTGATAAATGAGAAGTTGATAACATCAAATCGCGGCAGAACTGAAAAAGACGGGCAGATCTTCAGAAGTTGCAACAAATTTGTCTGCAAAGATCCACGGCACTTCCTCTGACTTATATTGCACACCGAGACCTGCATGGTCTTGGGAGGTGGTAACAAGCTGGCTGCAACAGAGGAAAGAAGAAAACATGAGGGCCATGTTGCACTTAGAACTTAGAATGATCTACGGCCTCTACTTGGCGTAATACTATTCTTCTCTCTGAAATTACATGTTCAGAGGGGGTCTCGCCGTGGTCTACGATGGGCTCGAGCGCAAAGCTTCGGCTGTTGGAACCAGACACATTTGCCGGACGAGCTGCTTGTCCGAGTGGAGCTGACAGAACGCAGGAGGAATGATCCGTGAGTCCAGTTTCACGAGGCTGAATTGGCTTCTTCGGACGGCCAATACACTATCAGCCCTCAAATTCTGTCCGTGCCAAAAGCTTCTCAAGCCTCCAGCTTTTCAACTCCATCTGCACGTTGCAAAAGCGGGTGGTTAGCCACAGCGGGAAACACCGAAACCAACCTCAGCCGCAAGGCAGCGCCATGATGCTATACTTCACAACCGACCTCTCATATGCCGGCCCTACGGTTTCTTGTTTGGAAACAATGAGGTGGGCGAGTTGCGGGAGCGGCTGAAGTTCTGTGCACAATTGCACTAATTGAGTCACGAGCAGGGCAACGAAGATGTGCACAGCTCTTCCGCAATGAAGTTTCCAGAATGGGCCGAAGTTGAAATGGAAGCTACTACAACGCGCTTATCCTGACTGTGTTTGAGGTTGTTTGCCATGAATGCAGCCAGGACAACCATAACAGTCTGAGCGAGCCTCGAGACAAGGTCTAGAACAACGCGAAGCCAAGCACTCTGATCTGTGGCATGCTGATTAAGGCCAATCCACCAGGTCTTTGCGCCAGCTGAAAGCCTGTCTGAATCAGCCATTGTGATCCTTCTGAGCCATTCGGCGAGACAGCTGCCAAGCCGCACGCGGTCAGTCACAACGCCTGTGTTCGCCCGCGAGCGACTAGACTTGGAAGCCTGCGCAGAAGAGCTTATTACTACTAGACATGCATGTAGACTAGTGCTTAGAAAGAAAAGTCCCCTCCAATTTCTCGAAATATGACTCGTTTGGGGGTGCACAGGATGTGGCGCGTTCCTGATTAATCCCCCCAGGTTCGCGCCATGTCCGCGAAAAAAGAAACGGTTTGATCTAGCGTGCGCGTGGCGCCCTCACCACCCGCCGCTGATCATTTGCCGCGCACCAAAAATCGATCATGGTCAGATCCTATGCTTGTCCGAGCACAAGGCTAGAGGGAGGGAAAGGAAGACAATCTGAAAAAATAGCAATTGCGCCGGCGTTGTTTGAGAAATCTTAGCCGCCATCGCCCGTTATCCCACACACGTGATATTCTACCTCGCGCGTAAGATTATCTGGGGTAACTCAGGGGGTTGAGAAGAAAGTCAGAGCGATCTACAACTCTGGGTTGGTCAAGTTGGCATGGATATATAAACACTGCACATGGACTGTCGATCTCCCATGTCTAGATCATCAGTCAACAGCATCAAAACAGCCACCCGCCTTCAAAAGCCTGCTTCTTCGTCCTCTCCAACATCACTCGCTACCAGTCACTCTTTGATTACTCTCATTCCAACAACCATCAAAATGAAGTTCACCACTCCCATCGTCTTCCTCGCCGCTGGCGTCATTGCGACCCCTACCCCCGAGCTCTGCGCGCGTGAGCTCAGCCAGGTCAACACCATCATGACCACCGTCCTCAATGGCATCCAGAGTCTTGATGGTTCGATTTGCGCCTACGCTGGCGGTGATGGCAAGGACCTCGAGGATGCCTCTTCCACCATGCTCACCACCATCCGCACTGCCACTTACAACGCGGTTGCCATGTTGGCTCTGACCATGGATGAGGCCATCGCCTTCCAGCCCCTCTCTGACGAGCTCAACGCCGCTGGCGACAAGCTTCTTGTTGACCTGAGCGACAAGGTTCCTTCGTTCGCCCAGGCAGGTATCTGCGACAGCACTCTTTCTTGGGTTGCTCAGATTGGTAAGTCGCTTTCATGGCGCAGGGTTCCAAGACCACGCCGCTAACATCTTCTAGGCGGAAACGTCCACACTTTGATGACCTCCATCTCCACCAAGTTCCCTGCCGGTGGCAAGGGTGGCGATGAAATCACTCACTTCGATGGTATCTTCCAGGAGATGCAGGACAAGCTCAGCACCTGCGCTACCGCCGGCAAGGGTTCCTCCGGATCTTCCGGCAGCTCCTCCGGCACCGGCACCGGCAACGACAACAAGGGTGTCGGAACCGCCACCAAGGCCGTCACCGCCGCTACTGCCACCGCTTCCGTTACTGCCCACACCAACGGCACCCGCGGTGCTTCTCCCACCGCCACCACCGTTGTCACTGCCGGCGCTGCGCTGATGACCTTCTCCGATGCCGGCTTGGCTGCCGCCATCTTCGCTCTCCTTCTGTAAATTTGCCTCGTGCAATTCCGAAAGGACAACAAAAAATAGCCGCTGGGGGCCGCTGGAGGGTGGAACTCTGCACATATGTGACCGAACTTCTTGTTTATACGGGGCTGCCCATACACGCGCGCACCTCGATGAAGTCATGATTTATTTTAACAGGAGGGGCTTGTTCTTGCAAATAATGTGTAGTCTGTCACATAGATACCAACAAGAATTTCAAACAATTTAATCCACAAACACACTTTCTTGCTGAATTTAAGTGAGATGACATGCTGCAAGGGATGTGAACATTGTCTCTGTACGACGAGGTGCTTACCAACCAGGCGCACCCTAGCTAGCAGCAAGTGTATCACGCCTCTGAGGTGCTGCAAGGCCTGTGACAAAAAGTCTGGAATAGATGTTTGCACTGCATGCGATTTGCCAACTCAGCAGTAAGCTGGGCTTAAAAAAGGAAACCCATTGCCGGTCATGACTTAGACGCGGCTTGCAATGTTTGTAATAAAATTACCCAGGCGTGCCGGGGCGCGTGGGTGCCAGGCAACCTGGTCCGAGAGCTGGAGAACTTATTCCCCGCCCATTCCCGTTTCACCGTGCGTATCGCAGACTTTCTGCCGAAGTAATATTGGACGACTGTATTGCCCCTTGCTCGTGCTAGTAAAGTGATAAATTAGGTCCAAAAAACACGTCTGAGGCAGTCGGTCACAGTCAACTTCCGTGCAGTCACCAACTCAAGATACCGACCAGCCATGACGTTAGGTCGAGAACACACAACCATAAATTTAGTTATGGTTCATTAGAAGACCCTTGCCCCGTGACTTGAATGATAGAGATGTCGCATTATAGTAATACACAGGACTCGACTACGTATATCAATGTCCCCAACTAAGATGGTAGGTACCTCACTCTGCGGCGTTGCTGGCGCATGTCCAAGGTTTCGCGGAAGATCCACCCTTCGCGATGGACTCAATAGAGACCCACAATCCAAGAACACAAAGCAGGATTCCCACAAGCAAAAGTAGCGAAGACCCCGCGAACCGGCATTTCTGCTGCCAGGTCGAGAACCAATTACCTTTGTGCATCCAGAGCCAGAAAATACCTGGCAGTCCAAAGGAGAACCAACTGGCAAAGGCAGCAGAGACCAGCCCCAGTAGATTGTTGAAGACGGGGATGGATTCAGATATCACCATGCCAATTCCCCAGATACCCAGAGTGATGAGAAGCCAAGAGATTGTCGATACTCGGGTTCTTCTGACCACATGCTTAGTGTTACCAAAGATACGTGTGAACACGTACTGAGAAGCAACGTGGGCGTAAATAACGGCAGCGATGGCAATCGTGGGAATAGCAACGCCCCAAATCGCTTTCCTGATAGTTGCGCTACCTGCTGCAGATAAAGCCGGCGAGGGAACATCGGGGCCCACGTAAACGTAGATAATGACGGCAGCGATAATGTAGAGGGTTGTATCCGTGATCTGAAGGAAGGCAAGTGCTTTTGGCCAATCGTCGGGGTTCTTGAATTCGGCGATGACGCTGAAAAATATCGAATGGCTTGCTAGAAGGGGATTTTGTGAGCCGTAGTCCGTATGGTTTCTGATCTTTTCATTGTGTGGATTACTTACAGAATGCACCTGCAATGTTGGTGACAGCCAGAAAAGCGGGAGAAAAGCCGAGGGACTTGAAGACGTCAATCGACCCACTTCCAATGGGCTTCTCAATGGCAACGTCAATGACCGTGATTAGAACAGCCACCACGATAGATACGCAGGCTTGCGGAAGTTAGCAACCATTCGTGGCAATCAATAGCCGTCTGATGACTCACAAGTTGCTGACATCCAGCTCGTCCACTTCAAGGTCCTAGGAACGTTGAAGACCCAGAAAACCAGCATTCCAACAGCAGCCCAGACGACGGTACATGTTGTACTATTCGTGAGGGTATTCATGCAAATAGTCCACATGAGAATGTGACCTCCCATGAGGAAAACCTGCAGAATAGTCTGGGCCCATCCGAAGACCTCTCGGAAGATGCCACCCATACCAATGGGCTTTCCAATTAACTCGACCGCATCGCCGAAGTGCTGGACGAAGGGGTACTGTTTCCGGAAGTCGGCGAGGAGAAGACCAGAGTAGGTCGCAAGAGCGCTGATTACGCAGATGAGAATGACTCCGGGGACCAGTCCAACGGTTGCAAGGACGGACGGAAGCGATAGAATTCCTAGAGAGACTGTCTCTGCGACGAGGACGATGCCTCCTTGCCTGTACCAACGTCAGCATATCTCTAGGTAAATCTTGCTGTAGAAGAAGCCTACAGCCAATGTAATGTCTTGAAGTTGATCAATTCGCCTTCTTCCTTCTCGATGATGCCGCCCGAGCCCGTCGAGAACGCAGGTGGCGCAATGGGATCTTGCTCATGGCCTTTTGATCCTTGATGGCTGGGCAAATCTTGACGCTCAGGATCGACAGGCGCTCTCATTGCTTCAGCCTCGTTCCCCATGATTTCTGTATTGCGCAATCCGGGGTAAGACTCGGTAAGTAGGAACCGAGTGGTGGGAGATCCTGGCCTCGATCGCGATTCCCTCACAATTCGACTTGCTGAACCGCGGAGAAGGTGGAACCAGTCAGGCTCGGTGGAGCGTTCGAATAGACTCGATCGAAATCAACAGGCCAACATGAACACGCAGCTTGGATCGGTGGAGAAATGGCTTGTTCCTGCAGCGGTTAACTTTGAGGGGCCCCGGATTCTGAGTTGTTCGGGAACGGTTCTCGTCGGCATATGTTTGAGGGAAGAATGTTTTCAAGAAGACGACATTCCGGTTCCTCTCACCTTCGGCAACTTTGGATTGACTCACGCGGGTTCATTCCGCGCCATCTGAGCCGACCAAGGCGTGAATGACATTCGGCTCAAGATTTTCTGACACGATAAAAAAGAAAAGGCATTACTGGATCTGGAACCTCCGCCTAGAGAATGGGACGGCGGGCGAAAATTCAGCAGTTCTTGTTACGTCTTTCAATCCACTTTTGGCCCGCACGGGGACGCCAAGATCCGCCTTGTTCTCGCCAGCGGCAAGTTCAGCGGTACGACTTTGGCGGTTTCGCCTCACAATGAAATGTCAGTAAAATATGTGCCTTCTGTGAGTCTTATTTAAGTTTAATTATGAACGGGGGTGTTGTCGTTGCCGACGGAAATCTGGATGCTATATGTTTTGATGTAATGCATGATAAAGTAGGTCAGCTTCTTTGGAGTTATAGTTGGATTGGCAGGTTATTTCGATGAGCTGGGAAGCAAACCTTAACTTCCCCCTTAACCACCAAATCTATTAGCGCAATACTTGACTCACAAGTACAAATATCACAGAAGACATTGAACTGGCTGCTCAAAAGGGTTAATCAAGCACGATGGACGCCCTGGAGATCATGTTCTCGACGAGATCAGTTCCTATCGCCCAACTGGCATCGCTTTGGATTCAGACTTTTCTACTCATTTGTGGGTCATTAGTCACTCGGCCCAGATGATCTCATAGCGGCGGGTGATCTGCCCAAGACTGCGGGCTGGCGGCAGCACTTTAGCCAAGCAACATTGTGGGGAAACAGGGGACTTGTCCACTATGAGCCCCCACAGTTGAAGTCAGGGTCCAGAGGCTTGGAGCTTGGGTCTCTGCTCCCAAACAACACGAAATGCTCAACGGTGAGAATGCTTATCTTCTGAATGATTCCAATGGAGGAAAGTACTATCTACTTGTTGCGGATCTTAAGTTTTTGTTTTCAAGATTTTTTTTGGTAAGTGTGAACAATTCCAATCAGATACTTGACTGCAAATGTCCTTGTATGAGTAAGGGACAACGTGAGGGGAAACCCCCTTTCGTGAGACTTCCAATTCTGAATTTGCAAATTGGATTCCCAGCATGATGGATCAGCACATTTCAACGTCGCCATCGATCCGTGGGACTGCAAGTTTGCCATGTTTACTTGGCTGAGATTTATTGATGGATAGGCATAGACCTATTCTCACACTAGATGGGAAGCGAGTGGACAAGGAGCGATTCGCGGTTTCTGTCTTTACACGATAACCTTAATTCGAGGATAACACTGGAAATAGCCTGTCCAGAGCACATTATGTTGGTTTCAAGTCAAAGCCATAGCCATTTTGCCTCTGTCTTCCTCGTCCTTCAAGCTGAGTTGAGTTCAAACAGCGTCTCGCAAAGGCAAGGTTTACCAGCCGCAGTGCAGTTCGAGCCGTACGACCAAGTATTATCAGCAGCGCAATACATCTTGAAGTTTGCAAAGGGTTAACATAGGCCTCCCTCCAATCAGATTCTCCGCAAAACTTCTCCTGACTCTTCCAAATGTATCATATGTCCTCCGTTAAATTCGCACCTGATCCGGCCGACCATATCGCAATGTGCGCCTGGTGGCACGCCGCATTCGCGCTTCAACAGAGTGGCTGACAGAGCTTGAACCGTGAAAGAGAAGATGGCAAAAGTAGTTAGCTTCATAGTGATGGCTAGTGAACTTGCCTGGGGCTGAGTGCTTATCCAAAAGAAGACTGGAAATGGATCCGACGTAATGCGAGTAGGTTCTGAGTTTGATGGTGAGAATAAGCAACTGAGCTAAGGGATATGGCCTTACTTATTTTAATTATCATGTTGTCTTTGTTTATGGCAGTATGAGCTCCTACGCCGCATTTAGAGCAGTCTATGTCTCGGTTGTGACCTGGAACACAACAGTACAAATCATTCGAATGGTATTACCTTAGTCCGTTGATGTCAGACAATTAATTTCAATTCGAAGAAGAATGTCTATGACCTTGTAAGGCTGGTATGTGATCGGAAGAAGTACCAGATACTTGATATTACCGCTTGAGTCTTGATGACGGCAGATGTGTACTTGGACACTGTAGGTCGTCAGCATCGTGAGACACCCAGATCGCATGCAGTGATAATGATCACAACAGAGCCCCTGTGCATCATAAGACAGTTTATCAGTATTGAGATATCTAGGTGTCAATGTCACGTAGAAGTTGAGAATGAGAAGTATTGGTATTTCCACTCGTGGTAATGTAGTATGTGTTGCTTGTCCTCTGTGTAGTCTTAGGTAAAATCAGCGATTACAAGAGGAATAGACTGATTGCACGCTCAGTTGAAGTCAGTTACCTTTCTTGATTATATCATCGTGGGCAAGCAGACTCATCCAGTAAGATGCCTCAAGAAGCATGTGTGCGTGATATGTAGTCCAGGCTGACCTGTACCGCAGGTCAGCTGATGTTTCAGTAAGCTGAGTAACCTGCATGCACGTGTAATGAGTTCTCACGATGATAAGAGCTGTATGCCGAGTGCTGTACTTCGACAATCGTGATCTAGCTGATGTGATTGTCACCTAAAACAATACTCGATTTCACAAAGAGTGGCCATGAGTTAGTAAGTGAGCTGTTCCCCCAAAGGTGTACCTGTCTAATCAATTGTCTCCACTACAATCACAAGTATGAATCACGGGCCATGGCTTTACTTTCCACACCTCTCTGATTGCCATTCTGGGATTGTTCCATAGGTACTGAACTGGTAAAGGCTCGAATATTGGAGGTTTTCGGTATTGGGAAGCAATGAGTGATGGTTCTCTACCCGACTGACTGCAAACATTCGACAATCATACGTCTCAATTCTGGACCGTTGAGCATAATGAATTCATGTGTCCTTCAAAGAGCAACGCTTCCTGCGCCGGCCTCCAACCATCTCTTGGTGCCCAAGTGAGAGATGAACTCGCCACCTCTGCCGTTCTCAAGACTGGAGTCGTAGATGACCTTGAGAACATCATTGACAGAGTCTTCTGGAGTAGCGAGCGCAACACCGGGCGCATACTCGTTGAAAATGGCACCGGTCTTCAGAAAGTACTCCTGGTGCACTTCGCTTACTGAAACAAATGATGGTTAGTTTCGGGACTAAAACAGTTATAGTCCACCACAGTCAGAGGGGCTTACGCTTCTGGTTGTGTCCAGTGTCCACAATTCCGGGGCAGATGCTCATGAAAAGGACTCCGTCTTGGGCATACTGGGCGTGGAACTTGCTCACGGCCATGTTCACGCCTGTCTTGCTGATGGAGTAGGGGGCGCTGACTTCGAGGCGGTACTGGTTAACCATCTCATGATCGGCCATACCGGAGCTGATGGCAATGACTTTTTTAACATCTCCCTTGAGTATCAACGGCAAGAAGAGGCTGAATAGGTGGACATTGCCAACGACGTTGATCTTGAAACTCTTCAATAGATCTTCTTCAAGCTCTTCCGGCTTTTCAGCTCTGAAAGAAGTCTAATGTCAGTTGATGATTGATCACTGGGGATTATACTACGCCTCTACGAAAGACCTACTGCTTTCCAATGGGGAGCCAGGTCGAGATAGGCGAGACAAATGCTGCGTTGGCAATGAGGTAGTCAAGTTTGCCTCCGGTGATCTTGGAGACTTCCGGAACCGATTTCTATGCAAGCTGCATCAGCTTCCGAGACCAAGGCTTCAGTGTTTTGTGCCAATTAGAATTTGCAAACCTTGATGCTTTCGTAGTCGACTAGCTCGAATTCCACGATGTGAATATTGGGACGGTCTCCGAGCTCCTCGGCAATCTTTTTCTCGACAGCAGCCTTATCGCGAACGCTGCCAATCACGGTATTATTGGCGTCCTCGGATAATTTCCTGAGGAATCCCCACTGTCATTCTGGTCAGTTCCATCTCTTCAAACACAAAAGTCAAGAAAAGCTCAAGGGCTGACGTACGCCAATGCCGCGGTTGACTCCTGTGATGAGATAGGAAGGCATCTCTGAGTGTGTATGGTAAGCTTCCAACGTGATGTGGTAGAGAAATTGGTTTTACTAGCTGTCGAGGTTGAATGCTGAATCTGCTGGCGTAGTTGATGTGATGAGCCCAAATGATAAGAAGCACAGAGGCATCATGGCAGTTTATATACACACGTATCCTCTTCAATCTCGTATGTTCGGTTTCCGTGCCCCTCCCGAGTTCGAGCATGGAATGAGTAATGTGATTGGGCCTTGCCCAAAACGAGTGCAACTTCCAACGAGATTATGCAGGCTGGAGGGACGCTTTCCACATTACCCTGGACGCTATCAGAGGGTTACTCCAACCCGGCGCCACATCATTGGGAGTTGCTGACGCTCGTGAAGGCGAAGGTTTCCACAGTCATTGCACATCTGGTAATGAAAGATGCGCACCCGCCCGAAACGTGGAGGGAATTTCTCTGATCATCGAATTCTAGATCGCATGAGTAAGCAATCGCATGCACAGTGACGCTAGGAGAACTGCTACCATTGTGTCTCGCAAAAAGATGCCCACACTCTTCGGTGCTTATGTTCCCCATGCAAATTTAATTGGCTAGTCTGTTGATACGCTAGGGTGAGCATCCTTCGCAAAAAGTTGCCCAGTAAATTCGTCAGTCGGAAGTTTCCTAGCGTCTACCCTGGTGAATTGCACTAAGATGGCGTGCATCTTCGACCCCTGAGACAACGCCGTCTCGCCCGCTTAGAAATCAAAAGCGAACAGTGGTCAGCTTCGTCCTTTCTGAATGATCTATCTAGAAACCAGTCAGCAAGCAACTTTTTGCGAATGAGTCTGTGATTATATTCCCCTTCTCGATTCGGGATCACCTCATTCTCTCGACGATACGAAAAACATGACAAACTCAAGGAATGCGGCTGCCGTAGCATCGTCGAAGAAGCGCTGTGGAACTTGCATAGGTACGCTAGACTCGATTGGTCCTGAGCACCAAAATGAACCGTCTGGACGCATTTCCCTTCATTGTTCGCTCATATTATGCAGAGAGCTCTGATCAGTAGGCACTCTGAGTATTGACGGTTTCGGCAGATCGCAAAGTCAGTTGTGACCGCCGGTTTCCACGCTGTACGAACTGCATCAAATCCAACCGCAAATGCCAGGGCTACGGGCTTCGATTGTCCTGGCCAAGGGCTACTGATGGCAAGAGGTCACTTATCAGCCGAGCCGCATTATTCCCTCGGGTCAATAATACTTCAGGTCGATTACATATGATCAATGCGACCTCATGGGACATCGAAGTACACAACTTCCTTATTGCTAGGCGCATGATACGTCCCATCATGAAGTATCCACTGCCATGGTCCTCGTCCGGATCAAATGCCACCGACCAAAGCCTTTTCCGTTTCTGTAAGCATAAGATATCAGACCTCCCTCTCAGAGCGGCATGCCTGACGGTGGCTCACTCTTTTTTCCAGTTCGAGAGACCCTGAGACCGAATCTTTCAAGTTTCAGTAGTCAACCCCTAGGAGAAGTATTGCTTCGGATTGCCCTATCGGAAATCTCCCATGCTGGCAAAGCCTTGCAGCACGCGTTGCTTGCCTTTTCAGCACAGTATCGGTACGGACCGGTATTTCGTGCCGAGGAGCTGAAACTATCGGCTTTGCGTGCTCTGTCTCTGTCAGCTGCTGAAGGCATGTCTGCCCACAAGGCTGTTCAGCACGTAGCAGCTGGGATGGTTCTTTGCATGTTTGAGGTATGATATGATTCTCTTGTATTCTACCTAACCTATACAGAAGGTCTGTGGAGATCATATGCTGTTATGTTGCAAAAGGAATTCTGGAATATTCTCACTCACTATTCTTACAGACCCAAAAGAGCTCGCATTCAACAAATCATTGGCTTTGCTATCTACGCTCTTCGCGAACTCTCATCGAAAGTGTCTCGCTTGAGAAATTTTGGAGGGTCTCAGACGCTCCCATGTTGCTGGAGTGGGTATCATATCATGAGATATTAGCTCGATTCAGCCTTCGCCATTGGAGGAAACCCAAAGCGCTGCTACCAAGTCAGGTAATTTGCGACACAAGGCCGTTCACTTCGCCAGAGATGAGGAAGAAAGCCCGTGTTGAGCTTTCGATGATCATGGGCCAAGCATCGTTGGAAAGTAAGCGATTCTTCCAGCCGTTGGGTCTTCTCTCCGAGGTTGTTGCGGAAATTCTACCATCCGATAATCCCGAGACCCACACACAGGAGTATCGATGCAAGATCAGAACACTCAAAGCGGAAATCGAGAGCTTGCGGGTAACAGCATCGTACAGCCGCGCGGATCTGAAGTCGGAGAGGATCGCCGCGAAGTCTGAAGTATATCGGCTTTCAACGCTGGTGTACCTAAGTCGCACTACCGACCAAGGCGAGCGAGAGGATTCTGGCGTAGCTGCCTTGGTCGAACGAGGACTACAGCTCCTCCCTTTGATGGGCACCTGTGAGAGACCGTTGCCGCTTCTCATATTCGGATGTGAAGCGCGTACCGACGAGGAAAGGCTTCGCATCTTGAATCTGGTTTCCAACGCGGAGAAGACTCTTCCTGATCGCGAACTTCATTCTATTAAGAAGTTACTTCATGCTCTTTGGACACAAGATGATCTGCATGCCGACAATATTCTCAAGCCGACTTACATAGAGAAACTATCGGCTGTGTTTAGTGCCAGCGAGTTGCTTCCTCACTTCGCTTAGCTTGGATTCAACATTGTTGTTGTGCTAGCAGCATATAAAGAACAGATATTACGAAAACAACAGGGACAATGTAGATTTTTTCAACGCTGGTAACGTTAGCCTGTTGCCTTCATCTTTAGCAAAACGGACCGAAGGACGTTGTTTCACGCACCTTCAGCGCAATACTATCAACAAGCAAATTGTGCTTTTTCCTGCAGACTAACATGTTGCCGTGACCCTGTTGTGATCCAATGTGGGAATGTGCTGCGTTGCATGGTTTAGAAAAGCTGAATTCATACATCCGGTAATCCCGTCCGCAAGGAGAAGGTCTACAAACACGGGCATTGTACAGCCTCGACTTGACTGTAGCAAGTTTTCTCGATCATCAAATCACCACCATTAAAGACGCCTAACCGGAAAATTTGCCAAGCTGACAAGAAAGCTTCCCCGCAATCTCGACAAACCTTCAAGCAGCCCATGCAACAATATGTCTGTGAAAGTCGGCTTCTAGACGAACCCTGGACCCCGTCCATCATCGACCGGACCAATCCAGCCGAAGAAGTGGGCCCGGGTGGAACGCGGAGATCTCCCGGCATCTGTCTAGGTTCGGACCAAGCTACGGCAGCCAGCTCCAGCCAGTCATATCTTGCCGAACCAAGGTGTCAAACCTCCGAGCTTCCCCCCAGCCAGGCGATGCTACATTCCTTGGTCTCCGAAAATCGATGACGTTCCCTGCCCGAAGAGCCCACGAAAGCGCAACTGCCATGCCGCACGCTGATATTCTGGGACCCGTGACGTAAGGTTAATAATTTCGTTCCAAGTGAAGCAAGGATTGAGAAAACCATAAGAAGTCGGTCCAAGATCACATTGCGCGGGGAAGCAGCGCTGCAGTTCAGACCTGTGGATAGAGCATCACAGTTCAGCATGTCAAAACCAGTCCTCGTCGTCATTGGTACCGGCTGGGGTGGATTCACCCTCACTCAAAAAGTCGACCTAGCGAAATACGATATCAAGGTCATTTCGCCAATTCGAACAATCCAGTACACTCCCTTGCTGGCCAGCGCGGCATGCGGGCTATTCAACTTCCGTCTCGCGGAAGAGCCGGTCAGGCGGAAGCACAGGACGGAAATGGAGTACTACAAGGCTTTGGCGGAAGACATCGACTTTGAAAAGCGGATAGTCCGATGCAAGACTGATGCACCCACCGCAGGCGAAGCCCCGACTACCTTTGAAGTGAGGTACGACAAGATTTGCATAGCGCCTGGATGCGGTACTCAGGACTTCGGCACACCGGGCGCGAAAGAGCACGCTCTTTTTCTGAAGACAACCAATGATGCCCGCTTGATCCAGCAGCGCATTCTCCAAATGCTCGATAAGGCGTCTCTTCCAACGACAAGCGAACAAGATCAGCTAGACTATCTCAACATTCGAATTGTCGGCGGCGGAGCTATCGGTATTGAGGCTGCCGCTGAGCTATGGGACCTCTGGTTCGAAGATATGCGTTTTCTGTTTCCTCACCTCGATGGTAAGGTGACCATCACCATTCACGACGTCGCGCCCAAGATTTTGTCCACTTTTGACGCAAACTTGAGCGAATACGCTACGAGTTCGTTGCAAGGGAAGCATGTCAAGATCAAGACCGGGTCACACATTCAGAGTGTTGAAGCCGATGCGATCTTCACGAAGGAGGACGGGCGTTTGCCGTACGGACTGCTGATTTGGGCTACGGGCAATAAGGCAAGCACCTTGGTTGAGAAGCTGCCTGTCAAAAAGCCAGAGAGCGGTCTGCCTCGCATCTTGACTGACAAGTATCTTCGCGTCTTACATCCAGATGGAAGTCCAATGAGCGATGTTTACGCGCTCGGCGACGCCGCTGATATCGAGGGCGAGTCGTTACCCACTCTGGCTGAGGTAGCTTTGCAAAAAGGCGAGTATCTCACGACCATTCTCAACTCGAATGCCGATCCTGTTCCTTTCAACTACAAGCAGAGAGCACTCTTGGCCTACCTAGGCCGCCACGACGGTATCATTGGTGGTAAGCAGGAGTGGACGGGGATGAGCGCGTGGTTGGCTTGGCGTTCTGGAAGCCTAGGCTGGACGAGGAGCTGGAGGAGGAAGATCATGATCTCAATAAGCTGGTTGTTCATCTGGCTAGCGGGCAGAGATATTGCAAGACCTTAAGTAATTCGATGGGAAGTTAAGCATAGGTGTGTGTATCAAACCACAGAATGGCAAAATGACATCAAAGTTAAAACAGAATGGGTCAAATTTGCTTGCGGTTGCGATCTTGGTTTATGATGCCGATGCCTTGGTGATGAAGTGTAAAATTATTCTGTCAAATCTGAGTAGATGAAACAATCATAGACAACCATTCCCATCCTATCGTTGGAATCGAATCCGGACCGCGTCCAAAGCCGAACAGATTAGATGATCGATGGAAAGTAACAGCTATTTGCAAGGTAGAGCGAGTAGTTTCTACTACTTGTTAGCATGTTTGTTTGATTATATTTAGAGACACAATCACTTACAACCCCACTTGACGCAGCAGTAGTCAGTACCTCCGGTGTGCTGAGAGCAAGTGTATCCAGCAAGACATCCCTGGAAGGCGCAAGTGAACTTGGAGCTGTAGCAAGCACCGATGTCGAGGACCTCAGCACGAGGCTCCACCACCTCAGTTGGCGCGGCGGTGGCAGTGGCAGACAGAAGCCCGAGGGCAAGAACAAAGACTTGAGAAGGCTGGAAGAGCATGGTGACGATTGTTTGAATGAGTGACTTGAAGTGAGGCTCTTGTTTCTGGGGATGATGGTAGGCTACAGTGAGATTCAAGTTCAGCAACAGCGCGAACCGTCTCTATTTAACCTTCGCCAATAGCTCTGTTGTTGATGGTAGCAGCGTTTGGCAATCGATCGGGTTTGCCGAAGAGTACTCATCTCGCATTCGCTCCATAACGAGCAGCCTGGCTCACCAGCGCATATGAATTTGCTGACATGATTTAGTAGAGTCTTCCTTCTCACATTGACTCGTGTTTTCCGGAACTTAAACCCCTAGCTACCGGGGCTGTCCGCAAGCGCAAACAATGCCTCAAATCATCAGGTCCACAGAGAATGCAAGATTAGGAGTGCTGCTGAGTAACGAGACTGCAGGCGCTATTCGTGCTTGACGGCTATTGTTTGTGGTAGTGTCCAAAGATCACGGACACGGCTTCGTACATGTATGTACAACAAGAAAATGAGAGCCAACTTCGTCTGCTTTCTCTCCTACGTATTCAGGTGGCACTCCTTCGAACTAATGGCCGTCTGGAGAAAACTTGAGCCAGACCGAGTGCCTTCATCTTGGAACTGCAATCGCAGTGAGGGCTGCATCAAACTTGCTTTCTGGGTTGAGTGAGCTCAGTACGGTGTCAACGAGCCCAACTCCGCGGTACCGACATGCCTGTTGGTATTCCTGGCAAGATAATATGAACATAGCTTGATCGGCAAAAACCCTTTGCGAAGTGGATTGGAGGACGTGTTTGAGTCAGTCAACTAATGTACGTGTGACAGGAAACCGGAGAGGCAGAAATATTCAGCGACATGCCTATTCCCGTTACGCGTATTCTCACTTCAAGCCAGTCATCCAAAGACTGTAATCACGATTTGTAAAACTGACAGTCTGATAGTAAGCTACCACATATTGATATACCTGAATTCTATTCCAATCCCGGCAGCATAGAGGTCATCCGTGTTGATTTTTCACCAGAACCACTAAAGACACTGATAAGAAGAATCGCATCCGCAAGTTTAATAGTCTCCGGTGCACTGCAGTTTTAGCTCTTGTTTCGATTCGTCACTCACGAGGGAAGGTCACTTTCACAACAAACATAGCATCACTAGCCTGCGCAGATGTTGTCAATATAAGAAGGTTTTGTTTCAAGGTCATTCTGTCAGAGGCTGATGACGGATGACATCTGACGGAGTTAAGGCGGCCGGGGACATTGGAGGAGTATGGGGACAACGCAGGACTGAAAATCGTTTCCAAGTATTCTCGCAATGAAGGCTGATACACCGGGGTTTATTTGCTGATATGAGTATGAGTCTTTTGGGTACATTAAGACACATGTGGTCCCGGACAACTTATTATTGTGGGCTATCCCACTTACACATGAGTCGACGTGGTCCCATATGTGGCGGAGTTGATCTCCACAAGAGTAACGAAATTAACACCAACTTGTTTCTGAGGAACCAGATGGTTTTACGTTAAATCTCGTTCTGAGATAATCGCTTTCAATGAGAAAAAGGCAAATTAAGTGTTCAAAAAGGCACATCCCCAGCTGCAATTATGTGCGCACGCAAAACCTCAATTCATCAAGCAAATCAACTCAACCCACGCCAAGCCACGAAGCCTGATGATTTGCTGAATGACTCCGTCTATCAAAGGGGCCCGAATATTTGGTCCTGTCATGTATGCTCTGCTGATCGGCGCGGAGTATGGTAGGAGAGTGGGAGTCGGGGCACAGTACCAGCCCCCAGGGTACCCCGAGTCCTTGAACCTGGGGGAGACGATCCTTATTTCCCCGCGAGAACCCTTACCCAGCGCCCTCCCCGGATGATATTAAAGTCGTCGCATTGCATCTCCACCACTTGACCCAGCTACTCATTCGCATGACATCCTACCATAGAGCGTCAGGTACACTGCAAAAGAGATGACAACTGCCAAGACTCAGAATACGAGATTACAGGGAAGAAATGCCGGTCAAGGATCACGATTCTCCAGAATCCAAGCTATGGCGGGCGGGTCAGATGCAATTGATATTAATACCCCATTGAGTAAGGATCCCGTTCGCCAAGAGGTGTGAGTCTAGACGACGAAGCTTGTCGCTCTGATCAGTCATCACCCTTGCATTGATGACCTCAATTGATGTACATTCGGCTTCAAATCACAATGCCAACTTGGAAAGTTACTTTCAGATGCATCTTCTTTATTGTCCTATCAACTATATATGCCCAAAATGACACCTACAAATCTCAAAAATGGGAGAGCCAAGGTCCAAAACCCAAGGCAGCGAAGTCTTATAAACATCCTCATTCCATCGTAAGAAACAGCGCTCCTCCGCTCATCTCTGATGAGGGAATCCCAACTCCTTCATGTACAAGGTGAGCGAGCTGCGAAACGCTCTTGGCCGTCGGAAAGGGCGGAACGTCTTCTCGCCCCCCGCGGCTGGCTTTCGGTCGGTTTGACGAAATTTGCCGGTTCTTGACGAGGAACCGCTTACGCGCCGTTGCCGTTGTAGGCAACCAGGTTGGGGGAGCTGTTGAGGGTACCGGTGATCTTGCCAGAGGTACCAAGGGCCTTGATGCGGGCAACGATGGAGGCGGGGGTGCTGAGGCCCTCGACGGACTGGAGGTAGTTGACGAGGCCGGCGACGTGGGGGGAGGCCATGGAGGTACCGGAGATGGTGTTGGTGGCGGTGGTGGAGGTGTACCAGGTGGACAGGATGGAGCTGCCGGGGGCGAAGATGTCCAGGGAAGTTCCGTAGTTGGAGTAAGAAGCAATGGCCCAGGTGCTGGTGATGGCACCGACGGTGATGGCGTTGGCAGCGTTGGCGGGGGAGACGTTGGCGGCGTTCTGGGCCTCGTTACCGGCGGCGACGACGGTGGTGACGCCGGAGTTGTAGGCGGCGTTGATGGCAGTGGTCCAGGCGGTGGAAGCGGGGCCGCCGAGGGACATGTTGATGACGGACTTGCCGGCGCGGCCCTTGGTGGTGATGTCGTTGACGGCCCAGTTGTATCCGTCGAGAATGACCGAGGTGGAGGCGGAGTTGCCGACGAAGACCTTGACGGAGATCAGGGAGGTGAGCTTGGCGACACCGTAGGTGGTGGAGCCAATGGTGCCAGCAACGTGGGTGCCGTGGCCGAGGGTGTCGGTGTGGGCACCGCCGGCGGCGTTGTAGCCGAGCGAGGCGCGGCCGCCGAAGTTGGTGTGGGCGGTGTTGATGCCCGAGTCGACGACGTAGGCGAAGGTGCCAGTGCCGCCGGCGCTGTCGTAGATGTACGAAGTAGAGCCGGAGGTCTTGTGGGAAATGGTTCCGAGACCCCAGGGAGCACCAGTCTGGGTGACAAGGGCGCTCAGAGTGTAGATCTCGTCACGCTCAACGGCAGCGACCTATCCGTAGTGTCAGAGTGGGCTCTTTCAATGCACCGGAGCTTTAAATCTTACCTCAGGGCTGGCCTTGATAGCCTCAATGGTGGCATCGTCGAACTTGCCAGAGTATCCCTGGAAGGAGTTGAAGGAGTAGGTGCGCTCGGCGCCGGTGAACTGGCGCTTGTCGAGGCTGCGGGAGTGAACATCGTTGACCCAGCTCAAGTGAGAGGTGAGTCCCTGGGAGCCGACGGAGCTCTTGAGGGTGATGATGTAGCTGTTCTCAGCCCGGGTCTGGACCATGGTCTCGGCAGCTCTCTCCTTGAGAGTGGGAGCAGCGAAGCCGCAGGTAGCAGCTGCGAGCAGCGCGAGTTGCTTGAAACCGACCATTGTGACTGTCGATAGACCGAGATGCAGGAGTTGGAGTTGGGATTGTAGGAGAGGATGAGGGGTGAGGAGTGAAAAGAGACCGAATATCGTGGGTTGTTGAAAGCCGTTATATAGATTTCCTCCTCGTCATTGAAATCGAGTGAGGCTCGATGTTCGTCCGTTGCATGTCATGTAAGTGGCTGGCTCATCCAGGCCCTCGATGGTGCATTACTGCTTGCAGACAGAGTTCCGGGGCGCCCTACGAGAAGCAGTACGTACATGATTCGGACCCTTGCTCGGAAAACAGCCATCGCCGCAGGGTCCAAGTCGGGATGAACCTGTCAAACTTGGATATGTCGCCAAAAGTTACGCTGGCGGTTGTACAGCAAGTGAACCCAAGTCGATAAGACGACATGGTCCGCGGAAAGGGGAAGGAGAGTACCAATGGCGCCATGTGGCGACATAAAGCAGCCATCTCAGAGGCTTGTGCGACAAAATCAAAAATAGGAAGTTGATTGACGGCGATATTGGTGATGCAGCAAGCTGGGTGAGAGAGGAGGCATGCTAGACCGGCTTGGCAATGCAACAAAGCTATCAGATGGTCGCAAGTGACTTTAAGATTGGGCGTTCGACGGCTTTTGCAGGCATCTCAAGCCCTCTGTCGTCACCTGGTTAGGTACAACCAGTAAGCTTTGAACGATACCAGGACTTACAAGACAAGAAGCGAACATTTCGAGGATCAATATCGCATAGTGGAGATACGCGTCCCGCGGGCACGGGAGAGAAGCGGATAGAGGCTCGACAAACAGCTGTTGTGGGCGCCGCTGTTGGACGGAAATGCAGCGGTGACAACATCAGCATTTGGACGGCCCATTGGAGTGGTCTTCCAGTCCCATTCTTCGCGCAGTACAAGGCGAGAGTTGTCCGAGCCAAGAGCCACCAATGAAATCGAGTTGTCGAATACTAATGGCCATTAGCAATATACCTCAACGTCCAGTCCTAAGACCGGTACGGTCCTCGGAACGGCAGTGCCAAGGCTTTTTTATGCATAAATTCAGGATGCGGTGGATTCCCGGGCTCTCGCGCCTGGCCCCTGTAGGATGGTCGAGAAACGACATCTTTTCTGTCCTGATGCTAGACAAAAAGTCTATGGACCCGAATTAATGGCAGCTGATGCGTATGAGGTCGCTTTGCAGGTTGTAAATGTCGGTGTTGGTGATGTTGATGGCCTCAGCGCCCACTCAACCCCAAAAGTTCCAACCTATGAGATCTTGGAGACTTGGACCACCTTCATTGTTGCTCCTCATCTCCATCCCTAAACAGGGCTTGAGCTTCAAATGGATGCATCGGGGGTCCGGGGTGGCAGACGATATCGCAGGCCATAGTGAAGCTGTGGTTCGTCGAAGGAAGGTTGATCCTCGTGCGTCAAGGCGATGTTACCCCAGGTGAGATATCTCGCCTTCCTAATCCGGCAGTTGACCGTGGAGCGTGACAGTCGGCGATCGGGGTGGGATGATAAGTTCTGGGGGAATTGGGGGCTGCCAAAATGCACCCCAGGAGAGGATGATGGAGGATAGGTAGCAAATGGCGAATTAGTCGTGATAAGTGCCACCGATGAGTGAATTGCTGCATTTCTATCGTTGATTCTAGAGTGAAGTGTCCGTTGCACGACGGTGGATCGCATGTGGCGGCCGAGGGCGGATATGTTGGCGCCAGGCTCAGACCAAGCAGCCCGCAGCTAAGGTAGTTGTATGTGGCCCGTCGGAGAGCATTTCCGAGGCGGAATTCATGTAGACCTCCGCGTCTACTACCATGGCTCTCAGAGGCCAGCTGCAAAAAGCCAGCAATGTACGCGCCGCTGCCTGTTGCATGGACATGGGGCACGCTGTTGTGCCCTATCCTGATTGCGGTGAGTTGACTTGGACGCATATTCTTGTTTAATGCATGCAAAATGCCAACAGAGCCAGGGAGCCAAATGAAATAGACGTTAATGTCAAGGATCAGAGCTCCTGTGGAGACTCACCCACAACAGAAGATCCTTGAAGCAGCTCATCGTAGCCCCTCACTCCCGATCTAGAGCTCCCGAACTTGATTAAGCACGCAACGAAGTCCGCAGCTTTCTCACGCAAGGAAAGCTCTCTTGCTCTTGAGAGCTCTGATCCTCTTTAGGTCGGAGGAGGGTCTCCTAGGATGTTGAGATAAGCTGGTTGGTCTACAGCACATCTCGGCAGAGGCTGGCCTGTGCTGGGCTTCCCCAAGGTCCATGCCAGAGATTTTGGACCTTCACGCAATTATCAGCGCATATCAGCGCGTCCATACTTGGACGAGTGGACGAGCAAGTGAAGTGTTCGCCGCGTGTGTTCTAGGCTTCTAACTGGACATCGCTCGTTGGAGACCCCTGGTTCCTGATCAAGATCCCTGAAAGGAGGAACACATGTACGCCGTCAGCAGCCACCCGCACCTTTGTTCGAAGAAGAGCTCAGAATAGGGTTGGCCGAGACATCTGTGAGTCCAAGCCTTCACGAGTCGTGGAACCCCGCATCCTTGGTAGCGGGAAACGCCACATGATTTTGTGGCTCGGCAAGATATCTCAAACATTGAATAATTGCTACCAAAATTGAATAAGTGTATCCGTAGATCGGCGACATTATGAGGTGGGAAAAGAGAGAGAAATCCCGGGCGGCAAGAGACAAGATACCTTGGTACTTAGAAGCGGTAGGAGCCCCGTGAATCACATGCTGCGGGCAGTGTACGTATCGGAGTACGTACTCTGAAGGTACCCGCTTTTCCACCTCAAGGCGGGCCTCTCCGAAATTCCCGCCGGCAAGTGGGGGCTCGAGCCGTAGTAGGTGCAGCCTATGATCCGAGCGTCTTCCCATGGCACCGATAACGTGATAAGGTAGTGGGCCCTCCTGCTTTAGCGATGCTGACATGATCCAATTCCCCTGCCCTTTCGGAGCGGAGATGGTGGGATGGCAACTCCCCGAATGTCACCTCTGGCCTTTGCCTCTCTTTCCTGTCAGCCAGGACTCTGAAGCTTCGCACGATTCAGTAAAGTAAGAAGCGGGGGGCAAGCTCTTGAGTATTCCAGATTCCAGCCCCATGATCTCCATTCGTGATCAAGCTTAACTCACACAACCGTCATCCTACCGCCACAACCTTCTCCAGTGCGGCGTGCCCAAGTTGGTTGTTTTGCCGTTCCATGCTACGAAATCCCATCCGCGTAAACCTTCTTGACCCTGGAACTCAGCTAGCACTCCGCTCTTCCAACGTCCTTCCAGACTTGTACTGTCCTGCAGGCTAGCCAAGACGGGATCAAAGGCAACAGCACAAATCACGAGAGATTCAGGCGCTACATCAACTCAAGTAATT
This sequence comes from Colletotrichum abscissum, assembly GCF_030869225.1. Taxonomy (NCBI): domain Eukaryota; kingdom Fungi; phylum Ascomycota; class Sordariomycetes; order Glomerellales; family Glomerellaceae; genus Colletotrichum; species Colletotrichum abscissum. Next base: position 143,438 of record NW_026850076.1, read on the forward strand.
CCTGTACTACAACGGAGTCTCAAGCCTTTCATTTCCACCACCCTTGTCACCCTCGAGTCTCGCGGCGGCAGAACAGCAGTATCCTACCTAGGCTCGGGGCCGCTGCCGAGATCTTGTCTGATGTGGGGTGATGGATCAAAAGCTCTTCCTTCTGATGCTTGTCTACGGAGCACCGACATTGACTTTCGTCCTACCCAGCAATTGATGGGCCACAAGTGCTTTACAGCTATTGACAACACAGGCACTCGGACACACCCACAGGCTACGCAGCACTGACCACTGCTGCAGTCATTCAATAGCTTGAGGGCTACAACAGCAGCCTTGACCGAAATAGTCATGTCACACAACACACTGCCAGTGTGTTCGCCGTTGGGCCATGCGTTAGGCTACCGCCCAACCTCCACCACCAAAATTCCCACGATGGCATCGCTTGCTGAAAGGGGGAGGTGACCATCAAGGTACGGCTCTGAACCGGACAGACTGAGAAGGTTCAAAGCTAGTGGCCTTCTGGAAGGCAGTTTAGGCATGTCCTTGGAACCGCAGTCACGATTTCTTGCCAAAGAATGGTGGTATCCTCTGCAGAACCAGTTCTAGCCTCCCCGCCTCTACCGACCTGCCACACTCGACGACCCCAGCCAGGAACCACCGGCATTCCAAGAACCTACAAATGCTTGGCTCCCATCTATGCCAGGGTTCTTCAGCACTACCGCTTTACTGCTGCGAGATCACTTTTGCCAAGACAAACAGCTGGTGGTGTGGTTTCCTCACCTTCCTTTCACGACGATCACTCGAAACCGCCGTCATGAACCGCGAGTAGCCTTAGAACACTCGTGACTCGGGTTCCGGATTACATCACATACTATCGGGCTCTATCGAATCCAGGACGTCCTACCTAAATACGATGATGGTCACGACATCGTCGCACAATCTCATGCTCCGGTGGCATCAATCCCGATGGCCTGAGACTTCGGAGATATGAACGGTTACGATATGCCTCGGATGCCGCCAAGACCTGGCCTTACCTGGAGTATCCATATACTTCCAAAGTCAAGATCCCCGACTTGAGGAACAATGCAACATCGAGGATCCGGAGTAAGATCCGGCCGAGTTCGCCGTTACACCCAATTGGGAACCCTATCCAGCCCCAGCGTGTCACGCCGCAAGGTAGCTACGCCGACGGCGTTCCGCCCAGCTGAAGCCTCGCCACCTACTCTATAAGGCGAGCGGGCGACGCGCCAATGGCACTCCAATGTGTCGGCGTGCAGCCGACGTATGATGGCTAATAACCGCCTTCCTAAACCTCACCCTCTCACGCAGGTGAATAGCCCGAAAGAGATCACTCGCCATCTCCGAGAGTTATGACGAGACGCTATTACTCTGTCTTGGATATTCAGCTCGCCGTACCTGCCTTGTTGAGCAACACTAGAAGTAAAGTTCGACAGCCTCAGCATTACAGCTACCATCGCTAGTGTATTTCTACTTCCTCAAACTCCCTCCATTTCATCAGACAGCTCGGGCTCCTCCCGTCGTTGTTCCCGTCCTCTTTGCCGCTGTCTATGACCTTGCTCTGGTCTCTCAACGACATCGTTTCCTTCCAGCCCTTCTCCGCGGCAATCGCGACAGAAGCCCTCGACCGGGAGGACGCCGTTCATCCACTGGTGAACCCAGGTGTTTCGTGGGCATGGTCTCGCTCCATCCCTGACACGTTGACATTGTTCGTCTCGAAAGCAAACACCCAAGTGCATGCATTCGGACTCGCCAGTGAAGTAGTATTTGTGGCACATCCTTTATTCTGAGTATAGGTGCTTGATGTAAACCTTATATCTGACTTCGATGGAATTGTGAGACGTGCGGCTTGAGATCAGATTTCGTTGATCTTGGGCATTCCTGACTGACTAATTCTTTGTCCTTGCGATCTCACATGCAGCTTCAGAGAATATGAAGCTTGAGAGAGTCAATAATGTCTAGTCAGGTCTGCAACTTATATACACTTAGCTGCAAATTGGAAGCGGCCAGGATCAGACTTGCTCCAGTGAATGTGTAGAATTGGTCATCATGTAGACTCATCAGTCAAACGGCGTCGATCCATTACCTTTCACTAAGATCATGATCTGCTGATATGATTCAGCAAACTCAGTTTTGAATGCAAGCAGCACCTATGTTGTTTTGCAGGGTGAGTCTGATGTGAATCAGCAGAGTTTGCCACACAGCCTACATCCATGACATGACATGTACCACGGGCGGTGCTTCAATCTTGATTGTTGACTGCCTCGTGGTAAGACTGCTAGACTCATCAACGAATCTGTACGGGCTGTTCCGGCAGAAGAATTACTGATGAATAGATTTTGGGCATACGAGTTCGATAAGTACATAATTTCAGGTCCACACATCCTGATCATGTAACTCTCTGGCTCATAGGAAATAGATCTGATCGCATGGAATTGCTTCATGTCAGGATTCATATTCACATGGATTAAACGGATTCAGGACTAGATTTCGTGAAACAAAGTCCCTAGCTTTAACAGAATCATCCAGCGGTCATGCCGTATTTCTGAACACCCATCCTGAGCGATTCTTAATCTGTTTAGAGAAGTATCTACATCTAGGTGACGACGCGAACGCTCTGTGCCTATCACGAGACTTGCTGGCGCAGAACGATCTTAGAACAACAATGACATGAATGTGTTCCTTAAGAAACGAGGCATTTTCATACTAATTTCTATAGTTGTCAAGATATATAGAATGCCTCGAGACCCTTGGTAGCGAAGGAGGAACCAACGAGCAGTAGGTTGAACTCAATTTGTGCCTATTCTCGCTTGATTTCGTTAGGATACTGGAATACTGTAATGAATCTCGCAAACCTCTCCTTATTCGAAGCGATGCCAGTGCTTTTCCCACTCCTTATCGCTACTGACTTTTGTGGATATCTTGCGAACTACAAACAACGTGAAACGCGTTAGCCCGGCATTAATGCTTGATTGCCTAGCTCGCGAATTTGTAGCACGTGCATCGATAGGATGTTTTCGGCTCTTCGGATAATTGCCATCCGCGCCAGAACAAAGGAGCAGCCGTAAGTTTCCGACCGCGAAAAGTTACATGCGACTTGGCCTCTGCAAATACTCAACGCAATTTCGGCAACATGATCAACTCTCCACCACCAAGTGCGCTCGAAAATCTGCCTGCAGATATACTATTGGGCATCATTTCTTTCCTCGAGTCTTTGAGCGATTTAAATACGCTTGTCAATGCGTCTTCGTCGCTGCGGAGATTCTTCATAGCGGAACGTCGGCGCGTCATCCGACATATTGTTCACCGCGATGCTGCTGCTGTCCTCAAAGACGCTGTGGCTCTTTCAGTTATCCCAAGAGCTGGTCAGTCTGGCAACAATCATGCATGGGAGGTGGTGAGCGCCACCAAGCTATATGCGATATTTCGGGAAGACCTCAACGCAGGCACAGCAGACATATCATCCATATCTGCTGATCATTTGATCGAGGCTACGCGATGCGACTTTATAGCTCGGGACTTTGTCACTCTGTATACGGAAGTTCAGCGACAGCAATTATGGACCTTGGACTCAGAAGCAGCCAAGCCACTCACGAAAGATGAAGAACACCGGCTCGTGCTTGCATGCTTGCGGTATCAATTGCTTACACAAGTTTGTCGCGACCGCGTAAGTGAAGAGACGACGATGGAAGTACGGGCAATTTTGAATCAATGCTTCACGCCTTGCCAGATAGAGCAAATCGCTGGAATTCACGACTTTGCAGGCAAACTACATCAATTCTTCGTCTCGCTTGATGCTTCAGATGAGTTGAACCTGCAAAATACACATGTTTTCTACGATATTACGGCATTCCGACATATACTAAGCCGTGCACTCACCATGGGCCAAGATACAATCAAGATCTTTGCGGCTTCTTTGACACAGTTAAAGTGCCTTTCGGGTCATCAAATTCTCAGGGGAGGTCACCAAGTACCCAGTAACTATATTTTGGAGTACTTCCCAGTGGTTTCCTCACAGCTGGACCTGACCCTCCACACGCTCTTGTCCCATGAATATGAGATTAGACGGCTGCGAGATGTGATATACGGTTACGAAAGAAGACTACCGGCAATCACCACTGGCGATTTGAAAACAGACCCTCCATTTGCTTGGGTTGACGCGCACGCTGGTTTAGATTGCCGCCGATGGGGCTCAGAGTTGCTGCAAAATTCACCAGACCACGTGGGTATAGACAGCACGCGGTTGGATCGGGTGAAAGCCACCGTTGAAGCATGGAGGCAGCTTGGCTTCTTGTACTGGGATCAAGATCGCGTTCAGCTTCTGAAGGGGTCTCTTTTGCAGTATCGAACGGGGTGGCTTAGAAATGTATGGGACAGGGCAGATGTCTTCTAGCATATCACGGATTTTGCGTGATGATAAAAGGCACGATATCGTAGACTTAGAATAAATCAGAGAGCCCGAAGCGAAGATCTTTCTTCTAAATTTGCATCAGCTACCCCGGCAAAGGTCTTCGCACCTGGAAGATGATTCCTCCATGTCACCAAGAGGAACCTGCTCATCAATGGAGGAGTTTGATGGTCGAGTTTCGAGTGCCCTGTCGATGAAGATTGCTGTTAATCACAAGGTAACACTGATGGCACTAACTTGGCGGTTGCCAAGAGCTGAGTATGTCTACCCCAGACTCTTACCCCAAGACTTCCATACAACCATACAGCAACTATGTGTAGGGCTTGGGCTGTTGCGACCTTTCAGCCTCATAAGGATATGGTGCATGTACGCTGCAGTCAAAAACATCACGGTTAATTTCTTAGGCCATTAAGAGTCATCTCGTGCACAATGCACTGCTCTCTAGCCAGACCGATGCTGTTGTAGCCAAGTTCTGTTAGGAGAGCCACAATACCAATAGATATTATACTCTGGTCCGAAACTTTCCGTCTTGAAATTGACGGGTCAACCCCTGACAATCTCACCGCATTTTCTATGTCTCTCTGACCTCGCGCCGCAGAAGGACGCTATAGCCAAGGTGTGTGGTCTGAACCTGACGCTTCTTGCTCATAGAAGGTGATTATAGAAGGCAACTGAAGTCCGAAATACATCCTCTAAGCGCCATCATCTGCCAGATCCCGGCAATGATTGTTACCGTGGAGAGTTGCCAGTTTTGCACCATTCGTTGCGTTGTCCAGTCGCTCTGCTAACCCAATTCTCATCTCGAAGCGCATGAGCAGTTGCGCGACATCGGCGTTGCCGTCCAACTTTGTTCTTTTAGGCTAGGAGAGAAAGAAGCCGTCTTTCTGCCGGTTAGATGCCCAGGGCAGTAATTCAAAGTCGTGCCCAATGCTCGCCTCGTCTTCCTCTCCACTATCAGGAGCAATAAAGTCACCGATTCTTCAGGCAAAATGGGAGCTAGCGCCGAATAATATTGACCGGGGCCCGCACCGCGCGCCGCGCGGACAGTGACATGAAGTTTAAGACTACTAAGCCTTGCTCTGCGAGAACCGAGCCGGCTGTAATTCCAGCCGGGTTGAATTTGTAACAGCTCGCATGTCGACTGTTCGCAACGCACCTACTCTCGTCAAATTCCGGTCACCGCTCGAGGCGACTAGTGCTCACACTCACAGTCCTAGCGCGCGCGGGAAAGAACAAGCCTTTTGCCGCCGAGTCAGGGACTCAATGAAGCAATGTCGTCAGCCCGTTCATCTCAAGCAAGCCGGACAAACCGTGTAGCGAATCAATATGATGTGGCCCCTGCTAGAAGAAGGCTCTTGTACTCCGTACTCGCTGATAATTTCAACAACGCAGTGGGTCGGCGTGGGGATGAACAACGTGGCAAGTCAAGCCACCCGCGCCGCTTACAAAGTCCGAGATATTGTGTCCATATAATAGCTTCAACCATTCAGTCGATCAGCAACATATTGTCCACATCCATTGATGCGCGGTGGGATAGCCAAATGGTCGATTCAGTGGTGATACAGTCGTTTCTCAGCATTGAAATCAAATACAGATTGAAGCTCATAATCACAATGTTGTATAATTAACTTTCTCACATCGTGACGAATGACTCGCTGGGTGCACATGTTCAGTCCGCCTTACAGGGGTAAGGCTTTGAGAGTCAGAGTTCAGTCAAGTCAAAAGCCAATTCCCCAAGCTAAGGTTCGCGGTGATTAGCCACAGGACAATGGCCCCCACAAGTGAGAATGAAGCTCATTTCCTACATGCGATGAACTCGGGAACCGGCGAACAGTGAGAAATCTTAATTGATGAAACCATCTCTGTGTTCGTGCCATCTGGTTGGGACTCGGCATTTTCGGGTGTTATTCGTCAACCGTGCAACCGTTCGTATTCTGTCCCAGTGCTTTAGGTGAACTTGTATTTAGGCCGTGATCATCGCTTCCCGTCTGTCTGCTCTGTCCTGCTCTCACCAACCCACTCTGTCACTCTTTCACAAGCCTGCCTACCACTTTGACTTTCTAAGTCTGTCCATTCTTTCTAACACGAATAATCACCAATAATCTCTTACCTAATCAACTTCAACCGCCAAAATGCAGTTCTCCATCTTCACCGTCATCGCCGCTGCTGCCAGCTTCGCTGCTGCTCTTCCCGTAAGTAACCTACCGAGCGAGTCTCGACTTGAAAAGACACCAGCGCTAACACAACCTCCTAGACTGCCACCTCCACCACCGCCGCCGCCGCTCCCTCCGCTACCTGCGGCAAGCTCGGCAACTTCCACAAGACCACCGTCAAGGCCGGCCAGACCTTGACCATCATCGCCCAGCGCTACAACTCTGGTATCTGCGACATCGCGTGGCAGAACAAGCTGGCCGACCCCAACGTCATCTACGCTGGCCAGGTCCTCCTCGTCCCCGTCGACGTCTGCGTGCCCGACAACACCTCCTGCATTAAGCCTTCCGGCACCGCTACCTGCGTCACTGGCGGCGCTGCCACCTACACCATCAAGTCTGGCGACACCTTCTTCGTTGTCGCCCAGAGCCTCGGCATCACCACCGACTCCCTGACTGGTGCCAACCCCGGTGTCGTTCCCGAGAGCCTCCAGGTCGGCCAGGTCATCAACGTCCCCGTCTGCTAAATGCTCCGTGGACGTTCGACAAGGACCTCACGAACTACATGTTTACCTGAGAAGTGAGCAATAGTGAGGCTAGAAAATATCAATACATAAAGCGATTCTTGGCACGTTTTTGGTCTTGCTTGACGTGCTCAATGATGTGAGTTCCTGTTGTAAAAGCCTATTCAAAACGAATAAGTCACTGTAGTGATTTCATCCTGTCTTGGATAGGAAAAGGCTAGATTACCAACACAGAAAAGGACAATCTATGGCAGTAATTCCATCTCAAATGCTTGACATATTCGTGAAGAAAAATTCCCGCGTACGCGACAAATTGCTCAATTCGCTTTTGATCTGAGGCCTCCCTTCTCGTCTCGATTTCATGCTTCGTATAGCGCATCATCTGGGAAGATTCCTCCATGTGCTTTGTTCATGTGATCATAGCAAGGCTTCGAATCATTGAAAGCTTCCAGACAAACCCAGCAGATGTGTGCTTTGCAAGCGCTGCAAGTCATGTGGTTGCAGCCGTCCGACTTTTGAATCGAAGTTTTGCATCTAGGACAATCTTTTATTCCTAGCTTCTTCTTGACTTTGTCGAACTTCCTATCAGCATCTGCCGCTGCTCCTGATGTGACGTATTTGTGTTCGGCACAGGTCTTGCCGCGGTGGTCGACGTTACATGATGCGCAAATGGTCTTTGAGCACCCTCGGCAGCTGAAGACTTTTGGCGGTCCTTGCAATGTCGGTCTGTATATGGCTTGGCAGTCTGGGGTTGGACACCAGCGAAACTCATCCGGGCGACTATTGACATGACTCGTCACCGCGGAAGCAAGAAGCTCTTCGAAGGTGACCGATGACAGGGAGTCTTGAAGCTCCTGGAGTGAGAACAAGGCATTACAAGCGCCCTCGTCGGCCAGACAGCGGATGCCCGATTCTCCGTTACCAACGGTCGATTGGCAGAAGTTTTCGAAACAGTCACGGCAGTACACATGTCCACATTTGACTTTCAGTGGGGTCTCAGCCGTTGTCCAACAAACCGGACAGCATTCCTCTGCTACTGCGGTTGTCTCATGCTCCTGAGGTAAACGTCCTTTGGCCAAGATATCCATAGCCGTGTCAAAAGAAGCTCGCGGACCGATGATCTCCAACCTTTTGGGTGTCTCAAGAATGTTGAGGGATACAGCTTCCTCACCCAGGATTTCGCAGATAGCCTTGAATCCTCCCCTGATGGCCCAGTGCAGACTCTCAGAGGTCAACGGTACATAGTGGATTGTGGAAGGGTTGTCGCTGAAAGACTGTAGCAATGCATCGCAAGCTCTCTGCGAGGCTTCGGGTGAGCCGAAGACGTGGATCTCGGCTTTGGACGGAGCGCACTGAAACGCCACTTTATGCTGTCCCTCGATGGGTCGAAGCCGTCGATTCGCCAGTGGTTTATTATTGAAAGATGGACTCCAGAGGGGCTTCTTACCTCCAGCATCGTATACTAAGCGTCCTTCGAGTAGCTTGTCTGTGTGAGTCTCAGCTGCCGCGAGATCAACTCCCCTTTCACTCTCGAGTCTCAGTGTGACGTAGCCATTTGCCGGTGGAAATCTTTTGAAGTTGACTCTTATCGAGCGGAAAGTCTGAGCAGCTTTCTCGAAGTCTAGAAGAACCGCGCTGAAGATATGATCCGCGATCTTGTAGGTTGCAGAATGAACTCTACTGATGCTGAGTCTGTCGTCCTTGTTGAATGGCAAGGGCTTAGAGTCAAGCAACCTAACCGCAGTCATAGCGTCTGCCTCGTCCGAGAAACGAGCCATCGCCTTGACTCGTTTGCCAACGGTGTCTGCATCCGCCTTGAGTCTCGTCTCCAATGGTCCAATGCCCACGAGTAGAGCTTCAACGAAGTCGACCTCACTCTTGGTATTGTCCAGGTCCTGCAGTCCCTCAAGTTTTACACTTGTGGGTCGCTGTCTTTGAGGAATCATGCTGAGAATGTCGTCCTTCGTAGCTTGTGGTGGAACGTATAGTCTCAACTTCGGTGACGAATTGGCTGAATATGGCATTCCCAAGTTGCTCCCCTGTCGGTGATGTAGCGCGTTCGACCTTGGTGCACAAGAAACCTTCGCTCCCAGCACAGTGAATATTCCAATTCCGAATTTACTGCGGACTTCACTCTCTGCAGACTCGGAACCAAAGGTCAAGCAAGCCAGTTGCTTTGGTTTGTGCCAGGAGCAGATGACTTTCTTGCGATTTACCCTGTGGGTGAACCCCTTGTTTGTATAAAGGTTGAGAGGCTTGTGCACTTCGACCTTCAATCCTGGTATTCCGGATATTTCTTCGATCTTAGGATTCTTGAACTTTTCGTAGAGTGATTGTGCAAAGTCAGGGTCTTCTGCCCGGATGATAGCACACATCAAGCCCCCTATGCCTTGAGGTCTTGCGCGAATGGCGAGACTTGGAATGTCGAACCCCGATCGACTCAGGAGTCGTGATACTGCTGCAACATCGCTTTGAGCGGGTAGGTTGAGAATGCTGGCGGAAGAAAAGTCGGAGAAGAGCGATAGCTTCTCGACAGATGCGCCTGGGCCAAAGTTTACCCAGGCACCTAGTAGCTCACGTGTGCACTTCTCTTGCGGTTCGGGCAGCTAGAAGCAGGAAATCAGCACCCATCTTCGGTCGCTTGATGAGTCTAAGGTTCCACATACCGCAACTTCACTTGCTGCTGATGCTGCTTCTCTTGGGACATTATCGTGAGAAAATGCGCACTTGACGCCACTTCTACAATTTCCCTTTGCAAAGAAGACGCAGGGGATCTTGGAGCGGGAGTCTTCCGCTACTGATCCAGTGGGCTCCACGCCTCTCAGCGCAGACTCGTGAGATGGGCCAGACGGCACGGTTTGATAGATGTGAGGGAAGGCGCATTCATCGCCTCTGGAGCAGAAGCCCTTTGCAAAGAACTTGCAGATCACTGGCGATAGGACCGCATCGGCCTTTCCGGATGCAGGCGACTTTCTGGGCCCTTCATGGACGAATGGGCAGTCAGACCCTGAGCGGCAACATCCTTTGAGATCAAATCGGCACCTTACGGCTGGCGATGGTGCCGCCGCTCGCGTTCTGACTTCCAACCAACTCGCCATCGTAAAATTCGCTCAGATTATTAATGACTGCTGGGGTAGGACCGAGGGAGGGTTGAACGCTGGACGACTGGCCGATGTAGGGTATTTTATTTAAGCCACAGCGGAGTGGCGATAGTTGAGGGACGCACATGATCCTGAGCGAGAAGTGTAAGCTAATTATACGTAGTAAACAGCAGACACCTTCTCGCGCTGCTTGAAGAGGGGTAATCTCAGGACGACCAGTGAAAAGCCAGGTGAAAATCTCAGCGTATCCTTGATGCAGCGACAAGGCAAATGCAGGAGGCCAACCACGCTATCTGAGTTCGGCAAATCATGTGTGGCTACACCTCTTTGCTGTGCGGTTGGGCACAATAGGGCATCTCCAAGACAGCTACTGTCATCAAAACCGTCTCCCGTTCTGTAGTTGACGATGGCCTTGGAAGAATCTGAGTATTGCTGCGACATGGTACCTAAGTACCAAAAGTACTATCCAGATCTTCTTCGACCCAAACAACCCATTTTTTTCCAAGTTACAGACTTCACAAAAGGGACCGAAAATGAGCGAAAGTTGTAAAAATTGATCCTCTCAAAGGGAAACACTTCTGCCAGCTCGTGGGTCGGGAATGTATGTTGCTTTCCAAGACGATCGTCAATCCATTTGTACTTTGAAGCAGGCCGAAGAAAGTGTTCTATGATCAGCTCAATATTGACATGTCCATACCGTTCTTCCTCGATAGTCGCATCCGAGCGCTTCAAAGCGTGTGCAATCTCTGCTGTCGGTATGCAGAAGACTTCGATAAACTTGTGAACCATTGAGGTCCTAGTAGAGTACCAGTCCTTGTGGAATGGTCCAGCCAAGCGTGCAGTGGCCCCATGATCGTATTCATGCTCGATCCAAGCGATGTACATAGCCAGAGAAGATCTGATTGCTCGTGTAGGATCTGGCCAGTCTACGTCTACGACCAAGTTGTGGTAGAAGCAATCGCGTTTATAATCCACCTGGTAGCCATGCTGTTCGGTAATACATGAGTATTGGTGCACGACGTCACATTGGGGGTAGAGTTCATCATACCTTGACTTCCGCCTGCCCTTTCACACATTTCGCATCTGATCTGCTTTTTTCCTCAACCACTTTATCAAGTCTGCTCTTCATCTGCTTGAGCCAGTCCTTAAGTAGGTGCTCAAAGTCCTTGGCACTTGATTCTTCCATCTCAGTTTCCAAAATGGCAAGAAACTCTGACTCTTCGTCGAGTATGTCGTCGACTTCTTCAGCCTGCAGGCAGAGTGGACGAGATGAAGCAACAAAGCCATAGAGGCCATCCGCTGAATGACGCTGGAAGCAAAGATGGGACATTCCACGCTCCTCATGCTTCTCCCACCGAATGAAAGAAAGCAGCAAGTCTTTTCCTTCTTGTGCTCCTCTATATTCCACTGTGAGGCACAGAAGCTCCATCGCCGCGATTGGAGGCTTCTCCCATATCCCTTGCCACCAATGTCTGGAAGAATTCAGCAAGTCAACAACCGAGAGACGGCCAAAGGATGAACAGGGGCATCTGCAGCCATCTATAGTGAAGACATTCGCGCCTCCGGCCAACAGTATCCGCAAAGTCTCCATAGCAACCCAGAAGCCGTAGCCTCGGCTCTTCTCCATTCTACCAAGAGCGAAGTGTAGAGCTGTTCTATGATGCAAGTCTTTGAGATTGACGTCAGCTCCGACTTCAACAAGCTTTCTGACCAGATCAGGTTCGCCCAATTCGGCGGCTACCATCAGAGGGGTTTGGCCTTTGCTATTCATATGGTTGAATAGCCTGAACCCTTGCTCCATCAAAGCCTCGAAGTCAGTGATTCCGGTGTTGTAATGTAGCAGACAATTGTCTTTAATGCCAGAAGTCACATCATCAAAGGTCAAGTTGGCTGTACGACACTTCATCAAGAGCTGTCCGAGAAAAACCTCGCGCATTTCAAGATTGCCAAGGTTGGGATATTCGACGTGATACAACAAGACAGCGCTTTCGGCCCAGCCCTCCACAATCCAATTGTCGGCAAAGCCTTCCAGGCGAACTAGGAACCTGAAGATCAACTTCCAATGTCCACGCACGGCGGCGTAGTGTAGAAAAGTACGCCCATACTTTTTGAGTTTCGCTATCCGGGCAGTACTGTTTGGCTATCCGGGCAGTAATCCACTTTTTAGACCAATTAGAGTCTGCCGTCTAAACTCTAAACTTTTTTACCCCGCTGTACCTACCTACGGGCTACCTAGCGCATATCCGCCGTAAGTACGTATAGTCGTAATTACCCACGGTTACAATTACCTATAGTAGCAATTACCTACTCAATTACCTACTTAATCACCTACTTAATTACCTACTTAAATATCTATTTCTATAGGTAATTGCGACCGTGGGCAATTGCGACCGTAGGTAATTGCGACCGTGGGCAATTGCAACTGAACGTGCCTGCGGCTGCTTTACGTAACTGCGCTGAGTGGCCCGTGGGCAGGTGCAGCTGGTACGGGTGTGGGGCTGTGGCCCGAGCTCTGCAGCTATAAGTCCTTATTGGTCTAAAAAGTGGATTACTGCCCGGATAGCTAAACAGTACTGCCCGGATAGCAAAACTCTACTTTTTATCACCTGCGTTGATGCAGGCCCCAGCTTCAATCAAAAGGGTGACGGATTCATCCTGGTTTACGGCAGCAGCGTACATCAGGGGTTTGATGCCATGGATGTCAGTCATGTTAACATCATGTCCCGAGTCAATGAGTGCTTTCAATCGTTGAGGATCCGAAACAGCCAGGTGAAGGGGTGTCTGCCCGAGGCTGTTCTTTTCGTCTTTCTTAGACTTAGATATCCATCTGGCTACTGTTTGTGTCGACTCGATCAGTATAGCCTCGTGGAGTGGTGTCATTCCAGCGAATCCTGCGTATCACACGTTAGGGGCCATTTCGTTTTCCTCGCTATTCCTCTCGAGTACAGAAATCAGTGAGATGCTTTAGGCTGAGGACTGAACTAACCTTGGTTGTGTGTGCACACTATCTTGAAATATTCGATGAAGAAAGGGTCTGGGGTAATTGCTTCTGAGATCCAGTTCGGCGATGACAGCGCTGGCCAGTCTTGAAAATCCCCAACAACTCCGGAGACATCGTAACCCAAATCGAGAAGTAGTTCCAGCAAGTACAAGTGGGGGCCTTTGCCAATCCACTGCGCGCATTGCACAAGAAACCTGTAATGACGAATCAATGACCTTAGCCATTTCACATGCTCCCAGTTTACGAGTTTGACCTACGGCACACTGTCAGTCCCTTTGGTCATTTCGAACTCTTGCATGAAGAGTATCAGTAGTTCCCATTGAGTCTGATCATTTCCCCTTGCCCACGGATACCTCAAAATCTCCTATCATCATCATCTGTCAGAATATGGCCGGAAATGAAACTTTGGCAAACCCACCTCGATATAGGACTTCCCACCTGGATTCACGTGGCGGCTGAAACCTTGCGGGTCTGCTCTGTAGAGCTGTCTCAGGCTTTCGCTAGCCTCTTCGAATCCAATGCTGTACGTCTGGCACCTCCATATAATCTCGAAACCTGGAGACGTGTACGGCACTATTTGCTCCATTTCGAGATTCGGACGAAGTGAGAACCTGCCTGCGGATGTGATAGTATAGACCTCAAGCACTGCTGCCCATCTAATGCCAAACTGCGAGAACGCAAGCCTCACTGAAGCTCCGTATCTTGTCGTGTTGCAGGTCTCCAGGTCGCAGCTCTGCTGCAAAGCGCCCCAAGGAGTATACTCTAGAGCCCAGAACCGATGTGTTGTCCTGTTCGTGCGATGGCAAACACAAGAGCATGGTCTCAAAAGGCAATTTCCTCTATGTTTGGCCCTCAATTTCTCTCTTCTTGGCACTATGCCAACGGAGGCGGTTGGAGATTGGGATAAGTCCGAAGCAGAAGCCGGAGCCAGCTCTGAGGCTGACTCTTCAGGAGGATTTCCTGTCGGCGGCAAGGTGTGAAGTTGGCTGACCAAGGTTAACTCTTTAAGCTGGTTCGAGTTTCTATACGTCGTGATCCTGACATTGACACTCTGTTAGTGATTGAAAGGCGGCAGAAGTATCTTCAAAGGATTATGACACGCACAAAATCATATTGATCTTCGCCCCTTGAATACTTCGCTGCAAAGCCATCACATTTTCGTTCCAATCTCGAAAAGCAAGGAACTTAAGCGCGTTGGCCTTTACAGTACTTTTTGATGTTGGAGGTATCTTCGCGATCAGAGACTTCAAATCCCGAACAACTTGGTCGCAATCCGCTTGACAATGTTGAACCACAGAATCATTGCGATTAGAAGCATGCACAATTACATCCTGCATAACATGTGTCAAGAGATCCAGTTCTCGGATAAGGGTGCTGATATCGGTCGCAGCCTTGCCCGCATTGTCGTGGATAGCTCGCAATTTGCTGACGCCCTCACCAATCTGTACCATGAGGGACACAAAACCAGCCACTCCAGCGGCAACTCCAAAGAATTCAGCCATGCCCTGAGACGACACGCAGGAGAAAAGAAGATAAACTTTCGAGGGAATGCCAACGAGAGGGAGGATCTTGCTATAGGAAGATTTACGAAATTTTGTGGGAAGGACGAGGGGTAAAGTCAGGCTCTACAGCAGTCTGCCTCTGGGTTCGCCTTGTGTGCTGCGCCTTCATGGGACCAACCTGATGGAGGTTTCCAAGCCAATCGCATGGCCATCATGCTTCGGCACTTCTAATTAACATTGAATGACCAGGCGATGACAAATATTTGTGAATGATTGGCAGGAAGCTCTTGGAGTACCTCAACATATCTCGAAAGCCCAGTGAGAGCACATGTGGGCTTCCATTGGCTCCTATTCGCGTGCAGTCACGACAGCAGGCAGCCATTCTTGGAACATCGACGTTCCAAACAAGGGCAATTCCAGTGGAGTCGTTTACGAAAGTCAACATCGTGATCCTAGACTTCTCATCTTTTTTACACTCGTTTCTTTTTTTTTTCTTCTTAAACGTCGAGGAAAAGAGGCAATCTCAGCATTCAAGAGTGGCGATGTTCTGTAATGATAGTCTATTCGTGTGCCTCCATGATATATTTAACCGTTTCACTTTCACCGATTCGTAGATCTGTCACTCACTCGTCGACCTCGGAGGTCGTAGATCCAGCCGTTGAATCATCGCGAGGCCTAGTCTCTTTGGCAGGTGGCTGGATCACGCCCACAACCGGGCGGTCCCCGATTCGCACGATCCTCAAGTTTTAAACCCTCTTCGCGAGGACTCATTGCTGCTCGCGTCAGAAGTTTTGCGGGAGACGCAAAGGCAACACTAGGGGCCTAAGCAAGGTTGATTAGCACGATTTGGACGGATCACGGCGGTGAATTATTTGCAGTAGGTAGCTCATAAAGGACCCATACCAGTGCTGCCAGGGCGAATGCTGAATTCCTAGGAAGACTCAGTCCTAGGGCTCCGACGCTTCCAAGAGCGATCGTGCTAGCAAATAGTAGGGCTTGAAGCCGCATTGTTGCCTTGCTTCAATTTCGTGTATCGGATAGGTTTGTCAAATTTGCGTCAAGTGACGGTCAACTGAAAACTGGTGGGAAAATGGAGATGGGAACGTTCGGATACGACTTCTAAACCAAGGCAGGGGCACTCTAAGTCTTATGTAGACCATTCTCCAGAGTCCAAGTCAGTGATGCCGATGACCTCTTCATGTTTTTAAAGAACCTCGCCCAACTTACTCGCGATATCTCAGAGGCCCAGATACAGTGGTTCTAACCAAAGGGTATCGTTCGCATGTACGTTTGATTAAACTTTCCGTTAGCGCGCGTTGATTCGGTAGTGGTTGCTCTTCAGGCCTGAGCCACGGTCTCTTCGCTCGAGTGCACTGTCCACTCAGCGCCTTTAGAGCTTCCGTTGAAGCTTTAATTATAAAACATACAGAGTCAGAAACGCTAGCGCCCACCAGGATGAAACCAGACTACGGAAATATTCTAGTTTTGCCTTGACTCAACATATCGCCGTAACGATATTTTGAGAGGAATCAGCTGAGAGACACGTAAGAGGTGCTTGGCACCTAGGACAAGGCATCGATCGCTGCAGGTATTGCGAGCGTACCCGAGATCTCAGCATCGGCGTCGGTAACTTCACTCGGGCGTAGATAGCTGCCGAAGCCGTGATCATTGTATCATTGGGCTCGATAATAATTTATTAGCTGCTCAGACGACTATGATGGCTTTGAAAAGTTCATTCTTCCGTAGCGCTTGCCTGAGTATTGGGGGCCATATTTGCTTGCAAGACTGCCTGTCGTTTTTGGACGTGATGACCATATTTTAAATCCGTAGTCAATCAGGGCATACCTATTTACTATCGTTGCCTTCAAACCACCTACCCAATCTTCAGAATCGGCACAATTTTCTTCTCGTACTTTCACTCCTACGCCGGAATGAAGTTCTCTAGTCCAGAAGTCGTCAGCGTCTCTCAACATCTGTTCCACTGGCTTTGTCCATGGCCTACTACATCGAATTTGAAAATCTAGCGGAATTGGAAAATGTACAATTCTACTAGTCAAGGACTCAAATCATTCGGAAAGTGGTAGCCTGCTTGGGAGCTTTCGCATGGATCCCACTGCAACTAGCACAGGCAGGATAGACCTTGTGAAACTGAGTCTCTCATCTAACATAACTGCTATATCAAAGGATTCACACTTTTGCCTTCGTCCCGCTAACGAGTACAATAGACCTCTCAATCTCAAACGGCCCTCCGCCGTACTTTTTCCCCAAATACTCAACAATGACAGGCTTCAACTTGTGCCTTAACTTCTCCTTTTGCTCCTCAGACCAGTATCTCTCAACGGTACCCGTAAGCAGCGCCTGAAAAATAATACAAAATTGCTCAGGATCTCTGAAAGTGATAGGCTTGGCCACGGTTTCCGAGTCAATCTCAGTCAGTCCCGAAGCATTATACATGGCAGCCGCGAAGTAGGGATCATCCCATGCGCCAGGTGACCAAAGTCCGGTCAGATGGCATGACTTCTGCGGCCATGGCACTGGTTGCTGCCCGGGGACGCTAAGTTCTGCGACGGCATCGCGGGTATCGTAGACCCAACCTTCCGTTGCCCATGTAGAACTCGCGATACGGCCGCCTGGCTTGAGAACGCGGTACAGTTCTACTAATCAATCAGTGGCAGGCCAGAGAACGATGTTTCTCCTTGACAGTTTTGTATCCTTTGACAGTGGACGCTGGCGGCGCACCTACCTGCTAGGCCCGCGTAGGGTTCAGCGACAACCATCAACGCCATGCCAACGACTATGAAGTCAAAGCTGTTCGACTCAAATGGTAAGCTCTGATGTAGTCAGTAAAGAATCCATTGTTACATCAACCGTCCATGTACAAAGAGACTCTAAACTACCCATATTGGGAGGGAGCCTGTCACATACCGCCATATCCGCCTGGACCACCGTCGTATCCGTCCAGCCGTCCTTCCCAACTCGGCCCCTGACATGTTCAATCTGACCACCACTAGAATCAGAGCAAGTCAATCTCACAAGCCCCTTCCCACCTTGCCCTGTTGACTTCAGCATCTCCTGAATGTAGGCCGAGACAACGCCTGCACCGCAGCACATATCAAGCACCTCGATAGGCTCAGTGAGCGAAGCAAACTTGTCCTCTGTCAGACCGCAATAGTTCAGCAGCGGCTGCGTAATCGGAGCAGTGATGTACTCGGTGTTACGGTAGATGTTCCCGACCTTGGGGTTTCGCCAGAACGTGGTGTGGTTAGCCCTGTCTCCCGCGGGGCTCAGGGCCGCGGGGTTGAGGAAGAGTTTGGATTGGCCGGGTGTTCCCTTGCTTGAGTGAGTGTAGGATGCCATGCTGATGGCGCCCAATTTGATGCATCGGACTGCAGTCGGAATGAAATTCAGTTCGAGTGTCTTTGATAGATGTACAGTGGCAAGTAGGAAAGCGCGCAAGTTCTCGTGATAAGACTGGTTCAAAGGGCAACATTTTATATAACTCTTCGTCCGTGCCATTGAGCATTTTTATACATCATTCTGAGGTGTTCAACGGTACCGAGAGCGAAGCTGAAGGGTGATAACGCATTTGAGATGACTTTACATGTATAATGCAAACCCTACCGTTAGAGACAGATGATAGCTCCCACTTTCTGAAACAAGACTGAAGACTGAAAAAGATAGGCGGAACCAAATCCTACTCACAAAGGCAAACTTAGGTCTATTCCATCACGAAGCTAAAGTCCGACGGCCATGCGGCTCGTCAGATCTTGCTCCTGGTCGGGGAGGAATACTGATCCGGCCAGGATACCATTGGTAGCCCAGCGCGGCTTCGTGTGTGCAGATGCTAGGATGAGAATGGGCTGAGGTGACAATATCTTGAGTGCGTTTCCTCTTCCCCTCAACAACTTTCTCACAAGGCAGTACTTATCGCTCCGGGTTGAATTCGCACTTAAACATTCCCTTCCACCCTCTCGGCAACTTCCTTTGATTACCGTCAAGCATGTGCTAGGCCTTAACTTCAATAAGCTATCGGGTTGTGAGAAGCAAGAGCCGAGAAGGCAACCAGCTCACCATGGGGGTAAGGTTTGTTGTTAAGCATGAGAGTTCAAGCTTAAGTGAGGTGGAGTGAAACCCCTGGTGGGATGCTAAAGTTGTTGGGGAGTCGAGGGGTGGGGGACTCTCAAGATCGGTGCGAGGCACTTGGACCCGTCCCGACGGCGTTTCTCTTCATATGAGGCCGCCGATTATCAAGACCCCGCTCCGTGGCCGGTGGTGCTGTGGAGCGTCCCCCGGGCACCATCGCGGATGGTTTCCGGTGAGTTTCAACCTTACTGCTCGTGGTAACGAGCGCGGACATCCCGCGGCGTGTGTCGTGCTTTTGAATATTGCCAAGGCCGGGCGCCAGTCATAGCTATTTTCTCGGGATGACAAGCAAAGAGTTGATAGTATTTCCACAACAGGCTCCCCGATATCCATGCTTGACTTGCTACATTGGCGTGATTGAAGACACGTATATGCACTGAGCGAGGGAGTTGAGTGCTTCCCTAGACACACGAAAAATGTCTTTGATATCTCAGAGCTTTTAATGAGTAATCATCAGTAATACTTCCCGTTGCATGGCCCTGAAATGCCAGCTCAAAGTATGTCGGCAACTCAGTCTCTAGCGACACAAAACTAGTCCGATCAATAACCTCTGTTTTCCAGTCAAAAGAAGGGGCTGACGAGAGTCCTAGGTGTTGTTGGGCTACATTTCCCGCCCTTTCCGATTCTCACGGGAGCTATGCTTGGGGGGTACACAGCTACGCGGGGTTTCCTCATGCGAGAGCACTTCAGCATGAGTTGAGGCACCGTGAACTATGAGTGAGCCCGCACATTTGTTGGAGGCTCGTTTGAGTTGGAGTACCATCTCTCTTGAATAAGGTAAAGTACTTATTAAACACGATGAGATATGAACATAGACGACAAGTCTTGAAAATCCACAAGGCAATAAAATCTCAGCGGTGAGTACGCGTTCTACCTATCGTAGGATGATGCGCGACTCAAGGACGAGCCACGCACCCTGCCTACCTACTTGGTACTTACCAGGCAGCTAGGAACAGCCTCACCAGGAACCCGGCCCCCAGGACTTCGTAGAGAACAAGCACATGATCAACACCCAACTCCGACCCAAAAATAAACCACAATAAATAGAGACAGGAGCTTCTTTCTCTAATGACGTCATATTCCCAAGGCAAGGGCAGGAATAAAAACGTGGCAAGGTAAAGCAAGGAAGGGTAAGGTGAGTTAGACACTAGTCGGGCGGGTAGGCAAGGTCACTCGACACTACCAACCCAAGGCAAAGATACAAGCAAGCCACCTGACACTGTCAGACGGGTTGGGCTGTACCCAAAACGTGAACTTACCGAGAAACCGAGACCGTCACGACACCGACATCACGTTGTCGCGCGAAATGCTTAACGGATCAGATAAACGGGTGCGGAATCGACGTTTTCGATGCGTGCACGCGGTGGTTTCTTCGTTGTGTTTCTTACATTGTTGTCTTTCTTAAACACGCGTATCCCTGGAACATTAGTTATTTGAGGCCATGCGCTGACGGAGAGTCATATTTATCATGGAACAAACGTGTCTGCAGACCGATACATGTAAACGGGAAGACAGAATGATCGCTTATAACTGGGTACGCGCGCGCACGTTCGCACAAGCGAAGGGTGAAGCAGGTCAGGTCAGGTAACTGAGAAAACGGATTAGAACTCATGATACAATTGTATGTACACTTGATGGACATATATACAGCGCCCGCCGTCCCCGGCAGCCCTGCATGCTAGTCCAAGCCTCTTCTACGATCCCTTGCCGCCAAGGCCCGCACGCGTGCGGCGTCGGGCTGCGGCTTCTGAATACGGCACGCTGATTCTTCGGGAGTCCTCCTACTGATACTACTACTGCTAATGCCCTTTGCGGGGCTGGCGTCACGACGGCGTAGGAGATGGGGTATCTTTGGTGAGGATGCGCGGAAAGATTGGGGTATCGAACGGAAAGGAGATTTGCTGTCAAGGTAAGACGCCGCCGTTGTTGTTTCTGGTTTGGGTGTTGGTGTTTCTGAAGACTCCATCACGTCGTCGTAGAGGTCGAAGGGAAGCTGAGTTGTCGGGAACTCTTCTTCGCAGTCGTCCTCTTCAATGGCGCTGTCGGTGTATTCGCTAGATTGCTCCTCCTCCACGGTAGATTCACGCGTCAAACGGTGCTCTTCTAGATCAGAGACCGACGTCGTCAGAGAATCGGGATCTTCAGACTGTGAGGTATCTTCTTCCTCGTCGTCGTCTTCATCATCGAGACACTGAAGCCGCCTCTCTTCGAGTCGGCCGGACTCGGATCCAGAAAAGGATAATGTTCGCGCGGGCGTGAGGTTGTGGTGGTAGCTGTGGTCGTGATCATGGTCGATTGGGGACGACACAGATGTATCGGAGTGCATCGTCATGGAGCGAGGAGACAGAGGGAGATCTGTGGTGATGGCGGAAGAAATAGAGGTCGAAATGTGAAAAGGCTCATGCGTCATAATGGGCTTGTCGTCATCATCATCGTGAAAGAAACAGGGACCGTCGTCGAGGCTGCTGAGGTTGGTGCTCGCGGTGCGAGAGCTGCATCGATCACTGAAGGAGGTACCGGTGGAAGATGCATAGTAGCCTTGCGCGCATGAATAGTCGTCGGGGAGGTAGCTTGAGAACAGTCGCACCAGGGAGTCGAGCGAGCGTGTTCGGAAGAGCTGCAGAGCGTACGACCACTGCGCCGTGCCGACGAGCTTGGGGTTCGCAATGATTTCGACAGCAGCGAGATCAAGGGACATGTTGAGTTCCTTCAAGCGTTGTTCCTTGCGGTCAGCCATGAGGCGATGGAACTCGTCGGCGGTGTCGGCGATGTGGGAGATCTCGCAGACATCATTGTGAAAGGCGTCGGGGTCCTGGATGCTGGAAGGAATCGTGTTGTACTGGTCTTGCAGTTTGGTGGAGAGATCATCTCTCTTCATCCCAAACTTCCAGAAAGGCCAAGCACAACCCGGTTCATCCATGTTAGGGCAAGACCGTACTGAAGAGGATAGTCGACGACGAGAAGTAGTTGTCGATTGGTAGTAGAGGGAGTCGGAGTGGAGAGAAGAGTCGGTTCAGGCGGTTCGGAGGAAGGGAATGAAGGGTGGCTGGTGAGGCCGGTGGCTTCGGTTTTCTCGATGGAAGAAATGGTTGTTTTTTAGTGACGACATGAAGAACATTTAGATGCAACTGCAAAGGGTATCCATTGTGAATATTCAGGTGTCCGTGAGGAGTGAAAGGTGAATGTCGGGGTTGTTGATGGGCTCGTTGGTGATGAGGATGGACGGTTTCAGGGCGTGGGGACACCGAGGAGAGCGGGAATGAGTTGGTCGGGGGGGTGCCCGGACGCAATGTGCGTGAAGCCAGAGTCGGACGAACTTCACGCCGATTCAAAACATCGCCAAAAGTCACGTGTGGCCGGAGAGAATTGCAAAGATGACGGGAAAGTGCAAGGGACCCGGAGACGCTAGCGGCACACCAAGCAGCACTAGCGCCGACAGGAGGCCCTACGACTAGGGGGGTATCCCTGCTGTGTCCGACAAAATCGGAACACGAGGGCAGGGCTGTCCTGGCCTTCTCAGACTCCGCCACTCTAGCGAGCCAATGGTAGAAGAGGGAATGATGCAGAGTAGCATGGTATCTTCAGTCAGAACCAATGGAAACGCTTACTAGAGCTGCAAGCGTCTGAGCGGGTCCACTCACGCAAGCCACGAGACGATATTCTGGGTTGGCCCGGGCGCAGGCAGTGAACCACAGCCAGGCTCTGCTCTCTCTCACTCTCTCACTCACTTTTCCCGCACTCTCCATCTGGCTCGGAGCGTGAATGTGAGTCTTTCAGTTGGGTTCTCAATTTCCATTTCGGTGGCGACAGACAGCCTGCTTCCGCAACAGCGGGAGGATGATGGAAAAGGAAGAAGAGTTGGTTGGGCGGAGTTGACAAGAGGCGGCGACACAAGTCCAACAGGATGGCTCAGTCATCAAGCCTCGCTTCCACAGCCAACCACCGAGTGACTCGCTCATTGTTGGCCGTTCTCACTCACCCGAGGCACATTTCGACTCATCAAGATTCATCGAAACCCACTCATTTCGCAGTGTCATTGTCTCATCCCGACTTGCGATATTCAATACTATCATGGCCTGCGACCTGTCTTCAGTCAGTCTGACACCTCAGTCCGGATCTCCCGACAAACTGCTTCCTCATAAGAAACCTCTTCCGCACCTGTCCCAGTCACGGCCGGGCCGCTGTCTCTGTTTCTCCAGTTCTCAACTCATTCGCCTTGACGCGTGAATACGGACAGGTCAAGTGACTTTATCCCGTTCATCCTCATTGTGTCAGGTTATGGTCAACTGTCAGGGGCCTGGCGGGCACTGCGAGACCTGCAGACCATCGTCTCACTCACAGTGATCGATCCTCCTCAGTGTGCGCCGTTCGGACCGTTGAATGAGAGGCGCTGTTGTGGCTGAGAGATAGTCGACGTTCCGGTTTGGCTTGATGAGCGACGAAGCGCTGAAGGCTCTCGTTCGATGAAGCTAATGTCACTTCCCACATTAGGTCTGCCGCTGGGATACCTCTGCCCCTCTGTTGACCAGGGCTGACGCTGGGTCAGATCTCAAATGGGAACGATCTCTCCCCTCTGGGCCTAGAGCGCCATGCCTGGTTGGAAGCCCTGCAGCCCAGCCAGCCCATCATTTCAGTCGATTTTCCTCTTCCCCTCACATCTTCTCCAAGACCAAGGCCAACCGGCCCTACTACGTAGGCACCAGTCTCGTTCCACAGGGTTCGATGACTCTTCAAAACCTAGGGATATGCGCGCGTTCCAAAATCATTTCCGTACTCAGTGAGTGTGTTTCGTCCTTAGTTGCGGCCACACACAAAGATATCGCTGAATGTGCTGACACTGAGAGGATCTCACTCAAACACCCAAGTTGCTGCTAGAGCAGCGTAATCTTACAATTAGTATCTTTGCCCTGCTGGTCGGCCGATAAACTACTTGAGGCTGAGACTCCATCAGCAGGCCCTTCCATAAGGTCCCAAGGTCCCTCCCCCCGTCAGCTCAAGTCAGCTCAACCCCGTTCACTCCCCGTTTATCCCGTTCCCCGCCGTCGTCTGCTCTTCAGTTGACATTGGGCTCATCTGTCCATTTGTTCATCTGACGTCGAGTTCTGTCCGTCTGCCCTTCTCCAACACCCCGACAGAACAGCTTGTTGGCAGTGCTCAGGAGGCTCATTAATGCCGTGCTGTTCCTGCATCTGTACCTGGCAGAGAAACTGTTTCTCTCCTCCTGTTTCTTTTTCCTTTTCCCCATTCATAAATCACGCCTCGGCCAACCTACAGACCGCTGCGCTCTGAACCCTGCCCATCGCAAAAGATCTGACCACGCTCACCCTGCCGCGCACCATCTCACTCTTACTCAACTCGCCTGTCCACCTGGCCATACCAGGATAGACAACATCTTACCTCACACCAAACCTACGTGTCCAGGCCAACCCATCCCGGCCAGACTCACTCACCTCATTGCCACTGCGACGACAACGACGACTCACCTCTCACCCCACGACCCGCTGTCCGGAGTGCCTGGCGTGGTTCCAGAGTCCATCTCCCCGTAAGGTATCCGTAGCTGCCGAGCCGCCATCGCAAATCGAACCGCGCATGGGCCACGGGAGGCTAGGCAACATCGTCATCCCTTCCCTCGCTTGATGGGAGACCGCCGGATCCGCGGCTCGGAGGAGCCGTCGGAAGAAAAGACAGAACCGTTCTCTCAATCTGAAATCGATGCCCGCATGAGAAACATCCGCGTAGAGGAACCCTTTGACCTCATCTCGGGCGACCCCGTGCCGCTAGACAAGCTCCGTGTTGAGGAGCACCACCACAAGCAGGGCATCCGCATCCTCGTCCGACCCCTTACTCGGAGCCGCTCGGTGAGCCCGGGTAACTACAACTGCCAGTGGCTCGCTCTCCGCGCCGAGGTTGCTTCTGAGCAGGAACCTCAACACAAGGTGCTCGCCGTCTCCCAGACGTCCCGGGACATAAAGTTCTCCGTGCGTATCCCGCCGGAGCGGTTGGACGACAACACGCCCCGCCCACCGCTGTGGTGTGAGCTTTACTATGATCCGACGAGCGATAACCAAATCCTTCTGAACAGATCCGAGGTGCCCATTTCATTGACGAGGATATCCGACGGTCCAGGTTCTTGCGCCAGCTGGGGGGTCAATCCGGGAGCCCCCAAGGCGCTGTCACCAGGAACATGGAGGATAAACGTTCGCGATGTTGAAGTGCTCGACTTTAGGATCCTGGAGAAGCGGCCCGCCTACTTCAAACATGCCGACTCGGACCTCAAAGACGAACTCCCCTCAAGCTCAAACTCGGATGCCCTCAACGCCTCTGGTAAGCGGTCATTCACCGCCGATGATGGTGAGCCACGGTCCGAGAAGAAGGCTCGCACGACGGAGGAGGCCGGCATAGTGAAGAAGGAAAAGGAAGACGGCGTCATCATGTTCCTCAGACCACAAGCACAACCACTCGTATTCCCCTTGCCCACAGAAGCCAAGGGCAGAGAACTTGTGGCGACAAACGGCCACGCCCTTTTGGACATGCAAAAGGACGAGACGGTCGTCATCCCCGGCGGCTGCGAGATCGACGAGTACACAGTCTCCAAGCGCGACCAAATCGCCTCCACCGCCCTCTCCTCCGTCTTCACTGCAGAGCACTCCAACGTTCCAGACGGCATCGTCACTGTCAAAGTCCTGAAGACCCGCACTGCCAACGCAAACGCCAACACCGCCTCGAAGCCCCAGGACAACAACGAGCGTAACGTGATCCGTCAGGCCGACATGTGGCTCCGCGAGTACCAGTCCCAAGACGACCTCCGCCACGAGTCCATCGTCAAGCTCTACGGCGGCGACGCCCGCTACCTCTCCCTTTACATGGAACACGTCGACGCAAAGGACCTCAGTGCAAAGGGCGTCTGGCGCTCCCAGCTCGACCACAGCTTCCTCGGCGACCGCACTGACGCCTTTGCCATCGCGCGCGACATCAGCGGCGCACTGCACTATCTGCACAGCAAGAACCTGGTCCACAACGATATCAAGCCCGCCAACATCCTCTACTCGCCCTCCCGCGGCGCCGTGCTTTGTGACTTCGGCCTGTCGACGCACACCAGCGGGCCCGTGACGACGGGAGGGACGCCGTACTACATCCCGCCCGAGTTCATCGGCAAGAAGCTCCGCGGCCCGCCGTCGGATGTCTGGGCGCTCGGCGTGACGATGCTCTACGTCCTCGGCAAGATTCCCTTCCCGGACGCACGCTCACGGAAGCAGGCTAAACAGACGGCGCTGTACTGGATGATTGCCGACGTGAATCGACCTCCGCCCCCGCCGAACCCGCAGCAGAGGGGCCCCGCTCAGCCTTGCCCTGCTGTGGATCAGATGTACAGATGGCTGAGCGAGGTTGCGGTGGCGAGGGAGAAGCTGTACCCGCGCGACAAGCTTGAGCGGCTTGTTTCCGATATGTTGATACCCGCGCCGACACAGCGGATCACCATGGCCCGCGTTGTGAGAGAGCTGTATGTCATGGAACAGCAGGCTCTCGTGAAGAGGTGATCGGTTGCGCTCACCAATACCCTTTTCTCATGTTTTGGCTTGGATTTAATCTGGATTATACGTTGTCGTTTTGGTCGAGATAGACGCCACTGCCCCGCCGGTGCGCATGAAGCTGCATGATGTTTGCGAGAGATACCACTGATGTTGAGAAAGTAGCATGCATGGTTTTTGAGTAAGTGCTTTTTGATTGGTTTTGGGGATTCACGCCGACCTCGTTCAGTAATATTGACGCAGGTCAGGCCGCATTGCATTTGGTCATATTTGGACACGGTTCGCATCTCACATATACACATACATATAACTGAGCATAGCATCTTTTGAGAAATTTCCTTTTCATTATCATATCGGTCATCCAGAGGATGAACTGGTATCAAGCATTCATGTACATTAGAAGCACGAACGCATTTCTCATGCTGTCCCCTCTTCCGTGATAGATGTCTTAAGACACCTTAAGCTCCCGTCACACCTTTTCCCTCTGGATGTTGTCTTACAGACTCACGCCAAAGACAAATGCCATGCTGAGACCAACGACCGATGAGAGGGCGAGCATGTGGGCTCCGTTGCCTGCCGCGCCGCTGGAACCGCTGCCTGAGGTAGAGTTGCCCGTGCTGTTCCCGCTGGTGCTGTTGGTTCCGTTGGCGCTCTGCTCCTTGATGGTGTGGACCGTTACGCCCTCCGTCTTGCACTGATCCGAGGGGAGAGTGGTGGCGTTGGAAGTGAAGCGGATGTCGGCGCACTACATCGTCCATCTCGTTAGCATCCTCTCCTTACAACGTTTCTTTCAACAAGCATCCACAGTACTTGATCAAAGAAGATAGTAGAACATACGTTGTAGAGTCCAGACCCAGACTCTCCGACAGTAACAACCTGGATACTTCCCCTCTGACCGTCCTTTGCGGGCGTTGGCAGCGCAAGCTTCTCCACGCAGAGGGTGCCGGAGCCGGTGGCGTTCCAGAACTGCGGGGTGAGGGTGATGTTATGCGTCGTGACATTGCCGCCGGACTCCAGGCCGAGGTTGATGAAGACGTAGGTCCAGTCGTGGTGCAGGTCGAGCTCGATGGAGCCGCCGTCAAGGGGCCAGTCTGTGACGTTGCCTCTTCCGTAAGGGACTCCGGCACCTGGTGAGGAGGTCAGCTTGTGTCACTTGTCGCACTCGAGTTACGGGGAGACGAAGGCAAGAGTGACTGGGAAAAGAGGGGAACTGTACAGGGGTAAGTCCACTGGGAGTAACCCGTCAGGTTCGTTCCGCTGAGGGTATCAGCGCGCCATGAAGGGTAGGCGAGGCCAAAGTGAGCGGACGCAAAATTAGCGGCGCCGAGGGCGAGCAGGAGGGTCTTGGGGGCCATGATTGCAAGTGGTATCAGATCGACAGAGCTTCTAACTTTGTACAGCGGGTCAGATGGAGAGATCAACGATGGAAGGGAACTGCCAAGAAGATGAAGAAGAGGATGGCTGGAGGTACCATAGCTTGACTTCTGTGAGGCAAGCATTTATATAAACAAATCAACCTCCGCACGTAACACCTGCAGCATACCTTAAATGGGTAGCTTATCCTTACTTTTGGGATGTCACGTAGACAGGGATCTGAGCTGTAAGCATCGTGGCAGGTAGACTAAGGCAGGCCAGCTTCCGCGCGAAGAAAACTCCCTCACACGCCACAGTGAGAGCGGCCTAGACTTCTTACGGCGCTACCCTGTGGTGCGGCCTCAAGGGAAATAGCCCGCTGGCGGATATACTGTGAAATAACAGCAGCATATCGAGGCCTCGGGCTGTCCTCATGGCGACAGGGAATGGAAAAGACAAAAGCCTCGGACTGAAAGACCGAGAGGCGAGCAGTTCCGCAACGGGGAAGTACACCAATGGAGGGCACCAACTGAGCAAGTTTATTTTCACTTAGGCAAGGTACCTGAGTCTAGCGAGCATTTGGCTGGTCTTTGAGCGAGATTGCCAAAGAGCCAAACAGGCGGCCCAGACGTTTCCTTCGTGAAAAACGGCCGTTTGGCTGACTTGAGGTTGGGCGAGAGGCTCAAGATGGGAATGGTCCCCTTGTTCAACCGGCGAATCAGAGTTGGTGGATGGCGGGGGCGGGGGAGCGGCGGGCGCTAGCGCGGATGCAAGTATCTTGCTCAAACTCACGCACTCTCTCCCGCGGTTGCAGCTCCCGAATGGGCTTCCTCAATGCTGGGGAGATGACATGTACTGATTGGCTTAAAGACGTGAAGACCGACGGTGGTTGTGCCGGCTGGAATGAGCTGGATTGTTTGTTGTCGGGACATTTCATTGTCTGAGGCGGTCTGTCAGCTGCTCTGGAGTTGATTTGGTAGCTGGAGTTGGATATCACGTTGGCGTAACTTACCAACGTCTCTCGATTGCTTGGTCCAAAGCATCTCGAAAGATGCTGGCGCTGCTTTCACATTATGGAACAAGATGTAAGAACGTTGACAGCGACTCGAGATGCAGCTGGCAGGTTGGTTAAGGGGATGTTGGATGATGCTCAGAATATCGCAATAAACACCAGAGTTTAAGACCGACAAAATTCGACATGGCAAAATGACGCACTCGCAAACGATTCGCAAGTCATTTTTAGGTTCAAGACGATTCGGAGAATAGGCGTAGACTACTAAGGTAGCATCGTATATGCAATACATTATATATTCTATCCTTTAACCTTCAAATGTACCAAGAGATAATGCCTCGGCGCAATGATGTCAATGTTTTACAACATCAAGTCATGAAATATCTACTATAAGAAGAGTTTACGATGGTGAGTGTGCAGCCGATTCAAGACCAACTTTGCTATAACTTGGGAAGCTGGTTGAGAGACCACAACCCAGTCTCATCGGTGTACTGCTCCCCACCGACAAAACCCCCAGAAACAGGCCCTCTCCCAGCCTGCCAGAAAGGAATCGTGACAAAGATATCCTTACTTGTAATATTCGCCACAAAGACCCCAACATCCCCCAAGTCCCACCGCATAATCATCCCAGCAGGCGCTGGCGTCCCAGGCACAAGTGGCCAAATCTGCCCCTCACCCCATCCCAGCGTGTTATTCACGCGGTCCACGCAACGCGACGCAATCACGTGGCCGTCCTCGTAGGTCGCGAGGTACTCGGAGCTGATCTCGGTGCCGTCCTGTGCGTGCGAGTGCCACCAGACGACGGCATATGGACCCAGACGGGCATGGCCCCAGAAGGCGGCTTGAATCGCTTCCTGGAAGGGACGGTCGACCCAGGTCTTGTCGTGGTAGCCGTAACCGGAGAAGGACATCGCCGTGTCGCCGAGCTTGAGGTCGACTGTTGCTTCGGCGTCGGGAAGGGCGTTGGCCCAGGCTACGCCTTCGACGTTTTTCTCATTTACGCCAGCTGCGTCGGTGCCGCAGGTGTAGTGGGGGGCGACGGTCTAGAAACAGCCAGTATGTCAGTCTTCCGGCCATCCGATTTGGTAGTAGACTTGTACTCACGTTGCCTCGCAAGATAAGACTTCCATAGATGCCAGTCTCGGGAGAGTTGATGGTCACATTATAGACCGGCCTCGGCTGCAGCAAGCTCGAGCCCGACCAGCTGACCTCGCTGCCGCCGAAAAAGTCGACGCGCATGCTCTTGTCCGCCCGCTCGGTGATGTTGGCGTACTCGGAGTTGACTCCGTAGCTGAAGGCCGTTCCGTTCGCGAAGGATCCGAACAGGGATACGTGGTACTGTGTGGTGCCTACATCTGCGCCGTTATCGGTCGGTCTCTGGATCTCAAAGTTGAAGACGACGGTCTCGTTGGTCGAAGGGTTCATCGCGTCAAAGTACCATCTGTGGAGACCTTGTGTCAATCACATATATGGCAGGATGCAGCAGGGGGGTTAGCTGCACGTAGGGTCTGATGACGTACGAGTCAAAGGTAGTTGCGTTCGGGCCCGGGTCGATCTTGAAGAAGTCTGCTTCACCGAGAGCTTCTGTGGTGAACTGGACCTTAGTTGTGCCATTATATAAGTCTTTGCCAAGCTGGATGACACGATCTCCGGTGCTTGTCTCGGCAGAGCAGGTAGATGCCGAAACGGCTACAGCAGCCAGCAGACAAGCTTTAATTTGCTTCATGGTCGGTTGTAATTGAAGATTGTGCGTGTTAAGATAGGGACTCTTGAGACAATCGACTTCTTCGTAGGTCAGCCTGGATGTTTCGAGGATCGCTGCATGTTGGCTTATATAGAGCAGAAAAGACTGCCATCATTTAGAACTCTGCTGCGCCGAGAACAGGGGACACTCGACTCAAGATGCTCTCGCTATTTCCCCACTGAACATAGCCGCAACCCTTCATTAGAGGCTACTGAAGCCGACCAAGCTCCCCTGACATCGCATCGCAGAACGAATCAGCCGAACGCTCCGGTGCGGAAGCCGCATCGAAAAACACTCATGTGCTCATGATTCCTACGTCTTTCTACGGCCACAAGATATTGCAGCGTCGAAAGGTCTGTGGATTACAACATCAACTTCGGTCTCGGTTCATCCCGTCATTCGACTCGCAGCTCGGTTTCGGTTTCAACGGTGGTGTTCGCTTGAGGGAGTCTGTAGTTCGTCATTTCCCGTTTGTCATGCCCATGTTGCCAAAGGAGCCCGAAGGACCCCGAGCGCCGCAAGTTCCTATCTCCGGATGGAACCTCATTACGTGAGAGGTCGGCAATGTGTCCGTCGGCGTCGGTCGAGCAGCAGCCTCCGGATCCGGGGCCAGGCTGTTTCTCCAGCCGCCCGGGTACCGCTCCGGAATTTCTCCACTCCTCGGTGTAGACGTCATCGTTGACTATGGTCACTCCAACCGCCAAGATCGGAAGCAAGGAAGCTGAGCTTTGACGAAACAAAGTTTGGCCCAGCCGAGTCTATCTCGACCTCACTCGAAAACACTCTACCACACCTCCAGTCTGCACTCACGAAGCTCGCGGCTTTCGTGAGAAGACGCGATTTCCGCGATCAATCCAGCATCCGCAGAAAACAAGGTGCGCAAAATCGCTACGAGAAATCACCAGCTGATCAAGCTTAATCAGCGTCGATGGTTTAGTGGTAAAATTCTCCGTTGCCATCCAGCAGCGTCGGGGAGCCGGGGGTTCGATTCCCCCTCGACGCAACTCTTTTGTTCCGCGGAACAAATCCGTCTCCTTTGGGGTAGTACCTGCCGCCGCTGTTGCCACTGTTGCTTCTGGTAGTCCCAGTGACGTTGCTGGACTGTCGACGCACTTCGCCCATGTTGTCTGTCCTATTAATACTCAATCGGCGCCTCCAAATAATTTTTTGCGATGGAAACCAGTTAATGGGACACAACAACGCCAGATTCAGTGTGGCATCGGACCGAATGGCATTGAAATAGTTATCGTATTTCCCCGGACTGGGATAATTGGCTTCTTGAACAAGACCAGCCTTGGCGGTTAATTGTAAGACTATAAGATCTGGGGAGACTTCGTAAGCGTCTGAATAAAGCATTGAAATACGGGTTAGCGTAACATCGTATCAGATCGTTGTACTGCGCCGCGGTGGCATTCGCGAACGTGTACGAGCTATGGTGTCGTCGGCGTGGATGGATGGCATCGTGCGATGAGACGATATCCTTTAGCTGCGACGATGCAAACGATGCGACAATTGGTGCCAAAATCACGGCAGTCAAAGCAAAGATATCTTGCCCGATTGACTCAACGTAAGGCGACCAATAATTATCGACGAATTGAGACCAAAAGAAGGGTCACCGAAGATGTTGCATCATATGTGCCCTGATTTTCAGTGTTGAGAAATGGGCAACGGCGCGATTGGCATGAAATGGACGGGGAAAGTTGCGGCGGCCTCAAGTCACTCAGTATCTTTTCTCGCGCCATGTGGGGCTTTGTTCGAAGCGAGCGAGCCAATGGATCCACCCAGAGAAATCCGCCCACCGTTCAGCCCCGTCGCACCCGCATGGGTACATTGATGCTGACCATTACGATGCTGAACCAAAGTTCTTTTCATTTAGCGACACCATATACCTGTGTGATATCTTTGGCAATGTGTTGTGTTGCGATATAAAACAGTTAAAAGCTATCTCAATTTTCAAGTAGATTTATAGCTCACATGTGAAGCATATCGGGTGGTGATGTATGCTGCAGTTCTAACATTTAATCCGCGTTGCATGTCTCGCAGATTGAGTATCCCTGCTTGCGATCAACGCACGGGCCACTGAGGCCAAAATCGCTGCGCCTTGGGAACTCGGCACAGGCAACCACTCAGAAGAAGCGGGCCTGAGTCACTGAGGACTTCAAATCCCCAGGCATCCCTCGCGCATTTCGACTGCTGGACCTCTCTTCCTTCCTCATCCGCTCCGAATACCTTCAATCTCTACCTACCTCTTCTTACCTTACCCTTACCACCTCACCATTGATCGCATCTAACCCAGCCGATTGATACAAGCTTTCAAGCTACCAAGCTTACCCCACGCCCCTGCGACTACTGCGAGATGCTCTAGTTGAATCAACGATCCACCCCGCAGCCAATATGGCTTCTTACGCTGATCCACCGGTCCAAGACCGCTGGGACTCGCACGATTTCGATGGCGACCCTGATCGCTATCTATGCCTTTACAACATGCCAGACGAATTTGACTTGGATGCTTGGGCGACTCCTGATCCTCGGGTCACGACTATGGTCGACATGGGAGACGCCTTTGCTTCGGAGATGGAACTGCACCGTTCCACCCTGAACCCAGTCAAATTCGAGAAAACGGAGTCCCCTTTTGATGGAGGCAGCTCCGACGATGGAGGATATCCACTACCACGTTTGTTGACGTTCAGAGAACGCCGACGCCTACCTGTGCAGTTGTTACTTCGCAAGGTTAGTTAACGACTGAATACAAGACTCTTCTCTCATGACGAGAGGCTAACACACAAACCTAGTCCCGCCATGCACCTATTGCTTGTGGTAAATGCCGCGAAGACATGATTGCTTCTTGTTCCCTCTCCTCCCGGGATAAATTGGCGAGCGTCCGGCTTTCGGACCTTGCAACTATGGAGGACATTTGCGTCCTAGATTTCGTTACCCCAGTCCCGGTATCCCCAGACGATGGCCAAACGGCACATCTGGACATTCCGGATACATGCCGACAGGTCTCCTTTGGGAAACTCAACGGCGTGATGCAGTTGTTGTCTGTTGCTGTCTAATATTGCGAGGATGATGTTGGTTATTCGCACCGGTAAGCTCGCCGACGGCGCGTCTACGCTTGCTCTCGCGACTTGCCTCTAACGCTTACCCCCAGGTTGGCCAAGGACCTGAGTACGTCGTAAAACTTCTCGATCGGCCATCTGAACTTGATAGCGCCCGTCCACAAGAATTCACACAAACGCAACCGTTCGTAAACCAGCTAGCTCAGCAAATCGCCGAGTCAACCACCCTTTACCAATACGACCCTTACTACCAGCAACCTTCAACTCCTGAAACGGAGTTCTACGACCTGTCTGCTGCAACGAATATCGTTGGCAGACTTCCAAGCGAGAACACTACACACCACCCCGGGTTCCCCCCTTCAGTCGCAGTTATGGCGGTCACTACCACAGGCTGGCCCTACGGGGCCCAGCCGGTACGTGCTGCACCCGATGCCATGAACGACAGCATGTATCAAAACTCGCCTTTCTCCGAGCTCTTTGAGCTTTCGGAAGAGGGCGACGATTGGGCAATGCTCATGCAGCAGGACATGCTCGCTACGGGCGACTACGACATGACCACCTTCGACCCTTCCACCATGGAACCAACTTACCAAACCACCCACTCTCCTCAGGAAATCTTTAACGACCCCGCCGTCCAGTTCGATGTCGCGCAGAGCCTAGGCCCCAACTTCTTTGACTTTAACAGCCCTCTGCCCGACCTCTCTACCTCTGGCTACCTCTCTGGCGACCAGGTTTCCTCCTATTTGGGCAGCACGAACACCTCCCCCTTCGAGCCTGTCCTCGACTTCTTCCCCGAAACCGACTCATTCTCCATGTTCCCGGCAAGCACCGACGGCTCGCCCCTCGACACAACTTTCTCCTCCCCCGGATCAGACAGCGCAAACGCCCCTTCCAGCTCCTCCCACCCATACAGCTGCACCACCGACGGCTGCACAAAGACCTTTGCAAAGGAGGCTCAGCTGAAGCAGCACCAGCGCGTCCATCGCAAGGCCCTTGTCTGCACCATCTGCCGCGCCGAGCACCGCCACGAGCACAAGTTCGCTCAAGTGCGGGACCTAGAGCGGCACATGCAGGCGCGCCACAAGGACGTCGCTGAGAAGAATAACGTGCGCTCCGAGATCCGCCAGTGCCCGCACCAGGGGTGCGAACACCAGGGGAGGCGGGACAATGTGTCGAGGCACCACAAGAGTAAGCACGGTAAGGAACTCAAGTGGAAGAGGGGTGTCCCTCACGTGGTGGGTTGAGTTTCGCTCCTCAACCGGGTTTGATGTTCTCAACCCCAAAAAATATGACACGAGCGTTGTGAGTTCTTGGCGTTTATCTACTCCCTTTTGCATTTATTTCCTATCTGTTCGGTTTGGGATCTCGGTAGTCTAGCATTGCATTTAGACAATAACAAATCCTTAAAACATAACTTGTTAGTGCCACTTAGAAACGTGATCAGGAAGTATGTGGCTCATTTGGAAATAATCGCTTTCTTGGCAGTAGTCACCAAGAGCGACCGCACGTGCACCGATTGCTTGAAGACCGATGCCGAACATCCCCATAATAACTATCCGCAATATCTCCACAAATCCCGACCGTCTCGACGAATTCGCCCCGAGCCGTGTCCGGCGTTTGTACTAACTTTAAGAATCCACGCTACTGCCACTTAATTCATGAGTCGGGATGCAAGAGGGATTCCGAGTAGTGCTAGGTGCTCGCATGGGATCTTCTTTTGCGGTACTAATGAGAAAATCTTGACTGCCAGTGATGGTCCTTCGTACATGTAACATCGTCACAGTTTTCCCCAACGCAAAAGTGTAGATGACGTGAATTAGTACAAACAACACTCATAACATGTATGCCTTGCACAACCCTCTTGCGCCTCGCTTCGAACCCAACCCTTCAACGCCTTCCTTATTTAAGGGGTACTAGGCCTCTAATCTGGCCGCCGATACCACTCATAGACTCATTCATCCATTCCAGGCCATAATTGCAACCTAACCGCAGGAGGCCTCAGACATGAACCGACTGTGCCGCAAAAACGAGTTTGGTCTCTTGCGACCTGACCGTTCCAACACGAGATACGTATCAACCAACAGAAATATCTCGACCAAGTGCCGGACCAACTTGACCGGAACTGGGTTCCATCCTATCAATGACTCTGAAGATTGACGTGATGGATGCAGTGATCCTTGCCAGCTGAGTCCAAGGTTGGTTTGGTCTTCTGCAAGTTACGCGCCGAGTGAGGTTTTGGTGTGGCTCAACTTTGACATGACTTTTTTAATTCCATCGATTCATTTTTTTCCAACACTTTCGATCGTTCAAAGATTGCGCTGGGCAAATTTTTGGTGTGGCTCAACTGTAATAAGAATTTTTGATTTTGCAGATCTCATTTTCCCATCACATTTGATCACTCTAATTATGGCACCAAATTTATTCTCTTCGCTCTGTGTCTCTCACTGCGATCCTCTCATTGATTCTGCCCACTTCATTTGTTTTTACGCGCTGAGCAAACTTCTCATTCCTCTGAGTTGGACATGCCTATGATTTGGTGATTTTGTCGCTTGCACATCTCCAACACTTTTGACCTTTCTCGCCCTACGCCAATTTGATCCTTTTCGTTCCGTTCCTCTCGTTCTGCTCCTCTGAATCATCACACCTTTTTCACTCCTTTTCTCTATGGCCGTCACCCGATCTATTCCAACCTTTGCGCACACTTCATCCTGCTCACTTGATTCCCGCCATTTCACTTGCTCGACTGTTGGCAACATTTCAGGAATTTCACTCATTTCGCATTTTTCAGTCGTTTCACTCTATCTTGATTGTTTTACTCCGTTCAACTGTCAGCCAATTTTACTCCATTGGCACTTTCACACATCTTACCTACCTCGCACGATTCACTGTTTCCAGCTCTTGTGCTCATTTCAGCCGTAATGCCCATCCCGCCATCTTTACTCCTTTCCCACAATTGTACTCTTTCAAACTTTTTTGGCCTTTTCCCTCAGTTCAATTGTTTCACTCCTTGAGTCTTTTTAAACACTTCACCATTCTCGATCTTTCCGTTCTATCTGGCCCTTTCATCGCTTTTGGCTCTACAGCCACTTTACTTTTTCTGATTACCACTTTCACCTTTCCTAGTCTTCTCAACTTTCACACTGATTCACGCCTATTTTGCACATGTCACAAGAACCACCACCACATTCTCTTAGCCAAAAGCCCACTTTCGAGCAGCACACGTTTCAATTTTCCTAGCTCTTATATCATTTTCTACTATTGCATTTTGATTTCGTCTCTCTAAGTTTTGCACGCATTTATACCAAGTTCAACATATTTCACTACACTCCACCCCGTTTGAAACCGTGTCATACGTTCCGCCAACTTCATTCATTCCACCCTTTTCACAATCTTCAGCCCATCTATCTTCAAAATCTCATTCTTTGCTACTGGCTCATTCCCTTCAACCCTTCCATCGCCAGCGTCTCAGCTCTGTCACTCCTACCACCCTTCTGCCTAATCGCTGAAGCAGAGTGGTCAGGCAGAATCAAGGATCGAGCGAGCCCCGAGTCACAAGCCCCACACCCCTGTCGCCTTGAGAAGTATATAATGGGGGGCAGTTCTCCCTTCATTCCGTCAAAAGAGAAAGCAGCGCTGCAGCTGGCGGAACATGTGGTCTTACTGAATTGACCCATGCTCTCAGCTCGTGTTCTGTATCTTATGTTGGAACGACTCTCTACTTGAGCTTTTTGCTTGTCATTACCAAGTGTTTTCTTCACTTGGTAGCCATGTCGTCTTCCATCAATCCAACGTCCATTCCATCCGTCTCTGCTCTGCGGCATCAGCTCGGATATGGCGACTCTGACCCGTCGAGTTGTCAGTCAAAGTTATTCCAAGACAGCGTCCGGGCTTTCCGCAAGACCTTTAAGACCAGACAAGGCTATGAAGGCAGTGCGATGTACGAGTGGAAGTCTCCAGAGCATCAAAGTGCTCTTGAGGAGATGGCCCATGAATTTCTCGACCGTGACGGAAACGGAGCTCGACTTTGGCCGGATGAACATGCCCAAGGCAGTGTTAGGAAGCTCAAGTATTCCCGTCATGGCACGAAGTAAGTAATAACGGCAATCCCGTCTCTTTAAGAAAGAAAATTGGCTGATAAGTTCATGTCTCATAGAATCAAGCGAATCCTGAAGCAGCTCTTTTGGAGAATGAACCTGCAGCAGCACCGCAATGGCAAATACAGAAAGAACAAGGTGAAGACGGGCAACGTCCACACACGCACTCTTGATGGGAGAGGTAGTCACGAGAACCCCATCGATGTAGATGAGATTGAGGAGTCACTCGAGAACTCTAGTGCGGTTGGAATGCCTTCCACCTCAAGGTGAGCGATCGGCATCCCGCACATACTGAGAGTATTCTCCTTACATTTGATGACGTAGCTCGACCAAGACAGATAAGGCGGCTGCTCCTTCAAAAATTGTCGACCCATACGAATTAGACTCTACCTCGGAAGAGGTTCAAGGACTATTGCAATTGCAAAGGGGGGTTGCCACAGACTTCCAGCGCGAACCCGAAGGTCATGGCCAAGAAGTCGAGAATAATTCCGTAAGCGAAATTCGTTATGTAGAATTGCCACGTAGTGTGATTCTAATACGGGATACTTGATAGAACGATCCCTACAACCTCACTTCCTCGACTGGCCCTATGGAAGATCGTCAATTGGCGCCCTATGCTGAAATGAACCCTTCCGAGCCTCCTCCCAAGCGTCCGAGGGTTGACACTATGCAGTCTCTCCATCAGACATCGAAGAAGAAGCGAGATGAGGCTCCGGTCGATCCCCAAACAAGTCTGACGTCGCCGCGCAAGCGCAATGCGCCTCAACGCGATGGGATTCTAACAGGCGAACGACTGTCTGAGGCCTTGCAGGCAATGGATAAGGACTCCCCTCCGGAGATGAACGCCGGCACCATGTCATCTGGAGCCCACCTAGAAGTTCCTGGCGGCTCTGTCACTGGTGGCCAAGCGGAGTCGGATCTACACAAGGGGGAAGCCAATGCGGAGGATGTCGAAGACAGAGAAGATTCTGTTGACGCATTCATTGATGAAGCGACCAAGCAACTGTACGTCGAAACTGATACGCGTTCAATTCAGCAAGATGAGGTTATCAGCAGCACCGAAGCATCAGCGCCAGTTGACACCTCGTGCCCAACGAGCCCTACTATGGAACACAGGAAGACAGTCTCTTTCTTGGTGGACATGAGACGTTCACAGACAATGGCTGTAGAGCCAATCGAAAATGACGGCTCATCTCAGACCGCACCGTTGCGTCAAGCGCGAGTCAAATTCGTATATCGCATCATCACTCGTTCCCCGACTCGCCGGAGCTGCATCTGGAAGCCCAGAGGAAGCTTCCGGACCAAGACGCTAGCCGAACTAGAAAATGAGCTTCCTCTGGAGTTTGAGCGATCCGAGCTCAAGTACCTCCTTATTCGACTGGAAGCTCGAGACACTCATGCGGATCAGATAATTCCCTGTGGAAGAGAAGACGAATTCGATGCTCTGAAACGACATCTTGTAGACTTCATTCGACATTGCGTTGTAGAATCGCTCCCTGGAGAGGAGGTCTCTGTCTTTATTGACATTGAGCCATTGTCTACTCTGGATTCGATGGAGAAATCCTCGGAAGTAGAGCATATTATGTTTGATTGGTGACGGATCTCGATTTGAGCTAGCCTTTGTAGCGTTGCGGCCTCTTGTTTTCCTTGCGTACTAACTTGCGACGAATGATGAAGTTCCTTGGACAGGGTAGGATTGGTTGTGATTGCAACAATTCAGGACATAGGGAATGGCCAAATTGCAGATTGTGGAAATACACTCTCTTGAATGACCTGGTAGCGAAATACAGAAAGACTCAAGAACCTCTCTGCAAACTCCATGCCCAAACTTGGCCATGTGGTTTTAACACACGATTGATGCATCTAGATGCGTAAAACGCTGGCATTCGAACATCGCCAATCTCCCGCCGGCACGTAAGCCTCCACTACCGTTGTGCACAAGAGGCCATTAACTACCACGTAAACACATGTACCAAGTAAGATACAATGGCGCTGTGATTAAGGGGGCATCGTACCTATCGATGGGCAGTAACATAAGGCTTGTCAGGGTTTCCACGTATCAGACAACGACATCATGTCAATGCACAGACTTCATGTCGAAACATCAATATCATAAGGTAGCTCACTCCCATTCAGGCGTTATCTCAGGGGCTACAGGGCCTAGCCCAGGCGGAATGAGCATTTCCAGGCTTTATTCTAGCGCCCGCTCTGGGCGCATCGCCTAGCGACCTATAGCTGAGTCAACCCACGAAGTAGTTCATCCCTAGTACTTCGCAGGACACGATCGACCTTCTCCACGCTGTAAAATGCCTCATTGTAGCACACACTAAAGGTGAGCTTCCCCCGGAAAGTCCACAAATACATCTGGAAATCACCAGTCATCATCGTGGAGCTCACCCAAAAGTTGGACACCTCCCAAGCTCCATACTGGCGTTGTAGATAATCGTCAACAACTCCCATGCTGGACAAAGACGGCGTGCTGCTCGGTGGCACGCCGCCGCTCTCAAGGATCTGTCGCGACATAGCCATGTAAGGGGTCAGGTACCCAAAATCATTGTCGGCGAAAGCAAAAGGGGCCTTGTACTGCTGGTGTAGGGACTTGCTGAGAGCATCAAAAGTGCTGTCCTTGCTGAGGTCCGCTGCGAGAGGCAAGGCGGTTTGAAGCGACCCGATCGAGTGCTTGTACGGGACGAAAGAGGAGGGGAAATGGCGACGCAGGTCAATGGTGGTGAACTGAACGTAGGATGAACCGTCTTCACCAGCTTCCGACTGGAGTTTCTGCAAGCATGGAATTTCAGCATTCATCGACTACCAAGGAGTAGCAAGCAGCAAACATGAACTCACCTGCGTTGTCAAAGCAAGTGCAGCGTGCCAAGCTGAAGTAACGCTGACCCCCTTTTCCTTGCACGCACTGATGATTGTAGAGGATGTCTTCTCGTCTACCTCGAGATCTCTATGGACTGGTCTTTGCGGGGTAGTTGTGAAGTCAACTCCAGGTAGTCGAATAGGTTTCTCTTGTTGCAGAACACGCTGGAAGATGGACTGCGCATCGGCAAAGTTCTTCTCTGATGGTGTAGCCGAGACCCCCAACCAGTCGTCGTACGGCTTAGAAAGGTTTGGTGCTCCAGATGTCTCGTGGTGCGTCTGAGAGTTGTCATCTGGCAGAGCTGCCAGTGTCGTGAACAGGGCGTGATACAAGTACAACATTCCTCGCCCGTCAATAAGAGTGTGGGGTGACTGGAGTAGAAGTTGGTTGGAGTCTCGAACATAATGGAGCGTGATGTGGAATTGGCTCTTGAACGCAGAGAAGAGTTCATCGGCGGTTGTTCCGTCGTGAACTAGGAAGCTCTTTTGCAGCCATTCGTCTGTGATGGCATCTTCGCCAACTACGATCTCACGTGAAGCTGAATCCACAACAGCACCAGCGCAGGGAAAGTCCTTCGCTACGATCTTCCAAGCTCTGCGGATCGAGCCTTCCTTGTCAATGCTCTCGTCTTGGTTCTGAAGTGTCACGCTGCAGCCGATCATCCAGTGGACCGGATAGCCTTCGGGAGACGCCAAGCTCTGGTAGAAAGACTCCATAGAGCCCAATTGACGACGCCAAATGCCATCTTTGTTGCTCCACGGAAAGTTCACACCGGAAGCCGTCGCGGGCTGAGCGAGCTTCTCCGATGCGCCGTTTGTGGAAGCCGGCCCGGTGGCCCCGGCCGCTTCTGTTGCCATCCTCGCGGATGATATGAAGTTGAGTTGATCGGAAGTATGAAGTGAAAATAGTGAAGGAAAAGAAAACTTGAGAGTTTCCTGGGGCCCTGGCTACTAGATGACGATACTCCTCCTGTCCAACATAAAGATTCCAGGGGACAGGCATGTGAACATGATGCAGTCGATTATATGATGTGATCAAGCCTAGCTTAGGCAGCTCTAGAGATGCCATAAGCCAACGGTCAGCAGTAATTATTTGGTGTTATCGTAGTAATGGTGGGGAATGCACCGAATGTACATGACCGAACAAGAAAGCCACCGAATAGGGCTGAAGGAATTGAGCCGAAGCTGACAGGTCTTGGCGCCCCATTCGGACAAGGCCTATAAATAACCGGAAACTACTTAGGTCCTTCACAAGGACGAGACTCGATATACGTCACGAAGAGCGATGGATTGTGTTTGGGAGATTCCTCTCAGGCCGTCAACAGAGACGCCCCCAGGAATCGTATCACATAATGTGGTGAGAAAACCCTGAACGTAAATTTGCTCCTATGACGAACTTTCCTTCCTCGAAGAACTGAATCACTCCAGCAAATCAAATGTCAGATCTGGTGAAGCTTAGGTCCCGTACGGAAGATAGTGACCCGTTTACAAGTAGTCATCTGTAGTCATGGTTCCATTGGCAAAAGAAACTATAGACCATCATTTGAATTTATGTAGACAGTGGACTGGTTTACTATGGTTGTTGTGTATTTACTACATGTATGTTGCGTACAACTATCGGAGATATTGCTCTTAGGCACTTCCCACCTTTACTACAAGCTTCTGCCCCCTAACCTGGCCTGACTTCAACATCTCAAGACCTTGAATCACTCCTTGCCAACCACCGGGAACTTCACGTGCCGGGTGGCATTTCAGACGTCCCTCGTCTACCAAAGTCTGAACTTCAAGCGCCCACCTGGCTCCCAAGTCAAATTTGGACTGGTCCGCATCACGGTGGTAAACTCCATCAAGCTTTACCTCGCGGCCCATGACCACATATGTCATTGGCATATCCATTTTGACTGCTTTTCTCGTTCTCCACTCATCAGGAGCATGTTCGAGGGATGCATACCTCGCTCCAGCGCGACCCAGAGCTGTGAAGCAACATTTCACGGATTCTGGTGTGGTGATGCAGTCGATCGCAGCTCGAATGGAGCCCTTTGTTGCGTCGCGAAGTGTCTCTCCGCATGTCGGCGAAGAGTAAGGTGTTGTGGAAGTCGCCCCATACTTCTTCACAAGAGCCGCGGAAGCTGGGGAGCAGGTTGCGATGGGGTCATAGCCAGCACTGCGGTGGAACGTTAGTCTACTTGTTCGAATTTTTGTCCACCAGGATTCCAATCGCACGTACCTCGATAGCAATTGGCAAGCCATAGTGCCGGTGGCTGTGGCACCACCATGTACCAAAACAGGTACGCGAGTCCCGTCAGACCGCAAGGGAGCAGGTTTTGATGGAGTGCCTGTCAAAAGAAGGGAGTCCTCCATAGCCAGTGCCACAGTCGCCCATCCGACTCCTCCAAGAGCTGCCCCTTCTAGGTCACTCCATGAGTCTGGCACCCGAACAAGAAGGCGTCTATCTTGGACAAGGTATTCAGCAAACGCTCCAGAGTCTGGGTTGCCAGGATTTGAGCCGTGCATGGGACCACAAACTCGCATCCCGACACATGTGCTGTCGACTCCAGGGCCAGCTGCGACGATGGTGCCCATGAAGTCACAGCCCATAATGGCATTGGGTACGGGATGGTAGTCTGGCATCTTGTAGTCAGTTGGGTTCAACGCAACAGCAGAAACCTTGACGAGGACATCGTGGGGCTCTCTGATTTGCGGCATGGGCCGGTCTCGCGAGACCAGCGGCGGGCCTCCGCCATTGGGAGATTGAACAAGAGCTGAGATTGTCGTCCCTTTGGCCATTTTTGCGACTTTGTAGTTCAATTTTACCATCTACTGACCTCAAAAACCATCGTCTACATACTGCCCTCTTTTATTGCGATAGTCCTGCGCGTGTACCATGGTATCTTCAACTCAGCCCTTCTATGCAGGGTCCTTGACAGGCTTCCAGATATCTCCAAAGCTGATGCGTCGGTTTCCCGAAGGATTGGGTCTGCATATCATCCCCTGTTCGGATACAAGTAGGTAAGCCTCCGAAGAACCCTCCGAATCCGGGCTCCGAACCGAAGTGGGCCCGGCGGATGGGGACGGCCCCCAGCGCTTACAAGTTCCCGAAGCCGGATCCGAGTCTACTTGTAGAACGATCCGAGAAGGATGTCAAACCCCACTCCTTCTGCTGCTCCAGACTCGGCCAATTCCATCCGGTAAGCGAGCTGATGTTTCCGGAACCCTACGGCGGGAAGCTTGTGAGAGTAAGACGACGGCCCACAGTTGGCGAGAGCCCTGCATGAAGTGTTATGAAGGATTCTGAGACCATCCCGTTCTAGGCTCTCATGATCTCGGTCTCGTCCAGGCTTCTAAGTCATCCCATTTGCGACGCTGCTAACTCGCTGCGCGTCGACCCCCACATCCCACCTCCCACAAAGTCACAATTTGACTCGACCGCCTCGAGTACTGATTCAGATGATATATCTCATCCGAGGGGCAGAATCCGAAGAAGCGCTGTTTGCATTGCCATGTTCCAAGGCTTCGTATGTCATTGCTACGACAGAGAACAATCAGGAACTCTAAGCAATCATGGCCTCCCCAATTCCCTCGGCGGGCTTGCCCACGACTTTGGCCAGCAACTTGACTGATTTCGCCGGCAATGTCGTCAGCGTGATCAGTCCGTACATCCCTGATGCCATCAAGTCCAACCTCAACTCGCTTGCGTCGTCCAATTTGACACAGGAAATGACAAAGAGCTGGAACTGGGCGGCGTACTCTACTCTTCTCATCGCGAGCATCTACGTCTTCGACTGGGGAGCGAAGTCGCGTCGCGACAAGAGGCTTCGCGATTTCGGCTCCCCGCCTCCTTTGGTTCCCTTCAAGGCGCCTTTTGGTATGTACTCACACCTGCAGAGAATTCACTCAAAGCTCACAACTTGATGCACAGGGATCGACTTGGCTGTGTACTCCTTGTACAGATTCTTCAAGTTCACCTTCT
The DNA here is from genome assembly GCF_030869225.1 of Colletotrichum abscissum. Classification (NCBI taxonomy): domain Eukaryota; kingdom Fungi; phylum Ascomycota; class Sordariomycetes; order Glomerellales; family Glomerellaceae; genus Colletotrichum; species Colletotrichum abscissum. Next base: position 187,899 of record NW_026850076.1, read on the forward strand.
TCGAGCTTGTCAACAGCTGGCTTGAGGCCGTACCTGGCCGTACTGTCGAGATGCGTATGTTCGGCACAGGCCTCATCTTTACTGATGAGCCCGCCAATATCAAGGCTATCATGTCAACAGAGGTAGGCTTAGCGATTTATCTAGGCTGGAATTCTAGGGATGGGGGTTTATTGGATGCACGTCCACTGACAACGTGGAATAGTGGTCCAGCTTCGGAAGAGGCGAAGTCACCAAACGTATCTGGGGAGATATGCTCGGAGAGACACAGATCTTCGTTGGTAAGTTGCTGAAACTAATCAAATCTTGTGAATTTGGTATGCTAATGTGGGGTTACAGTGGACGGAGAAGACTGGCACAACAGCAAAGAGCGCATCAAGGGGCATGTAAGTGCACTCCCTTAGTCGCATTTTGCCACATCATAATTCTGATCTTAACGATCTCGACTCCTCAGGTTATGAAGATGCGCTCGGATGATCTTGAGATCACCGAGAAGCATGCTCAGCAACTCTTCAAACGTTTCGACGTCGGCAAGCCCATTGAAGTCTACGATGTTGCCGACCGTTACCAGCTCGACGTAGTCTCTGAGGTGTTCTTTGGAGAGTCTGCTAACTCCCTTACTGGACACCATCCTTTCAGAGATCCCATGGAGACTCTCCACCCCATCAACACGGCGCGCATGTTGTTCGGAAAGAATGCTTACTACGTCAAGGACAAGTACCTGGCTCCTAAGGCTTTGAAGGAATTGAATGGCTACACCTCGGGCATTGTCGATCGCGCCTATGCGAGAGACTTGTCGAAGAAGTCGCCTGAAAATTACAACATGTTGGACGATCTTGTGAGCCAGAAGAAGAGTGTTAAGGTAAGTAAGCATCATTCAGGGGCGAAGGGAATCATTCTCACGGAGGTTGCAGGATATCAAAGACTCCATGATGACCATCATGCTTGGTGGAAAGGTAGACCAACTCAGTCGGACACTGTGAAGCCCCTGACTTCTGACTGATTATTCCAGGACCCCTCAGCAATTCTTATCGCCTGGGCTATTTTCCTGATGGGCAAATACCCAAACGTCATGAAGAAAATGCAGGCCGAGGTTACGCAAGTGTAAGCACATCAATCTGTACCGGATCAACTACGAGAGAGACTAATTCCTCTTGTCAGATCTGGCGATAAGCCACCTTCTGCATCTGATCTCAAAGAGATGACTTACATCCGACATGTCATCAACGAGACCTTCAGATTGTATCACCCTCGTAAGTAGTACTTGAGTAGTCCATTGAGTGTCCGATGATTAACCATGACAAGTTGGCATGAACGTTCGGATGGCCCTGAAGGACGCCACGTTGCCGATCGGCGGTGGAAAGAGTGGGAGAGACCCTGTCGCAGTTCCCAAGGACACAACCATCAGTAAGTGGCACTATGTAAGAAAAGCTCTGGAGATGAAGTAGCTTACCCAAGTACCATCACAGTCTACTCTCTTGGTGGTCTTCAACGCCGCAAAGACATTTACGGTGAGGATGCGCTCGAGTTCCGACCTGAGCGATGGGAGGGTGCCAACATCAATCGCTGGCACTTTATTCCGTACAACCAGTGAGTCTTCAAACTTCCCTCAGACAACAATTCTCAGGACATAGTCAAGCTAACATTGTTGATTGAAAGTGGCCCTCGTCACTGCTTAGGTCAGAAGTTTGGACAGCAACAGATGGAGTACATCCTGGCGAGAATTTGCCAGGAGTATCAAGAGATTCGGATTCCACCTGGCCAGCCGCAGCAGCAGATCCGCATTGAGTTGAACTTGAAGATGGCACACCCTTGCATGTGTGAGTTTGTCAAGAAGAACAAAGGCAACTAGAGTTTTGTAGCTAGACGTAGACCATCGCGTGTTAAACGTCCGTGGGATTTGGTTTCAACTGAGTCTTATCTACTCATACATTGTGAGGCATTCGTAGCAATGCGCGATGGTAGTTGACCTGCCGTCTGAGGAACAGCCATTTTACTATAAATCACGAAATAAATGACCATGAGTTCAAAAAAGCAGACCTTGTTGATTCGACAGAAGTCTGCCATCTTATTAATAGATCCGAAAGACAAGTGTAACGAATGATCCACAACTAGAACTCTTTGCGTTCTTTCACATGATATTCTGCTAAAAGATGCCGAAACTCTATTGACGACTGACGGAATGTTTGGCCAAGGAAAGAACTTGTGTGTAGTTTTGAGTTTCACGTACTCGAAAGTTTCAATTCATGTTATGCAACAGGGTCGTAGTACTTTTTACATTGATGCTGGGAACTATCTAAGCCTTCGAAAGGAGTATTACGACTACCCGGAGGCGAGAGGCACACGGCTTCGACTTTCGCCCATCTGCACTGTCCACTTGCCAGCCCACCCTTCTCGAACTCGTACACGCATGCCGACATCCTTTATAGGCGGCGAAAGGGTAGCAAGATCCGCATAATTGACAGCTGGATTCTTGTCCCAAGATCCATTCATAGGTGATATATCGGCCCTCATGGCAAGCAGCGCAGCTATAATGAGAATCTCGGTTGCGGCAAATTGTCTCGCCGGACATAGGTACGGCGCAGCACCCCATGGGACAAAGCCACTGGCAGTGGAAATATCTCGCTCGCCTCCCTTCTTGGGTATGAAGCGATATGGGTCGAATTGCAAAGCTGTCGGGCCCCAAATGCCAGTTTCGTTGTGGATGACATTTCCGGGTACTTGGAGGTAATTACCCTCCTTCAAGAGGTATTTGTCGTCCAAAAGCGTGTCTGTCAAGACTTTGCGAAAACTTGGATTGACGTGGCGGGTTCTCTGAGTTTCTTGGAACACCGAGAGGAGGAGGGGGCACTGAGACTTGAGGGCGGCGACGTCAAGCACGAAGTCTCCGTCCTCCGACTCGATAACTGCATGTTCTGTAAGCTCTCCTCTGACCTCTTCGAGAATTTCTTGTCGTGAGAAGAGTTCCCACAAGGTCCAATACAAAGTTGGCGCTGAGTTACTGAAGGAGGCAATGGTGAAAATGGCGGCTTGCTTAGCCTTGTCCGTACTAGATACCCCGGCCTCTCCCAGAACACGTTGATGCTCTTTCATAAGATGAGAGCTCTCCTGGGGGAGCGTTTTGCAGTACCTGATGTATGACTGAAACACCTTTTCTCTTGCCGCATAACCTTTCTTCGTCACATCGAGCCAGCCAACCAAGTGGGCAGTAAGATATGTCATCCATTTCCTTGAACATATAGTTAGCATCGATATTGTATTTGAGACTATCAGAGAGGGTGGGAAGTACCAATAAGAGTTCTCTATTTCCTGGTTGAGAAAAGGGTGCTTCTCTCCATAGACGGCACAACTTGTTGCTTGCACAACAGCATGTCTAGCCCAAGACAACAACGGTACTGCTGCCTTGGCTGAAAGCAATTCATCAATGTCTATTAAGACTCTCTTGCCCATTCGAAGGCTCAGTTCATCAAGATGGCGGCCTGGAGCCAAGCTCATTTTCACCGACTGGCTTAGGTCATCGGGCAGACTGCCTCCAAAAATCTCGTAAGTCGCAGGAGAAGCATCACCATACTTTCGCGCAACGAGCTGGAGGAAAGGTCGGAAAGACAGAGCTCTGGATTGCTTCTGGATGAATGGTAGAAGCCGGCTGGACGCACTGATGTATACCTTGAAGTTGAAACATCCTAGGGTATAGATCTCGGCTTCGGTTGAATTGCTGTCGGATATTTGATTATCAGGTGCCCTTGATACTTCATCGCAACTTCAAGTGAATCAACGCACCTTGTCTTTCTGTAATAGGTTGGCCCTTGATTCATCAATCCCAGGACATGTCCGATAAGGGGAAATCTCGAACGTATCCGGACCGGCTCATTTGGATCATCTCCAGCGTTGTAATAGAAATCTGCGGCATAAGCCAACAGGGCTAAGCCAGTGAAGGCGTACAAGATTTCGCGAAGCATTTTCCAAGTATCAAGGGCAATGACTATTCCCCATGCATAGGACGCTCGTGGCTTTGTGCCGCTGGAGAGTCTTTAGGCCCGACAGTAGTCGGATTTTACCGTGACGCGTGCATGGATATGTGGATGCATACGTAGCATTTTGAAGGTTCTTTGGTTTCCAGATTGAATTGAAGAACGTGTCGTATTCCGAGTGTGGATCGAAGGATGCCAAGCCTTACGTTCATCCGGGGCTCAGAATCCTCCACGGGTGGGACATCGCCTGATTCAAACACGCCTTCTCGGTGCCTTTTTGTAAAGTGGCCGAACGAGGGCTTATCCGTATGTCCGTTTCAGGTCAAGACTTCGCTGACTGTGTCCGGGGTTTTGCTGACTGCATCAAATGAGTTACCTTTTGGGGCTGAGGGCTTACTACGAATCTATGATGCACGAGTGAGGTAGTCTGGTTGTGGCTCTGTGGATGCACGGCATCATAACCGGTATACGCGGCCCGTACCACTCCCCGCATACCAATCCTCAACGGGTCTGTCCGAGACGCTAACCATTTTTTCACTTTGCCATACGAAAAAGACAAGGAATGGATAGATCTGGCTATGGGCCCCGGCTGCTGGACCTTACCAGGCAAGGGACTGCTCCGGTGGGGAGGAACTCCCGCAATGAACTCCTTCGCCGGCTGGATGGTATTAGCGCCAAGACTAAGCAACCGAGTCTCGAGAGAACCCACCTCAGATGCGACCCGTTGCCAAGGACTGCCCTCACTGCATATTCAAAGCAGTTGCCTGGAGCTCTGGTCGGTCAGATCGGAAGGAGAGGGGGTTTCTACGGATAATAAGCCGTAATTGTCTTGGTATAATTGGACATGCTACGCGAGTGGCGGGAAACCTAGCACCACTAGTCAGTTGTCGATGGAACCCCACGAATAACACATTCCTACAACCAGGTTTCGTGTGGATAAGGAACCTGTAGGATGCCCCAATTGCTTCTCGCTAGCGATATGTCTTGGCCAGTTTCCTAAGCTGTCAAATTTGAGACAATTTCAGAGTTTCGACTTGCATGAGCGAGGGCCCTAGACGCCCAAGTAGTTTACCGAGAGAGCGTGAAAGTGGGCTGAAAAACGAAGAACGTACGTTTAGTCGGATTGGGAAAGCGTAGGATTCAGTGCCTGCGCACTAGAATGTCACATTTGTTCGTCTGATAGTTGTTCAAAAACATAACTCAAACATTCCTTCAGCTTCCGAAGGTCTTGGCTCCCGCTCCGAATGACTTCAAATACACCGAAAGAGACTTACACGCGGAGCGACAACCCCCTGATCATATCGCACGGACGATTAATCGGAACAGCCTCCCGGTATTATGAACAACCAGACAGCAAAGAGATACGCTTGCGACCGATGCCGGGAGCAGAAGCTCAAATGTCCCCGAAGCCAACCGGATGGTGGCACCTGCGAGCGCTGTCTCCGTCTAGGTGCGATGTGTGTCACGAGCATCGGCCGGCCATTAGGACGGCCTCCAATACATGCGAACCACCGTGGCCAGGTCGAGGATAGTCGATCGCCGTACGGCGCCCGGAATGGTCGCTCCTCAACGCATCGCGGTGTGCGTGTCACAATGGGTACGGATCCTGCGACGACAACACAGAGCCAACCGCCAGATCCAGGCCCCTCGCAGTTCTTCACCAGCAATAGGGTGCTAGATCACGTTGATACTACCTCGACCATGTGGTTAGATGCATCAAATTTCCCGACTGCGATGTCAACATCCGACGAGCCCACCATACCCTCGTCAAGAGCACACTCACACGTCTTCTCCGCCTTAAGCGTCCCCGATCTCGACTTCGGAGATCTAAACGACATGGCCGAACACTTGAACAGGGATCTCCACGAGCCAATGACGGATGTTGAAGACAAGCTCTCTGGTCAAAGCGGGATCGCCACACCTAGCACCTCGAACGCTGGTGACACGGGGGCCCATGTTGTAGGCCTCCTTGGCAGCCTTTCTCATCAATTAGCGGAACTCAAGGATCAGCCATGGGAGTCTTGGAACCCGCATCTCACAAAAGACGCAATCCAGCATGGGAAAGATACAGAATCACCAGGAGGCTGGGACCTCAGCATTTGGAATCGCGTTCTCAATGTAACCATGCGGTTCGCAACTGTCCTAGAGTCCGTGACCCCTGTACCACCACCGGCACTATCTTTGACATTGATGCTTCTATCAACATATGTCCAGCTCGGTGAGCTGTTTGAGATCGTATTCAACCGCATGAACAGGTGTTTGCGCGAAGGGTCTGGATCAGGGACATCGGCCGCGAGCGCGGCTCAGCTATTAGCGCAGCCCGCAAGCATACAGCTCATGATGATGACTCAAGTCTTTGAGTATCAGATGCATACGGTGGAGCGACTGATGGGTCTACCTGCGGAGTTTCGAATTTGGGACCAACGAGATGGTACGAACGAGGGCGAGGCTGGGATTCTTAGTCGCTTAGAGTCTTCTGAAATTGTTCGAGGAGTGATGAGACAAACGCGGGAGACTTTCCAAACTATTAGACAGGCTAGCAAACGGATCAGAGGCTCTAACACATAGACGATAGCAGCGGTGGCATGGAATTAGAATAGGAGAACTTAGAAATCATAGTCGCCTCAAGTTTTATTGTTAAGAGCGCAGATTTTCTGATTGAAGCCACCGCGCTGTCACAATGAGTCAAGCCGCTGGTCTGCATCCCAAATGAGTTTCACTAGAAAGAGGGAGAGACCCGGATATCACAAGGAGCTGTAGCCATTATCGCAAGATCACCGCCTTCGTCGTCGTCATCGGTGTCCATTTCGGTATCTTTGAAGAGAAATTGAGACAACTTATTTCACATAAGTACCTGATCTACATACATGGAGTTGTTGCATTTGGACCAAGCTTGACTGGTACTTTGATTACCTTAGTACATGGACAGAGCCGTGTGGAAGACTTATCAATGTCTCTGATCATACCTTTCGCTCGAAAGGAGTAATGCGAACGTGCACCTTTGGCTTTTGCCATACAATGTAGAGTCGAAGATCCCGATCCCAGTCCATCTCATTCTTGTTCAAGAGCTCCCACTGGAACTTCCAGCAAAGCTTTGCGAACATGATACGAAGCACCAGGTAGGCCATGGCTTGGCCAAGGCAATTGCGAGATCCGGCACTAAAAGGCCTAAAGGCAGCTCGGTCATCACCATCAAAAACGTGGTTATACTCTGCATGATCTTTAGGAAGCCATCGCTGAGGCTTGAACTCGTACGGCTTGCTGAAGTACTTCTCCGAGTGAGTCGTAGCATATGCGCAGGACGAAACAACGACCTGACTCTGAGGTCAGTTTTGATTTCTCGACAAAGGAACTGAGAGGGTGCTAATGAGCAGTGCCTGGAGAGTAGACTGGATTACTTACGCCTTTTGCCACGTAGTTCCCATCAACAGTGTGACCAGGACTGATTCTTGGAAGTCCGTAAGGAACATTGGTGTGAAGTCGAATGACTTCCTCGATAGTAGCATTGAGCCAGGGCAGATCTTGAAGCTTATCCTCCGTAATATCTTCATACGACTTGAAAGCCGTTCTCAATTCGTTCTGTAGCTTTCTCATGACCTCATCGTTCGTTGTCAAGAAACACATACCCGCCGTCAAGACACTCGAAGATTCGTAATGATCAAGAATGAGATGGCCGGCTTGAGACACGAGGAAACCATCTGGCGGGAGCGCCTCCTCGTTCTTCAGAAATTGGGTCATGTAATCCAAGTCCTTGCGGTCGTGACGCTCCTCGACACGAGTTCTGATGAGCTTTTTACTCGTCGAGTGAGCTCTGAAGTAGCTGAACGCCACTTTTGGCGGCAGAAAGACATAGGACAGTGGATAGAGCAGGGGAAAGCGGCGCATGACGTTGCGGAATGTGGCCCAGTGACCAATGCGCAACAGTGACTCTAAGATAGGGTGGTTTTGGCCTATTCGGCGATCATGTCAGCCGAGATTCCAGCGCAATCTAGTTGCAAGACTTCGTAAGCACCGAGGCCCGGGTATCACTGACCAGACTGGATGTTTTTGAAATTGTGGCCGAGTGTGATCGAGCCACCAAGATCACAAGTGGCTCTCTCAAACCATGGAGCAATGTCGACCCCCGCTCCAGTCGCAGGTGAGTTCTTGAGCACTTCGACAAACTCGTCCACGTCGGCATGAATGATGGGTTCATACTGCTTTAAAGACCGAGGACTAAATGCAGGAGCCAATTGCTTGCGGGCAGCCCGGTGCTTGTCGATATCTCTTTCCGAAGCTAAGCCCTCGTACTTGTCCCCGGTATCGAGCATGTCAGACTTGACAAAGCCAGGCCGTCCATTGATGCTGCTGGTGTAGATGTCTTGCCAACTTTGCGTTAGAAATTTCAGCATCAGGACAGGTCGCAGAGAACATACCTGTGTAGGCTTTGGGAGTTATGAAGACCAGCTCGTTGGGTGCAATTCTAACAACATCGCCTATTCATGTGAGAAAGTCAATTTCCCACCAGAAAGTGATTACAGCTCACCATAATTTTTGAAGGCTCGTTGCATTGCCCAAGGATAGCGACCGGACAGCCTGAAGATAATAAATTAGTCTTGGCTATTTTCTGGGATGCACTCCCTTTGTCGAAGTTTGTCAACCTACCATTGGTATCCGTACCAGACGTTGGAAACTGAAGCAATTCTGGGTCCAGGATATTTTGCTAAAGGATGGAACCAAACCAAATAGATGGTTCGAATCACACTATAGGCTATGATCTAGAAGATGGTTAGACACTCTATAGTATGTGGAGTGGTTATCGAGGTGCAAAGGATCACTAACACAGCCGAAGGCAATCGTGGCGTTATCGCGAGTTGCCCAACCCGTACCAGCAAACTCAAGATCCAGCATGGTGGCGGCAACAGGATGGATTGATGCGCCAAAACGGATTTACAGCCCGGCCCGATCAATTCCAAGTTTGACAGAATGCGGCGACTACATGTAAGACTTCATGTGTCCATCACGGATTAGTAAGGCATAAAGCCCTAGACCGGACATCCGCGCATTCCATAGACCTAGAAGCCTAAAGCGTGCAAGCAAAGTGAAAGACGAGGCGATGAACCTGCCTCAGCCGCCACATCCGCAGGCAAAGTCACCGACTCGGTAATCGGCTTCTTGCGCACAGAACCCAGCCTTCTCACTACCCAAAAGCGAAGTCTACGGGTCTCTGTCTGAAGGATTCCTTCTGGAGAATGGTTCTGGCCAATCGGTTTGCCCCCACGTTGTACTCGTAAGATCCTAATCAGGCCGTTCGGAGGGCTTTCTCACACCTTCGGAGGCATAAGACGTGCTCCTGCCGGGCTGATCCTGCCGAACCCACTTGCTCCCGACGTGGGGGTGTAAGCTGGCCCTGACCGCAGATTCGGAGCCCACTAAGGCAGAGCTGCAGGGACCAGTTTGCATCCAGGGCCTGGGCTCTACGATGACAGGTGACAGGGATCGAATCCGACGACTGCCTGTTCAATATTTGCCTCAAGGTCTGGATCGAAATCGGGTAAGTGATATGTTCCCGAGTTGGAGAGTTGAAGCTTGAGAGGCATAGTTATTGTAGTCTGAGTCCAATTGTTGATCAAATAGTACCTTTGGAAACGACAGCTTAGATCGCGCCTCTTATTCTTGTTCTTTGAACGCATCACGCGGGGATTACACAGCGCCTCTTAAGCTTGCCACATTGTACAATACCAACAACCGTCTACCATCATTATCAAGGGGCTTCTCTAGAAGGTTTCCTTAACCGTCCCGATCACATTATTCTGAACACGTCCAGTCGCTTAGTATGGCCTCCCCAAACATGGCTTCCCAAGGGAACGAGCCCATTGCGATTGTCGGAAGCGGCTGCAGGTTTCCAGGAGGTGCCAGCTCGCCCTCCAAGTTATGGGATCTGCTCCGAGAACCGCGCGATGTACTCTGTGAGATTCCGCCCAGTCGATTTGACGTTCGCGGATTTCACCACAAGGATTCTCAGTTTCCCGGTCACGCCAACGTCAAGCACTCCTACCTACTTCAAGAAGATGTCGCCAAGTTCGACGCCCAATTTTTTAATATTACAGCGCCGGAAGCAATAGCTATGGACCCTCAGCAGCGCCTCCTTCTGGAGACAGTTTACGAGGGCTTGGAAGGCGCTGGCTTGACTATCGAAGGCCTCAAAGGCTCCAACACTGGTGTTTATGTCGGTGTTATGTATGTCGACTACGAATCTCTGCAATTTCGAGACTTGCAGCACGTCCCAACGTACCTTGCAATAGGTGAGAGTTGCACCCTTTAACACAATGAAGGCTTTACTAACAGCCCCAGGTACCGCTCGAAGTATCGTTTCTAACAGGATATCGTACTTCTTCGACTGGCATGGGCCCTCACTCACTGTGGACACTGCCTGCTCCTCCAGTCTGGTCGCGGTGCACCAAGCCGTCCAGGCTCTGCGATCCGGAGAGATCCGTGTCGCATTAGCCGCCGGAAGTAATCTTCTTCTCGGTCCAGAGCCTTATATCCACGAGAGCAAGCTGAAAATGCTTTCTCCCGATGGTCGCTCTCGCATGTGGGACCAAGGTGCTAACGGCTACGCCCGCGGTGACGGCGTGGCCGCTGTTGTTCTCAAGACGCTAAGTGCCGCGCTGGCTGACGGAGATCATATCGAAGCCATTATTCGCGAGACCGGCGTGAACCAAGATGGTCGCAGTCGCGGCATTACGATGCCCAGTGCAGCAGCGCAGGCGTCGCTTATCCGTGCGACCTATGCCAAGGCAGGACTCAACCCGGAGTCCGACACCGATCGGTGCCAATATTTCGAAGCTCACGGCACGGGCACGCCGGCAGGTGACCCAGTCGAGGCCGAGGCCGTGCACACCGCGTTCTTCGGCAACAGAGATCCTGCCGCGGATCGTCTGCTCGTCGGTTCCATTAAGACCATCATCGGCCACACGGAGAGCACAGCCGGTATAGCCGGTATTCTCAAAGTCGTGCAAGCCATGAAGCACAGCTATGTACCACCGAACATGCTGCTGGAAAACCTCAATCCAAACGTTTTGCCTTTCTACCGCAACTTGAAGATTCCCCAGGAACTCACTCCTTGGCCACAGCTTGCGCCGGGTCAAAGCCGGCGAGCCAGCGTGAACAGCTTCGGGTTTGGTGGTACAAACGCGCACATCATTCTCGAGGGATATGAGGCGTCCAGTTCCGAGGAAGACATCGACACCCAAAGCGTCGCTCCTTTCCTCTTCTCCGCACAGTCAAAGCAATCGCTCCTGTCTAGTCTCGCCGCCCATGTCGAGTACTTGGGGCAAAATCCCGAAACTAGCCCTTCAGACCTTTCGTGGACATTACGATCACGCCGCTCTCGTCTTCCCTTGCGACTGGCGCTGCCAGCGTCAACTATTGAGGTACTCCGGACCAACCTGAAGGGCATTATTGGCAACAGTAACTTCCAGTTGGATTCCAAGGCTGCCGGAACCAGCACCAAGGAAGCTCGCTTGTTGGGTGTGTTCACAGGTCAAGGTGCGCAGTGGGCTCGCATGGGTGCTGAGCTTGTTGAGACCTCCCAGTACGCCGCCGACTTGCTGGCCACCATGGATGATGCCTTGGTGCAGTTGCCCGAGACGGATCGCCCGGCTTGGACTCTGAGAGAACAACTGCTTGCTGAAGCGAAGACGAGCCAGATTGGAAGTGCGTCAGTTGCGCAACCTCTGTGCACTGCTGTTCAAGTCATCCTTGTTGAGCTTCTTCGTCAAAGCGGTATCAACTTCGCTGCGGTAGTTGGTCACTCCTCTGGAGAGATTGGGGCAGCCTTTGCTGCTGGAGCCCTATCTGCCATTGACGCTATTCGCATCGCATACTACCGTGGCCTTCATTCGCGTTTGGCTGAAGGTCCAGAGGGGGTGCAAGGTGCGATGTTAGCGGTCGGAACTACTTTGGAGGACGCCGAATCTATCTGCAACGATGACTACTTCTTAGGCAGAGTCAAGGTTGCCGCATGCAACTCTTCCTCCAGCATCACCATCTCTGGCGACGAAGATGCAATTGAGGAGATGATTGACATTTTCGAGGACGAGAGCAAGTTCGTTCGACGCCTGCGAGTGGACAAGGCTTACCACTCACACCACATGGTCCCTTGCTCCCAGCCGTATCTCGAGTCCATGAAGCCTTTCGCCATCCAGATGAAGCAATCTGACTCCAAGTGCACTTGGGTCTCCAGTGTCAACCCGGACCGGTCTCTCGACGCGTCAAACAGTTTTGATGCCTCATACTGGGTCGACAACCTCCTCTCGCCAGTGCTCTTCATGCAGGCAGTCGAAAAGGCAATGCAACTTGGTCCTTTTGACGCTGCCATTGAAGTCGGCCCTCACCCTGCTCTCAAGGGTCCCGTTCTTGACACGCTCAAGGAGAAAAAAGTTGAAATCCCGTATACTGGCTTACTCCAGCGCAACACCGACGCAATCCAGAGTGTTTCCTCTGCAATCGGTTATGTGTGGACGCACGTTGACAACCTCATCATCGACTTTGATCGCTACGAATCTGCACTTAGCGGACCGAAGCAGCACCACTTCATATCTGATTTGCCAACATATCAATGGAATCACTCTCAAGGGTATTGGCACGAGTCCAACTTATCAAAGAACCTGCGCACAAGGAGTCAACCCGTTCACCAGCTTCTCGGAGACTTGCAACCCCAGAGCTCAGCACACCAGGTCACATGGAAGGCGATCCTGCGCCCTCATGATCTCCCCTGGGTTCACCACCACAGAATCCAAGGCCAGACGGTCTTCCCCGCAGCTGCGTACGCTGCCACGGCGTTTGAGACCATTCCCTTCCTTGCGGAAGAGACTCCGGTTCAGCTCATGGAAATCAACGACTTGGTGATTCATCAGGCTTTGGTGTTCGGAAACGATGAGCAAGAGTCTGGCATCGAGGTTCGGTCCGTCATCAGCAACATCATCCGCGACGACCCTGCTTCTATCACAGCCCACTTTACGTATGAGGCATGTATAGGATCACACAAGGACTTCCAGCTCGTCGCAAGTTGCGAAATCTCCGTCTCACTTGGAGAGGCGTCTCGTGACACGCTCCCCGCGACTGCTCGGATCGAGCCTTACATGGTGGACGTCGATACAGAGCTCGCGTACTCTTCCCTCAACGATGTCGGCTACGGGTACACGGGTCCCTTCAAAGCTCTGTCTGACTTGAAGAGAAAGCTTGGCAGGGCGTCTGGCTCTCTCGCCTTGACAGCACCTGAGTCTGATGACGAGGTTCTCATCATCCACCCCGCGGTTTTGGACGCAGCCTTCCACTCCATAATCTTAACCTTCAGCTACCCTAAAGATGGCAGACTTTGGAGTCTACATCTGCCGACACGCATTGACAAGATCAGAATCAACCCTTCCTTGTGTGGGCGTCACTGGTCAGGCGCTGCTGAAGTCCCGTTCGTCGCATCCATGGCCGACGACACTGAGTCTGCGGATACCTCCGGATTTCAGGGCGATGTCGACATCCATGACCAAGATGGAGAGTTCACTGCTGTTCAGGTGGAAGGACTCCACGTTGTCCCCTTCACTCCTGCTTCCCCAGCAGATGATCAGCAGCAGTTCTATGCTACGCACTGGGTGCATTCTGAGCCCAATGCTGACATCCCTGGCACTTACGATGCCTCCGCTCAGGACAAGGAGATGGCAGTCATTCTAGAGCGTGGCAGCTACTTCTACCTCCGACAGCTGGAAGGCCAGATTCCAGAGGATCACCCCGGGAGATCTGACCCGTACAATGCCGCCTATCTATCTTTCGCTTCGCATACTCACAAGCTCGTCCAGCAAGGCAAGCATCGCTACGCCAAGAAGGAATGGCTCAATGACACTTTGGAAGACATTTTAGCCCTGTCCAAACCGTTCTCTGATCAACCCGAGGTCAAGGCCATGCATATTGTCGGGGATCAGATGCCGCGAGCCATTCTGGGAGAGACAACCATGCTCGAGCACTTGATGAACAACGGACTGCTCGCCGACTACTACGCTCAAGCCCGAAGTATCACCCGAGGCACCGATCTCTTAGCTGAGACTGTCGTGCAGACCCTCCAGCGCTATCCCGAGAGCAAGATTCTGGAGGTCGGCGCCGGCACCGGGCAGGCTACTAGAGAGATTTTCAAGCGGGTGGACGACAATTTCGCATCATACACCTTCACCGATGTCTCGGCGGCCTTCTTCGACAAGGCCGAGGCGGAGTTTGAGGCATTCGAGGATCGCATGGTGTACAGTGTTCTGGACCTTGAGCAGGATATGAAGACTCAGGGTTTCGAAGAGCATTCATATGATATTGTCGTCGCCTCCTTCGTGCTACATGCCACCAAGAGCATTGAGCAGACTGTGCGCCGCGTGCGATCGCTTCTGAAGCCTGGTGGTTACCTTGTTCTTTACGAGGTCACAAATACCGACATCATCCGTGGCACCGCGCTCTTCGGATGTCTGCCAGGATGGTGGCAAGGTGTTGAGGAGGGCAGAACCCTGGGTGCTTGCGTTTCTGAGTCCAAGTGGGATGCCATCCTGCGCAAGACTGGGTTCTCAGGAGTCGATACCATGACGCCCGTCAAGGATGCCATGTCTCTCCCCAACTCCGTCATGGTCTCGCAGGCTGTTGATGACTGGGTCGAGTTCATTCGGGAGCCTCTCTTGGCATCTCCATCGCTATTTGTTGGACAAGCTGTCATCAAGCATCTCTTCATCATTGGAGGAGCCACTTTGCGTGTTTCTCGTTTGGTGCAGGACATTCGAAAGTTGATCCATGCTTTCTGCGATGAGATTACGGTGGTTGAGTCGCTGGAGAGACTTGATGATGTCGAAATTAACGAGAAAGCTACAATCCTTGTTCTCGAGGACCTCGACCATCCCGTCTTCAAAGACATCACAGCTGCTCGTTGGGCTGGCCTCAAGCATCTCTTCGGATCTGAGAAGTCTATCGCATGGATCACTCAAGATCGCATGGTCGACAATCCCTTCGGTAACATGGGTGTCGGATTCGCCCGATCGGCCTTGTGGGAGATTCCAGAGATCCGTTACCAGTTCATCGACTTCCAAGATGCGCACCGTGTCGACGCCAGAGCGTTGGTGGAGTCTGTCCTGCGCTTCCAAATGTCCGGTTCGGTCCAAGATCAAAGCCAACGCAAGTCCCTTTGGTCTGTCGAGTCTGAGATCGTCATCGACTCAGACGGACGCCAGTTGGTTCCCCGGATGAGACCTGTCAGCACCGCCAATGATCGCTACAACTCGGCGCGCAGGACGATTGTGAAGGACGCTCAGACTCTGACCTCTCAAATCGTTATTGAGAGTGTCGGTGACCGGCATATACTTGTCGAACGGCCTTCCCTTGCCAGCGGCCTCTCCGATGGCAGCGCAGTCACCTTGAAGGTGACGCATTCCACCTTGGATGCCATCAAGACTGACGGTGGGGATGCATTCTTGGTGCTGGGAAGCTGCGCAACGAGTGGCACTCAGTACGTTGGACTTTCCGAGTCTGTTGCCTCAGTCGTCAACATATCCAAGAAGTGCCTCGTCGCTTCTACCGTTGCGCTTGAGTCTGCGGCGGTGTTTTTGGCAGATGTCGCTGCGCAACTTCTGATGCCAGAACTTGTGGGCTCCCTCACCGAAAGCGACACTCTCTTAGCTCACAACGCTCCTCAGGCGGTAGCGAAGCTACTCATTAGACATGCTAAGCTTGCTGGCATCAATTTGGCTTTCACTACCTCTTCCCGAGAGATTGCGAAGCACACTGATGCTGTCTACGTCGGACGGTACATGCGCCTATCTGAGATCAGGGCGCTTCTCCCCACCAACATCTCCCGATATATCGACTTTGCAGCACAAGATGTTCCATCACCAGTGTCTTCGTCTCTTCCAGCCAGTATCCCTGTTGTCAATGTGTCTTCCCTATTTGCCGCGACTGCAAAGATGAGCCGAACGTCTGTCGATGACGTCAACAAGCTACTGGCAACTGCAGCGACCGATGCCGGTTCAGCTCTTGAGAACCGTACGCAGGATGATGCGGCAACTAACCTGATCGATGTCCAAGATCTCGAGACGGTCAAGGAAGCTCCTGGTGCCTTTACCATTGTCGACTGGAACGCCTCTTCTGTCTCTGTCACTGTCCAACCCGCAACCGCCCAGTTCAAGGCTGATCGGACTTATTGGTTGGTTGGACTGTCTGGAGATCTTGGAATCTCTATCGCAGACTGGATGATTCGGAATGGCGCCAAGTACCTAGTTATCACTAGTCGCAATCCGAAGGTCGATGAGACGTGGCTTAAGATTACAGAAGCGAGAGGCGCAGTGGTTCGTATCGTTGCATGGTAAGCTGACCGTCATACCAGGTTGAAGGCATAGACTAACATGGGAAATGCAGTGACCTCACCGACTACGACGCTCTCTCGCAGGCACATCGCGAGATATCCACCACGTTGCCTCCGATCGCTGGTATTTACCAAGGCGCCATGATTTTGCTCGATATGGCACTCCGCGACATGGGACTCGAGGACTTCAGCCGCGTTCTCCGTCCCAAGGTCGAGGGTAGTCTGAACCTCGATCGTGTCTTAGGAGATGAGCCACTGGACTTCTTCATCTTTTTCTCCTCCGTCGCCACCGTCGCAGGTAATCCAGGCCAGGCTGGCTACACCACCGCCAACCTCTTCATGAGCGGCATGGCGCAGCAAAGACGCAAACGTGGCTTGCCCGCGTCGGTTGTGGAGCTCGGCTTGATCATGGGTACAGGTTACATCACCCGCGAGAAGGGCAATGTCCTCACTCGACCCTCCTTTGAGCGAGGTCTCTTGACTATCTCGGAGTACGATGTTCACCAGACACTGGCAGAGGCCATTCAATATGGTCATCCTGAATCGGGTGCCGAATGGCAGATCTCCATCGGACTGAGACGGATGCCGGCCAACGCGCCTAACCGGCCGCAGTGGTACAGCTATCCTCAGTTCGCGTGTCTTACGGAGAGAGCCGCTGTCGAGGACACGAGCGCGGCTAATGCGCAGGATGGCCCGTCTATCAAGGACCAACTGGCCGCTGCGACAACGAGAGTTGATGTTGAGAATATCATCACCGGTGAGATCATATCTACTTCTGTTCCCAATTCCCGTAAGCTTAATGACTAACACAACACCAGAATCTTTCATTGCCGAGATGCGCAAGATGCTCCATCTCAGCGACGACTATGCCATCACACCCGCCGTTCGCACCGACGAGCTGGGTCTCGACTCTCTAGTCGCCGTCAGGATCCGTTCTTGGTTCCTCAACAACTTTCAGGTCAACATTCCTGCGCTTCGAATTCTCAAGGGTGAAGCACTCCAGAGTCTCATCGACCACGCTGTGGAGGAGATACCGGAAGAGCTGGCACCCAAGCTGTTCTCCTCCTCTCAGTCTGAGGACACATCACCATCTTCCGAGGAGTCATCCCAAAAGTCTGGAACACCACCTTCGACTGCCCCCGAGACAGAGAACTCATCTGTAGTCAATGGCGATCTCGGAATTAAGGAGGAGAAAGAGGCAAGACCTCAGGAAGTTCAGTTGGAAAGGTTCGGGCGCTTGTCTTACACCCAGTCAGTATTCTTGTTTGTGCACGAACTCTTGCCTGACAAGACCACTCTGAACAACACAGTTATGCTTCATCTTAGCGGGGAAGTGCGAATTCCCGATCTCTCCCGCGCTGTTCGAGCCTTGGGAGAACGCCACGAGTCGTTGCGTAGTTGCATCTGCGAACGCGACGGCCAGCCCAGTCAAGGAGTCATGAAGACCCCGTCTTTCGCCCTCGAGCACAAGAGGATCTACACCAAGAGCGAACTCTTCGATGAGTACGCAGCACTCCGGGGCCATGTCTTCGACCTTAGCCGAGGCGAGACCAGCCGGACGATTCTACTCTCATACTCGCCACGGGATCACTACCTTTTGATGAGTTCTCACCACATCTTTTTCGATCGAGCCAGCAATGACGCTGTCATGGGCGACCTGGAGCGACTCTACAACGGATATCCCCTCGACCCGAACCCTCTCCAATACCTCGATTACTCTGATGACCAGCAAAGGCAGTACTCATCGGGAGAATGGGACGAGGCCATCAAATTCTGGCGCCACGAGTTTACCACTATTCCCGATCCTCTATCCCTCCATCGCAGCCAGATCTCTGAGCGGCAGCCTCTTGAGCGCTACGCCTCCCGCATTCCAGATTTCCGCATCGACAAACAGCTCTCAGCAAAGATCCGTCAGGTAGCTAGAAAGTATCGCGCCACGCCGTTCCACTTCCACCTCGCGGCCTTCAAGATACTCCTGCACAGGTTCCTCGGCACCACCGACGTCTGTATCGGTATCGCAGACAGCTGCCGGCGAGACGATAGTATGCGCACCGGCATCGGCCCGTTCCTCAACATGTTGCCCCTACGCATGGTCGCCAACGCGGAGCAGCCTTTCCTTAGTGCCTTGGACGAGGCGCGGGAGAAGAGCTTTGCTGTTCTTGCCAACTCGATCCCACTTGAGGTAATCCTGAATGAGCTCCGCATCTCACGTCAGGCTACCCACACGCCTTTGGCGCAGGCATTCATGAATTACGCCGAGAACGACCTTGAAGACGGCCAAAAGTTCCTTGGATGCAGGATGACGATGATGAAGCAGGAGATGGCTGAGCTTCCTTACGACATTACCTTCACCGTGATCAACAACACTACTGGTGATACGCGCATTCTCTTGAACTTGCAAGAGTCCTTGTACACGGAGTCTGATGCGCAGATTTTGCAGCATGGGTACGAGGATATTCTTCGCGAGTTCGCCAACGCACCGGATGATGCTGTTGGTAGCACTTGGCACTTTAGACCAGCTGTTCTGCAGAAGGCTCTTACATTGGGTCGCGGTTAGTTCACCAAAGAGCGGTATCTTGACTATGTACCATACCGCGTTGCTAACATCCATTCAGGCGCGACTTTCAACTCATCTTGGCCCGAAACCCTCATTCATCGATTCGACAGCTTCTTCCCGACTGTCAGGGAGAGAGTTGCCGTGACCGACGACGCTAGTGGCTCAATTACCTATGCAAAACTCTCTACTATGACGAACGCGATTGCATCGGAACTCCTTCGTCAAGGTGTGCAGCCCGGCTCGAGAGTCGCTGTCTTCCAGCACCCATCAATCTGTTGGATACCTTCTCTCCTCGCGATCCTCAGAATCGGAGCCGTCTATGTCCCGCTTGACGTCAACACGCCAGTCGCCAGACTATCACTGATCGTGCGCGACAGCCAGCCATCCTCAATCTTGTTACACGACGTGACGAAAGACGATGCAACCAATCTGGAGTTCGAGAGAGGTACTTCTATAGTCAACGTGTCAGCCTTGAAAGAGCTGGGTGAGAAAGAGGTTCCCAACCTCGCTCAACCGAACGCAGCGGCCATCATTCTGTACACCAGCGGCTCAACAGGAACCCCGAAGGGAGTCATTTTACGCCATAGCAGCTTGAAGCACGAGTTCGATCATTGCGCGGTGACCTACGAGCTAAACCAATATGATGTCGTTCTCCAGCAGAGCGCTTGGAGCTTCGACCTATCCGTGACGCAAATCTTCCTGGCTCTCGGCGTGGGAGCCCAGCTGCACACGGTGTCTCACACTCTGCGCGCCGACTCGAACGCGATGGTCGAGCTCATCAAGGGTCAAGGTGTGACGGCCACCTACGCGACTCCAACTGAGTACAAGAGTTGGTTGAGGCGCGAAAACCAGACCACATTGCGGTCCTCGGTCTGGCGCCTGGCTTTGGTCGCCGGAGAGGCCGTCACCGAGCCGCTCCTACAGCGCTTCCGTGAGGTGGATCGCGACGGCCTCCGTCTCTTCAACGTGTACGGTCCCACAGAGACAACATGTGGATCTACCAAAATGGAGCTGTCGTACCGTGAGCCTGGATCTTATCACGGAACCATCCCCGTTGGAGTGGCATCGGCAAATGAGCGCTTTTACATCCTAGACGCCAGCCTGAACCTTCAGCCGGTCGGTCAAACGGGCGAGATTGCTATCGGTGGTGTTGGCGTTGCCAAAGGCTACCTGAACATGGAGGATCGGACTCAGGCATCCTTCTTGCCGGATCCCTTTGCAACCGAGGACGATGTGAAGCGCGGATGGACGACCATGTATCGAACAGGCGACGTCGGATACTTGCAGCACAATGGCATGCTCGTTCTGAAGGGGCGCATCGGAGACGACACAGAGATCAAGCTTAACGGTGTGCGTATTGATTTGAAGGATGTAGAGAATACCGTCGTACAAGCCTCCAACGGTCTTCTCGCCGATGCCGTGGCGTCTCTTCGCAGCACCTCTGACGGGTCGATCAAATTCATGGTCGTCCATGTCGTCTTCTCGGGCGAGAGCCCGACCGGCTCCACCAGCAAGTTCCTCCAGAAGCTTCTCGCAGAATTGCCATTGGCACGAAATATGTGCCCCTCGGCCCTCATACCAATTGACTCGCTTCCCAGAACAGTAGCTGGCAAGGTCGACAGACGGGCCATCGCTTCCTTGCCGATCTCGCAGGGGCTTTTCCATCGTGCTGAGCATGATGGAGATGGTTCCGAAGGGTCCAAGAGACTGTCCACGGCCGAGAAGACACTCCAGAGCTACTGGGAAATTGTGATCCCTGAAGAGCTGGTTGGACTGCACGACATCGAGGCGGATTCCGATTTCTTTACTGTCGGAGGTAACTCTCTTCTCCTGATCGAGCTTCAGGGTCGGATCCGTGCGGATCTCGGCATCTTCATCGCACTGCCCAAGCTTTTCCAAGCTACCACCCTGAGGTCGATGGCCCGGCTTCTTCCCGGGATTGAAGGCACTGAGGCGGCGCTCGAAGAGCAGATCGATTGGGCAATCGAAACCGCTCTGCTGCCGAGAGATATAGTTTCTGAGCGAGACACTGCCGAGCCTGTTGCGAAGCTCCCTCGCACTGTTGTCTTGACCGGAGTCACTGGTTTCCTCGGCCAATACCTCGCCAGATCCCTTGTCGAGAACGAGAACATCGAGAAGGTCATTTGCATAGCAGTTAGGAACCCCAAGGACCAAGCTCGGCAAGATCTATTTTCTGAGCTTGGGCCAAAGGCAGAGTTTTATGTAGGCGACCTCAGCTTGCCTCGCCTCGGTCTCACGGAAGAAGCAGCCCTCATCATCTTCCAATCCGCCGATGCGGTGATCCATAACGGCGCGGACGTCTCGCATCTCAAGACTTATCCTTCTCTCCGCGCTGCAAACCTCGGGGCAACGCAGGAGCTCGTCCGGCTGTGCAGCCCCCGGCAGATCCCGCTGCACTATGTGTCCACCACGGGTGTTGCCATGTACACCCCCTTCAAGGAGCTGGCCGAAGTCTCGGTCCGCGAACACATGCCCCCGGCGGACGGCCAACACGGCTACGTCGCATCTAAGTGGGCCAGCGAGGTATACCTCGAGAACATTCACGGACAAATCGGTCTGCCGATCTACATTCATCGTCCGTCGAGCATCATGCGTCCAGAGGCCGACAGGACCGGCGAGAACCCGGCTGCTGATGTCCTGCAGAACATGCTCGATTACTCACGACGCGTACGCGCCGTGCCGGCCGCGCCGGGTCTGAGCGGCTTTGTCGACTTGGTGAAGCCGGAGACGGTCACCAGTGGGGTGGTGAGTGCCGTCATGTCTGGGTCTAAGGAGGATGAAGTTGTGTACATTCACGAGTCTGGCGACTTGGAGTTGGATGTAAGCCAGATAAGAGAGCATTTGGAGACTGAGACGGGAGAAGCCGTTGAGGCATTGGTTTTGGATGAGTGGATTGATCGCGCGGAGGAGATTGGCTTGTCGCCTGCTATGGCTGCCGTGTTCCGGAGTTCGCTGGGGTCTGGAGAGCCGATGAATCTGCCGAAGTTGCTGAGGCGATGATTTATTACATGGAGTTTACTTGGAGTTCTGGTTGTATCGGATGCTTTTCGTCGTCATTGGTGTCATGGTACTGTTGCACACTACCCATTATGTAATAGAGGTCTTCCATGTTTTGAGATTCATGCCTTCCCTTCAACTTGGTGTAAGCATATCATCATTGTGAGTCTCGAGATTAAAACATCCCCCTTTAAGGCCAGTACTGAGTTGAATTACGGTTTCACCGACTTTCGCCTAACGTAGTATCACATAGCCAAACCTTAGTGGGGTCAACAACTATACGTACTTCATCTGCTCACTTGGACTTCCATACCATGTTGTGCGAACCTTCAACAGTCTCGCGCTAATTGTCCACTCTGTCTGACTGCTTGTTTTCTCTCCACCTCGACTATGTCGTGGCCTTTCTAGGCCTTCTCTGCTGCACAGAGTCTTGCGATAATAGAGGCCTGGATTCATCAAGACTGTGGGATGACACATCCGACGCTGTCATTACATGTCCTTCCTTTTGAACGACCCGCTGAGCTGTGGGAACTTCCTCATCCTCCGATCTATCATCCTTGGCAACCCCCAAGAAGACAAACTTGTAAGCGCTGCGCAGTAAGCAATACAGCCAGAACAGGTTCAGTGCCTGCAACAAAGCCAAGAGGCCAAAGGTGATGAAGTTTGACAGCGGACACTTATACTGCTCAGTCTCCCAGTTCAGCTCATATGGCCCAACGGTACTGAACTCGGATCCAGGCAGCGCAGAATAAAGAATCCGCAGATTGATGTAGTGCCGGAGGTAGATCCACACTGCGATACACACCCCAAACGACACCCCCTGAAGCTTGTTGTCAAGATAATTCAGCGACTTGGACACTGCCAGGAAGAAATCGCTTATATCGTGCGTGATGTACACCGCAATACCCATATACGCAAAATGGAAGCGATAACTCAGCGCAACGAGCGCAACCGTGACGACGTGGTGGGCGACAAGCTCATGGAAGTCCTTGCGCCGTTGCTCCAAGCCCAGCACCATCACCACCACCTGCTGCGCCCAGAACGCTGCCTGTAGGAGGTAGTAGCACTTGAAGCTGGCATCGTGCGTGCGGTGCGGGAAGCCCTCGTACATCCCGTGGGTGTCGAAATACCATACTGGCGTACGGCTCATGACGTGCAGACCCCAGGGCCCGATGACGGTCACGTAGAGTGCTGTGTACATGTTCTCCGCGAAGCGTGCGCGCTTGGCGCGGGATTTGATGCCCCATGCGCGAGCGAGGGGTGTCAGGAGCTCTTGCATGCAGACCTCACGGGTGAAGGTGAGGAATATTGTGTAGAAGGCAACGAAGGCGATGTCCCAAGGTCCCTTGCCATATTGTAATGTCCCGGCGCTGTCATCGTCGAGCTTGTAGGAGGGGAATATGAAGTGGTACGTCGGGTTAGAGTCGGTCGGATTGACGGCGTAGAGAGAGAGGATCGCGATCGTGAGGAACAAGGGCAACGCCCAGGTCCGACGGCGCAGGAGAGCGAATACCCTTGTCTTCTTGCGCTTCGAGTGGCTTTTTGTCTGGCGGCTCTTCAACATTTGGGGCGGGACCTGAGCGCCTGGCTGGAGTTCCATGTAGTTTGCGCCCATGTTTTAAGAGATCGTGGGATTTTGGGTCTCGGCGGGAGTTCGTGAAGTGCTTCGTCGTCGCGATCGTTTGGTCGTCGTGGTAATGGTAACTTCGACTTGTTAAATGACACCTTAGCTTCTGATCATTGATCCAATTGATCAAGACAGTTAAGGTGGGTGCAGGTCTGTCTTCAGAATTCCGCGTCTCACACCTCCACGATGCGCAAAGAAAAAGAGTCGCAAGACTCGAGATCATGAGGGGATCAAATAATTTGAGCGGGCGTCCCCAACACAGGCAGGCCAGGCGCAACTAGAGAGCTGTCCGTCTTGGGATAGCTTAATGCAGGGGCTACTGTTGGTCGGTGTGTGTGGCACACAATTAATCAAACGGGGGCGTCAGCAGAAGTCCAGAAGGGGAAGATTGAGCTTTTATCCCGTTGGAGGACGGAGACGAAGTCCTTTGATAGTAATCGAAGATTTATGGGATATATGTACAGTTCATACAGCGCGCCTTTTACGAGCTTTGGTTTCAGCTCCGCGAGCATTCGTATAGCTGCATCTAAGTTTGCGAAGTCCGAAGTTCTGTGTTGAGAAGCCTCTCAGCTGAGTCCGGTGAACATGCGAATGTCCATGTCTCGGCAGCCTCCAATCACAGTATATGGACCCACGTTTCCAACGGTGGCTGCCATTCGCCATCCCCACCAGACCCTGGCGGATAATAGAATTGTTGCGGGAGGCTGGGGAATGGCAAAGGGGGAGAGGGTCGAGCTGGAGAATTGAGACGCGTACGAGTTTTTTACCCTCCGAATCGGAGGGTTTATGTCGTCATATTGCTCCGAATGGAGCGGGTCTCACTCTGTCCCGGTTCATGAGGGGACTGGAGCTGCACATCGCCTCCAGAAAATGGTGCTTTGGGACCAGACCTCTCTGAAACTACTCAATTTGGGCGGAAGTGGTTTATGAACTGATTATCCATTGTAGTGGAGGGTAAACTTAAAAACTAGGACTCAAAAGAGAGAATCGCTACTCTTTGATGTAGACGTACTAGAGTCTCACGATATGAATGGGTGAATAACACGAGTATCAGAGTAGAAATCTAGCAAGTTGTATGTCATGAACTGGGGAATTGGAGTCTATTGTGTCTGCGAGTCTTGGCCAGCCAATGTAGCGTATCATCGTCGCAGCCCTCAATCAATCTGTTTCTCGCACCCGATTCTATTGAGCAACTCCTTCCGGCCGCTGTGCGTCCTAACGCCACTCACCCTGGAGCTCGAAGACTCCTTCCGGGAAGGCGACCTGTCCCAAGCCTTTAGGTCAATAGACTCCACGCCAACATCCTCCTCAATGGCCTCGATCTCCTCATACTCGATCTTCTCCTCCTCCTCTTCCTCGTCATCAACATCGCTCCTAACATCCTCGGCGGGAGCCCCCTTGAGCACTCTCACTGAGACACGAATAATGAAGAACGACCACGCGCAGATGACAAGCTCAAGTGCAAGGAGAAAAGTCAAGAAGCCGTACCGAATGCCGTCGGTGAAGCATACCGTGCCCGCGGGGTCCTTGAACGGTTCGAGAAGGTGGGACCACCCCTCTTTAGGTGCCGAAAAAGGGCCTTCAATATTGCCCGGAGCGCCTCGAAAGCATGGCTCTTTCAGAGATCGGGGCAGATCATAGTAGACGCTCCAACAGGTCATGAGGTAGAATACGTGACGCGTCCAGACCCAGACCAAGAGGAAGACGCCAAAGATAACGTCGCAGAGAGTTGTGAAACCGATGTATTTGAGGCACTTGGCCAGCTGTCGTGACTGTTAGCAGGTGGTTTAGTGCGTGACGTTGTTTCATGGAGGACTGACAGGGAAGATCAACTCAATGACGTCCATCAAGACCAAGATGAGATGACCAACGCGGGTTTGGTGATACGCGTAGCATGCGGCAATGAGGGAGATGGTGATGGCATGGTGCACAATCATCTCCCAGTAGTCCTTGCGCCGAGCCTCAATATTCACTGAGATGACCTGCTGGACCCAGTATGCCCATTGTACCATGATATATCCCTTCATCAACCCGCCGAGCTCTCGCTGGGGCCAATCGTTCCACAGCTCCTTCATGTTAAGGTAGTATGGCGCCTTGCAATAGAGGTACTAAGAACTCGCCGGTTAGTTGACAATATGCCCACGAGGTGAGAATGCGAATCTACTGTACCATTCCCACTGGCCATAGGACACTGTAGTACGTGAGCATCGAGCCCTGTTCTGAGAACCTCGCGACATCCTTCTTCTTCGATATGCCCCAATGCCGGCCGAGGGGCTCAAGAACGTGGCGCATCAGCGCGGCCCGGATGCCAATGAGGAGAACCACGCAGAATGCGACAAAGTAGAGGTCGTCGTGGCCGGCGCCATACTTGCCGGTTGTCGTGTTGTAATATGAGAGTTTGATGAATTTGGATGTATACGGACGTGCCGCGGGGATACAGGTGTGTGTGAGGAGTAGAGGGGCAGTTGTATGGAAGGCAAGGTCTGGTCAATTAGAGAACTTCAGGTCAGCATTGACTCGTGGGATGAATGGGTGTGATGCACGGCATCGGTAGATGTGGTCAGCTTCCCTCCACTCTTCGCGACGTACTTGTCTGGTTATCAAAGAGCCATTGGACGAGCTTCTTCCTCCGGCTCGTGTCAATGGTCTTTAGCTTTTGTGAGTGAGCAAGCCTGGGCGCCCTGGATGGGACAGGCGAAGCGCGCTTCGTATGCGCGATCTCGGTGGTGGGTTCGATCATGGTCCTTGTCACGCAGTCGAGGCGAAGCTCAGCTCAGCTCAGCTTTCCACGAGAAGATGCCGAGGCGAAAAAGAATCAAACAGTATGTTTCTCGAGCAGAAAGTTGTGTGACAAAACTGTTGAGAAAGTGCCCATAAGCGCGAGTCGCTTAAAGAAGTAACAGTAACAATATTCCCCTGCCGGCGGCCCCCTTCCCCCAACAGGGCGAGACCAAAGCTGCCAGCTGAGCAGGTTGGACCCTTTCTTCGCGCCTCGCAGGGGGCGGTGAGACAAGGCGGCGGGAATGCAGGGATGTTCATATTTGGGCGGGCGGGATCTTGGAACTGGCGGCCGTTAAGATCTCAGGCATTTTCCAACTTTCAAGTTTGTTTGCCCTAGGGCAAACTGTGTGTCTGCATCTTGAAGCCGCCCGTGGAACAATAGGGCTGAACTTTAGAGTCTTCCATCAGGTTTGATGCCAAGTACCTTTCGCAAACTGTAAGTCATCACAGCGACCTTTGTGTTGGATTTCCACTCCTCAATGACATTCCCGATTGCCAATTGACCACAAAAACGAAGATGCAGGGCATGCAAGACTCAGGGGAAATCAGCATCAGGCCATCCCTGCACCAATCAGGATAAGCTGACATGGGTGCTTGTCATCCTTCCAGCGCCCCAGGTCCGCAGATTGTATTCGCTGGTGGATCCTGAGGCTTAGCTATCCGTAGGCCCGCGGGAACCCGAACCAACTGGATGGAAAAGTCTCGATAAAATGATAGAGATATTGGTCTTTCACTTTTGCTCTAGAAAGCTGACGTGCGCCGATACATTGACCTTCTCGGACCCGATCTATCGTTCTTGCTCTTCAGCACCGACTTACTTCTGCTCATAGACTCTGAAGATCACATGCTTTGGGGGGTCAAAGCATTTACCAAAGTCTGCTGGCAATGGAAATATAAAAACCACGATGGAAACGTATGCAGCTTGCTTCGGCAAATGATAGTGCACTGCGATATGCCACCGATAACCCCTCCGGCTGTGGAAGCCCCATCGACTGAGAGCTCCGGGCAATATCAGGCGACGCACGGAGCTGCGACCCACCTGAGCCGAGTGAAGGGTTTTGATTCGCTGCATCTGACGGATCCTCGGGGATCCACACCTCCGGGAACCCGGGGACCGATAAAATTCGTCGGCCGGGGGAAAGCGGTATGCCTACAATTGAGGCCACGCTGTTGTCGCAATAATCCTACAAGCAAACAGCAGGAAAAGAGAGGAAGGCGAAGTTATATGTCGGCCGGTTACATGTCTCTTCCGGCTTGTATGGACACGAATTCCCCATATTATGTGCGGCCGCTGATAAAGGTACCCGGTCGGGGTCTAGCGGGGAATCGGCGACAGTAATATACGGCGTTCAATGCTCGCCGAGACAACCCGGTATCACCCGCCGAGTCATAGCATGCGTCCCATGAGACTGTTTTCCTAATGATGTTCTCCCTCATCGTTCCACCTCGTTACACACATGCTTCTCTCGGGGCCGTATCCTTCACGCTCGTAAAATTCGCAATGGCTGCCGCATATCCTGCCATTCAGGCTCAAGCCAACATGCAGAAGCCAGAAGGGCTGGATCTATATGCTCGATTCGCGCTTGCTGGCGCCTTGGGTTGCTCCATAACTCACGCTGTCTTCACACCCGTCGATGTGTACGTCATTTATCACCTTTTCTCTCACATGCCAGACTCATAACAATACCATAGTGTCAAGACGAAGATCCAACTTGAACCAGCAACTTATAACCGCGGTATGATCGCTGGTTTCCGCCAACTGATACGCAATGAAGGTGTCGGTGCTCTACTCACAGGTCTGGGCCCGACGTTCACCGGCTACTTTATCCAAGGAGGCGTCAAGTTTGGCCTGTATGAACTTTTCAAGAAACAATCAATTGAGATCGTTGGGCTCGAGAAAGCAAGAAGGAACCGTACTGCAGTCTACTCCATCTCGGCAGCCTGTGCTGAGTGTTGCTCTACCGTCACACTTTGTCCCGCGGAAGCTACTCGCATTAGACTCGTATCCGTGCCTGGCTTCGCCAACGGGTTGGTGGGTGGTTTTAGCAAGATTCTGAAGCATGAGGGTGTTGGTGCATTATACTCCGGATTTGGGCCAATTTTGTTCAAACAGTAAGCTGTATTTCATTACTTTCTTGGCCTGCATTGCTGCACGTACTGACACCAGCAAAGAGTTCCTTACACGGTTACAAAATTCGTTTCATTCGAAAAGATTTCCGAGTTCTTCTTCGCCCATCTCGATAACTCCAAGACCGGCACTACCCAGCTCATGATTAACATGGGATCCGGTCTCTTATCAGGTTGTGCCGCGGCTGTCATCTCGCAACCAGCTGACACCATGCTGTCCAAAATCAACAAGACAAAGGGATTGCCTGGTGAAAGTACCGCGTTTCGTCTTTACAAGATTGCGGGCGAGCTCGGACTCCGTGGTTCATTTTCTGGGCTTCCGGCACGTCTGTTTATGATTGGTGGGCTCACCGCTGGCCAGTTTGCCATCTATGGCAGCATTAAAACGACTCTAGGTATGGATATCTGGCTTTCTATCCATGTCTAGGTAGGCTAATCATACGGTTGTAGGTGCTACTAATGGGGTAGAGATATCGAAATGATCGGGATATGAGCATACTTTCTGGCTGTTAAACGCCCCTCTACGAAATCCCATTGAGATCGAACCTGAGAGCGGCTGCGCATTGTATCATCGGGCTTCATTGTTACTCTTGTTCATTTAGTGGACTACATCGCGTTGCTATCGAGTGATATTGTGCTTCATATTATTGACAGCAACTGCTTTTACCACGACATCTCGGTGTAATTACACAGCAAACGGCAGCCCAAACAATCGTAAATTCCTTTGGCTTATGCATAGAACTTTGAACTCAATGCATTGTGGTGGCATGTTTCCCACAATGATGCTTCGATCTCGGCACGGTATCTCAGCTGACGGGTGCCCAAGCGATAAGTTCCGAAAGGGTATGTACCTACCCAAACTCCTTAGATAGATCTATCT
Source organism: Colletotrichum abscissum (assembly GCF_030869225.1). NCBI lineage: Eukaryota > Fungi > Ascomycota > Sordariomycetes > Glomerellales > Glomerellaceae > Colletotrichum > Colletotrichum abscissum. Next base: position 217,218 of record NW_026850076.1, read on the forward strand.
ATCTTTGACAGAATTCATTTCTAGTGACCGACCCAACATCACGAGGATGCTTTTGGGAGGTGGAGCAGATACGAAAGTATCTATAGAGAGGGGCAGGGCTTCCTACTCGGTCTTGCACTGGAGCATAGTCTATTGGATGCCGCAGATTTCCTTCTGCGGCAAGATGCACATCTCAGCATAACATGCGTCGTAAGGATTAGAGGTAGGACTAAGGGGACGAACGCGCCTGAATTTGCCCGGCATTGATCCCTACACAAGAGGGCAGACTTAATCTCAAAAGAACCGCCTAAGTGCGACATGAAGCGGAATGAAAGATGGTAACAGACGACTGATACGTACCTTAGATGAGATAGCGATCCCTTGCCCAACACCCTGCTGTTACGGGGTGTCAATCAAGATCGAAAAACAACGTGCTGTTTTTGTGCAAGTCTCCTCATTTGAGGAATTTGTCCAACATTCAGGGCTCTCGTGATCTGGCATCGTTAGGCAGCCCGGTGCTATGACCTACTCCGTGACCTGAGATGATACCGAATGATAGCGGATATGCCAATTTAGAGACTTAGTAGAATAGCATCTGGATGCTATTCCCGTTGCTAACTCCGTGGCAGTTGGATATGAAGTAGTAGGTTGTGCGTAAATTGTCACCGAGAATCGTGTCTAAATTCTTTCAGGGGAGATATGTTGCCATGTAGCAACCGCGTATTACAATTATCTCAAAGCTGACCCTGAACCCAGAAAGATCCAAAACTCCCAGCGTCAGAGCGCCACGCTCCGAACCTTTCCGGCTCCTGTCTTTCCAAAGTAAACCCAAAGTCCGTCAAATCGTAAGCTAATAATACAATACAGCCCTGTTGAAGTTGTTGTGTCTCTGGGCTCAGTTGATGCCCAACATAGACGACGTTCTCCTGTCACCAGGCTTCTCCTGCAACTGTCTGCGGTACGAATCAAGCTCCATCGTCGCCCATACGAGGGCAATCTTGCCCTTGTCGTAGCGATACATACAGTGCTGGTGAAACTTGACACTCTTCCCGTTCGGCTTCGCGTCCGCAAACTCCTGCACCGGCGTCCCCGAGATCTGCAGCCTCACAGCAACCTGCTGCGTCTCCTCGTCGACGAGCAATTCCTGGATGTTAAACCACAGTCCCGAAATCGCTTCTTGGCTGTACTGCATGCTGCGCGCGTAGTCCTGCACCGAGAGAACGCGGTTGTTGTGTCGCAGCTCCTTCTTGCAGTAGCGAGGGAACTCCCTGACCATGCTGCGCCGATTGATGCTGGCGACGTACTTGCGATAGGTTGCCGCCAAATCAATGGGTTCCGCCGGAAGACTCCGCATGAAGAAGCGTGGCGTGGTCGCGGCCTCGGGTGTCTGCAGGCGAATGCCGTCGTTATCCTGCAGCGTAAGCATGCGCGAGATCTTGCCCCTGTCGTCGAACCACACGAAACACTGCTCGTCGAATTCGTATGTCGTGCCGACGGGATCGACATCCATCATTGCGTCGGCGAGTGTGACGCGGTTGATGTATCGCACGGCCACGGCCTGGGCCTTCTTGTCGACGAGGAGGGTGTCGATTTTGATCTTGAAGCTCGCGAGGCCCTCGACGCGCGATCGAAGACGTTCGACGTGCTCTTCGCGTGTCTGGCTGCGGTTGTTGCGCATCAGAGTGTCGGCCAGGTGGTTGCCGATGACATCGAATTTGCGGTTGTTGAGGCAGTCGAGGTACTCGCGCAGGCGGGCACCGATATCGACCTGGATTCCCTTGCCGTCGCCATTCCATCTCTTGGAGGAGGGACTTCTGCTCTTGCGGATGGGAATGCTGGTGGTGTTGCCGGAAGCAGCCCCTTCGACTTCGGGGACCTCGGGAGGCTTGAGCTCGGGGGACTCGGGAGGGGTGAGAAGGGTCTCGTGAGGGAAGCACGGAGCTCCGTACTCATCCATCGTGACCGTGTTCATCTTCATCATGATATCTTTCGATGGGGGTGCGGTAAGGGCTTGATGATCTGTTTAATCGACTGTGACGAGAGCATGTGTTGCCTCGAGAGAATAGCCTTCGTCGCGATTTCGATGGATTTTAGATGGGTTTGATGAGATGATGGGAATGTGAAAACAGGGTAGCACTCGGGGATGGGAGGTATCGAGCTTCTCGGCGTGAATTGTACTTGTAGGAGGTGAGCTTAGGTTGTAGATCTATGCAGATCACGGATGGGAATCAGGCCAGGCCACGGAGACGTAATTAGGGGGGATTAGGTAAGTAAGGTACATTCAAAAAAAGAGCACTGATCACGATCGGGCGATGGGAATTACGGGAGCTCAGAACAAAAAAGCAGACGACGTGGCCGGGCCGGGGGTGGTGTGACTGAGTAGAGACATTGAGTGAGAGAGCGAGGGAAATGTGAGCGAGAGAAAAAAGGGCACGATGAAGATCTCAAGCTTTGCGCCACGCCTCTCGCGTGAATGACGTACAAATCCCCGCAATTCCTGACATCACCCGCATCCCTGTGGCGGCCAGCCGAACATCTCATCCCTCACCATCCCAGAACAATCCAGGACCATCCCTAACCATAAGCGGGACGCGCGGACCTAACCCAAACAGCCACGGCACCGCGCTAGTCCGCCAGATTATATGCTGGAAATAGCCCATGAGCCAGTCGCCAGGAGGGAAACCTCCGCTACATTCCAATCCGGCGACCTACGCTACTCCAGGTGGCTTGGGTGGCTTTCCTGGGGCAACCGGGGGAAGAGGGGAAATGATGGTCGAGACTCTCAGATCATGCCCCAGGCTCAGAATGACATAGGCAGTGTGATAGTGTAAGGTACGTAGTCTCCTATTGAAGTGAACCCCAACAAAAACCTGGAAATCAGTTGAATCAAAGTCCGCCGAATCATGCCCAGCCTAGACCACCATCACGTCCCATCAACCATCAGACGGATGAACGATCCCTGCGACGGGAAGTGGAACCCTCCCATCAACTCAAACCATCCAGAAACCACCCCGGTCCTCGCCTCCCGAGCTCCCGGAATCCCGGCACCTCCCTCACAAGCTTTTCAGCAGCTGAACGGGGCCGGTCCCGGGTTAGTGTAGCTCGTCGGCGTGGGCCAGTACGGCTGGAACAGGATCCCCGGGTCCGTGGACTTGTACGCCCCCGGGAACGACACGAGGCCCGGCGGGCTGATGCTCCCGCCCCCGGATACGGAAACCTGCGCGCATGCGAGGTAGAATTGCGCTCCGCCCTCCGTGGCAGCGCCATGGAGCGCCAGGTGCTCGACGCGGACGAGGTACTCGCCTGATGGGATGCACGCCGGAATCTTGGTGGAGAGGACTTGGGTGTCTGTGACGTTATTCATAATTAGTTTTTGCTTGTCCAACTGACGAGAAAACCCCCACGAGCCCACAAATCACTGAATCAGCCCTATGCGAAGGGAATCTGTTGCGGGCACGCGATTCACACACTCTCCACTAAAAGTGAGAGGGTCCCTATTCTTTTGAAACCCGCAGAAAGCTTTTTAGTCTCTGCACTTCTCCTCTTTTCTGCCCTGTTTCCCCCATTTCCAACCTTTTCTTTAACACTCAGCGAGTCTCTTCTCCGTCATATTATGCTGGAGACAACAAAAAAGTAGGCAAAAAATTGGAAACAACTCACTGGTAGAAGCCCACTCCAACCCACTGCTCGTAATAGTCGGCCTCTCGTGGTAGATCTTGAACCACACCGCCCCGCTGCCGTCCCACGTCGTCGCGGTTTGGCCGGTCGGCACCTTGGCCATGTAGAAGCTCGCCGGTCCCGGGTGTCCTACGACCCCGTTGGCCGCAAATCCGATCGTTGAGCCTGCCGATACCGGCAGCGTTGTCACCCTGCCGCGGTCAGCGGCGTCTGCTTCATAGCAGCGAATCTGCGTCGACGATACACCGTCGGCCGGGCCGTTGGTGTAGAAATTGAGCGTCTTGCGCACGTGTTGCCATTCGGGGTAGGTTGTGCCGCCGTAGACGAGGCGACCAAAAGTGTCTAAATTCAAAGAGGTTAGAGCTATCTTGTATTTTACGTGCAGCGCCGGCTTTGTGTTTTTTGTGAGTTGTTGATATTCAGACTTACAGTGGGCCTCGGCCGAAGCGGCTGCCACAGCGAGAAGAGCGGCTGGCGAGTACTTCATTCTCCGCAGTGATGGCGACTTGTAATAGTATGACTCCGAAGTTATTGTCTCGAAACACTTGTCTATCTAGACTTCAATCATCTCAATCACTCAACATCGGCCGGCCGACCATTTCTTAAATAAAGCTGCCATCTAAGTAACTTCCATATCATCACTCACGCTTCTCACATAACGTTTGCCGGCGGTCGCTTACTCGGCATTCACGGACGCTTTGAAGGAACTTCCAAGATCTTCCTAATATCAGAAAGTCTTTCCGGCCACTGGCGAAATATGTGGGGTCATATTCCACGAATATCCTGCCTTCAGGGTCGGAACCGGAGTGAAGCCTCCGAGAGAAGGTAACAACACGATCCTTGTGCTACTTCAGCTTGCTACCCGCCAAGATCTAGTGAGCGACCGTTCGTCCAATGGATCCGGAGCAAACATATTGAACTCAATTAAACTATAACTGAGTCTGTACATGGTTTCTTTTCTTCGTCTCGGCTTTGCACTTTCTTCCTTCAATCACTCTACGAGCCGCTTTGGGTCAATACAAGGCGTTAAAGCGTTCATGAGACAGGCGGAAAGGGCTCGCATTCTCAAAGGTCAGTGAGCCTATCTTCTCCGCTGTTTATCTGTCAAATAACTGCGATAACAGGCAGCACACTTACAGCATTTTGTGATCTGTATTGCTCGTTTCAGAAAAGCGGACGGATTTAACAGACACGCCTACCAATACGCAACATAGTCATGGGCCGCTTTTCTCCAACATTATCCAAAATTCATTTGCAAGAGCAACTCTAGACACCTGTCACATGGTGGAAGCCATGTTGCTGCACAAACGATGTAGGCAGTGTATTGGCACCGATATGTAACGTAAACTCGATCTGATAAAGCATCCCGCTTTCCCGCTTTGGATCTATCTCAACCTTACGTCCGTCTAGGAATTCAATCGTTCAATCTGGTGTCGGACCATCACGTATCTCACATGAATTAGCAGCTGAAGCTGTTCCTGATGCGGCAGATCTCGTCGCAGTTGACGTTGTCGGCATACGAATCCTTGCAATCGCACTTGTTGGCGGGCAGGACATTGCAGCAGCAGTCCTGGATACCGGATTAGCACTGTATCTACACCAAATAGCTCACAGCAAAAGGTCTGCTGCGCAGTGATTCGGAAATACCTTTGCAGCTACGCCACTGATGATGGTGAAGGCAGTGATGAAGACAGCGAACTTCATGTTGAATGGTTGGACTAGAGGATGGTGATCGTGTTGCTGATTTGCGAGTTGGACTGATTGTTCAAGTGGCTGAGATGATATGAAATGATAGTGGTGGTTGAGAAGTCCTTCCTACTAGGTCTTGCCGATCAGGGGAAAGGTGGCGTTATGTACAAATTTCAGGAGAACAATCATCAACCTATATTGCTTTTGATTCCGAGAAAAGCCTAACTTTGACTGATAGTAACTCCTTCAGGACGGAGTTGGCATGTTACACGAGTCGTGTTGCAGCCATTTGTGGACGAATTACATTATGAACCCATGGCTACGTAAATTGAACTGGTCATGGATAATAATCAACTTCTCAACACTACTTATTGGTACTCGTAAGCTTCTTGGCTCATGGTTTTCACGAAGTGAGAGTGAACCTCACATCCTGACTCGGTTCCATTCACGACTGTATTCTAATTGTTACTATGTCCACAAAAGCCAGTGGAAGCTCGTTCTCGGCATAGTCTGTCGGGATAATACAAGAACATCGACGTAATCAGCCCGATTCCAGACTGGAAAAGCCCTAAGATAGAGTTGTAGCACGATGGTTACCACTGAGCCTGGCGAGGGCGAAGTCTATGTGAACTCTGTGTTCGTCCGGTTTTACGCAGTTCATTATGTCAACGTCGCAAGTCATTCTTGAATCCTGACTACGTTCTGAATTTACTTGCCGATGCAGCATTCGTAGTGCGAGGTCATGAGATCAAGTGATACCAACTTGGCATTATAGTGGCAAAAATACAATAACGCCAAATTTCTATCTATTGAGTAATCTTCATTCGGAATTAGATAGCTCAGCTTGGCTAGAATCATTTATCACTGCTCCCAGTTTTTGGAACTCAAGATATTGTAGCAGAGCAGAGTCTTATTGGTAAATTTAGATATTAAGACAGAGAATGAGTGAGACGATAAAAGGTTTTTGGACCCATGCACGCATAAATCTGATGACAGAGATACATATCAGATGCTTGGGGCAAATGTTCAAAGGGATTGACTACGAGTGCTTAGACACGTGCTCAGTTTCTTTTCACTTCCTCTTTTCTCGACTGGCTTGGACAAATCTCCAAAATCAACATGGAGGTAGTCTGCAGCCTGCGTAAGTCATTCTCACAAAAAGTGGCAAAATCTTGTTTGGTATAGCTGAAGTAGCTGCTACATCTCCTCTGATATGCATGCAACCATGACTGCAGATTGTTTTGTGCAAATCCCGTTGGAGGCAGGCAGCTTACTGCATACCCATCTACCTAGTACTCGCACATTTAAAAGCCAATAACCAAGCATATCTCATCCTGTGATAATGCACAAGTCGGCACAATATTGACTGATACTGGAGTGCCAATAGTGGGTGGCCACGACATTCGCGGGGTATTGAGAGGCGCACTTGGCGTTACGAGTTGATCAAGACCGGCAATGCACATGTCGTCCTGGGCGAAGTCCGGTGCACTGGGCCACGGAGCTCGCCCGCGGAACCCTGTGACATGGATTACAGCTCACGAGCGACGGTTGCGCTCCGAATTCCTATTCAGTTCTCGTAGGTAGCAACCTATTTTGAGCAGGGCTTCTTTTGCTCAAGCACATTTGTTTCAATCAGAGCAAGTGAACGAGTGGTTACGATGGTTAGTTGAATTTCCTAGTGGCTACCTTCGAACTCATTCTTCCACTGGCATGAAAGTATTTTTTTCAACCGTTACGACTAAATCAAATGCTAAAATGCGACTTTCTCTTCCAGGCCCATTCCCCCAATCTTGTTGAAGCAGCGCGCGATGTAATCCAGCAATCACTTCACCTAACTTCGCAAAGGGATCTCCAAGATTACAGTCGATGGTTCATTCCTCGAGGTCAATTATTCACTGTGTTGAGCCGCGAGAGGGTCAAAGAGTTTCTGCAAATACTCCTTGATCCTGGTGTTTATACCGAGCCTCTTGTTGACAAAATCGCCACCTTCATAAGCCCGAAAAAGGGGGCTTGCGAGTGCGGAGAATCATCCTGTACTGGTCTAAGAATCATGTTCTCGGCTTTTCTGTCTATGGCTCGAGAAGACTTGATCATTAGTTGTTGGCGAGCCTCGCCCTCTCTTTGCGATAGCTTGTGGCCGATCAATGCGGCAGACGCGCGCACAGCGCATCATTCAGCGATACAGGAAATTCTCCGACCTCTCCATTTGGAAGAGAAAGATCTTGTATTTCAGGAACAGTGGCCCATGAGATCACCGTACTTTACAAAAATGTTTCCGTCAGGACACGAATATCACCAACGACTTCCAAACGATGTAAGCCTACCATGGATAGAATTAGAGGTCCGGGAAAAGTGGAATAGACGCCAACGAACCTTTGTACGGAGAATTAAGATTCACCAAGATCACCATGCGCTAGTAAGCACTCTTGACGACCGCCTACGCGTTGTTCATCCTTTTCACATTCTAACCTAAGCTAGGGAATGCCAGGAGACAGTTTTGCGCTGAAAGCCTTCGAAAAGGGTCGAAATTTGAAATTCGCTGCAGAAGGATTTAGGAGCGAAATCGCATCGAATCAGAAGGTGACACATCCAAACGTTGTCGCGTTTCTCACAGCCTTCGAACATAGAGACGCCTTCTACATTGTGCTTCCTTGGGCACAGGGTGGAAACCTGCGACAATTCTGGGACGAGTACTCCCTCGTTGGTGCCCAAGAAGGCATAAGCTCTTTTGCGCCGTGGTACTCCATGGACTGGATGGCAGACCAATGCTATAACCTGGCTGATGCCATTGCCACCATTCATGGCCATCGCTCCGAGTTGGGAGGGTTTGCTCTTCAGCCTCAGCTACATCAAGACATCAAGCCCGAGAATGTTGTCTGTTTTGCTGATTTTGTTGGCGGAAGACCATTATGGATCCTAAAGATAATCGACTTCGGCTTGGCCTTGCCAGTCGTTGATGGCTACGTGCGGCGGAACAGCGTCGTCCAAATCAAGACTTATCGGCCACCCGAAGAAGCGTTCCCCCACTCAATGATAGGTACTTCCTGGGACGTATGGTGCTTGGGTTGCCTCTATCTTGAGTTCGCTATCTGGGCTCTGAACGGATCAATCGGGATCGATGACTTTCAAGCCGAGCGCCTCAAACAAGTACACGACACATACGACGACCATGGATTCCCTCCCGTTCTAGAAGATACTTTCTTCTCCATGCGTAGAGGCAAGGAAGTTTCAGATAGGATGAGGACTATGAGTACCATGTTCGAAGGCGCGAAGATGGTCCCGGTGCTCAAAGAATCAGTCACGATAGTGAGTGAGGCTCGAACACAACCCCCGATTTAACCAGGCCGTGATTAATATCAGACAATGTGCTTACTCTCTGCCTTCAATCATAGAAAATACAGTCTCTTCTAGATGACTCTATGTGCACACAATTTCTTGCAACTCTGCTTGAATTCATGGAATCGAAAATGCTTGTCGCAGATAGCGGCAACCGAGCTACATCGGCTGAGGCCCGTGACCTTTTGGCACGATGGAGAGTCACGGAACAGTAGATTCATAATTGGAGCCAAGTATTGGACTTGCGTTTCTAAGATTCATGGCCATTCGACTTTGGAAGGTCTTGAATTTCTTGTCACAAGTGCTCAGGTTGTCTCTTAGGGACGAATGAGTCTTTAGAAATTCGTACAAATAAGAAACAATCAACGATGCTGTAATTTGCCTCGAATCTTCTCAATCACCCAAAATACGCTTTCTATGCTGCACGGTCGAATTCGTTCATAATAATTTCTTTTTCTTCCTAACACACTTGGTTTAGCAAAGACTTAGGTATTTTGGGGCGAGTAACAGGCTTGACGAACCATTGTCAGTCGCCGAGGAAGCTGTAGTTCGAAACCTCTTTGCATTGTAGCCTACCAATACATATTTCGTTAACGGAGTTTCCCGTATTAGCATTTATTTCTCGCTGCCATCATACCCTTATGTTGATATCGGTCTTTGGAATGCCAAAGTGTAGTAGAATCTTTTGCAAGACTCGGACGTTGCCGTACCGATGAAAAATTACGTCAGTTGCTCGAAATTCGTTCCTCTGGCCTGATCTCGATGGGGAACTTGTGTCAGTGTGTAAGTCCCTTTTCTGGGATTCTACCGAAACATCTTTTTCCTTCCCACCTTGACCGCTGGAACGATCCAAACCATCGGACGAGGATCTCTCATTCTCCCCTTCGGCAACGCCCCCTTCTGTGTTGTCGCTAACCTTTGTACCTTCATCTTTTGTACCTTCATCTTTTGTACCTTCATCTTCTGTATTTTCATCTTCTGTACCTTCCTCTTCTATATCTTCATCTTCTGTATCTTCATCATCAACTCCAATGCTGATTGACTGGTAGCACAGGGACTGAAGATGACTTGCAATGTGGCTTGCTAGGTTTGTTTGGCTGGAATGGGTCCTTGTAACTTCAATTCCCTTCAATCGAGATTCCGGAGCGACTCTCGACTCCTTATTGTCATCTGCAAACTGGACTTGACGGCGTCGATAATTCGGCGTTGGACTCTCTGGAATAATAGTGGTGCGTGTAGTGTTGACAGGCTCAGACAATCCAGCAGATTGCCCTCGCTGCGGTTCCTGTTCTGGTATGACTTGTTTACACATAAAGCATATTACTGCTTTTTGCTCGTGTTCCGAGTCTTGCGGGCGGTGAGCGTGATGCATCCAGTCAAGACCATGTTCGGTTTCCATGTGTGTTCGCCATGCGGTCAACTTCGCAAACGTTTGAGGGGGATATGCACACTTCTCCGAAATGCAAACAAACGGCTCTACGTCTTCATCCACGTGACGCCTAAGTACTCGTAGAGCTTGATTAATTCTACCAATCTCCATGTTACGTTGTGACTGGGCTGAGTATCGGTGTGAGAAAATGTGTTGGAAAGAGTTGTACTTGCCTCCACCATCGACCTTTCGTCACTTGCTTCGTTGGGAATTGCTTGCGACAGAACTGGCATTTCCTTGTGATGTCTTCAGAAGTTTCAGCCTTGGGTTGCCGCGGATATTGAATCTCTGTTTCTGTTGCTGTTGCCGCCGTGCTAATCGAGCTGGTCCGCTCTGATTGCATTGCAGGATAGCCCTCATTGAAGATCGACTGATGATATGTCGATGCTTTCTCATCATCATGCCAGACGCTTGTATGATCTTCTCCAGCATGTGTATTGTATACCCTTTCGCGTCTGTCGCACTCGTAGTCGAGTCGTTGTATTCGATAGATCATGGATCTTATAAGCTGTTTCTTCAACAAGCCGGGGATGTCCTGGAACTTGCTGGAGACCATGACTGTGATGAGTGTTTCAGTTTCCGAGTCCTTGGGATTTCTTCGGATGAACTCTTCCACTCTAGCTGGCCTGCTTGATTTAGAAGATTTCGAGATCAACGCGGCTACGCGATTGAGTCTTTCGACAGCGCCTGATATCCCCTTGAAGGCGCTGTTCAGATACTTAATGTCCAAATCTCGGCCAGGTTGCTCGGTATGATTTAATTGAACAGCGGTTTCTTGAAACCTGCCCCCTGACCTAGTCTCGGGTTTCCCCTCCTGCACAATGATAGTGTTGCTCCGCGCTATGTCATAATGAGCATCCGAATAGTTCAAGATCCAGCCGCTTGAGATGAAATACCAGTTTCGAGATTGCGCTGTATGAGCTTGAGCATCTTTAAAATGATCAATTGAGGCGGCTTGTGACCGCTCAGTCGAGCGTCAAGGCAGAGCTGTGGCTCTGCGAAGACACCGGAATTGTTTGCCCAGGCCAGAAACCTTTGTTGAAGCTCTCTCAAAGCGGTTTTCCCTCGGTGGGTAATTTGTATCATATCGTGGAGTTGATCGTCGCAGGCACGGGCCGCAATTTGTATCGCAGGACCCTTCTCAATGAAGATAGATGTGTTCATGGTGGAGAGCTGGAGAAGTCACAATGAGCATCGTTTGCAGGGTATTGTGCTGTGAACATGAAGTTTGGGCCAAGAGACGAGAGTTGCACCTTGATTGGAATTATATTTATTTTGAGATGTGTCAGTTGTAACCACAACAGACTCGACCCTTACCCCTGGAGTCCAATCGACGTGCCCTAACATTGATTCGTTCACCCTGAGTGTGCCAGAATATGGAGAGTGGCATCGCATGTACATCTTAGTATTACCAGGCATGTGGTGCGGTCAATTGGTGGTTGGTGCTTGCATGTCGAAGTGACTTCGGAGGGACAAAAGAACAGTTGACTGGATGTCAACAAAATTGGTCAAGCAGGGGAGTGGGGCGCCGAGCTCCATGAGCCGGTCCCGTTTGCGGCCCCACCCCTTCGATCTGAGATTCAAAAGTACGAAGGTGCGGATAATTGCCTTCGGTTACTTGCCAAATTTGCTGACGGAAAGCAGGAAAGCCCCGCCACAGGTTTCCCTCATCCTCGCGACCTGCTCGGTTCCATTTAGTCAACATCACAATTGAAATCTATCGCATCCCAGATCCAGGAGACGCACCTAGGCCAATTCTTATCCGTCCTCAACTTTCCGGCTACCTACCCTATGAGCTGGTTGGAAAAATCATTTTCTGGCCTGGTAGGGTCTATCAAAGAACATGTCGAAAGAATAGTTGCAAATGTTCCCGAGACTGATCGGTCTCCAGAACAGCTGGACTCCCGGAACGATGCTGAGCTCTTAGTGGCCGATCTTGACATGTTAGAGCTGTGGGAGTATCTTCCGGAAGCTTTAGAAAACCCATGTAGTTCCGATTCATCCGATAAACTCGAAACCTTAAGGGAATGGGAGGCCTTAGCAGTAGATTTGGAACAGCAAAATCGCTGGAACGAAATTGACTTCGGCCGGTGTTCAGCAATTTGCCAAACAACGATGGGAGGCGACATTCCTTTCGAGATGACAACACCGTCCGAGCGCAGGGTATTCCTGACTGAGCCTTCAAGTCATCTATATGACGTTCTCGTGCGTCTGTCACGCTGTTGTGGAAACCACATTGCGCGTCTTCATTTGAATGGTTTCCGCACCGAGAACGCAGACGCAGCCGGTCGATTTTCTCTGTTCCTCTCATCCAACTCAGAACTGGAAATAAGTTGGCATGAAGCTTATTACGACATAATCGTGTATGTGAACACATGGAAATCTTGAAAGTGTGCTAACGCCTCTGTGCTTCAAGACAGGATACCGATGTAGAAGCTTCTGCATACCCGGATGACTTCTGCAGGCTTCTAAGTCTCTGTAAAGAGTCTATAAAGCCTCTGTATGTCAGTATACGACAAGCTAGCGATAGGAGGCCCATTATCGTTGCGAATGAGAAGAAATCGAAGCAGAGGCCTCACACCCCGACACAATGTCTCGGTAACCTTCTTGACCAAGGTTGGATCGGCAGTCATGATCACTGCCCCATGGACGGAGGCATACTTCCTGCGGAAAGGGCAGCACTTTCCCTGAATCTCGCGCTAGCTTTAGTTCATGTTTCTTCGGACGCGTGGGTCCAAAACGAGTGGAGCCTCGACAACATCTTTCTATCTTGGAGCCCAAGAGCGTCAGATGGCTCAAACCCCTCGACTATAGATGCAGAGAGGCCATACTTGTCTGTCCGACTACCAAACGAAAAAGGAACGCCATCTTCAGATAAGAAATCCAAGACAGGCACCATTGAAACTCTAATGCTGTCATTCGCCCAAGTTCTCATGGAAATTTCAACTGGAAAGAGATTGCCGAGAGGTCCTCAATCAGGATCTGACAAACGCAGTCGTCTCAAAACCTGGGCCCAGAGTCGTGATTCTCAATACAGCCTTCATGGATCTGTAAAAAAAGCTATAAATTCATGCTTGAAAGCGGCTGATTTTGAAGAACAGGGCGAGATGTCGATCAATGAATGGATATATGACACTATCATTCCGCGATTGAAGAGGAATTGGGTTCAATACGAGATACCCGTCTCACCTGGATGCCGAGAATGGGACACCAACTTCCCTACCCAAGTGACAACACAGGTGCCAAGCCGCAGTGAAGGCGTGGTCAATGAGACAACCCCCTTGAGTTTAGAAAACTTCCACGGCAGTGTTTCTGGAAGGTAAAGACGCGACTAAACCTCTATTTTCGCATTCATTTCTAACTAAAAGCTTACAGTCATGGAGAGAACTCATCTCCCCTCTGGTTTAGAAAGATGAATGACGTTTATTCCATTTTGAGTCCTGGTAAACAGTCTACCCAGACTCGAGTAGCAGTACTGGATACCGGTATTACTCAGGAAGAGGCAAAGCATTTCGGAATTCAAGCTCACTCATATCGCGACTTCACTAGAACTGAGCAAGTACAGATGACAGATATTACGGGGCATGGCTCGAACATTGTGAAGCTAATTTACCGAATGTGTGACTCCACTGATGTTTTGGTGGCTCGAGTCTGGGAGAAAAACAACGAAACCGGTGGTACTGCAAAGGCAGTAGTCGATGTGAGTTTGAATCAAAGCACAATCTTCCGAGATTAAAGCTCACGTTGCCATGTATCAAGGCAGTGAACTGGGCAGTTGAGCAGAAGGCGGAGGTCATTTGTATGGCCTTTGGGTTCACGACAAGAGTCCCCGATCTTCGGAAAGCCTTGCAAGATGCTATTAACAAGGGCATCCATGTGTTTGCTGCAGCTTCCAATACCGGAAACATTGCACAAATCACGTACCCAGCCGCTTGGGGTGGGGACATATTTTGTACTTTTTCAACGAATGGCAACATCAAGAACTCTCATGATCTCAATCCAACAAGCCGCCATGAGAACAACTTTGCCATACTAGGCGAGAATGTGGAGCTTTCCGATAACACAAGACAACCCAGAACGGTGTCCGGCACGTCTTACTCGACTGCGCTTGCCTGCGGCTTAGTATCTCTCTTGCTGAACTTCTCAAAGCAAGTTAGAGACCCCGAAGGCAAAAGGGAGCAAATTGCGGATGTTTTGAAGTACAGGAGTCATTTGACCCAAGTACTTGGTATGATTTCAGAACCCGATGGGTGTTATCGGTGTATCGTCCCGTGGAAGTTGTTGCCAGGGAACCTACAACGACAGCTTCCCTTGAAGGAAGGGTTTGGCTTCGACGAAAGTACAAGGGATAAGATAAGAACCACGGTGCGCGACAAATTGATCGAGACGCTTGACTTGGCTGATGAGATTTGGCGTTACTGACGAGATTTGGCCTAATCTATGAGTGTGCAAAAATTTATACAGTTCTGTAGCCTCTCTTCTAACGTGAACGACATTAGATGCGTCTGGCATCAACATGCCATTATTACCAATGACAGTGTGTTTGCAATCAGTCGACAGCGAGAAGCAAGATTTCCTCATCATCCCCTGGATGATCAGAGCTTATTACACAATAATTATCCAGCCCGGCGGCAAGGGCAGTTGCTTCGGCAGTAGCCTGGGTTTTGTCTAGACCAAGTGTGGTTCCCGTAGTGACAGCTTTAAGCCCAATACTTGAATGAAACCAACTACCTGAGATCTCAAGTAGCCTGACAGCCCAAATGAAGGCATCGTCATATTGAGCTGTCACTGATGTCTCGGTTAGCCGAGAATACTGGCCCTCGATTCCCACATTGAAGGCATCAGCGATGTCGCTTGAAATTGTCAGTAAGGCTCACTAACAGAATTGTGGTCCGCTTGAAACTCACATGCCCGGGTTTGAACCCCCGGATTTTCCCTGGCAGTCTCTGTGTTCAAGTTTTGCGCCTTTTCCAATTTTGATTCCGGTAATCATGTAAAGCTTCCAGCTGCCCAGTATCTTGCGCTGCTTGACATATGCAGCAACTTGAGGAGCCCTGATGCAATCCTGAATATAGTTTGTCGTAGGCGCAATGGCCTGTGTCTCCAACTGATCGAACTCCCATGAGTCACTGCCTCCCGTAGTCGACCCTACTTTCACCCCGGCTTGGATACTTATCCCTACCCCGGCAAGAGCTGGAGCACCTGCGCTCGCGCCGGCACTGCCATCTAACTGTGTGCTGCGAGACCAAGAGACGTTGCTCTGTGTCGATCGTTGGACCCGAAAGGTTCGAGGAAAGCCAGGCAGCTCGTCTCTGTTGATGACTTGATCCAGACTCTTGATACCAGGAATGATGTGTCCCAAAAGAAGAGTGCCGCAAGCTTCCCTGTACGTCTCATCCACATAAACGGGCGCCTCATAATGAGTTTGGTCCAAGACGAACCAGTACTTGATCATTTTCAAGTTGATGCTCAATTCGGGCTTGGTGTACGAGAAAAGGCTTTTCTCATCAATTCTTTTGCTAAAGGACAAAATCGATCATTAATCGCCCTGATAGTGGAGGGCAATGAAAAAGGGCACCCGACAGAAAGGGCAATGGTATGAAAGAAGTGGAATTCACATATCGAGTGAGGCATGCCTCGACAAGATGATTTATGCACTTTTCAGAAGGACAAGTGCTATTCGTTACGTTGGTAAAGGCTCCCTGTAATCTTGAGTCACACGTCAGACTGCATACATGCAAGCAGAAACCATTGCGATTTGACAGGCTAGGTTACGAAGGAGCCCGGTTGAGACGTTACTTGACGGCATTTCTCCAAGCCACTGGCACTTCCTTTTGGATTGCTAGGCTGCGAAGATTCTGCATTGCACAAATTTATCAGGGATAGGTACCTTACTAGTTCGCAGTTGCCAAGTCTACGTACCTTCATCTACATCGAGTAACATAATACGTAGCTTTGAATCATTACCTCCACACAAATCGCTCAACCTGGCCATCTTTGAGGGACCACAAGGGATAACACTGTCCGTGATTGAGAATAACGTGAGTTGCTAGAAACATACACCTTATATCTACCTTATTTTCCTTTCAACTGATCAATGCAAAAAGTTGGAAAACAAAAAATATCGCGAACAGGAAGATGGCCTTCGGGAAAATCGCGTTGTTACATGTAAAAGAACTCCTAACTATTTAACGGCAAGATTATAAACTCAAGAAAGTTATATCAGCAACAGCTTAAAATCTCTTCCTCGCTCAGTGGTCTTCTTGCGTATACACGATAATTGTTTGACCTCATCTGTCGTAGCAGGCGTCAACGATTAGTATTCTTTAGCGAAAGCAAGATCGCCGTAGGCTGTCTTCTGGCACATACATGCAATTGGTAGTCGTTGCCAAATCGATCCTTCAAGAGTTTCTGGAGCTTCCGCTTGTTGATAAATCGCCCGGATATTTCTTGTTTCTCATAATTGTGATTGTATGCCGATGATGAAGTTGTCGATGATGAAAAGCCAGTACTTTGTCGAGTGGATGGCTGAGAGTAGCTGAAATTGTCATAACGAGGATAAGTCGGTTTTGTGGTGGAAAACAGGGCGGTGAGGTAGTTAATCATTGAAAAGAGAGAAAATCGGTGGTTTGAAGAGTCACTGAAATCGAATCTTATTTGATATACCCAGAAATATTGTGAGGTTATTGAGAAAAACACAATGAGGATGGTTGACGGGATTCAGGATCGCAGGCCCTCTTGAAGCAAGAAGTACAAGCTGATTTCCCCGTCGGACACCTATACGTACATGCATCGGACTGACTTCTACTGAGCGAGTAATATTGTCTTGCTAGGGATAAGAAAGACCTTTCATATTTCGTTTCCCCCCTTTCATTACGGATAGATGCCGAGCATCCCATCAGATTGCACCTTAATAATGCCAGCATCTGCTGCATTCTTCCTTTTGTTGCACTACACCATCCCTTTGGTTCGGTGGCTGAAGATTTAAGCGCACGGTCCGCCGGTGCGGGGTTTTATCGATCGACAGTGACATCGCTCAGTATGCCTGGCTGCCTACGGAGTACCTACTTGCTATCGGGTGAAAACATGGCTTCATGTTGGATGGCAGTGGTGTGGTGCAGCAGGCTGAGGGCCTGGCGGTCACGGTGTGGATGGTCCAGTGTAATACGCATGTTGGATATTCCCACCATAGGAGACGAATGACTTCTCTCATGTTTCCCATCGTATCATAGACCAATCATAATTTTCGATTGGTTCAATCCTTTTCTGAAAGGTGGGTTCGGTGTCTACGGCCGTCAATTTCGCGGCCTGCCTCGAGCTTCGAGTCAAATTTGTCACGTTCAAATCTGCACATTGACGGGAAACTGTGACTGTCAGCTGCGCAAAGCGGTGGCTATGGCAACACCGCCTATGGCAATGCCGCGCCAGAAACAGGCAGCAAAGGACGTGGGAGCCTTACGGCATTTTCACAGCTCAAAAACACACTTGCGTCCAACTCTTTCGCGGATCATGACCACTACTTAGATCTACATATCCTCATCCATCCAATCCCGAACAAACCGGTAGTGCTTCTTCGACTAAACGACTACACCGAACTACTTCCTCACAACATAACCTATCACGGATCTCTCTCCAAGCCTTGAACAGGTAAACAGGTGGGTTGCTTTCTTACTGCATGCGCTGTTTAGCTGTCGACATGTCGCACTATGGCAGAGAGAGAGGCATGCGTGCTGCAGCCACAGCGTAATGTCCACTGTTGTGCTTCGTGTGGATGTTCCTGCCTTTTGTGGGTTAAAAAGCAATCTTTCTGCACGTATCTGATTTCCAAGTCATTCCAGGCCGCTAAGAAATACCTTACAGATCTCCAAAACCAGTCCGGGTCTCGAGAACCGAGCTTGCCTAATGCCACAGTCATTCGACGTCGGCGCCGCTAGGGATGATATCGCCTGCATCCTCCTGCGTGCTTCATGCCAAGATCTCAACGACAAACGCAATCGGTTCGTTCCACGGGGCAGTTTAGTGTCCCAATTCGACCAAAAGAAGGTGTCAGGCTTGTTAAGCACATTCATTCCCTCCGACAAGACTAAAATTGCCGAAATTGCACGTTTCATTAGTCCCAGCAAGCATCAAAGATGTCCTTGTTGTAAGGATGCTTTGTGCACAGGACTGAGAATTATCTTCGCAACATTATTCATCCTTGGGAAACAGGAAGTAATATTGGATATTTATCAAACTTCAGTTCATATTTGTGATGGAGCTTGGCCATGCAGCGATCCAACCTTGCCAACCTACTTTTCCCGTGCTGCTGAGGCGCTTCGGGACGTCCTGCAAGCCCTAGATGCACATGATCAGGAGCTATTTCACCAGCTGCAGTGGCATATGAGGTCTCCGTACTTCAGTCAATCGAGGACAAATGTTGATGAGCAGCCTTATCATCTATTGCATGATGAGATTTCGTTGCCGTGGTCAGAGCTCGACATGCAGGGGAGGATACTTGATGGACAAGTCTCGTTTGTGCAAAGAATCAAGATACACCGAGATCATCACGATTTCTCAGATGCAAGTTTGCAAATCGGATTGATCACCGATCAGGCCATATTTACTAATAACTTCTCGTGTCTTAGCAAGCTGGAATACCTATAGAATATTTTGCGTTGAAGATCACCGACAAGAAGCATACGACCAAGGCTGCCGAAACTTCTTTTATGGATGAGATTGCTGCCAACCAAAGGACAACCCATCCCCGTATAACACCGCTATTTTCTGCCTTCAAACACCGAAATCGATATTATCTCCTGTTTCCCTGGGCTGACGGCGACAGTCTCTATGACTTATGGAGAAAGCACGACTTACATCATGATTCAACGGAGCATTGGCCCTCTTGGTACTCAGTTCAATGGATGATAGACCAATGCTACTTCATCGCCGACGCCGTGGCCACGGTTCATGGCTATGATTCCCGCGAAGGGGGGTACTCTTCCGAGGCCCAACTTCATCTCGACATCAAGCCGGAGAACGTTGTCTGCTTCCAACAGTCCCACGATGGCAAAGTCTCATACGATTTGAAGCTAACGGACTTTGGTCTATCTAAGCCTTTCAATCGTAATTCTCCGACACGTCCGACGCAGAAGGCGGAGACAAAGACATACCGGCCACCTGAAAGAGATTTCGAGAGATCCAGGGTGGATGAGTCGTTCGATATATGGTGCTTGGGATGCTTGTTTCTCGACTTCATCACCTGGGCCATGGAAGGGTGGGCTGGAGTCGAGAGCTTCCGCGAAAACCGCCTTCAGGAGACAGATGAGATCGATGTCGACCTGGAGTTCCCGCCGGTACTGGAAGATACTTTCTTCAAGAAGAGGGTGCAACGAGGGACATGGTGGTGGCCAAGAAGAGGTCCTCGGACCATTGTTGCAGATCTAAAGCCCTCGGTTACTTCGGTGAGTGTTTGAATATCCAATGATCGACGATTCTGCCCAATTTGTGATGCTGACGGAAATCTGGTGTCAGCAATTTCAACGTCTCCGCGCCCATGCACGGTGCACAGAGTATTTGAAGAGATTCCTAAGTCTTGTCCAGTCAAGAATGCTGCTCATAGACGGCAGTACGCGGGCAGCGTCGAATGAGGTTCGAGATGTCCTGCAAGTGTGGAAGCAGAGCTTCAAACAGCAGGTGGTCCAGACTCGAAGCCTCCATCCGACTGAAGTAGTCACGGACGAATGAAGCAAGCCCTTCGCTGATAATTCTGAAAGCCTGCAGATGCAATGTGGAAGACCGGATGTTACATCACCTCAACCTTGAATATGCGAGATACGGCAACGACGTGGCACTCAAGGATTGGGAATCCCCACTTCACTATTAATACGGCAAGTCTGGGGAGGCAGTAGAAGGCACTGCACGCTTACAAATTTTCGAGTATGGTAAGGAATTACGTCTGTCATCACCAGGCTTTCTTGCGGTGGAATTGTGAATTATTATTCACATGTATTTCAGTTCCACGAACGTCCATCTACCTTATCAACGGAGACCGAGAGGAGGGGTCATGCAGACGCATAACCCCCGCTCGTCGACGATGTAGCTAATACCTACTTATCACGATCCGGAATCACGCCCAAAAATGACAGACAATGCGCCCAAGATTAATTCTCTCCACTGCAAGTGTCCCGAAAGAGTTCATTCTTCTTCAGAGTCTACCTCTTTCGCCTTCTTGAGGGCAGCGTGAACGTTTTCTATCTCCTCCTAGTTTCACGGCAAGCACCTAGGTCAGACGGTGAAATGACTTCATAGAAATTCATCCAGCCAAGAGATATCTAGACTCACTGGGGTCAACTTTCGAGGAAGTTGAACCTTGAGACAGTCGGCTTTTGTTGCCTAAATCAGGAATCAGTATGTTATCTGGATGTGAAAGGACGGGAGCGAGGCTTGGGCGACGCCTTACCTTCACCTTAATCGTCTCCTTGGGAAACTTGAATCTCAAAAGCGTTTTCTGCAAAACCTTCACGTCGGCATATCGATCGATTATCGTGTCGGTCGCGATAAATTCTTCCGTATTGGCCATTTTATCTCGTTTGCCGAAAGTCGGGATGTAGCTCTTGAGCCTTGATGCCCAAGATCGGATATTTGTATCATCCATGTAAAGCAACGACGGGGCTTTTAAGAATACAAATACAAGTTCGCAAACCAAAGAATTTGTTGTCTAGTGAAGACTTCGCGAGTTATACAAAGAGGGTGCGCATTCTTCAAATTCTCGCATTTTGGTCATCAGAGCCAGATGCTCGCCAGGCTCCAGCGAGGCAAAGTGCAGTTCTTCATTTTGCGAACCACTGAAGGTGGCTTCGGTGTCATCCAGAAAAGTGAGTGGCTGAGTTCCCGAGGCACCTTTTCAGGCGCACGCATACATGGCGCCATGGCTGGGCAAATGGCTTATCATCGCCTGTACTTCCACCGCGAGCTAAGAGGTGTCAGCACACGGCGTCGGCTAAGGTATCATGATATGACTTTTAGTCCACGTGCATTACCCCCAATGCCTTCAGTCGCGCTAAAAAAGCAGGCTGTGTGTTGTATCACAAGTGAGGCTCGGGGCACCGTATGTCACTACCAGGCTCATAATTTCGGTGGTATTGTTCATGCAGTATTGCAACCAACAACAGCTCATCGAGTTACGTGAAAGGACGGGAGCGGATATAGCACTGATTGGTCTAGTTGAGTGCATCTGCAGTCATCATGGCGCAGGGTCAATGGCAAAGCACAAGTTTGAACCTTTAATCCACATAGAGTCTCAGGCAGGTCGGGGGCCAGGAAACTGCCGTTGACATCAGTCTGGACCATTGGGTTTCAATGCTACACACACACTAATGAGCGGGCTGATGCACGCCAGAATCTTTTGCTGGCAAGTCGTGCAATTGATTCACTATACAAGTATAAGCTGAAGCAAGTGCCCAACATCGTGAAAACACCTTAGCTCTTTCCCTCGTTGATCCAGATGCTGAAGTCGCGTATCACTTGTTGTCACGATGGAATGGATCAGTCAAAGATCAGACTTTCTCAAAAGAGACTTGAATAAACTTGAATTTTCTCCGGAAGAGTCTTTCAAGATATCGACTGTGACTTTACGAAAGTCTGACAATCATGTGAGTTTCCAGTTTATTTCATGTGTCTTTAGTCCAGCCTAGTCAAAATTAATCGCATCTCAAAGCCAAAAACCTTAGAGTTCACCACAGAAGATGAGTTTCTGAAATGGCTAGAATTGGTAAGTACCTCGAGCAAATGGTTCTCCGTTTCACCAGGGCTAGTCTGCTTACCACATACATCATAGGAGAAGTCGCCTCTTGAGGTGCCAGGCCTGGTGCTTGTGATGCATCATAGGCTGGATGCAACCGACCCACTGGGAACCAGGTCACTGCCATACGGGAAGAGCACTTTCAGAAAAATAACTCAAAAACTATATCAGCACCGTTCGCTGGCGCTCCTGTTCAAGAGAGCCTCTACCGCGCTCATCACCCACAACATTGTGGGGTGGGAGGGCAGTCTCACTTCTTTGCCATCCATAGGTAAGAAAACCATTTCAGAGGAGCTCTATCCTGTTGTCAAGTGCTATTCACATCCACCCTTTGAGTCCGCCGGGTAGTTGTCACCATGGAGTTTCGAGGCTCTAACATGAAGCGCAGTGTACAACTGCAAGTCCGACATTGAAAGCCCACCGCCGACAGTGAATCGTCCAGACGATGTTGCGCTGTCAGTCACTTCATTTCCGACTCTTGGCACAGCTTACGCAGCCATGTATGGCTGCACGCAGCCCGTCATTGAGTCAACTATTAAGTGCCTGGAAGACTTTGGTGGACAGGCCTTTCATCCTCTCGCTATGCCAGTAATATTCGCGGAACTAGAACGCGCACGCCTGGTAGGTTTGCTTGACAGGGAGAAAGAGGCGCTTGCCAAACGTATCTTGGAGTTGGAAAACAAGCTTCGAGGTGAAGACCAGAGTTCTATTTCTGAGAAGGCAGATTCTGAGCCCACATCACAAACGAGAGATTGTGAGTCGACCAAACTTTGGATGGATGTCAGTAGTCTCCAAAATGGACTCCATAGTCTCAGGACTCAGCTGCAGAACATGATGGAACACTCAGGAAATCTAGCTACGACATACTTCAAGTCACCTGTCGAAGGTAGCAATAAGATTGATGAACATGCCGAAGAACGAAGAGCAGGAAGCAGGATTGAGATGAGATTACGCGAGATGGTTGATGAGTTGGGAAGCAAGATCCGAAGCTGTGAAGCTCTCCTCGGCGGGATGTCCCTAGCTGCACAAATGGTGAGCATTAGCAAAACGCTTTCGTTGATTCTCTAGTTGCGGGACTGACGCTCATGGCTAGGAATCAAACTACTACACGAGACGAGACGCTAAAGTATCCATCATCATTGCAAATGCTACGAAGAGAGACGGCAGCCAAATGAGAAGCATTTCCCTGCTAGGGATGATCTTCCTGCCTGGAACATTTCTTGCAGTAAGTTCATCCGTTTCTGCAATATATTTGAGCGGTCGCGTAAGAACAAGTAAGCTGATGCATCGCAAGTCCCTTTTCTCCATGTCTTTCTTCAATTGGACTCCCCCAGATGGTAATCAAATCATCTCGCCGTGGATCGCTCTCTATGGCGTCCTTGTAATCGTGATCACATTGATCACTGTCTGGGGTATGAGGAAGTGGATGGAAGCAGAAGAGAAGAAAGCTAGGGAACAGATGGCGAAGGAGGTCAATAGCGATGGTGACTCCATTGTATGAATTTGGATTGGGTGTTGGGTATGAGCAGGGGGCTTTCGGAATCCGATGCAGTTGAGAATTACCTTCGCACAACGGAACGTATTTGAGTGTCTGAACATTGTTGGCTATTGTCACGGAGGGCCCGGATCGAAGGAAGTTCGTCCCATACTGCCCCGTGATGAAGCCTTTGGAGTTCGAGGAGGAATGGATCATATCCTCTTAAGTTTCATGGAAAAGTAAAACGCCTTACAATGGTTGCCATGTAGTACGCAACTGATAGATGTATGTTCTTTGAAGTCATTCTCGTTGCGCAACAAGTGACCGGGGAAATAATATGCTTTCCCCGCATCACCCCGCCTCCGCATTATCAATCGCCAACCGATCGACACCGTACAAATTTAGTCATAAACGTGGAGATCTCTAGGCCTTCGCGTACCTCCTCCTTCATGATTCGTGCAAAATCCAACCGGTCGAACGGCAACGATGTAACTCCGATGCTGGCCCCAAGGAATCCGGCGCGAGATTTCAGTGCGACCGACTAAACACGACGCTGAGACCGCGGAGACTCGGCCGGGAAAAGCCCGATTTGACGATGCTAGGAAACTATTCAATCCTTGGGCACCGTCACGGTTTGCCGGTGGGAGGTAGCGCTAGGGTCTTCTGTCTTTCAGCTGATGTTCTGAGCCAATCCTGTCGTTCATCGCTTTTTCAACCGTCAGCCACTGGACCCCGTGTTCTCAGCCCAGCTCAAAGGACCTGTTACACGTTGTTTGAACATGCACTATTCCTGGGCTGTTGGCGTGCTTTGCACTCTACTTGCTTCAGCTTCCAAGGTTTGTGCCCAAGAGACTGAAGACACCGCTGGACGCAAGACTTGTGTTGTCAAGGCCAGCGGGACCAACACGACCGACGACGCTCCTGCTATACTCGAGGCATTCACGCAGTGCGGCCGGCGCGGCAAGGTTGTGTTCGAGCCAACGACATACTTTGTCAACTCCGCTCTGAATGTCACTTGGCTGGACGACGTCGAGATTGATCTTCAGGGAACTCTGCTGGTACGTCACCGTTCCACGACAGGCTTGTTGGCCCCCTTCCCGATCTTGGTTCAATTTGAGTCATGCGCCAAGCCAAACAATACCGAGACTTTCGTTTTATGGCGATCGACTAACGTGAGACTACCGGCTGTTAGTGGAGTACGAACATCTCGTACTGGCTTGCCAACTCGCTGGACGTGGGGTATCAGAATCAGTCCACTGCATTCATCCTCGGCGGTAACAACGTTCGTCTCAACGGCCATGGGCAAGGCACTTTTGATGGTAACGGCGACTACTGGTATGAGTGGATCAGACAGCAGGCCAACACTTCCAATTACCCTGGTCGTCCGCATGCTCTCACTCTCAACGGGTTGAGAAACTCTGTTGTGAAGGGGGTAAACTTCTTGAGAAGTCAGATGTGGTAAGTACATGTTCCCGCACCTTAGTATAAGATAGAACGTCACTCATTCTGGCAGGACCTTGTCCATCATCTACTCTCACAACGTTGTCCTCGATAGCATCTTGGTCAACAACACCGGAAACCGATTCCAAAGCTGTACGTCCAGGACAACTTGCTTTGAACTCTGCCTTTGGCAAGACAATGAGTCTCGCTGACTTCGCATAGCGAACACGGACGGAGCCGACACGATCCGGTCCTCCGGCATCAAGTTCAATAACTGGACTGTCTACAGCGGCGACGATAGCATCTCTCTCAAGGCAAACAGCACTGATGTCAGCATTACAAACTCCAAGTTCTACAATGGCTTAGGCATTGCGCTTGGTAGCATTGGACAATACAACGACCAGTTTGAGACCATCGAGAGGCTGAAAGTCGAGAATTGCTTCTTTGACAACACGTTGCATGCCGTTAGTCCTCCTCGCCCTTCTCTTTCAAATCCATGAGAGCCCGTCAGTGCTAACGATGTCCTCAGGTCTACTTCAAAACTTGGACGGATGATCAGAACGGCTACCCTCCCAATGGCGGCGGCGGCGGGCTTGGTTGTAAGTCTGAAGCTGTGAACACGCAGTAACACTCCTGGTGAGAATTTCTCTAACGACCTTGACTCTGCAGTTGCGTCGGATATGTCTTTCAAGAACCTCACCGTTCAGGGCATGCGCGGTGCTGCATTTGCAATCTCCCAGTGCACCCGTTTCCGCGGCGCACCTGGAGTGGGCAACTGCACCAACTCGCAATTCCAGATTCGTGACATCACCCTCAATGGCATGGTCGGCACGACCAAGTCATCCCGCGTTGCCAGTCTCCAATGCAGTGCTGTTGCACCCTGCACCAACATCGGTCTCTTCGATGTCGACCTAGAGTTTGCCAACGGGACTGCTGCCACTTCATACCTTTGCGGAAATGCTGTGAGCCCGCAGGGCTTCAATTGTACTGGGACTCCTTGTGTTGGAGGAAGCGCAACGGGTGAATGTTGAGCGAGGATCTCCGAGACTCATGATCATTGAGGGCAGGTGATATTCTGGTCGATATTATGTGTCAGAGCCGACGTGTTGTTCCGGCGGTTCCGGAGAAGCCGAGGTTGGGTGCCAAAGCCTTGCGCAACAATGCCTCATTCGAATGGCAACTGCGGGTACAGAAGTGCAAAATCTTTGATCGATTGGGTCGTTTGTTTTCTTTCAGTGGCCACAATTTGCCTTCTTCATTCGACCATCAAGCTTCGTGACATCCGAATGCGAGACAAATAAACAAGCAATCAATTTGTATCGGTTTGCCTCTGTTCGTTACGAGCTATCCACTTTGATGTCCGACTTCCTCAACGGGTTGTTTGGAAACTGTCCGTAGACATTCCTGCTTGGGCGCGAAAGCGGGAACCATTCGCAGTGTCGGTGAAGCTTCATGGCAAGTCGTTCAGCGACTACTCTATCCGTATGCCCAAATGAAATGACTCGTGCGAGACCGTGGCGTCTCGGCCCGTAACTATCGCGAGCTTTGATCAGCTCACTGATCCTCGCCAAGCAGATGTTCCCTTGTTGTGGTCTGGAAACAGAGTTTCAATTTACAAAGCTTGGCACATTGCGTATGTCGAAATAAGCGCATCACAGCCCACAACTGCCCGAAACTCTGACTCAAGCGTCTACCTATAGTTAAAGTAGACCTTGGGACCGTTTGTCTGCTCGACACAGGGGACCTGGGTTGATGAAAGGACGCCCATGTCTGCGGAACGCGGAGCTGCGAACCTAGAGTCGTAGGGCTGGTTGCTGAGCAAAGGTAACTCAAGGCTCACGGGAGTACGCAATCTCATCAGACTAGATCTTGACGCTAGGCAAGTTGTGGTTTCTAAAGCCGGATCCCACATCCCGCGACGTCTTGTCTTGACTCCTGTAGATGAACTCGTATTGCAAGAGACATGGACTAAGTGAGATGGGGTTCTTCAGGCTAGAACGATTGAGAGATTTGTTTCCGAGGTGTCAGTTTCCGCCGCAGTAAGGTCAAGGTATCTCTTCACTTTCTGAGGGTCGCGTGGCCAGGCAATATGGGTGCGCATATTGTAGTAATTATATGGCTTATTCATAAACTCTGAAAGGGTCTTAGCCGTGCGCGTGTTTTCTGTATGAAAAGACTGTAGAGATTTTGTATCGTTGCATTCCCGATCTTGCTTATCATCCATCCGAATTGTCTCCCCTTCCACCTTCTTACTTTCCTTTAGACCAAGTGACCAACGCGACCGGACGAGATACATCTGATTTGAGGGCTGCCGATCAATGGAAAAAGGAGATTTCCATCAATGAGTTGCAGGCTCCACAACATCCATCGCATCCAGAAGGGGGCTTGGCGCGATGCCAAGACACGGGATATGTTGAATGTTGTTTCTTCGCGGGCAAGTTGAGCCAATCTACTCTCAAAGACTCTCAACGGCGCGGTGAGACTTGGCAAGGGGTTGCAGTGCCAAGAGCCTCAAATGGCCTTAGTGTCGACGCGCTTTGCTTGACTCGAAGCTCTTGGCATCGTCCGTCCAATTTCCATTATTATTTTTTCCATCGCAAATGCCCCTCTTCTCAATGTTCTGGCCGCACCTTTGTTCAATCTTGTGACACTTGACGGAGAAAAGCCCCGGATTCATACTGCAGTACCGGAGTACGTTCTAAGATCTACCGAGACAAATGCCTGCCCCAGTTGTCAGTGTCAGTGGTCACGGTTCACCAGTACCACTAACCCCCCCGGCTCCACGTCTGCGGGATTAGTCACGGTAGTCGAAGTGATGCGCGCTCTTTTTTCCCCTAAACGCCAGTGGCCCTGCATGTGCGCAAGTAAGCTACTGTTTAGGCTTAAATTCTCAGCTGCAGGTTGGGGATATTCTGCTCGCCTCTTTGATCCGAATGTCACTCCAACCGCGATGATATCAGATAACCTCAGATAACCGTCAGGATTCTACTCGCCTACCTGCCGCTTCTGATAGTGTCTGCCACACACTGGGAAGCGTTTCCTCATGGGGAACGTTGCCGGCTTACACCACCCTTTCGGCCCCTTCCTTTGGGCGATGCGCCGTGTTGCGTGATTCTCTCCCACCTCGAATTTGTCTCTATGTCTCTAGAAGCGTACCCAAAGGTGACTAGCACAGGAAGGCACCCCGGTTTTGGCCCTCTTAGCAGTGGTTCGGGCGTGGGGTTCGGAGTATCCATCGGAAGGGCCTAGATGCCCGAGTTGGAGAAACAAGCCACCGGGGCGCCGTCTCTCTGCATCCACATTCTTAACCACCGACTTCCTAGAGAAGAGACAACCATCGCCTACGTTTCCTAGCCAGGAAGCAGCTCTTGCCTTCTCCACCCCCGATGAGACTCACACGTAAAAGGGGGCTGTGCTTAAAGACATACCCCTTACCTGCCCGTATTGAGTAGATTATCTGCCAAGTCCTACCAGGCCAGCAAGTGCGTACAAGATGTACTCTCATTGGCTTCATCAGGCTGTTTGTCGTCGGGGTCCGCAAGCCACGAGGCCAGTCACCACAGACCACTATCGCCCCCAATAGGCCCAAGACCTTTGATGTCCCAAGTTGTCTAAGAGAGAACAGATGAAGTTAGGCACGGCCGTAGTGCCTCCACCCACAATAGACTATCTGGAGCCTTTGACTACCGGGACTAGGTTGACGGCTCTCATCCCACAACGTGCCAATTGGTGGGTTATGGGCATCGGTACATGAGAAGCATGGATGCTTGGGTGAGCAGCGCGGCCGCCACCCACGTACAGGTACTCGGGCGAGGATCCGTTGACGGCGTACCAGATTTGATTGCTTTTGTGGTATACCGGTATCAACGTCTGATATTTCCACCAAGGAGATTCTTGGTTACTTGGCTCTCATGATTGTAGGTGGAGATATCGGACGGTTACTAGTGAGCTGGTGTTGTACGATCTGGGCTCTGCGATCAATGTGAAACTTTTCTTCCGCGATGGAATCTTGGAATGTCTCCTTCGTGAAATTGACATGATATTCAGGAGACGACTCGCAACAACATAAATACTCTGAGAATATCCTCGCAGTTCCTTCTTGCCCTTCTCTCTTCACCACGCTCACTCAGGACATCTTCCAACAGCCTCACAGTCTCTTAAGCCCAGCTTCTCTCAGCAAAGCCAACCTCATCTCTCAAAATGCAGACCAAGGTTTTCGTCTCCGCCCTCCTGGCTGGCATGGCCACCGCCCAGACTCTCAACATTCCCACTCGCAGCGGTTCCATCGTCTCCCTCTCCGCTCCCTCCACGATCTCGGGCTCCAAGGACTACGCCAACAAGGAGTTCGACCGTGGCCGTGCCTGCGACACTGACGCCGACACTGGCAGTGACTCCGCCGTCTTCATTCTCGAGAACGGCGCCACTCTGAGCAACGTCATTATTGGCGCCAACCAGCTCGAGGGCGTCCACTGCAAGGGTGCCTGCACTCTCAAGAACGTCTGGTTCCGTGACGTCTGCGAGGGTATGTTCACTCCTATGTTCTGCTTCGAACCCTTCAAGACATGCTTATTAACCCCTATTTACAGATGCAATCTCCGCTCTTGGCACCGGTGATGTCCTCATCCAGGGCGGTGGCGCCCAGAACGCCGTCGACAAGGTCGTCCAGCACAACGGCCGCGGCACCGTCACCATCGACGGCTTCACCGTCGTCACCGCCGGCAAGCTCTACCGCGGCTGCGGCGACTGCACCAACAACGGCGGCCCCCGCAACGTCATCGTCAAGAACGTCAAGGCCAAGAGCGTCAAGGAGCTCGTCGGCATCAACTCCAACTACGGCGACGTCGCCACCATCTCCAACACTTGCGGTTCCAGCGTCTCCAAGGTCTGCCAGGAGTACAAGGGTGTCTCCAAGGGCAGCGGCGAGAGCTCCAAGGTCAGCACCACCGCCAACTGCAAGGGCCAGACTTCTTTGTCTGCTTGCTAAGCGAGTCTTTGTTGGTGCCATCCTGTCTTTTCATGTTTGAGCGTGGAGTTTCAGGGAAAATATCCCATTGAGCGTGTATTTGCTTCTTTACTCCGCGTCGCTGAGTACTACATCAGTCTGTGACCGGACAACTTCTCTGTACATAGTAGCTCGGCCTCATCAGCCTATACATATTGCTGCATCGACAAGCTTTCCTCATGACATGTGCCCTTCGATTCCTTACTTGACCTGCTCTTGGTTATATCCTGGCGGACGCCATGCTGAAGCCTCTGGTCGGATTGTGCACTATGACCGCATTTCACGCGGTCTGTTTCTCTCCGTCGAGCTTCTCTCCGATCTTTGCTCTCAAGGAATATTGGCATTCTTAAGCTCTGCTTGGATTTATATCTCTGTCCAGAAATCCAAACCCACTTGTTTCACGGATTCACTTTTCCTAGAATTTAGCCTTTCCCGATACTCTCTTTACCACCTGCTTCAATGCGCAGGAGGAGTTAGGGTGACTATGGGCAGCAAGAATAATGGGCAGCATCCAAGGCTGGAAGATATCGGTCATCCCAACCAATGCCAATTTGGGCCCGTCAAGCTCGGCTTCATCTCAATAGCTCTGAACTGAATAACCACCAGGTCATTCTTTCAATCGCTTTGACAAGTAAGCCCCGGGCCAAAGAAGTATTCTTATAAGTCTCAGTCAAAGCTCCGCCATCTTCGACGTCTACTCCTGTTCGGTCCCACATTGTCATCGGTGCCTTCCGTTCCAGCTGCGGCATGAAGACTACGACATTCTGTCCAATTATTTGCCTCGACATTCCGGATGATTTTCTTTCTGTAGATACTTCATGCTGATAACACACCATCGGGTTTGCCAACGCGAATGATAGTACCAAAGGCAGAACCTGATAGGACATATTTCTTCCAATTTCCTCTTGGAACAATGGTGGTCAAGAATAATCTACCTGAGGCATTGTGCCGTGCTAGTAGCACTCGAAGCGCATATTCACGGGAGTCACCGTCAGAGTTTTCTTTTTGCCAGACAAATCCCAAGGCATGTTCGATGTCCTCTATCCAGCCACACGGAATGTTGTCCACGTACAGCCTCTCCACGACAAGCCTGAGGCCGGATTCCGGCGAGCAAGCCGTCAAGGTCAAGCAACCCAAGGCCAATCCATTGGAAGGGGAGGTTTGTCGCAATTGAGCACCCCACAACGAGAGGAGCGATGTTTTGTGGCAACTTCTTCGGCTTTAAGTTTTCGACCGGGTT
This sequence comes from Colletotrichum abscissum, assembly GCF_030869225.1. NCBI lineage: Eukaryota > Fungi > Ascomycota > Sordariomycetes > Glomerellales > Glomerellaceae > Colletotrichum > Colletotrichum abscissum. Next base: position 248,267 of record NW_026850076.1, read on the forward strand.
GGAAAGAGGCAATACCCAGGTTCCTAGTGCCGGAGAGGTTCCAAGGGCTAGGCCGGGAAATGCGCATTCACCCTGACTTTACCTTCAAGGTATAAGACGCCCAAGTCATCCAGGTAAGTCTGGATGTCCGCTTCTTCGGCGGGAAGTCTTTAGGCAATCCATATGATTGGGCGAGGCAATGGTACACGCACATTAGCGGTGCTCAGGACCATTTCCCTAAAGTTTGGTTCAAAATGGTGCAAGACCTTAGAGACAGCCCGTATGAGAAGCTGAGGATTGACTACTTCGACAATGTCTAGTACGTTCCAACAGCAGACATAGGTGTCGAAGAGCAGCTGCACACTGCCGGACCTAGTAATGTGCCTTGGGATATCCAAGCCCCCGGTTCAGGGCAAGAACTCATGCAACTTTAGAGTTGCGGGTCTCATTTACACTACTCGAACGGTGCGGAAAGCTTTCCACGGGTTCGGGCTTACCCTGACGGTTAACATCACCTTGAAATGCCTTCATAACAACACCCGTCACCCCCCCGGGTTACGCATCATAGCCCCTGATTTGCGGTAACGCGCCGTGAAATCGTCGCCCGGTCCAAGGCCTATCTGCCTTAGGTTCCCGGTGGCACCTGGCAGGACAGGAATCCCGTGTATAATGCCGTCTTCTCTCCCCCTAGAAGCAGTTCGTCTTCTCATCTCATCCATCATCCACTTCTCTCTGCAGTCTACACATTGCTTTTCAGCCACTCTTACTCTACTCTTGCACGATCCTGAACTCCAAGCAGTTTCGTCGCATTACTTGCTGGTCTAGCTACTTCTGTTCATCAGAGTACCTACTTACCTCCATTTCTACACTACATCCTCAGTCGTCCTTTTACAATGTCTTCTTCCACTCAGTCAACTGTTTCTCCCATCATGGCGTCAGAGCAGCTTGTCAAGAAGATGTTGGGCGCAGATGTAACCTTTGGCCCTGGTCTGGAGGTTCAGGATATCGTCATTCCTCCCACCACTCTCTCCGGGAGCATCCCCTATCTCGCCAGCTTCCACGAACACACATACTCCTCTGTGATGTTGGCCAACATTGTCAGACTCCACTGGCGCAACCCCACTGCAACGGCCATGCTCACGTATAGTGACGCCTCCAAGTGCCGCGAGGTTGTCCGCCGCTTCAACGACGGAGAAGTTGGAGTCTGCGGGAATTATGTTCGGGCGACGTTCCTTACCGGCCAGCGCGGTCCACAGCTTCAGCTCACCAGACTTCCTCTCAAGGCCACCAAGTCGGACATCACCCATGATCTCCCAGCGTCGCTCTATCCCAGCTGCACCTTCATTGGGGGTTCCAACGCCAAGCTCGCGCCAGCAGCTCAGCTCCAAGCCATCAAGGACTTGTTCTCTGCTCACGGTACCATCATCGTAGAGGACCAGATCAGAGATCACGGCGACGAATCTTCCGTCAGACTTGTCTGCGACGAGGAATCCGACGCGAGACGGATAGTCAAAGAGCTCAACAACACGGTCCAGAAGTCTGCTGGTATCAGTCAGTTGTTTGCAGACATCTGCTTCAACCTGGAGTACTGCTTCCCAGCAAAGTGGCTAGATCACATGAAAAAGACAAGAATCATCCACCCCACCGATGGATGGTCCGACACTGTCGACAGAGAGGTCGCATCCATCCAATTCATCTCCGCGTTCAAGGAATCCATCCTCTTCAAGAGAGAGCTTATGGACTTGGTCATGCGCGAATACATGGACTCTTACGGGGATAACTGGGATTCCTACAACCTTGCGGAAGGACGGATGAGAGACTGCACCAACCGCGAGTGTGCCATTTGCTTCTGCCCTCCAGAGCAAACAGTACGGACCAGCTGCGGCCACATCTACTGCGCTGGGTGCTACGAGCACACAGTCTCATCAACCGCAAAGTCCTCCAGCGAGAACGGCATCAAGTGCTTCGGCGACTCTGGCAAGTGCGGCAAGCCCATCACACTCCCAGAGCTCGACTCCCACTTGGGTTACCAGGGCGTGGACAAGCTCATCGAGTGTTCTCTGAGCTCCTACCTGCAAGCCAACACCGCCACCTACCACTGCTGTCCCACTCCGCGCTGCGAGCAACTCTACAAGGTCACTCCCATGGCGGCAGACAACAAGGGCACCATCCAGCGCTGCATTGGCTGTCTTGAGATCCTCTGCACATCTTGCCACATGCCACACGACGACAACGTCACGTGTGACAAGGCGGAGGACCACGTCAACGCTGAGCTCTTCAAGGGTCTCAACATCAAGCCGTGCCCCAAGTGCAAGACGCCTGTCGACCGCTACGAAGGGTGTAATCACCTGGAGTGCAAGTGCGGTGCCCACGTCTGCTGGCACTGCATGGCGGTGTTCGACAACTCTGGCGACTGCTACAAGCACATGACTGATGCCCACAATAGCATCTATGCAGGGCAGGCTCTCTATGATGCCTAGAGGAGGACGAATGGGCGAGGTCTGATGGGTAGCAGCTTGTGCCTGCACATCAGAATGGGGTTGAATGAGGGTTAGGTTTCATTTCACTGTTTGGAGATCACCACTATGATAACTTCTGGGTGCTATTGGCGTTTGCATGGTTTGTTTTGTTTTGGATTACGGGAGCATCGCATAGCCTTGGATTGATGTCAGACACAAGATGTCTAGACTTATTGATGACCAGTCATAAAATGACTAGGCGTATCACTGTCAGCCATAAAGTGGCTTGACGTATTCTTACTACTGCTCCATACATCAATTGAAATGAAACCCTTGCCCATAAACATGCGCTTTCTATGACATGCAATCAGTGACGTAAGCCCTCCCATCGATAGTGAATCTTCCTCGCTGGATACAGTCTTCGGATCAGAGATCAAGTAGCCTTTCAGTATCACAAATAAGACACCGGGATCACTCGAATAAGTCTAGGTTCCCATTGGTAGTGTAAACCATCTCCAGTGATTTGCCTTGGTGTCTGCCAATGGTTGGCTTGGCAGGTATTCCTCTTGTTCCGCCTCACATAGAGCTACCCATTGAGAAGAGACCTGCAGGCGTGCGAATCATTAAGTCTTTACACCCTCACATCACTCTCATCCCCTCCGGATAATACCATCTCATGATGCGCATCTCAGCCCTACCCTCATCGAAGTAACAGTGTCTACATAAGAAGCACTCCATCAGTGATGGAGCTTGCCGTCAACTGACAAGCCTCGGCCAGGCCCTCCTCCCACTTCCGCCACCTTCCACTCTTCGTCATTGCTGATGTCTTACAAGCATTAAGCCTTGCTCAAGGATTCAATCATCCCACTCATTATCGATAACACGCCTTCAGCCTCGATAAGAGCTCTTACGTCTGGCGTCTCCAAAGCGGGACAACTTCACAGTGCGCAGGTAAAGCAGCCAGGGGAAGCTCCTTCACCCGGCCCTCATTCACCCGAAGCCAACAACACAGCTTAGCTTACGATGGCCTGATCACCCGAACACCGAGACAACCACCATCTCACACATCGTTCGACCACCTGAACAAAGAATAACATTCCATAATCCCTACACGCAGTAGTCACACGGCCACTAAATCAAGTGTAAATAATCCCGCCATCAACAATCTGCGTCTGCCCCGTAACATGATCACTATCCGGCCCCGCCAAAAAGCTCACCAGCTTCGCCACATCCTCCGGCACGCTCGTCCGCTTCTGCGCAATCAGCTCATTCGTGTACTTCTTGATGGTGTCCCCCTTCTTCGCGCCCGTCTTCTCGCCCAGCTTCTCGTCAATCAGGTCCCACATGGCCGTGCCGACGATGCCGGGCGCGTAGGCGTTGACGGTGATGTTGTGCTCTGCGTATTCCATGGCCGAGGCCTGGGTGAGGCCGCGGACGGCCCATTTGGAGGCTGAGTAGTGCGAGAGGAGGGCGAAGGGTTTGAAGCCTACTATGGAGGAGCACTAGGGCGACATGTCAGTTTCATCTGTGATTATGTCTGAGGGGGGATCAATGGTGAAGGGATAGAGGGCTTACACCGATGATCTTTCCGGGGCTTTCGGGCTTGCAGTTGCCCTGCTTGATCAATTGTTTCGCGGCAGCCTGGTAACAGTTCTGCACGCCGAATACGTTGACGCGGAACATGTTCTCGAATTCTTCCTCGGTGAGGTCAAGGAGTGGCTTGACCTGTGCAATGCCCGCATTTGCGATCCTTCCCGTTGTCAGCATCCATCACTCTCTCATCTCACAAAAGCAGCAAGCATCTCAAATGAACGAACTCGATAAGTAGACAAAAAGGCGACTTACATGGTATTCAACGGACCCAGCTCCCCAACAGTCTTGTCAATCATGGCTTGCACCTCACTCAGCTTCCTCACGTCGGCGGTCGCAACAACAGCCCGGCGCCCGAGGTCGCGGATCTGCTCGGCGACGTCGTGAGAGCCGGCCTCGTTGGCGGCGATGTCGTTTATGCAGACGTCATAGCCGTCGCGTGCGATGCGGAGGGCGATGGCACGGCCTATTCCTCGTGAGGAGCCAGTCACGATGGCGACGCGGCTGTCAATGGATGTCAGTCACGGTATTGGCTTGTCTTGTTGGGCCCATTGACGAATCATGTACACGGGTGAGTGTATCCGGGGATGTAAGGTATCATTGTGTGTGAGAAGGTGACGGACCTAGCTTGAGCCGCAGCTCTGGTTGCTCCTGCTAGTCCGCTCATATCTACTGAGGGTGGATATATGCTCAAATATTTCTGGTTGAGATACGATGAAACTATGGTTTAGACACAATGGTAAACGATACAATTGAAGCTCAATTCAAAGTGTGCTCCCCTCCCTTATGAACAAGAACGAAACCTCTGACCCCAACTACGAACGAGCAAGACCCCGCAGCAACAGCTCACAACGCGGGGTCAAAGGAGACCGAGAAAGCTCCTCACGCTTTACTCCAAAGTCTCCAACGAAGCCGGAAATCATGTAACGATCCCTACGCCCGGCGAGAAGGATTCCCAAGCCAAGCACCAGCACACGCGGAAAGGCGGAACCGCAGTGTCACAGTCTCAACCTTGTGGAATTGCTACTGTCTTGAAGGTGGATCTCCAAGGCGGGGCACAGAGCTTCACAGTTGCCAGGGCAGTTCCCATCTGCAGGGCTGCAGCTCCCCCGGACACCGAAGCTCCTCGGATTGGGAAGCTTACCTAAGTGACCTTACCTAATAGGTAAAAGGACGGTTCCCAAAACCCCGTGACCCGGCGCAGAGAGAAGTGGGTCCACGTTGGAAAAGGATCTCCGAGCCGGCCGCCCCCGATTTGTCATGCACTCCACGTTTTCCGCCCCGAGCCACCGCCTCTGGTCCCTGGCCAAGTGGTGACTCTGACATTTTTTTTTTCTTTTTTTTTTGCCGACCCTTCCTTAGGTGAGCAGTCCCAGAACCCCCCCGGGAGCTCCAGCGCAGGCGTGGCGACAACGGGATCCAATGGTTTGGAATCTGGCTGACGCAGGTGGCAGTGTAACCAACTTTATATACATAATCGCAATTGAATCCAAATCATTTCGTAGCTCCTTCCTTTTGTAACATTGTATCTTGATCGTGTAATCAATCTTTGGAATCATCACTCCAATGATCGCATAAAAGACGTCCGAAACACCCGTCTAATCACCTTCCCATTACAACCAGCGCACCACAAACCAGAAACCACCCCTCGCAATACCGCCCAAAAATCACGATTGCTCCCAAACGCAAACCCCACCACAAGCTCCAGCAGCTGCCCCTCCTCACCCTCGCCCTCACAATCCCCATCGTCCTCTTCCTCTTAACAACCTCCCTCCCACACATCCACCAAACAATGATCTCCTCCCTCCTAACCCGCCTAACCCGCCCCTTCACAACAACAACAAGCATGTCAATCACGCCCCCCGCCCCCGTCTCCCTCCCGGAAGGCGCCCAAAAAGCCACCATCGCAGCAGGCTGCTTCTGGGGCGTGGAACACCTCTACCGCAAACACTTCGCCTCCAAGGGCCTCATCGACGCCCGCGTAGGCTACATCGGCGGCGACCTCTCCAACCCGACCTACCGCGCCGTCTGCGGCGGCGACACGGGCCACGCCGAGGCCCTGCAGGTCGTCTTCAAGCCCGAAGAAGTGAGCTACCGCCAGCTCCTCGAGTTCTTCTACAAGATGCACGATCCCACGACGGCGAACCGCCAGGGTCCCGACACGGGTCCGCAGTACCGGAGCGCGATTTTCTACCACGATGAGGAGCAGGAGAAGGTTGCGAAGGAGGTTACGCGGTTGGCGAATGAGCAGTGGTATAAGGGGGCTATCAAGACGCAGGTTGCGCCGGCGGGACAGTGGTGGGATGCGGAGGCGTATCACCAGCTGTATTTGGACAACAACCCAGGCGGGTATGAGTGCCCCAGTCACTTTTTGAGGACGTTTCCCCCGCTTGAGGGATGACTCCTTGACGGCGGCGGGGAAGTAAAGAAGGATGGAAGGGGTGATGAGAGGGCGAAGAGGACGAGTAGGATGTAACGATATGGGGTTTCCTTTTCAACTTGAGGGAATCATAATGACGGATGGGATGTATCGGGTGGCTTTCTCTATTACGCACGTAGAGGCTCCGAGGCAATGAATAGCGCTCAACCGCTTTGATTTTAAAACTGTGTACCATCATGAGTGTGTGCATTTTGTGACTTCTGGCTTCATCATGGAACAGTAGTTGCATACATAGCCAGAGTTTGAGGGGGCAAGTAGCTGTTGCACTATCTAACTGAGTCAAGATGCTGAGACTGTGACATGCTACTTTGTACGGGTATATTGAGACACAACATATCAGGGTGCAGGTGTGGTGGACATTAAGTTGACCGAATTTAGAATTTTTATTTATTCTGGTATTGTACAACATAGAAAAACCAATTCCGAACCCGTAGGTCTCTTTGGAGTCGTATCATGAGAGGGGTTCTCGAGCCTCTGTTTTCCGCCCGCCGTGGGGTATATACACCATCCCACTGGCGGGATCCCATTATCCTATCCTCCATCGCTGCTACACTTCAAGTCCAACTCATCTTTACTTCCTGCGGTTCTGCTGCATCATCAGAATCTGCACCATACGGACAAAGATGTTGATAAAGTCAAGCTCAAGCGCAATGCTCTCGTTGACAGCATCCTTGCGAATGATGCCGCGCTCAGCAAGACGAGCGTGGTGCAGGATCTTCTGGACGTCGTAGAGGGTGAAGCCGCCAAAGACGGCGAGACCGCCGTACAGCGAGATGCTCTCGGTCAGGGCGAGGGTGCGGACGGCGGTGACCGGCAGCAGCATGGGCGCGAAGCTGGAGGCAACGACGACGCCGAGGCCGGCGAGGAGGGGACCACCGATGTAGAGGTACTTGTCCTGCTTGGCGGTGGCACCGACGATGGAGAGGGAGCCCATCATGGCGACGGTGTAGAGACCTGCGCGGGCGAGGAGGGCGCCGGGGACCATTGTCAGGAGGGGGGCGATCATGGCGGCCTGGGTTGCGTTGAAGGCGGCCCACATGGCGTACTTGGGGATGTAGCTGGTGATGCGTTAGTTTGCTTCTCGGATTCTCGGGAGATGATTCTTGGCTTACTTGTCAGGAGAAATGGCACGGGTACCGTACATGGTACCGAAGCTGAGAGCAAGACCACCGATACCAACGACCCAAGGGTTCGTCACCATCAACCTGTAGACGAAACCAGACTGGATCATCTGGCGCGCGCTGAGGGCAATAATACCGACGCCCAAGCCGGTGTGAAGGAAAGTGTCGTTGAGGTACTCGCGCTCGTAAACGGGCATGCCGCCATCATCGCGGGTCTCGCGGTTGAAGACGACGTTGATAGCGACGAGAGTACCGCCAAAGATGGCGCCGCCGACCAACAGCTTGCGGAGGGGGCTCGCCTGGCCCTGGACGCCAGGTGCGGCCTGCTGCATGTAGGTTCTCGAGGAGCCGCGGAGGAGGGCATTGCGGGCGGCGGTCGCGACGGAGGCGGTCGGTCTTGACTTTGACGAGGCCTGGTGGAAGGCTCTGGTGGCGGTTGTGCGGAAGGGTTGAGATAGTTGCGGGAGACGCTGCGCCAGGCGCGCAGGCCCTTGGCGGAGTGTGATGCTGAATGACATCGTTGTCGTGTCGATTCGTGTGCGAATGTGATGTGGGTGAATTTGTGATGCGAAAGAGAAAACAAAGGGGACGTGGTGGTGGTTGACGATGTTTAAAGGCCTGCGTGGAGGAGTTTCGCAGGAGGCAATGACGAATGACGTTCCCGACTCTGGCGGACTCTCGGGGCCGGAATTTGCCTGAGGTGCTTTCCCCCGGGTGGGTTTGGCTGAGGCAGCTGCTTAGCTAACTTTTTTTGCGGTCATGTGAGTGGCTGCGAGAGAAGCTGGTGGAAATTCCCGTACCTTCTCTGCGCTGCCCTCCGCCTTAACCCCGATCCACCCGGGCGGACATTGGAGTTTGGTGACCAGCTGCTACCAAGTGACTTCCAGGTCCCACCAGGTGGCAGCGGGAGCCCTTCCTTTTCCCCTCGGCTTCTCCTCCGATGCAGCTGCTGGAATGAAGCTCCCCTCCTGTCTGCCGTCCACCGGCCTGAACCGCTGCCGTTGGTCGCATGCCTCCTTGGCATCCAGAATTAGCAACTTGGGAATGAGACAGGAGGGTGTAGCCGCTGTCACACAAAGTCAGGTACTTGGTCGGGAACTCTGCTTCTGCTGCTGTCAATAAACCTCCGTATTCCCCAATCTCTCGAGTTGCATCGCCGCTGAAGCAAAGCAAGCTGCTATAGCGCGACAATACTTAAGAGGTGACTGAGTTCTCGTCATCTCACCATGAAAGCATTGAGAAACACTCATCCTCTCTCGCATGCCCTTCCCTCGGTATCACCTGTGCCTAAGTGAACGAAACGAAAGAATGCAACCAAGTTCCTTACCGCTCACTGCCACTATGAGAGCCCCAAGAAAGCTAACAATATAGCTTCCATCTACCGTGCAGTAGCCTCCTTTTACCCCGCCATGCCTGGCCAATCTCTCAACACCACCTGAATCACCACCGTTACATGGACGCATGTCTCTCCCGTCTTAGGATCTTGGGATACAGGCTTAATCGCGAGAGACACGAGAGGCACACAGACCGCCCCAAGCCACCCATCGTTCGAATTAGCCAAACTCACTGTCCGTACCACGGTAAAGCATCAACAAGGCTGGTGTTGAAGGGCGACACCTCCAACGGTTAACCGGCAGAAATCCAAGCCCAGACAATCTAGCTACGGCCAGCCACATTCCGCAGTGCCGTCAAATTCCCCCTCACTAAGACGGTAAACCTACTTGGAGCAGTCACCTCTAATCGCGCCGCGAACTCATCGTCCGAAGCCTACTCTGGCTATTTCAGCGACCTCCATTTGCGTCCGGACTCATTTCGGGGCCTTGTCTTACTTCAGTATATCAGACGAGTCACGATGTCTGGCAGGATTGTGCCGAATGGCGCAAGGCATGGCCATTTGATTCATCACTGAGGTTCCTTTTCAAGCTTTCGGCTTTCCTCGTCCAGCAGGTACATGGGGCTTGAATCTGACAATTGAGTACCTCGAACACGTTTGCTATGTATCTTTGACTAATCACACCGACGAATCTTCATCCTCTCATCGCTCTAAAAGAGTTCATTGTACGGGGTATAGAATCTTTCTTTCGCAGTCCATGATTCCCCTTCCTATGGTTCCGCCCACACCGGAATCACCATGGTAAACCTCCGCAGCTCTCCCGAAGCACGGCCGCCCCAGACCTGTTTACTCCCCTCGACTCTGTGTTTTCTCCGATGAACCGTAACAATTCAGACTCATTGCACGTCTTGAACTACATTTGAGACACCTGATCACCCCCTCGGTTCCTCAATCCCGTACCGGCCCCAGGTACGGGAAGTGGGACGGGGTTTAGGGGACACGGGGCAGTCGGTGGTACCTACACTGCTTGTCTTGTTGGAAACCGGGATGCCAGAGACAAAGAGGAAAAACATGAACCATTTGTGACGTCCAGTATGGGCAGCAAAACTCGTCGACTCTTTCCGTTGTAGGTAACTACGTCGCATCAAGAGGACACACAAAGGGCAGCAAATAATCGAGAGTTGTCAGAGACCAAAGATCTTCCTTCTCCTGACTCAAATTCGACACAAGTCCCATTGATGATTTGAGAAATGAGAAAAAAAGAACCAACTTCTAAAAATTTAGCACATCATAAGAAACAGGCGCGTTCCTGGAAAGGCTGGAACGAGGCGCCGTCCGCTGATGTGATGATCTACAATAAGCACCATGCCCCAGACAGCTCTAACTCGACTAAAGCCAAACGCGGACCGCCGCCCAAAGTAAAAGACTAAAGTACCTTGAAAAGTACCTTAAATAAATCAAAAGCACCAAAAAATGCTCTACTTTTCTGCCAGGATCTGATGCATATGCAGACTGAACTGCACAGCGGATCCAGGACCCCAACACCAGCGGCTCCTGAACAATGAAAGCAAGAAAACACAACCAACACGGGCGGCTAGGTGCATACCGAGTACATCGCCCCCTTCAAAGGAGCAGCAAGCTGAGCAGAGAAATGCGTGTTAAAATCATGCATGAATCTTGGGGGGGTCGCGATCGCAAGCATTAGCGTTGCCCGTGGCGGGCCTGCGGCACCGCACCGCTCGTACCAGGTGTCGTCTCGTGTCTCTCTCTCTCTCTCTCTCTCTCTTTCTTCCTCAGCCCTCCCACTCTCCTTGATCTCGTATGACGATGTGTGATGCTGAGTGTCGAAAACTCACCACTGCTTCGGATGTTTGCTACATCCCCCGCCCGCTCCGTGCTCCTCCCATGCGTCCCATCCACCAACCGCCCCGCCCCCAAACTCCGAGGTTTCCAACACGCGCACAACGAAAGCTGAACGTGCTGAGAGCTCCCGGATCCTTGTCTTCGTTCTCTAGTATTACTCCATACTGCGACCCTACGATCCTATGACCCTGTCGCCCCCAGTGCCCCCCCATCTCCATTGATTGTCCTTTCGCGCCGGGTACTACCTAACAAGCATGAATTCCTCGTTGCTAATATCCAAAAACAACGGCCAACTTCCTGATTCGGTGTTGCGGACAAGCCAACCAACAATCCAATACTTTCAAGTCTCATTACGCAGAAATCCTTGGTAACTCCATGCTACGAGTCCATGACGGTCAGGGGTACACTCCATCGCAGTCTGAATTTCTTTCTCGTTACTTAATAGTCTCTATTCCTCCCCTCCTCTCATGACCCGTCTCTCTTGACTTCGCTACCACAAAAGCGCCCCGTCCTATCCGCACCTAGCCTCTTTCCACCAAGCCACCTGCGTCGCTTCACTTCTCCGTACAAACTCCTCCCCATTCATCCTTTGTGTAACCAACCCGCGCCAAACTTGGCGTCCCGTTTCACCCTTCGGTGTGGCTTGTCCTTTTCTTCACTCTCGACAATTAGCATCCCGACCTAAATACCTTTCGGTCTCACACCACCACCCGCCTCGTGATTCAAAAAGTCCAACAAACGGTCGCGTCTGCGCTGAGGCTCCTCGACTCGGCCTCTATTTTCCTCAATCCGCGCCAGAATTCTACTTTTGCCTTATAAAGTACGACCGCTTCCCCGACTCATACACTCGCACGATTGAGGGTCCGCAGTATTGTGTAATTCTGTCGTCTGTTCTTCCCTCACGATCGAGTTTGTCAGAGCTTGGCAAAGAATCCGACTTTCCAATCGAAACTCATTCATTCATTTTATTATTTTCCTTCGTTTTCCTCCATCCATTGTTCGGTTTCTTGTTCCATCATCCACCAACCGCCAAGATGAGATTCTCCGCCGCCCTCTCTGTCGCAATCCTTGCCTCAGCAGCTTTTGCCGCACCAGTAGATACGGAACAACATCCCCTAGCATCCTCGTCACATGTCTCAAAGGTCCCCGCAGATGCGGCTGGCGCGGCAGCACCGTCAGCAGCTACATCAGAAACTAGCAGCAGCAGCAGCAGCAGCAGCACACTGCCGGCGTCCAACATCATCGCTTCCGCTTGGAAACAGATCTTTGGCGACAAGGAAGGAGAGGAGGATCCGAACCTGGGAAGGGCATGCTTTTGCGCCAACGGATCGATTTGCTGCAATACTTCGGAAGGCCTCGACTGCACGCAAGGCTTGTGCGGATTGTAAGAGAAGCGCAAGAAGACATCCCCAATAAGGGAGCATCGGGACAGTGACGCTTCCACTCGTCTCGGGCCCCGCCCGGTCCACGGAAGGCAGAAGCGACCCGCTTTGTCCGGCTGCCAGATCGGGGTGGATCCCGCATCGCGACCCATATTTTCCCCGGTGCCGAATGCTCCATGCCCGGGCGAATCCGTCTAGATGCCCCCGCTTGAGAACCAGATCCGGGGAATACGAGACGCCAAATCCGGCTGGCCCTTCGACCTACAAAGAAAGGTTTAGGGCTTCGATTAAACTACGGGCAACCAATGGAGCGAACTCCCCGCCGCACAAAGCCGGGCGATACCTCGGGCCGAATCGAGTAAACCCCCGATGCCCGCCATAGCTGTAGAACACAAAAGTCTACAATAATAAGCTCTTCGCTTGAGAAGTCGCAGTCGAACCCATCGCTGTTTCAACCATCGTCAACAACTTGCGGGCGTCGGAAGAGGAGTCTATGCAGGCACCACGGCCTGCGGGTATGCCGTGGATACTGCGCCCGAGACTACACCACATATGCGGAAGAGTAGACTGCCCTTATTCATGAACTTCAAGCGCATCGCATGGAGGAGTCAAGCAAATCCGACATGGAATTGCGTGGCCGAATCGCCGGCAGAAGACCGCCCGAAGGGTCCAGGTGTTCTCTAGACGAAGCTGGACCAACAGTACCGACCGGCACGATGCCGCGGCTATTCAATGTTCTATGTTTGCTGCAAGAGCAAATAAGAACGAGCTTGTCACACTATAACTTTAATTAATAATACCATTTTGGCTCTTGCACCACTTCATTACCGAGTCCCCTGGGCTCCTGTGCCAGTAATGGATACACCGTCAAGCAAATCGAAGTAAGATCTCATGAAATGGCTGTGCAGGGAGTAGATAGCATTCGCCTCGAGCTTGGCTTCGCTGACAACCTTCCGCTACGTCTGTGAGAAACACAGCATATATAGCCTGACTGCCTGGGCAGCCAGCAACGGAGGAGCCACAGTGTACTCAGAAGGCTCCAAGACTTAAATCTTTGTGTCTGCAAAAGTTTGCTATCGTGATGGCCGAAGTAGGGTGCAGCAAATGAAGCTAGAATTGCAGTCAGCCAATGGCTGGGATCATCCAGAGACCCAAACTCTAGGCCTTGGGCGTGGTTCGAGAAGGAGGCCGGAGCCGTGTAGTGTTTCAAGACGATCAGAGGTGCCCGAAAAGGCCCTTGTGTCCGTTGTGATGGGCTCGGGCCACGAAGCAGGGGCCGTCGAACGAATCGTAGAATCTTGAAGGCGAGAAGTATGTACCCGCACCGGTCCGGAGACGGTGGAAAGCTTTCGATGCGGGCAAAAGCACGTGAGGAACCGATGCATCTACTATCTCCACTGTTGGCCCTTAGTCGAAGCTTCTTCTGTTGGCTCGTTGTAGAATTGGGTACTAGATGACCTTGAAGCGTAACGAAATTGTGAAGCTGGTCTTCCTCTAGAGCCAAATTCCCGTCCCCAGAAGTCCCTAAACCATTAGAAAGTCAGCTAATAATAGTACATGGCACGTTATAGGAAACAAGAGCGATACGATGGGAGTAGAGCAGCGCGACCCTGGCCATTTCGACAAAGAACAATTCTAGGGGGTATGCCCTGAACACCGTGCGACATGATTGAGCAATAGCTGACAGCTGGAAACACGTGGTATGCAAGATATCGGGTTTGTCAAGGCGTGGAGGGTTGCAAAGGCTGGGCCACGCGTGCGTAGCATCTGCGATAGTCTGCGGCTCATCGGACTGCGGACCCTAACTAGTGACCGAAGAGTGCAGCCAGTCATGTCAGTCGCGAAAAGTTAACCGGACGTTCAGGCGCGCCTTGACATGTAGCTTGTGGCCATACCTGTCAACATGTAGATGGTCGTTGATGGTCTTTAATCACATAGTCCTAGTCCCATGGCCCTGGAGCATAGAGAACAGCGCGTTTCAGGGTACAAAAGTCTAAGCAGTGGCTCACTATAGGTCAGCGGGACTGGAGATCGGGAAAAGAGCCGACGAGGGTGGTGGGAGAGCAGCACGAGGCGAATTACTCGCGGGCCAGGTTCGTCCACTTCTTTGTTGCGTGGCCCTTGACGCCGCGTGGTTGGTGTGCGCCGAAAGTTGAGCCGAAAAAGAGGTTGTAGACTTCGGGACGAATAAAAGCTTTGGGAATGTCTTCTTGCATCGGACACCGAAGCAACCATGCGGTGAAACACCGGCAAGATGGTAGAACAAGGTGACTGAGATGGAGACCGGACGGTAGAGTCGAGGTTGGATGTCCATCGATGGCCCTGGTTGATGGGGTTGGAAATAGTCTTGTTTGTAAAGAAGAATGCTACGTACATCTGCCTAGTATCCAGGGGGAGAGCAACGGGCAAAGCGTGGAGACGTTGATGGAGAAGAAGGGCAAACTTGGTTGGAAAAAGAAAGGAATGACGGCAAGAGAAATGGACCCATCAATCTTGCATGTGTAGATAATTCCATGGATCTCCCACAGCAGGTGCAGATCCGGCGGGGATAGGTACCTTAGAAAAACAAAGGAAGGAGGATCCACTCCGCGAAGAAAGAGAGGCAGAATGCGATGGTGCTCCGTACTTTCCCTAAGCTACCTCGTACCTGCGTGCCTTCCTTCCAGATTCAAACCAACAGCAATCCAAGAAAGCGCAGAGGTTGTCGAGGAAGGCACTTTCTTGCTACTTTCCAGCTCAGGGAAGCGGCTTAGTCACCAACGTGTGAAACAGTGAGGCGACCATCTAAATGCCCTCAGGCACCTCCTGTCTACCACCTCAGATCTCAGGCTCCTCCAACAACCTTTCAACGACCACCCAGATTATTCAACCTTCATGACAATTTTCAGCCAGTCCGGGAATCCATCTCGGTCCCTGCTTTCACACCAATGCTGGAC
The DNA here is from genome assembly GCF_030869225.1 of Colletotrichum abscissum. NCBI lineage: Eukaryota > Fungi > Ascomycota > Sordariomycetes > Glomerellales > Glomerellaceae > Colletotrichum > Colletotrichum abscissum. Next base: position 263,370 of record NW_026850076.1, read on the forward strand.
CGTTCGACAAACTCTCGCAGCTTAGAGATGCTGGGCGGGCACCATAAGCATACCACGAATGGCCGAGTCAGACTTCACGTCTGGCACGCGGCGCGAAATCCCCCCGTTCATCGCCCTCCACCAACCCAACCTTGGCAGGCTTCTAGCCGTCTTCCATAAGGCTTCCACGCATCGATCTCCCTTCGCTGAGAGGCGCCTTGACCACCATTCCCCAAGCTTCTTCGCCGTCACCCGCCGCCGACATGGTTGACCGGGTGCATCCTCTCACCCAGCCGCTGTGGACTGCTACCCCTCCCAAGACCGTTTCGTGCACCGTGCGTGCCATTTCGGGTCCGATGAGCCAGGGGTCCCGGGCTGCAAGTTTGAGACACGCGGTGAGATGGCGGTCCACCCACACTCGTCTTTCTGTACTAGGCTGAACCGACTTTGGGATAGCGACGAGATCAAGTGTGTCCAAGACTCCCAGAGTCTGCTGGAAGTGGAGGAATGGACCTGCTGCGAAACGAACGGCGGCCGTCTGCCTCTTCGGTCGTTTTCGCTCCTTGCTGCTGCGGCCTGCACGCGCCTCACCTTCAACTGTTCTATCTTGTACTATGCGACAAAAGTCCCCGTCCATGGCACTCCATCCGGACTCGCTCCATTTACACGCACCCACTGGTCACGCCGTCGTCTTCGCAGCTTTTGCCGTCCTCGTCCTACGGTCACTCTTGTCTCGATCTCCGATCCGCGAGTTCAATTCCATTAGCAGTGCAAGGTGGGAAAGAGTCATTAGCCTCTTGTCTCGACTCGACAGTAGCGCGCATGCTGCTTGTCTGTTTCTTGGATTTACCTTCAGGCTTCTGGAGCAAGGATGCGACATGCTTTGACAAACCGAGGGGGCGGGCTCCCGTGTCCGTGTGAGCTTCTAGAATGTCTCTCCGACCGCCTCGCATCAGATTGAAAGCTTGAAAAATCGAGTTCCAAAGCACGAGCAGGGCACGATGGGACGCAGACGAACCTGTGGACAGGAAGTTGAAGGTGATACATACGACTGCCGCTAGCCCGAGGGGGAAAGTGCCAGAGTGGGTGTGGCAGAGGCAGAGGCAGAGGCAAAGAAGAGGCAAATGCAAGAGAGGGAGAAGCGAGGCCGGCCGAGGATGGAAGCCGGCATGGAAACGACGCCAGAAGCCTGATAGAACAAAGAAATCGCAAGGCCGGCCCGGCGGCAGGCCGTTTGATTTCTGTCAATTTTGATTTTTCCTTTGGCTATTCTCCTCTGGCCGATCTAGCGACGCCCCTTTCGGAAGAAACCCAGACCATTGAGCGGCTGCCCTGGATTTGTGCCCAAGGGGGCTAAGCAAGGTGCGTGCGTCCGTTGTTCGCGCTACACTACCTACTCTATTCCGATGCCTCAATGTCACACTGGTGACCGGAGCAGTGCGCAGATTCAGGTAGGTAGTAATATGTTGCCATCGCCATTGGAGCCAGCCCTAGCCAGGTAGCTTCATGTCTCGCTTTCGCAGCAGCCGATACTGACGTTGTCTGCCGGCTTATACCTGGTTGCTTGCAGCAATTCCAGCGAGAATCCTCTTTATTCTTGGCCTCGCTATACTCGAGTATCGTTTGGTAAATGTGGCTCAAGTTTTGGTGGACGAGTGATTAACACCAGTCAGTCTTTCTCCTACTGTCTCTTAATTGTCTGCCCTTTGCTGACATCATCAAACAACCTAGCACCTTGTCAGGCAAATGGTGTGCTGGCAGATCAGAGTCACGACGGAGCATACCGCATGTCTCTGTCTTCTGGCTGTTTGTTTCCTCTGCTCAGGGCAAGACAGGGCGCCGTAGACGAAGGTCGCGAAAGCTGCAGTTTGTCTGTCGCACACCCAGTCTCCTCCCCCTTTACTTTTAGCTTTGGCTCTCCTCCACTGGCGAGGTACCCAGGTCTTTACAGTGCGCCTAGAGAAACCGTAAAGTATGGTACCTTACGCAAAGATATTGTCATGACTACGTCTGTATTTCGACACCACAAACAGCTTGGCTGTGCCCAGTGCAGGGAACACAAGAGGCTCGGGGCATGCTCAGGCACAGTAAGCTCCCGTTGCTTGTGCGAGTGTTTTCCCGCTGACATTCTGACGACAGAGCCGTGTTTGATGAGTTTATGATTAGTCTGTCGTTGAACTCTTCCAATGCCCTCGCCGTGACAGCAATCATGATCGTCCAGATGATCGAATGGACACAAATAGGTACCTACTTCCTCGCCTCAAGCCTGCCGCGGTCGCCGCGGCCACACGACTACCGTCTACTGGCCCTTGGGCGCCAGGCTGTTTAAGCTTTGGGGTCAGGTTACGTTCATGTCTCGTCACCCTGCCAGTGACATGCTGCGTACCCCTGAACAGACTGCCTCAAGGGTCCGTGTGCAGTAGATCGGTACCTGATGAGTACAAGCTTCACGGCCCCTACCCCACCCTCCGAGCGTCATTGTGCGAGGGCTGGCTGGGTGCAGCGTTGGCGATAGGCAAAAGCTCTGAAGAGAGCGGTGGTAGAGGTGACGCTTAGAGTTGTCATAACTGTGCTTGATAGGTAAGATGAGTTGTCTTCCAGTCTGCTTGGGGTGAAAAGATATTCCAATGGCCAGCATTGGTATTCGAAGACATGTGTATTGTTGGCTCCCACATATCGAGTATGGTGGTAGGGGAAGGGGGGGGGGGGGGGTCAAAGACGTGGGCTCCCTGGTGGAAGAGTTGTGCTTGTGAAGTGAAGAGACGAAGGTGTTTAGCCCGTCTCGTCTGGCTGTCCTGTCCGTGTTTGACCTTCCGGAACTCTCTCTAGTGTGTGCAGGTGAGTGTGTCCCCTCCCTACTGCTGTATCCTTGTGGCGCATCTGCACCAGCTCCCGCATCTGCACATGTCCACCGTACAGTCGCTGACTACTGGGCGTTGGTCGACGAAGGTTGGGTATGGCACTCACGCTCAGGTTCCGAGAAACGTAGGGGATGCAACGCAGCATCATCCATCCTCGCCCTTCCACCTCCCCGTCTTCCAGGCCGCATATCTTAACCTACCTTACCTTAGTCATGTCCCTGGAAGTAAGGTACCTTAGTGTAATACCACTTTACATAGTACCTCAAGGTAGAGAATACTTTGCCTTAAGTAATCTTGCCAAAAGATAAAGTGAACAGCCGAGGAAGGTGCCCTGGGTCCTTGGGCACTTCGTACAGAGTACCAATGCAGTCGGAAGGAAGGAAACGGCAAGGAAGGAAAGAAGCAGCAGTTAGAACGACTCTTGTTCCTTCCCCACGTCCCACGTTTCCACAGTACGTCCTCGCGCCGTGCCATGGACGCCCACGCCCACGCCCAGGGCACCCAGGGCACGCCCACCCGCCCACTTCAGTGCGACGTTCACGCCCACACCCGCCCATGCCGCCTCCACCAAAAAAAAAGGTACCTGCCTACCTCACCTTACTAGCTGCTGTATGATGTCTTCCGTACCAAATGGAAGGCACCAAAATACACCAAGGGGCAAGGTACCTCCTTCCTTACGTACCGACATCTACGCCCACGCTCACGTCCCTTCCTGGAATCCTCGCACCCATCCCGTCGCCCCCCAGTTCGGTCCTTCCCTTCCCTTCCCAAACCCACGACCGCTTCTCTTTTCGTCCGTCACCGTTTCTCTTCCTCCCAGTCCCCCTCCCACCCGCTTACCCATTCCTGCAGCAGTCGTCTTCCTATCTTCCTCTTCTGCTGGAGATCTTCGCATTGCAACCTCCAATCGCCTATTCCCGTGCCCGTTTGTTGGCTCAACTGATCTGCAATATTGCGACTGCGAATCATCCGCCTTCTTCACTCGCCTACATCACCCTCTCGCCTCCGATCCCGCCGCCTCCAACAACCCACCCCCGGCACCTTCGTTTCCCACCATCCTCGCAACTCATCTCGCCTTCGCCTATCCGCTCCTTGGAACCGGCCGAACCCCGCGTACAGAGCTGTTTATTTCGCATCGAGAGCAATTCCACACAGCAACAATTGTATTTGCCTACACCGTCGAAGATTTGGTGAGTACTCCCCGGCCTACTGACCGTTACCAAATCACCAGCGGCAAAAAAGTGACCGTGTGTGTTTCTCTCTGACCTGACTTCCACAGCAGAACTGTCACCCCAACTCAGCTTCTACAGCATCTGGTGCCGAGCACACGACAACTTTCCGTTGCTGTCTTTGCGCAGACACTTGGTGTCACCGCATTTATCATCAATCATTCTATCCTGCCGGCAAATTGTCGTGTCGAAAGCGACTAGAGACACCGTTTTCAACGGCGACGTTGCGTGATACGATCTGCGACACTCAGCATTGTCGACCAACCCGACCCTCCCACTCTCAAAGCTGCTCCGAAGACCCCGCCTTCAAACCAAACGCGACCGCCTCTCACTCCCGAATCGCTGAGAAGAAATTTGCAATATTCGATCTCAAATAGCGCGAAACAAACAACAGGTCCTCAATCATCAGAGTGTCTCTAATTATCAAACCCCTTTACGATTGGCATCTCCCCCCGGCGAACCCAATACGCTGCACTTCAAACGGCCTCTCCGGAGCATGCACCAGCCTTGTCTGCTGTCTACACTACCGACGGAAACCGCTGGAATCTAGCATCGGAGGAAGCTTCAGCTCACAGGCAGGGAGAGGACTCTCCTCCTCCAGCCGCCCTTGCGGAGCACAGGCTACAGACCGGGTGTGCACTGGCGAAGCCCTGTTGAAGCTTTGGCCCTCTGCCCTCCCACTGGGCGGAGAGCTTAGCCGGCAAGGCACGTCGAAAACCTGGCGTCGACACGACCACGTACGCGGCATCCGTCAAGGACCATGAGGCGGAATCGCTCCCCAACATCACCTTCACCCTACCGCGCCCTCGCCCATGCCGGCGCGGGCGCGGGCGGGGTGCCAGATTCCCTCTCACTCCTCAGGTCCTTCAACGTTGATACGAACCCTACCCGCCCTATGCGGCCATCCCCACTCACCGCTTCCACCATCCGCGATATGCCGCTCGACTTGGTTGATCGCATCAGATCATTTCCCCTGTTTGTCTCTGCGCCAGACGAGTTCTTGGCCGCTATCGGAAACCATTTGAGACCACAAGTTCATGCTGCACAGGACCACATTCTCACAGAGGGCGATGATGCCAGAGCAATGTACTGGCTGGTGCGCGGAGTCGTGGCTGTCACCTCTAGAGACGGTGAAGCCATCTATGCAGAACTCAAGCCCGGTGCCTTTTTCGGAGAAATCGGTGTATTGATGGACGTACCGCGAACTGCGACCATTGTGGCTCGGACAAAATGCCTTCTCGTGGTCCTTAAGAAGGAAGACCTCCAGGCCGAATTACCGAAATTCCCGGATATGGAACGCGCTATTCGTCACGAAGCTCAAGAGCGGTTAAATATTCTCAAGAAGAAGCGCCAAGAGGGCGGGCAACTCATCAAGCCTGCCTCGACGCAAGCCAACGGAGCAAGAGAACCGGTGCCAGGTGAGGTGTCTACGGGTGAGGTAGGCACCATCAGAGAGGGCACCGTCGTCAACTCCAAGAAGCGGAAATCTCCTAGTCCTGGCGCCATCGAAGACCCTGCAGCAGGCAGTGCCCTAGGAAGTGGTTTCGTCAACGTGCGACGAACATTACGAGAACTGCCTTTGTTCTCCACATTACCTCCTGACATCCTCCATCAGCTGGGACTCAGCGTCCAGCCAAAGACATATCCTCCATTTACAGACATCATCCAACAAGGATCGGCCGGCAACGAGATCTTCTTCATTGTTCGAGGTGAAGCAGAGGTTGTTCATGAAGCACCAAGTGAACCACCAAAGAAGATAGCTCGTGCGACCTATCTCAGGCCAAGATTAAAAGCAGGTCAATACTTTGGAGAAGTGGCCAGTCTTGGGTTGTCCGAGGGTCGAACAGCGACAGTGCGGGCAATTACAACGGTCGAGTGCTTGATGATCCCCGGAGACGCATTAGACACGCTTTGGAGCCGATGCCCACCTGATATCAAGTCGCAGGTTGAGGAGACAGCTCGCAAGAGATACAAGAATTCCGACGAAGACGTTGAAATGTCAGATGCAGACCCTATGGAAAGGACCAGCAAATCAGATCCTCCGACACCGACAACACCCAAAGCTCTACCGCACGTCACGTTCACAACGCCCTCAAAACCGACGTCACCTACAAAGGACGATATGGAAACGATGGAGCCCAAGGACCCTGATCCTTTCTTGAGCGTGGACATGGAGAATATGCGAAATAGGCGACGCAATTCCCTTGCCCCGCCTACCCCGCAATCCGACAACTCCTCGTCAATAGTGACGAACGGCTTCCGAACTCACCAGATTGAGTCGACACCTCTTCGCTTCTCTTTTCCACCACAGTCGCCAACCGAGCAAGAAGCGCCCGTCAAGCGAGCCCGGACACTGCCACGGCGTCCACACCCGGCCCAGGCCCCAGCTCTTCCCGACGATTTGCTCGTGGAAGCATTCCGATACCTCAATGTTGCAGAGCTGATGAACGCGCGAATCATTTCGTCTCATTGGCGGAAGCTGTTGACGACGCACCCGAAGGTTTGCATGGATTTGGACTTGTCTGAGCATAATAGAAGAGTCACAGATCTGGCCATCCGAACAGTCATTGGTCCTTTCGTTGGTAACCGCCCGGAGACGATTGACATTAGCAACTGCTTCCACATTACCGACGACGGTTTCCGAAGTCTTTGGGAGAGCTGTGGCCGCAATGTCAAACGATGGCGCATGCGATCCGTGTGGGATGTCTCTGCAAATCAGATTCTGGAAATGGCAGAGAACGCAAAGGGCCTGGAGGAGATTGACTGGAGCAATTGTCGCAAGGTTGGTGACAACTTGCTGGCACGTGTCGTAGGCTGGGTAGTACCCGAGCCGCCACCACCCCAACCGCCCAGCAAACAGGTGGTGATATCCAGTTCTTCTGCCAAGTCAAAGCCTCAAAAGGCTGTTACGCAACAGGCTCAACAGAGAGCTGCTAACATCCCCAAGCCGGGCACCATCATTGGCTGCCCCGCCCTCAAGCACCTCAACTTGTCGTATTGCAAGCACATCACTGACAGGTCGATGGCTCATCTTGCTGCGCATGCGTCCAATCGGTTGGAATCGTTGTCCCTGACACGATGCACCTCAATCACAGACGCCGGCTTCCAGTCTTGGGCTCCGTACCGGTTCCTGAACCTGTCTCATCTGTGCCTCGCGGACTGCACTTACCTCTCTGACAACGCGGTCGTCGCCCTCGTCGGTGCGGCCAAGAACCTGACACACCTGGATCTTTCCTTTTGCTGCGCTCTTTCTGATACCGCCACGGAAGTCGTCGCCTTGGGATTGCCTCAGCTGCGCGAACTTCGCCTCTCGTTCTGCGGCAGTGCCGTCTCGGATGCCAGCTTGCAGTCGGTTGCACTACACCTGAACGAGTTGGAGGGCATCTCGGTCCGCGGCTGCGTTAGAGTCACTGGCGGCGGTGTCGAGAATCTGCTTGAAGGATGCAGTCGACTACAATGGGTGGACGTTAGTCAGTGTCGAAATTTGGAGAATTGGATCCGAAGCGGAGGTGTTATGCGGTGGGGATTCGATGAGCGCGGTGGTAATGGCCTGTCACCGGGACAGGTGCCTTTGCCACTGCCTAGCCCGACACCGGCTGCTACGAACCGCGGTGGACGTGGGGCAAGGCCGCTGAGCTTCCGGAGAAGAGCAAGACACCCCGTCCGATTCATTGTTGAAAAGGGAGCATTCGGGCTTAGATGATGATGCGAGATGGTTTAATTGGGGTATCTTGACGCTGTTATGAGAGAAGATGTTTTGTACGATTGTGGCCCGGCGCGGAATTGTTTGGATCATAGAATAAGCCTATTTTAGGGAGGCGCAGCTCGTTAGGAGAAGCAGACAGCATTACAGGGCATCATGTTTGGATTCTCAGACGGCTTTTGGCGGGATGGGCTGAGGATAGACTGGACTTGATGATACCCTAATTCATTTCGTTACTGCATCATAGGCACGCGATGTCAAACACACGCGTCCGTTCGTTCCCGTATCGTTGTGACAATGACTGCCCATTAACCATTGCATACTATGCCGGAGGTCCCGTCATTCACACCATCCCAGAACTTCTTGTTCCGCTCATCCCAGGCTTTCCGTCGCTCCTCGGGCGATAATTGCTTGGGGAACCCCACCCTGCACAGAAACGCGACCCTGGTGAGCGCCGCCATCAGCGTGAAACTCACGAGGATCCAGTCTACGCCGCGCCATTCCCGCACCGGGTTCACGAGGTTTCCCTGGAGACTGAAGGATATCCAGGCGCTATAGAGCAAAGACGCGTCGACGATGAGGAGGGCGAATTGGTAGAAGCTCCAGATTGCGAGTTGGATTCTGGGCGGGACGGCGTGGTGTTCGGGGGAGGTGAAGACGTAGATTGCGTAGGAGACGGTGACGTGGGCGATTACGTAGGCGAGGAGCTGGAGGGTGTGGGCGCCGGAGTAGAGGTCAGAGTCTGGATCTGAGTAGGCTGGGGAGGTGAGGGCTGTGAGAGGGGAGGAGGTGATGAAGGGTTGGAGGGGGGTTATGGTGAGGATGTTGCGGAGGGTTAGGTAGGTTTTTGGGATTAGGGAGTGTTGCTGGAGTTGGGTTGTGGAGGGGAGGTTGAGTGTGTAGGAGTTTATGACGAGTTTGTCTTTTTTGGCTTTGCCCATTGTTTTTTTCGAGGTAGGGGCTTGAGTAATGAGGTAAAGGGCGGTCGGGGTGGTGATTTTGGTGGTTAGATGCTGTGATGTTGGTGTTGGTGTTGTGAAATGCGAGATGCGAGATGCGAACAAATGGGACAACGAGACCCCTCACTCAACATTTACTTTCCGCACAAGTGGTTTCCTCGGGACGGCGACGTGGTGAATATAAGTCCCTCGTGCGTTATCAGGGGCTGAAAAGAGATGCTACTACATATATTTTCTCATTTCCCAATTCCCACGTCTTGGCAAAGTATGATTGATTGCCTCGAATTAAATGCTCAGAGTGCCTACCTAGCCAGGAATTAGTGAGAATGTCACTGAGGCGGGGGGTCCAGTCATGAGTCGCGGGGCATTCTTTCCATCCTTCCATTCACCCTTCTTCGTTGTTTCCTATTCGGGGGGAGAGGGGCACGGGCCGGGTGCTTGGACCAAGGGGCGACTGGCGGGGTGGAAGGAAGTAGGGGCCGTAACGGGGTCCGGGCTTCCTTGGGCTTGACTTGCCGTTTTGTTTTTTGGCGGCTTAAGCTCGTGGAGCTCCGGCGGGCAGGAGCTTGGGCCGTTTGGTGACCTTGTAGGAGGAGGGGAAGGAACTTTGAGAGCTGGTGGTACCTGACGTAAGCTTGAGGGTTCAGTTATTTCTTCTCCTTCCGAACCGACGTTCTTCATCAACAGCGTATCTTTACATGAGGTGTTTGACGTCAATCCGGTGCACTTGGATCCGGGATCACTTTGAAGTCTCTAACTGGTGTTTTTTACCGCTTCTGCCTAACGTGAGCTCTCACTATGGCCAAGATCTTGGGCGTTTGTAAGTTTTGTGGCGATTTGCAAGGTTCCCTCTTTGACTTGCTTCCTCGAGTATCTAGTGGCATGGCATTTCCTCCTGCTCCATTAACTCAGTAATCAATCTTCATGGATATAGTTTCAATCGCTCTTGATTCAAGATGGAAAGAAGTGCCTATCAGCCGCTTCTCAATTGCACCTCAGGGTTGTACAAGGGCATCATGCAGGACTGTAGCGCTTACATGAACCCCACGGAATGACGGAATGGCCCAATCATCGCTTGAGCGGACATCAGTTGCTGATAGCCTAATACGGACTACCCCTCAACCTCTTCTCGTGAGTAGTCGTCCATGAACCTCTGCGGTCTCATGCTACGATATTGTGACCCAGCCATTGAGTCCGCCATTCAGAATGCGTCTCCTTGAGACAGAAACGTTGACGCTTCACGAATTCGTCGAGGGCCACGTTCCCGAATACGCCATATTGTCGCATACGTGGGGGGAAGAGGAAGTTCTCTTCAGAGATCTCGAAAATGGTCCATCTGACAAAGCCGGATGGATCAAGATCCAGTCTGCATGTCGTGTGGCCTACAAGCGGGGCTATGATTGGATCTGGATCGATACATGCTGCATCGATAAGGCCAGCAGCAGTGAGCTGTCTGAGGCTATCAACTCCATGTTCAGGTGGTACAAGGAGGCCGCTATCTGCCTCGCATATCTCTCCGATATAGTATACTGTGAGCCTGGGACCGACGAGTGTGAGACGACTCTGGCGGGGAGTCGGTGGTTCACCCGCGGCTGGACGCTCCAGGAGCTCCTTGCTCCGTCATCTCTCGACTTCTATGATCGAGACTGGACACTTGTAGGTTCAAGGGCCCTCTTCCGAGGCGCCATTGAAAAGAATACGGGAATTGAAAGTATTTACTTGTCGGGAGAGAGGGGTTTGGCCAGCGCAAGTGTAGCCGAGCGGATGAGCTGGGCGTCAGAAAGGACAACAACCCGAACTGAGGACGTTGCATACTGTCTACTGGGAATCTTCGATGTCAACATGCCCCTCATCTATGGAGAAGGTATCAAGGCTTTCCAGAGACTGCAAGAGGCAATCATTCGCGACAATGACGACCAGTCCATCTTCGCGTGGGGGAACCCGCATGAGGGAAATGTGGTCAGAATTCCGAGCCCTCTAGACGGCTGGTCACTCCTTGCGTCAAGCCCTAAAGATTTTACGCACTCCGGCGACGTTATTCCCATCTTCCATATAACTACCAGTGCTCGAGTGCGCATCGAAAATTCAGGCATCACCTTTATGACGCCACTGCTCGCAGAGACACCTTCAAAGTGGGTGAACGGCCCCTCCTCGACTGCATTCTTGGCGCCTCTGCTCTGCCGCCGCCGCACCGACATTTTCAATACTATCGCACTTTCTTTACACAGCACCAAAAGGCCCTTACCTAACCTTGATCGTCCAGACGGAATGTCGTACTACAGGGTCTCAAACCAGCTCTTCAAATTCCCAATGACCGCTTGGGTAAATGAGAGACTTTGTTCAGCATTCATCTATTTGAAAGCCTCGCGCAGGTTTCGAGATATCGGAGATGAGCGCGGTTATGCGCCGAATTGGGGATGTGCCATCCGGACGCTGCCCCAGGGTTTTACTCTCGGTACCCCGTACTCGTCGACATGGGGCCAACACACCGATGGAATGCAGCCCGACGTTTTACCAATAACAGAACGCCTCGTCGAATCATATGGTCTTGCGTCTCCAATTGTGATCCCACTGCATCATTATGGTTACGAAGCAACACTCGCTCTTGTCTTACAGTACCAATACATGTCCACTGCGACCGGGTATGGTGGCTCTGTTATCTTCGATAAAGCGCCGTCGTGGATGGTGAACCGAGTCGTGAGTATACCGCTCGGATCCACAATTGAGGAAGTTGCGGAAACGGTACGGCTTGAATCCGAGTCGTGGCCAGCAGAGTATGTGCGCCAGATCTCGGGCGCGAACAGGAGGGTAAAGCCGTCGAGTTCCAAAGACCTGTTCGATCGGAGTTCGTTAGGGACATACACCAGGTTCCACGTGGGAGTTTCGACTGAGCGAGTGCATGGAAATCTTCAGATCATCGACGTTGAGGACTCCAGGGGGAGTAACGTCTCTCTCGAGGTGGACCACAATGGAATTTACACTCCCGTGAAGGGTACAACATAGTTCCACTACTGAGTAAGATAGCATTGATCTCAGAGACAGTTCTCAGCTACTGGCTGCGTCCGTAATATTCAAATATCCACTAAAGCCAAAACGAAAAAGCTCTCCGATCATAGGGTAGAAGAAATCAATCAGTTGCCGCATCGTTACTCGAATAGCTAGTCGCACTATCGTATCTGATCAGATCGAGCAAAAGACTCGTCAGAGTACCTGCCATCCAAGCCTCTTCCACCATGTTCCTCCACATCAGCTTCCCGAACGTCAGCCAAGTACTCGTCAAACTTGTTCGTGATTGCGATGGTTCGTTGCAGATGCGAAAATACCATCTTCTTCCCCATAAACTTAGCGAGCTGCCGCGCGGTGGTGATCGTATTCCGGATCTGTCGTCCGTTCATGGGGTGCTTGGTAAGCTCGTCTATGTGCAGCGAAACATCGTCAAAGTCAATGCTGTCCTCCTCTCCAATGCTCTTGAGCCGCTCGAAGAAGTTCTTCCAGATTTGCTTGCGTTGGTAGGCCTCCAACCTTTGGTACCGGAGCGCCAGCTGAATTCGAGACTTGAACGCCTCGTCGAAGGTACCCACTCGGTTTGTCGTGAGAATCAAGATCCCATCGTAGTACTCTAGAGCGCGCAAAAACACGGAGACAAGTGCGTTTCGTTGGAGGTCTTGTAGAGTACGTTGCTCGAGGAAGACTTCGGCTTCATCGAGGAGCACGACGCAGTCCCAGATCTTGCCGAGGTGGAAAACGGACTCGAGATACTTCTCAACCTCAGCAGGATCCGTGCCTATATCGCCACAAGTTACCGAGTACAAAGGCTTTTTAGCTATTTCGGCGACAGATTCGGCTGTAAATGTTTTTCCGGTGCCCGGAGAGCCATGAAGCAGCATAATGAGGCCGTTTCCTTTGTTATCGATAACGTCTGTACCTCGCTTGGCATCGATTTGGTTGGTGACAAGTGCAAGAATGAGCATCTTCATGTCTTCATCAGCCACCAGACTGTTGAAGGCTTGATCGTTCCAGGCCACGTCCCGAATCTGGTCGACCTCAACATCAACTATTTGAAAGGTCAGTAAAGTTCTTTCACATGCAAAACCACAGGAAACTTCACCCCATTTCTTTCGTCTCAAATCAAAGCCAGGGACAAGATTTGAAAACAGATAGATCTCAGGAACGTGCGGTTCACTGCCATCTGTAGGTAGGCCTGGCTCTGGTGGGAAGTTCTCCATATTCGTATACTGATTATATGGATGCAAGCTTTTATACGTCTCGAAGTCAATCATAAATCTTTGCCCCTAAAGAATGTTAGTGAGATAAGAAGAATGGGTTGCTTGCAGGATGGAGAGTTAAACTTCAGAGCTTATCCTTTGAGAAGAACCCACTTACGCCGCAATTTTGCCCTGTGCCTCGGTAGGAAATGAGTCTTTTCTCGCGACATTTCCAAAATGTTTGGCCACGGCGCATTAGCCTCTCCTGCAATGCTTGCGAGGTATATTCAAGTGGCATGACAGGCAAGCTTGAGATATCAATCTCTCCGTTCTCAGTATCCGTCTCGAACTCAATCTTGAGGTCGTGTACCACCCGAACGAAGTCTCCACGATACGAGATTGAACGCGATGGTATAGTCCATTGCGATAAGTACTTTCTTGTGGAATCTTGTCGATCTTTTGACGTTGGAAGAGTGCGGTTGTCACTAGGTTCATCTCCGTGTGAATAAGGACGAGACGATGCAATGTGACCTTGAGGGACGCCATCCGCGAAGCAGATTAGGACTTGCCCAGGCCGGAAAAGATATTCCATAGAGGTGTTCGACACGTAGCCCCTGCAGAGTTGTTCTTCGACGTTGTCGTACAACGTTGCGTAAGCCTCTTCGATGTGACTTACGAGCCCATTAATCAATTCGGCTTGGCGGCGCGGCAGGCTTTCAATCTTACTTGACCTGCGATGGCGATACCACCATACAAAAGGCGCTGACAATCTGTCATGGGTGTTGGCTTTAGGAAATTCTTGACAAGACTCCGGATGTAGCGCGAAAAAGGCCTGCAAAGCTTCCACCATTTCCTCCGAAGTGAGCAGTATGTCCTGGTAGGCCGGTTCTGGGTTTGGTAGTGGCCCTGAAGACTTCCTTGCTTCTTCAACTGCATATCTCTGATGCTCTTCTGAGTAACACTTGTAGACAACAAATGAGATGTCTTTCTCTCTTTCAATGTATCCTTCAGGGTCCATTAAAAGGAATCGGGCACTGAGACGAATGTCGTTTTCATTCAACATCCATTCTGGTTCCGCGAGATATGTATTTCTGCCCTTGTCTCCCTCTTCAAGGCGATGGAATATCTGCACTCTGACAGGCAATTGAGACGTTGGAGTTCGGCTAAGCTCCTCATTCGCTGCTTCTAACATCTGAATTCGCTGCTTCATCTTTTGAAGGATATCGAAATACATCGAAGATGTCTCTTCGGCGGTTAGAAGTTCTGAGGTTGCTCCGTTGGGGACTTCATCCGTTTCAGAAATAGCGATCTGATTGCATTCTGAGCTATTTAGGGTAGTAGCACGCGCATGAAGTCCCGAGGAAAGGCTTGGTTCTGAATCAGCTTCACCGGCACTGACTAGAGTCTCGGAAACGTCTGCTGGGTTGTAGCGATACCCGTCACTCTGTTTCATTTTTGGGGCCCTCTGAGTTACTTCAAAGTTGCAACGAGCTCTTTCGGGCTGGCTTTGTCTTTGAACTGTGGACGATGGGCTATGGCTGCGGAAACTCTGTTGTGATGGGTATTGGCCGCTAGGTAACTTGAGCCCTGGCGCTGGAGATGCCGTCTGCCGTAAATTCGGGGGCTCGCGTTCATAACCAGATAGCGCCGTTGATGCGGTTGGAACGAGTTGCGCGGTACCCAAATGGTTGATAAGTAGAGAATCACCGGTTTTGAGGGCTAATGCGGCTAGTTTGTTTTGTGACCTTTTACCTGTTTCATCTTCCGATATTGTATAATGCGTCTGAGTTGTCTCTCGAGATGTCGGGTCATAGACATTGGTAAGTGGAATCGTATCTCCATCTGAAGTATCATCCCCAGCATTAGCTGGATCGTGTTGGCCTCGCATTGCATCTTCTTCCATCACTCCTCGTAGACGCACGTCTAGCTCGCTTCGGGCTCTGAACAACCTCGCGTCCGCCGAAAGCGCGTCTAATTCATCATCATCATCATCAGACCAATCAGTTCTGTACATTTTCGAAGATCCATTTTTCATTGTGAGCTGATCTTTGACGTCCTTTGCATATTGCTGCCGGTTAAGTCTTGGATGTAAACCGGACTTTCGAGGTTGTGGGCTCGTCACCATCCGATGATGGACGTTTTCCGTTGCCATGTTAGATGAAGGGCGAGTACATGGGCCTACTTTGAATGAATCCGTTTCATGCTAAACAGTAACGCCTTGAAGTGCTATGTTTATGCACTGAACTGAGTGGAGATGGTGTCAGCGCACCCGAGGCATCGTAAGGTACAATGTGATGCGTGATAGACGCACGCGTAGCTGCAACGGTTCCTGATGCTGATCGTAGAAGGTGTTGTTGGCCTCCTTGGGTAAGAACATGAAGTGGAAATATGAGGGAATTTTTGGGAGAGAATTTGAAATGGCATGAAAGAGGGGGTTGATCCTGCTGAGTCGCAGTCAGCGTCACACAGCATGCAGCTCGCCATGAATGAATGTGATTGACTGGAGCCCGATACCGTGATAGGCCGATGTAATGATTTGAGCATCATCATCTAATTGGCCATGTTCGTAATTTCTGCCTGAAACAAAAGCACAGCCTGATCTGATCAGGCTTCAAACCCGGCGGCAAGCACTTCCCAAATGCCAAATGACAGGCTGAGTAGACCTCCACGCGACAACGTCATCCCCCAGAGAGCTGAAAGTCTGCGTAATCGACTGTAGTCGTAAACGGTGCGTAATCGCAACGTCGCGCGTCATCCTTCTTCTCACAACGGCCGAACCTGATGCGTACGAAAAGCTGAACAGTGTGAGTTCATAGTGCAAAGTCTGTGTGGTGCAGATGGACACGAATACAGCTATATCATCATGGTACAAGAGCGGGAAGCAAGGTAAGTTTGCAATGGCCAGCGAAGACTTTGAGTTGTCTTAACACGATTGGGACAGATGACGGATGTATTGCGAAAGAAGCTTTTAGGGCTGTCCAGGAATACTTCCAGCAGAGTGGTATCTTGACACTTGAGGAGAAACCTTTAGTTACTGGGAGCCATTCCATGGAAGAACTTCAAGGCTTGGTGACCGCAACACTCGAAAAATATGAAGCAATGAAGGCATCGAGCACAATGAGGAGGTGGCTTGAAAGAACGTCCGAGATCATCTGTCATTACGGAACCATCCTCGACGTCTTTGTTCAACATCATCCAGAGTATGTGTCTCTGGCATGGGGCGCTATGAAACTGATATTTGGTGTGAGTCATCCAATTGTAAAGGGAAACACACAAGAAAAGAGCTAATACGGCAGAGGAAGAGCGTGGTCAACCATGCGGAGACCCTGAAAATCGTGGCCAAGTCCACCTGGGAGGTTGGCGTGCGACTTTCGCGAGTCAAAATCTTTTCCACAATATACCCAACTGCCAATATGCGAGTCGCTGTTGAAAATCTGTATTCTTGCATCTTGGAGTTTCTGCTGATTGCCCACTCATGGTGTAAAGAGTCTAAGCTTCGCCATTTGGTCCACAGTGTTACGCGGCCGCACAAACTTCAGTACGATGATTTGCTACAGAGAATCAATGTTGCTTCTGACAACATTACTGAACTGGCGGCAGTAGGCTCGCAAGCCGAGCTTCGTGTTATGCACACAGCTCATTCTGGAAAGCTGAAAAGTATTCTATCCGCCCTGGAGGATGCTGAAAAGTCCCATCAACAACAACTTGACGGTCTAACACAACTTGTTTCTGGATTGAGAGTCTCAAATGAGAGGCATGAAAAGAGACTTGACATTATAGTGTCTCTCTTGGAAGCCTCGGGTCTGACACTAAATGACCTCATCACCAAGGTAGAAAGTAGGCGGTCCTTAGCTTCTCAAAGTGATTTTAGGTGCTTACAACCAGTGCGCAGCCTTTCAGTCTATCCAAACAAGCGCCCAGCTAGACACAAATCAACGACTTTCAGATCTCCATCTATCACACGTCTTGACCACTCTTTCGCCGACCTTCGAGGATCCGGAAAAGTGTTACAAGTATCACCTCATGTGCCGAAACCGCAGAGTCTCCGGCCGAGGCGCAAACACCTCAACGAATCAGTTTTGGTTATCCCCCAGACTCACGAAATGGTCGTTAAGCCATCGTTCTTCCTTAGCTATCATCAAAGGCTCCTTTATCGTGCGTTCTGCGATGGTAGACTTCGGGATTGACATCATCCAGACTTTGGAGTCAGCTAGGGTGCCGACTCTGTGGGCATTGCCTAGCCTAGACAAATCGACCCATGCTTCTATGTCAATGGCAGTGGACCTGATAAAGTATCTCACGTATCAGGCGTTGCGGCGGAGCGGTTCGTTAAAGACGGAAAAAGAGTTTCCGTCTCGTCACTCACAATTCCATACTACGATGAAGCCAGAAGATTGGCTGAAGCTCTTGGGGCAAGCAGTAAGGAGCTTGGGTACAAATACTTATATCATCGTAGACCTAGCGACGGTCTCCTCATCGCTCGATCGAGCAGACGGTTTCAATTTGATCGACGAGCTTTCCATCATGCTTGATGACCCGTCTATGAAGGGTCTGAAGGTGAAGATCGTTCTACTTCTGTACGAGGCTGAGTGGCTCAGAATGGCAGCAAAAGCCGACTCTGCGGAGAGTGTCTTGGTCAAATCAATGAAAGCAAAGAGGGCACAAGCAAAGGGACGAAAGCAGACCGTGGCGAAACGTCTTGTCGGTCGCCCTAAGGCCGGTATGAAATAGAGTGGGAGAAGGGATCATTACGTTGATTCTCTTGAAACTTTGTCCGTTGATCGCTTGAGGAAAAATAGTTGCAGATTGTAGGGGATGGCACCGATGAACCAAGCAGAGACAGGATTCAGGAGCAGGGCAGCCGCGCTAAATATGCTAATGGTGTGTCGAGAGAAAGGGATGTGAATCTCATTAACTACTGCAGCCGGTCTACGCTCTCATAAATCACTCCATGAAACGGTGTGTTCTGTCATTTTTCAGCTAATGATCAACACAGGAAGCGCCATGTCTGTATGCAAGGTTGCTTACAGGAGCCGAGATCCGGCGGTGGCTCTGGAAACCACCGTGTTGCATCGAACATGGCGATGGGATTGGAGTATTCTTGCTCAATCGTGACTTGCAGCTGAGCTTGGTCGAAGTCAAACGGAATGCGGGTGGCTAGGTCTCTCATGCTCTCGTACGGGTGGCCGGGTGGCCTAGATTGAACGGCAGGTCTAAGAAGGCAGCGGAGCAAGTCTCAAAAGGCTGCAGATTATTCCGCAGGTAGAGATAGCGCAGAAATCACGAGGGAAACCTCGTGGCCGAACTGCTTTCCAAACACGAACTGCCTACTGCAAACGCCATGATATTGTCATGTTGAGAAAGAGGACAGCTCTCTGGCCGACAGTTCTCGTATCCGAGCCTATGATTGCCTCCCATTTGCCTAGCTTGACGTATAGCCCAGTCCAAAAATGGGTCCAGACTTGACCTTCTCGTAGCACGAGCTGAATTGTTCTTGATAACGTGTAGGATGAGGCTACAGCGAACTGCCAAACCCATGCTCACCCGAAAGTCTCCACCTGACAACTCACGCAGAACACAGCCCATTATGGACACTAGCCGGATGACTCGTGGCCGATCCCCAATCCATCCCAGCCATCTGCTTCCCAATCTCAGTCGAGCCGTCTGCGCGGATGTACGAGCCTGTAAAAGGTCAGTCTCTGTCATCTTGGCATGCAACACAATCAGCCTCAGAGACTAACAGAAAGACACGTACTGCTCGCATGATAATGCCACCAATCTTGAGACCGAAATGCATTATTCGTCAATTGGGAAAGCACATCGTTCCAACCCGTGTTCCTGTCATGGTAGATGGCATGTTTCGACCAAGCGACGTAGACTTTTGGATGGTCAAAGTTCTTTCTGCCATTGTCACCACCGCGGGGGAGCGTTGCGTCGACGGTGCTGAAGGTGTTTTGGATGTCGCCCCAGTTCTTGCGGTCGTAACCTGAGTGTTGGGAGAGCAAGAGCTGCGACGGCTGCCAGTTGCTTGCGGAATCTTTTGTCCATACGACAATTACCCTCTCCCAGTCACTGTTGATTGAGTGATCAGCCAGTCATATCTGGTATTGAAGACAATGGGCCAGGGTGGAACGTACTATTTGTGTCCAAAGACGCCAGACGGCGTGAACCCATCCTTCTCATAAAACAGATTATACGCCACCCGTACCTCGTTGTCATTACACTTGCTGTAGCTGTAATAGACTGGAAAATCAGGCGCCGGGTTCCCGATTCCAACGCCCGGTTTTCGGCAATTACAACCGGCGTCAGGCCATTCGCAAAGCTCCGCGCCAGGCATTTGCTGTCCGTTGACGACTGCATGCGTTGGAATACAAGGAGGTTGGTTCATCGCTTGTCCGAAGAACCACATTGGCTGAGCGGCCATGGCGAGTCCAACACCGCCTTCATTTAGAAGAGTTGTCATTTGGGTGTCCGAAATGGAGGTTACAGCCATAGTTACGCCGATCATAGCGGCGCAGAGCGCAAGTGTGCTTGTGAGGGAGAGCATCTTGGTTGTTGTTTGGGATGCTAGAATCTCTCCACGCGATGGTTTCGCAGGCTAATGGGGAGTGGACAAGAAGGAATTCTTATGCATAATGCAAATTACTTCCCAAGGAGACCATGTGATGGAGCCCCGGCTTTTAGAACTATGTAAGTCTTGAATAACTGGACTTTGAGAGAGCTGTACGTATTGCGGCCCGTTCCTTCATGTTCAGTCAGCATCATCTCGGGGTCCCTGAAGATCATGTTACGATCTGGACCTTTGATAGGCTAACAACTACATAGCGTTCCTGCAAGGTATTTAGCATGCTACCATTAGGATGATAACGTTTGGTCAATACTCTATACGAGATGAACTAGACGTCTGCATGACAATCCTTCGGTCAGGAACTGGGGCGGTAGACACGGTTTATTGGCTCACTTGACTGCTGCCTGCGGCTGGAATCGACACCTTCCAAATCAAGCGGGCGAGGCAAGCTGCAACATAGACAACACAGGCCGAAATTTTATATTTCCAAGGTAGAATTAAGTAGGCCAGTTACACATCTTTGCTTGACTGTACCGACATTTGTAATTAGGGTGTGGAGATCAATAACTCCTTGAGCCATGGGACGGTAATACATAAGACCGAGAGCTTGTCTTTCTCCCTTCGAGGAATCATCACCTTTTGAGTTGACTGAGATTGCCATAGAATACGTAGAAGATCTTGAGGCTCATCCCCTTCATCGCGCAACGCAGGGTGGTACCTGGATTGGGGTCCTTCGCGCTGTATGATGAACGTGGAAAAAAACATTTGCTAGATTTGTGGTTTTGGCTTCTGAATCACTTGTAACCCATGTTGCAGGAAGATGTATTTCCCTTCCTAGGTCATGGGAAGTTGCGACACCAAAGAGAGGGTTTGTACTCGAGTTTGCTGTATCAATCTAGTTGCTTGTCTCTTTCGAACTCAATAAATGTATTGTACTCTACATTATTAATCATTAACAATGGTGTGAAAGCTAGCCAGAACCTTTTGACATTAAGAACAACAAAGTCCCAAAAGACAAATGAAAGTAAGTCGCCAAATATCCATACAAAGTATCAACTTGGAAGGTCAAGTTGCGCCCTCTTATTGCGTACCATCGTTCAGCCAGTGGTAATGGACATGGACATCACCATCTTTAGCAGCATGTGCATCCTTGGCCGAGTCCTTGGCTGAGGGGCCAACCTCCGAATCATCCTGCTTGAGCCCCTTTTGCCAGGACACAAAGTCGTAATACCCATGCTTTAACGGGTACCCGAGCGGATACTGCTTGTCCGGCCGCGTAACAAATACTGCGCCAATAGTAGTCTTGACAATCCAGTCAACCATGCCCAGGGCGTGGTACACGTTGTTCGTCGCCATGTCTCTAAGGCGATCACCATGCGTCTGTTTCTGCATCTTTTGTTCATCACTTATCTTTTTCAATTCGACATGATCGTAGTTGATGTCGATGAACATGCGTTCCCACATGCCAATCTGCTCTTCTTTAAGCACCTTGCCCTCTGGGTGAGTCCATGTGTAAGTGTTTTCCGGAGATTTCAACTGCCATAGATTATCTTCCGAGGGCTGCTCAGTATTGACCAGCTGGCCTTCAGCAGCTCGAATTTTCGGATACTGCTGATGGACAGAGGTGACGGATCCGGCAACGGTGTTATACTTGTCCACGATCTTCGGGTCCCGACCTGGGCGAATCTTAGTTGGGGCCACGCCTCTGTCAAGCTTGAGTTCCCAGCCGTGCCCCGTAAGAGCATTGCAGCGCCACTCAGCTTTATCATCTAGGCCGAGACCGTTGTACAGGTAGCGGATCCTGACGCAGGGGTGAACGAGCTCCTCCGTGTGTGTAAGGGGCTTCTTCTCGTTGTCGTCTTGGTAGAAATGAGGTGTTCGCGCCGAACTCTCTGCGAATTGACCGTGGTACGCATAATACGGCGCTGAAATCACGTTCCAAACTCGGTCGAGACCCGTCGTGACCAAAGATGTTGGGCTGGTGATCTCACCGAGGCCCCAAGGCCGAATGGTGTCTCCGTGAGAGATTGTACTGAAGATGCGTTTCATCTCACACGTGCTGAATTCCACGCCAACGGAATTTAGCTGATCCGCCATCCCTAGTGACATCGTCAGTTTAGGTTCTTCAAGTGAAGCATAGGGGATCTCCACCCTAGCGGAGAGTCCAGCACATGGGGTGAGTAACATACATCCAAGGGCAATCTTGGAGATTTGCTGGGAATCAGTGCCTCCGCCAACGTTGCTGTGGCATCCAGGGAACCAGACCTGGCGAAGTTGGGTGTTTGTGTTCGATCTCTTGCACCTCCAAAGTGTGGGAGCGAAAGGGCTTCTGAATTCGTCTAGGGCAAGGGCGTGGAACGCATGATCGATATTGGGGTGGACATTGTAGCTTGCAAATCGGACCTGGCAGTCACGAGACGTTTAGCCTTTGCGCATATATGATGACCACAGCCCTCGGGCTTCCCCTGAGGGTGGACCTTACCTCTTCAGCACTGCGACTGGCGCCGTGCCAATTGCACCACGGCGTCTTGGGGATTCCAAGGCTGCCTACTGTCTCCCATACGCCTGTTCGAATGGCGAATTTAGCTACTGCGAATTGGAGTTGAACTGATAATCGAAAGTAGGGTTGAACTCACCGACTGCTTTAATCTTCCCCTCCACCGCTCGGTGCGAGATTACTTCATTGCCATCGTCTACCATACGAGTCAAGCAAAGTTCGTACTGAGAAATCAGCCGTCGAGTCAAGGACTTCAGAAGAGCGAGACGTCACTTACGTCGCTCAGCTTCTGGCGATAAGCCTCTGCCATGAGGCGGAACTTCATGCTCCCATCTGTCCTTTTGAACTGAGTCATCTTCGTAAATAACTCTCTTTTATCCTCATGTAGCTGTTTCTCTAAGGATTCGTGACTCGTGGCCTGGTCGTAACGTTCGAGGAGCTTCACCAGATCCCTCTCCACATCCCAAACCTCTTGCTCGGTTAACTCTCCGACCTTTTCGGGGCGCAACTTATCTTCGAGCGGCCGAATCTCTGCCATGTAGTCTTTCTCTATCTTCATCTTCAGCTGGTCGTGATTGAACCCCAGTAGATGCTTTTTAGGGTCAAACATGCGAGGATCCGTCCAGTCGCCGAAGGCTTTATAATCCTTGTAGATTTGGCCGAGGCTGCTGAGTCCAGAGCGGTTGAGGAACCCAAGTGTGCAGACCATGCCTGCGATCGACCGAGCCGTGAAGGCGCCTCGCGAGAAGCCGACGATGATGATCTCGTCCCCCGGGTTATAGTTATCGCAGATGAAGCGGTAGCAATCTATAATGTCCTGGTACCGATTAACATCAACCATTTGTCACCGCCATCAGTCTATTGGAGTCACTTACCTGTTTGACACCCAGGCCGAACAGGCCTCCCACAAAGCTAGCCCATTTGTCTTCTTCTGTTCCGGGACCGCGATGGTAGTAGACTACTTGAGGCATTCCGCTGCAGCACTTGTGTGCGACTGCAGATGAGAGACGGCTCACGTTGGTGGGTACGCCGCCATTATTGCTTGGAGTGGCATCTCAGTATACGCATACGTGGATAATCGAATCTCTTTATTGCCGCACTTACGAATTGTTCCATGTGCCATCGCAGCAGATCACCAGCCTTTTCCTGTTCGCAAAGTTCCCATCCTCCGGGATGGTTCTGTGTGCACATTTGACGTATTCTGTCGACATTCTAACTGGTTTCTTGTTCTTATAGGAGTAGACTTGATGTTGACGAAGAGCAGACGACAAGCAGGAGAAAAGAAAGGGCCACCCACCACATTATATCAATGATCATGTTCAGCTCGCAGTTCTCTAGTGCTGAGATGGAACAGAATTTCAGATGTTGGCATGTGAAATGGGCTCATATCTGAAGGGTCTGTTTCTACAGAAGTGTCTTTGAAGTACCGGAAACGGCATGTTGTCTTAGACCCCGCGATCCATCTTGGCTACAGCTGAAGGTACCCAGGAACGCAACACGATGAGAACGGATTCAATCAGCAACAACATAGCAGATCAGTCGTTTTGCAGCCTATCAAATCTGTCCGGGGCTTCGGGTCGGCCCAAGCCACGTGTTTACCCGTTCGCGAAGAGGCGGCTCATGAGACAGTACCAAACTAGATTCAGTTGGCGAAGGGGTTCAGCGGGTTCAAGATCACGAACGACGGCTATTCTACGCGGACGTAAGCGTGGAATGAGATATCGCAATGGTGGAAATGCCGGAGTTCTTCGGCCTTGAAAGGTCTGTGGCTGAGACCTCGAGCAATTTCGCCTGAGCATGCATCCATTGAGAGCCAAATGGTATCTGGTCTTCAGCGCGCTACCCAAACAGCGGTTTATCAATTCATCGAGCTAAGAAGCAATGAATCTGCGGGAATCGGAGGATGCGCTTTTTTGTGTTCAAGTGAGAATGTCGTTTTCTTCCTCTCACACTTGACGATTCCGTAGATGACTTCTCAATGAGTATCCGTAGTCATAGTAAGATTCGGTGGTTGGCTTTGCAGATCCCAATTCCACCTGACGCCAGATCAAGCGAGGGACAGGGCGTTGTCTTAGGCGAATCCTCCCAACCTCCCGTATCTCCCTGCTACTCCGGTTCTCGGTCATCGTGTGTGACTTGTTTGGCTAAACCTGCATGATTGCATCAAGCAGGGCCGATCGTCGCACTCTTACAGCGAGCCGTTGATTCGCGAAAACCACCAAAACCCACTCCACCAGATAGCGACGCTGGGGCGGCACGGCGGCACATCCATGGTTTGGTGAGATTTTCGTGTTGGAGGTGAGGAGAAGCTTCCCCGCGGATGCGGGGAATGGGGAAACCCACCTCGGCCGATGAGATGAAAAGGCCAACAGTTCTTGCTGCGTGACGAAGGTATGAAATGATCTCTTTCTAATGATACCTTGCCTAAGGTTCAATGTTGACATTTCTAGGCTGAAGACAGTGACACCTTTGTGGTCAAGAATTCTGTCTACACTCGTATTCAGCTCAAACGGTGCTTGCTACCGCGACTCTGCTCAGCAACACATCTTTCTCAGCATCGACGATGGCCTCACATCCTGAGGAAAAGGGCTCGTTCGGCCTAGGCCGAGAGGACGTCGAGTCTCCCGCCGTGAAAGAGGTAAGTGCGCCATGGAGTAGACAATCACAAGGCACACTAATAGTAACCGCATCATCACAGGAACCATTACCATCCTCCTCAACACCATCCGACGCGGAAGAAGAGAAAGCGCTTCTCTGGAAACAAGACAAACGCATCATCCCGCTCTCCGCGAGCATCTACTTTCTCTGCTTCCTCGACCGATCCAACATCGGTAACGCAAAGATCCTCAACTCCTCCACAGGCCACGACATGCAGACCGAGACTCACATGTCCAACCGCGACTTCACGATCGCCCTCATGATCTTCCTCATTGCCTATGCAATCTTTGAGGTGCCCTCTAACATCCTCCTCAAAAAGCTCCGGCCCTCGCGCTGGCTCGCCTTCCTCATGTTCTCCTGGGGCTCCGTCACCATTGGCCTCGGCGGGGCAAATAGCTTCGCGACGGTGACGGGCGTGCGGTTTCTCCTCGGCGTTTTTGAGGCTGGGCTATTCCCAGGATTGGTGTACTATCTCACCTTTTGGTACAAACATGACGAGAGGAGTGTGAGGGTCGCCATGATTCTCGCGAGCGCGACCTTAGCGGGTGCGTTTGGCGGTGCGATTGCGTACGGGATCGGACATATGAACCAGGTGCACGGCATGTCGGGGTGGCGGTGGCTCTTCATCCTCGAGGGCATCCCTTCGTGTCTGTCTGCCTTTTTCGTGTGGTTCTTCTTACCTGATTATCCTGAGAGCGCCACCTGGCTTTCAGAACGCGAAAAGGATCTCGCGCTGCGGAGACTCTACCATGAGGGCAGCAAGAGCAGCCACAAGACTATGTCTTGGGAGGAAGCGAAGGCGACGCTGACGGACTGGAGGTTATATGGACACTACCTGGTGTACTTTGCCATGTCGACGCCGTTCTCATCGCTATCGCTGTTTACACCGTCCATTACCTCAGGACTCGGGTTCGTCGATCTGCAAGCCCAGCTGATGACGGTTCCCCCCTACGCTGCAGCATACGGTACGTCCAGGCCGAGAACTTACTCCCTTTATACCCTCAACCGACATATACCCCCCAGAGGCTAACGCGTGAGACATCAGTCGTCCAAATCCTCGTAGCATGGTCCGCAGACCACTTCAACGCCCGCGGCGTCCACTCCGCAGCCCTAGCCCTCATCGGCGGCGTCGCCTTCGCGGTCTCGGCCGTCCTCCCGCCCGACGCCTACAACGCGCGCTACGGCTGTCTCATCGTCGGCGCCTCGGGCGCCTTTGCGTGCATCCCGCCACTGCTGGGCTGGCTGACGTCCAACATCTTCAGCACGGCGGCGACGGGGCTCGCCATCGCGCTCAACGTCAGCATCGGCGCCGGACTCGGGCAGATCCCAGGCGTATGGGTCTACAAGGCCGAGGAGAAGGCCCGGGGGTACCCGACCGGCCACTGGGCTAACGCGGCGCTGCTTTTCGTTGTCGTGGTTGGGTGTGCGGCGCTGAGGGTGTACTACGGGGTCAAAAATCGGGGGATTGTACGGCGGGCGACGGAGGAGGGGACGGAGCCGAGGTTGTACAAGTTATAGTGGTCTTTTGGCGAGCATTGTATCTGTAATCTGTCTTGTACATAGACTGCTGTCTCCTCAGTCGTGCGTATACTACGAGCAGTCCCAGTTATCAAAGTTTGCGTCAATGAGTCGCAAGGTTTCAGGATTGGGCGAACGCGTTGAGTTGGGAGGGCATGAATCCCACCGGTAACCTAAGCTGGAGATGCGTGTTTTGCCAACCCCAATTACTCTTACATGTTCGCATGGCGATCTCGCAAGAATTCGTCAAAAAAAAAGTTGAGGCTGTCGTGAGAGGTCTAGTGGCAGCAAAGCCCGTTCCTCAGCATCCCCGCTTCATTGCGGGTTCACGACAACTTCGGCGTTGTGGCAGAGTGGTCTAATGCGCAAGACTAGAAATCTTGTTCCTTCGGGAGCGTCTGTTCGAATCAGGCCAACGTCGAGATATCGCAACAAACCTTTTGCTCCTCGGCATGTTGTTGCACGTTTTTGCATGAAGCCACTGTTCGCGTGGCGGCCAGCCACACAACGCTGCAACCATTCGATAGTGCGGTGCAACCCGAGGGTCGCGTGGTTCGTTCACAATTCGGAGCCAGCTGTCCGTGATTGGATTAGTTACTTCCCCGCGTTCAGATGAAGAGATGTGGTTGCGCAAGTTGACCCGAAGATGAACTAGGTTGTAAGCAATACTTCATGGCGGCGGCCAATCCCATGAGCAGGATGAAAGCAGACAGATTATTCGTATCGTTCGTACCTGTAGGGGAAGGGGATCATTCAATGATCAATGAAAAGGCTCTTTTTCCCGTGTGGTCCCTTAATACGCCCCCTCCTCTGAGACAACCCCCCGCAAGAAGTTTGATCAGAGTTGAGGACCGAACTAGTCAAGGATCATCCTGCAACACGAGCGACCCGAAATTGCTTGGAACCGACCGAGACGGCGCCCTGGAACTAAAATCCAATTATAGTGGGATGCCGAGCGAGGGTGACCCCCTTACTTTCTAAACCTTTTAGAGCGGGAATCGACACCGTCGCCTGAAGCAAGTCAACTCGTCAACTCCTCTTGAGTTCTTCGCCCTTTCAAGACACAGCACACGATGTCTAGTTGAAGTGAGGGTCCCAATATTTGCATGTTGTCATGGGCTGGATGAGCTGAGTGAACACTCAAAAACGCCACACTCTCATTATCGGCATTGAAAGGGAGAAAGATACACCATTCGGGGGACTCATCTCACAGGAACGAACACTCGTTGAAGGCAATCTCACTGAAACGGACAACGCGCCCAAGGGGGTGACGCCACAGACACGACGCAGCCATGCCAGCCTTCACCGTCCTGAGCGGCGGCATACAGACACGTCGCGCGCGCGTCGTATTCATTGCCCTTCTCGTCATCATCTTTGTGCTCT
Source organism: Colletotrichum abscissum (assembly GCF_030869225.1). NCBI lineage: Eukaryota > Fungi > Ascomycota > Sordariomycetes > Glomerellales > Glomerellaceae > Colletotrichum > Colletotrichum abscissum. The sequence continues at coordinate 290,930 of NW_026850076.1, forward strand.
TCCTCAACAACTCTGGCCTCGCAGGCGGCGGCAGCTACCTGGACTCAGCGCGATCAGCAGCAGCCGGCGTGAGCAATGGCAAAACTACCACTACCACCGGCGGTGATGCCGGCAAGCAACCCCTCGGAAACCAGGACAAGGACAAGGAACTACCGGTAGCACACGGCGAACCTGATACCGCCGCAGACAAGCTCAAGGCCGACGCCGAGGGGCAGGACTCGTATCGCAACAAGGACGAGGAGCTGGCCAAGCAGCCGCCTACGGACACCGGCCGACCCGGTGATCCGAAACCCAGCGCTCCCGCGTCGTCGCCGATGCCACCGACACCGCCGCCCGCAGCGGACTGCGAGTCTTTTGAGAACTGGATGCGCTCGAAGCCCGGCCCGTTGTCCGAGGGCAAACGCAAATTCCCGCTCAACCGGCCCCGGCCGGAATGTCGCACATTCCGCCTCCCCGCCATGGACAACCTCATCATCCGCATGAAGGGCGTCATCAAGGACCCGGACCTGTACCGCCTCTTTGAGAATGCGTATCCCATGACGCTCGACAGCATGGTGAAGTGGAGGGGGTACGCCAACGAGACGGACAAGGCCACGGGCGTGTCTAAGGCGACGGACCAGGAGCTCACCTATGTCATCACCGGCGACATTGACGCCCTCTGGCTGCGCGACTCTGCTGAGCAAATCAGCCCTTACCTGCCTCTCCTTGAGGCTTCGCGGGATCCAAACTCCCTTGCCAGCCTCTGGCGCGGCCTCATCAACGCTCACTCGCGCTACATCATCATCTCGCCGTACTGCCACAGCTTCCAGCCGCCGCCCGAGAGCGGCATCCCGCCAACGCACAACGGCGCCTACGTGCACAACCACCCCATGCCGGCGTACGACCCGGAAAAAGTGTTCGACTGCAAGTGGGAACTCGACTCACTGGCGTCGTTTCTGAAAATGTCCGTCTCGTACGCGGAGAAGACGGGCGACTGGCAGCATTTTAACAAGCACCACTGGATAGACGCCGTCGAGGCCGCCGTCAACGCCGCGGGCGCGATGCGGCTGGGCACCTACTCACCCGAGGGCAAAGTGGAAAAGTCGGCGTGGACGTTCACGGGGTGGACGAATCGCGGCAGCGAGACCTTGACCAACGACGGGTTGGGAAACCCGATCAAGGAAAATGGCATGATTCGCACGGCATTCCGGCCTTCGGATGACGCCTGTATCTTCCAGTTCCTGGTGCCGGCCAACATGATGTGGGCAAAGTATCTCGAGTCCGCGTCCGAGATCATGGCCAAGCTGGATGGCGAGAAGGCCAAGAACCTGACGTTGGAGATGCGCGCGCAGGCGTTTGGGATCCGGCAGGGTATCGAAAAGGATGCCATTGTGCACCGACCCGGGTTTGGCGATATCTTTGCGTACGAGGTGGACGGTTACGGCGGCGCGAACTTGATGGACGACGCCAACGTGCCGTCTCTCCTGGCCATGCCGCTGTGGAATTTTACGCACTCCAACTTCAAGTACCCCGACCCGCCCAAGGGCGAGAAGCTGCACGACTACACCGAGGTATACCGCAACACGCGCAAGTATGTCCTCAGTGACGCGAACTCGTACTACATGAAGGGTCCTGCCATCTCCGCTGTCGGCGGGCCACACGTCGGTCCAGGCAAAGCGTGGCCTATGGCGGCCGTTATTGCTGCCATTACCGCGTACGATCCCATTTCCGGCAGCAAGGACGTGGAGAAGGATGTCGAGGAGCAGTTGCGAATGGTGCTGGATTCGACGGCCGGCTCTGGCGTTTTGCACGAGAGCGTCAACAGCTGGAACGACAATGACTGGACGCGCGCGTGGTTCGGCTGGGCGAATGGATTGTTTGGGGAATTGGTGTTAAAGATGGAAGAGGAGGAGAAGAAGAAGGGCGGCAGTGGTGGGTTATTGGGCAAGAGTTGGCAGGGTTCTTCGGGAGCTGCCCCCGCTGCGCCGTAGACGTTCGACGCGTAATCAAGTAGACTAAAGAAATTGTGTTATTTGTTCAAGAGTTGTGTTGGTTCGGCCATCGGGAACTCAGGGAGTGTGAAGCTAGTTGCCGTCTTATCCGCATTTGATGAACATCTGCCCTACACTCCAAATGGGATGAGAGTTATGAAAAGGCTTTCTTTGACCCGTCCTTCATCTACTCAGGCCTTCGGGAACCGACTCGCCGCTCATAATTTGCTAATGAATATCGAATTGAGAGAATGACTCACTCTCTAAGGTAGTCATCCGCCGACAAGATACGATCGAAATGTTTGATTTGTGACAAGCTTTAAGCAGCCACTTTTGATAGGTGACAGGGATGGGTTGTGAAGCGGAAAGTTTTGGGGTGACAACCACCACCAACCAGTGTTTAGAGTTCAGATCAATTGCTTTGCAAGACACAATAGGTGACTACGAAAACAACAAAAAAGTTTCACCATCATAGAAATACGAGAAGTCAGGACGACAGATGGTACAAAAGACAAAAGGTCGACGTTGGCCTGATTCGAACAGACGCTCCCGAAGGAACAAGATTTCTAGTCTTGCGCATTAGACCACTCTGCCACAACGCCAGATGATTTTTCCGGCCAAATATAAGATTATGTACCTCTTGTGATATACATCTCCCGATGGAGTCCTCTATCCACAATATTGTCTTGGGCACCTTAATTGACTGGTTTGACACGATGCCAAATTTGACAAAATCATGAGCTTCGTTGAAATCTAGACAGCTACTCTCACATCTCTATCTTACAAGCCACACAAGTTACATATATCTCCCCTCCGGCATGTGTCCCAGCGACCCCATCGTCCCCCAGTCCTGATCCCCGGGAACAACCTCACTCCAGAGCGCCGGGTCCTGAGGCATGGGATCATAATAAGTGTGCGGATCCCAGACCATACTCGCATCCCACTCGGGCATCTGCAACGAGGCAAGGAAGTTCTCCTGCATCTCAATCTCACCAAGCCCAAGCTGCTCGCCTCCCGCGCCCTGGATCTCGAGCTCCCGCTCCTCCGCCTGTGAGGTAATAACCTTGGACCACCTCTGCTGCCTCAGCATCGCAATCTTGACTTTCGTCGCACCCAGGCTCCAGATGTTGCCGCGCCACTCACCCTCGTCGACAGACATCTCGGAGTACAATGCGTCAATAGTCTGTAGCTGAGCCACGATTCGGTTGAGGTACCCCTCCACATCAAGCATTAGATCAGGCTGCGTAGAAAGACGCGCCTTGAGCGCAGCCAGCACCTGAGGCAGATCCTTATCGGGCAACGTCGTCTGCCACGGCGAGGAGCCCTTCGTCTCAGCCGACGGGGTTGACGTAGACGCGGGGGTATTGGGGCTGATGGCAGCTTCCATGGCCGCCAGTGCAACATTGGGGTTATCCTTTGACGGGTCCGACGGGTCTGTCTGCGGCTCGGGCGGCGTTTTGCCTCTTGTTGTAAGCCAGGACCAGCGACTCATCATCATAACGGCGTAAACCATGTGCGAGGCTATCGAGATGGGGATGCAGTAGAAGAATTCTTGAGGCACGGAGAGCCAGGTTTCGAACCAGGCTTTGAGGGCTGCGTTGGATTGGTAGAAGGCGTCGAGGGCGGATGTAGAGCCTGCGCTGATGGAGTCGAGGGATTTGGAGAGGGAGGCCAGGAGCTCGGCGTCGATTCTGGGGGGTTCGTGGATGCGAAGCCGTAGGGTGGCCATTCTTACTTGGAGGTAGGCTATAGTCTGTCAGTTTTTCGCTTCGACTTGTGATTTGGGGGAGGCTAAACTGACCGTTATTCTTCAAGGTAGGGGGCAGGCTAGTCTGGAGTTTGTTCCACTCCGCTCTGAAGCCAGAGACGTAGGCTGAGAGAGGCGCCCGAGTACTCTCATCCCCTTCTTCGTCGAGATAGTCTTTTGACCTCAGGTCCGAGATCCTCTCGCAGAGCCTTTGTATCCGAACGATGTATCCGAGATGTATATCCGACTCATACTCTACATCATCTTCAAGCTCTCGCAAACACTGTTGCATGTACCCCGAATATCTCATAGAATCAATCTGGTGAATGTCCATTGAGATGCTGTGGATTAAATGTCAGTTCTACCACTCTTCTATCCTCTAAAAGGGATTGAAGCTTACCATGAGCTGAGATACCACACCGCCAACAGCAACCTCCGCTCCTCATTCGTACGTTCCCGCAACTCCCAAGGACGCATGACCAACAACCTCGTCCGCTCCGGCAAACAAGGGCTCCTCTTAAGCCCCAGCTCACCAACAAGACACGTAGCCAACGAGACAAGCTGGTTAAGCTGAGCGTGAGCGATGCAATGCTGATGAAACCAGCCCAGCATAACCACCAACCCAAGCAGCAAATCAAACGACCTCTCGGATCGCAGGAGCATGTGGTCAGCAACGTGGTTCAAGAGACGATACATCTGCCCCCGCATCGATTTCATGCTTCGGTAAGACGAGACCATGCGTATAGCAGCCATCAGGAACGGCCTCGTCGCGCCGAGCGTAGTGGCAGAGACGTCATCCGGCACCAGCACGAAGGGGAAGCACGGCGCCAGCTTGGTGCGGTAGATCTTGAGGAGGTTCTCGTCCGTGTCGGGAGGCGGCGGGGCTTCCCCCGGCTCGGGCTTGCATATGCATGTTGGGGGCACGAAGGAGTTGTAGGTCTCGGGGATGTTGATGGGCCTGACGTCGGAGAGGTCTTCGACGTCCCAAGGTGAGACGCGGCTTTGGGAGTAGAAGTCCGCCGGTATTGGTTGTCCTGAGAGTAGGGAGACTGGCGGATTGCAGATTGGGTATGAGTGTCTTGATGGGCCAGGCAACACTGGCTGGCCGGTGGATGGGCCACTCGGGAGGGTGGACACGTTTCCTGATACTCGTAGGGTGTTGACCAGGCGGTTGAGACGCTCTTCAAGCTGTGTTGTTTTCCTGCGATATCTTGTCTCAGTGATTCGTCCGAATGAGTGATACAGAGAATCTTCGGTATCCCACAACCCCCATTTGTATAGGGCTTAGTGTTGCTTGCCATACTGGACAGCAACCATCCAGCATCCTTGACTGAACGCGGGTCCGAGATTGAGAAGTGTGACTTACGACGGCCTGCTTTGCCTCTTCTTCCTTGGCCTGTGTATCTGAACCGAACAATGCTTGAAGAGCCGCTCACATCTATCACGCAACAACAACACAACCGTTAGTCAAAAATGACAACAAGCGCCGCCTAGGGTCCTTCTCCCACTCCCGCCATTGGGCCATCAAAGACATGGCAGGTTGCAATGGAGCCACGGTGGCCACCACACCACACACCATTCCCGTGGAACAAACAATGTCTAGATCCGCCCCCGGGCCCGGAGATCTTAAGGAATCCCCGGCTCCCCTATGCAAGCGTAACGACCCAGGAGATCATGGACGGGATGGCTGCATAAAGAATGCTGTGCCTCGCAAACGTACCTATCACACTTTGACCCGGGCGTCGTATGGGATCGAAGACACTTTGCTTTTGCCGTCGCACACGGCGCGCAGGCGGCGCCCCATTTGGCTACAGAAGGGACGCGGGTGGTCTCCGGCGAAGGACTTTTCGTCGATCGAGTGGGAGACGAAGCGGCAGACATGGTTACGGGTAGACTGTGACCGGACCCGGGGCCGTCAAAGGCCTTTGTGAATACTCCTAAAGAGAAAAGCGGATATTGGAGATTCTCTGACTTCTCCGCCGGAACGACGCTGTTCTTCCCGATCAAAGACTCTGTCTTGGTCGTAAGTGGTACGGCTGTGGGATGGAGGGGAAACGATGGAGACCAATTCTCGGAGGTTTATTTAATAAGAGGAAGTCAAGTCCGTTGAAATGTGACTGGAAGAGTGTTGGGTATTCGCGTCCCGTAAAGGCTCAGCAAGTCTTGGATTGATCATTGGGGGGAGGCTTGTTCGCTATGTCCTCGTCCTTCGTCTGATGCCGTGTGCGATGGACTGGTGGTTGTCCAAGTCAGCGACCGGAGTTTTCAGACATCTTGGCAAAAGTCCGATCCCTGCACCGGTAGGGCTGTGCAGTGGGAGGGATGTACGCCCGAAATGCGTGCCGGAAGCGGTAATATGGCGGTCCTAGTGTCGACCTATCTGTATGCAAGTGTACGCAACTAGGTTAGCCGTAGCGTCGATCGGGGTTTTTGTTAAAGTCCGGTTCTGACCTCCAAGCTGTTACTTTTTCCCGATATCTGCTTCGCCCGTGAAGTCTTGAGTAAGGTAACGGACAGTTGTCCAAAACCGACTGTAACAATGTGTCCGTGTGCTGCGCCTGTTCTTGATGATGTGTGCTGACTGCAGACGGGTCGACTTTGTGCCGGTAGGCAATTGGCTTATGAATCTATTCGCATGTGCGTTCTCACACTTCTAGGAATCAGCATCACCCTGGAACCAAGAAAGGGGTACTACTGACCTTGATCGCTGATTCCCTTGCACCTGAAATGGGATCATGGGGTATCGACACTATGAGCTGTGTGCATTCCGGTTCAATGAGATTGAAGTGGGAATGTAATGTCTTCCCTCACTCGTCGCAGTACATCACCAACTCTTGCGGCTAGCAGACAAGCTGGTAAGATTCTACGATTTGCAACTAGGGAACTTTTTATGAGACAATCTGATAAAATCGGCACCTAATGTCTCTTCTCAAGCGATGAAGTCATTAACAACTTTTAGCCTTTGAAGGAGAGGTTGTCCAGAGTTTCATTCGCATTCATTAAAATCCGTAAGAGCGAGGAAGACCGAGGAGGCCGAGGATCATGAACAGCATCTGGACTTCTAATTGACGGCTTCAGATTGACTCGGCCGAGCTCAAGGCGTTTGACCGAGCCGATCGTGCCGATGCAACTTGGAATGCATAGATCTACTTGCCATGGATGTGGAAGACTGGAGTCACCCCTGTTGTTGGGCTGGTCTACAAGCCTGAAGTGATTAGTACTTAGCACGGTATCGGCTTAGCAAGCGAGCATAATTATCAAGCTATATGGTCCCTCCTACGTGACTTGATCAAGCTGCCAAGGGTGAGAAAAAGGTGGTGTCTTTGAGACTCATATCCGTGATTCCCCTGAAGTATAAGGCTGGCTATGTTGAGGGGACTTCACACTTCACGATTGCTTGGTACCAGCCAGAGGTGCCACCTAGTATGTAAAGGTAGCCCGATAGCGGAAAGAGATGCGTAGTGGTTGTAAAGAAGGCTGGCTCCTTGCCCAAGTTCTTTGTCATGACAAGTTTCGTAGCGACATCCCTCGCAAGACCAAAGAGACTAAAGCGCGGGTGAAATGACATTGGTGCCACCTAAAGAGCATGCTGGACACAAATACTGAAACAGTACCTCAATTTATGAAGCCGACCCTAATGTCTCCTTTAAAGTAAGGTATACCGTATACGCGGATGCGGCTCATAGGCCTCCTCCCGGTCAGCGGCACGGCACACCAGATAGACTCGCGCTTTGTTCAGACTACATTGTAACAATAATGAACCCGCTTCATTAAATGTACGCAAAGTCTAGTTATCAGAAAAGCGACTTTATCATACAGAGTTAATAGCGCTTCTCTATGCCGGTCTTAAAAGATATTTGCCCTGTCTATCCATCCCATCATCAAACCTGCTTCCCAGTAACCTCCCTCTCCTCATCCCGATCCCGCCCTAACCCCCTCCCCCTCGTCCTCAACGCTGCGAGCCTCCTCCTCACACTCTGCATCTTCTTCTTCTCGTTGGCCGTCGTGCTAGCGACGGGCTGCGAGAGAGACGACCTCCTCAGCCTGCTCAACTGCGTCGACGCACCCAGCGACGAGGGCGGCGACTTGCTCTGGTTCGCGGCTGCCAGCTTCTCCAGCTTGCGGACCTCGAAGAAGTTGGATACGCGACGGTAGAGGTGCTTTGCTTTTCCTGTGGTGACGAATTCGTAGATTTGAAGGGAGAGAGCGATGAGGAGGAGGGTGGCGACTAGACTCAGGACTGGGGTTGTGTCAGTTAGACGTTGGAGTGAAGAGGGGGGGTTGTGGCCAAGGGGACCTACCGCATGTGAGAATGAGGGTCCCAGGGCCGATTGGCGATGGTACGCCCTCAATGGAGATGTCAAAGATGCCTATTCAAATAGTCAGTCTCTTTCCGCCTTTTCTGGGAAGAACCTCTAGGAGGCTTCTTCCAGGCTACGCACCTGTTGCCCAAGACAATGGAGCCTGTAAAAGTCAGCGTCACTATCCCTTGCTGTACATAGGTAAGATTGGGCATCAACTTACAAAGACGACCGTCGCCCCGGTAAAGATGAAGAGAATCTTCGACTGCTCGCTCGCAGAGAGCGCCTCCTCGATATTCGCCTCTCTCTGTCTCAAATCCAGCAAAGTTGTAATCTACCACCCAGTCAGCCACACGTACCCAATAGCAAACGCTCCCCAGATGCAGTCATCCAGACACCTTCACACAGAATCTAGTACTCACCGAATCCCGAACCCGATTCGCATCCTCCTCCAACCTCTTGAAGAAGTCCAGCGTCGGGTGCTTATACGGCTTTACAACACCACCCTGCTTCTCCCCGGCTCCGACTCCGCCGCATAAACTCCCAGCCCGCTCCGCCTCCGCCTCACGGAATCCGTCAAAGACCCGCTCCTGCGACCGGAGAACCCGCTTGATCATGTTGATCTCCTCCCGGACGTCATCAATCTCCTGCAGGAGCTCGATCTCGGCGCGGAGGTCGTCGAGGACCGTCTTTGAGGTGCCCATTTTGCTGATGGAGGCTTTGAAGTTGGCGTAGCGCTTCATTGCTTCGTTGGACTGGATTTTGGTATCAAAGTCAGCTAAGATTGACCTCTTGTCACAAAGTTCACCCCTTTTTTCTAGGTAGGTGACTACACCCGCCAGCAAAGACAGACAGAGAAACTTACAACGTGAGCAATGGACGCCGCAAAGATGTTACAGTAACTCCGCGGCCCTTCGAATTGGAAGTGGAATTCCTCCTCACTGTATTCCACCGCGCTCTCGAGGATACTCTCCACAACACGCATTATGTCCGTGTTCTCAGATCGCATGTCCCTGGTTCCCAGCACGCGGTGCTTGATCTGGTTCAATAACGTCTTGGCGTTCTTGTTATCCCATCGATCAGGGAACGCGGTGATGATGGTGTCTGTAGAATAAAAGTATCGTCAGCTTTCGTAAACCACCGAGAAACATCCAAAGTCACCGGCTCCGTCCTCTGTCTTTCAAATACTGCCTGCGCAGGACAAGTCACAATGGAGGAATAGAGAAGGACTCACGCTCATCAATCCTCCAAATCCAAAGCTGCGCAACAACCAAAATCTGCTTCCTCCTCTCCGTGTCCATCCTCCTCTTCTCACGCGAAATCTTGGCCTGCACACTACTCGCCTGATCCTGCCTCCCCGCCATCCTCCCCAGCTCCGCCTTGGTCCCGTCCGTCTTCTTCTGCTTGGAGCTGCTCTGCCTCGAATACGCCCTCTGCGCATGCCGATCAAACGGGTTTCGTTGATGTTGCGTCTTTTGCTGCTGCTGATGCACCCTCGTCGACGCGATGCCGTCTTCGGTTAGAGGTTGCTTCCCTAGCACGTCCTCTGCAATCGTGTCACCTGCAGTCGATGACCCGGCTGCTGTGGTTCCCGTTGGCGTCGTGCCTGCGGCGGAGGCGGCGGAAGCAGCCAGTCGGCCCTCGACGCGCCGAAGATAGCGGAAGAGCACCTGGCTCTCGTTTCGCAGCGCAAGATCGCTCGCGCTGAGACTCTCGTGGTACGACTGGTCCAGCGATCTCGGGACATGCAGCTCAGACTTCGTAAACGTCGCGCGCATCTTGGCCATGGCGTCAAAGTGCGCTAGATGGGGGAAGAGGTAGTGCTGCAGATTCGTCGGCATCGCGCTGAGAGGGTGCGGCCTCTGGACCGGTGGCGCTCTTCTATCGTTGCCTGCTGCTGCTGTCGGGACGGCTGCCGCGCCGCCGCCGACCAGTTCCATCGGGCGAAAGACCTTGGCTTCATCCCCGATGTGTACGTCCTGGAGACTCCTCTTGGTGCCCTCGTCGATATCGACGTCGATGACGGGGAGTACCAGAGAGAACATTTGAGATCTCGGCGGTGCTATTGCTGCTGCTGCCAACTGTCCGGCCGGCACCTCCGATCCAAGACTCACCTCCGGCATCCCAGTCCCACCACTCCCATCCGTCGCCGCCCCGGCAGCAGCAGCAGCAGTCGCAGCCTCCATCCGAAAATGCGGCTTCCGGTAGGGCGCACTGATCCGAATCTCCTGAAAAGTCTCCTCGATGAACGCAATCATCCGGTTACACTCGGCATCCGGCCGCCCGTCCACGGCGCAAATCCGCTGCACGAGGTCCATCACCCACGCAACGTTGTTTGCAGGAAGATGGAACCACCGCTTGATAGGCCTGCGGTCTTCCTTGTGGCTGCTAGTGGTGCGTGCAGTACCGCCGCTACTACCACCACCACCACCGGTCGTATGCGAACTCTTGCGGCGCTGCTGGCTGACGTGCTTCCTCATCTCCTTCATGTTCAACCCAGGGCTCCCAGGAGGTTGAAGCAGAGGTGAATGCGGCGGCGAGTGAGACGGCGTCTGAAGAGGCGAGAGCCGCGGACTCCCCGCGGGACTCTGTGCTCTCGAATGCGCTCTCGACCGCGCGGGGCTTCGTGTGGGTGATCCAACGGGGCTCCGGACCGGCGTCTCGGCCGAGTGTGGAGACAGCGCCGGCAACGCCACCGGCATCGGCGGCGTCATCGGGGGCGGAGGCGGCCTCGGACACAACTTAACCTCCGTCTCGGAATCATACAGCAAATCCCACACACTCAGACTCTCGAAACTGCATTCCGAAGAAGGACACCAGAATAACCCCTTAAAGTGCTTACACGCCTCCATCTCCGCCTCCTGATTCGGCCTCGACGGCGGACGCGTCTTCTTCACTCTCCCGCCACCACCACCTCCACCCATCCCAACACCGGCCGCCGCAAAAACACCAAAGACATCGAGTCCGACGTTCTGCTTCGGCACAACCTGCGGCGAGTTGAACAAATCCGCAATCGAGTTGCGGTTCAGCAACTTGGCCAAACTCTGCGGCGTCTCCCCCGTCGACGAAATCACAGTCGGATCCGCCCCAGCCTCCAACAGATCCCTCACGAGCCTCTTGTTCTCGTTCTTCACGGCGTGGTGCAGCGGCGTACAGTCCTCCGTATCCCGGACATCCACGTCCGCGTCCGCGGCGAGCAGCGAGGCGACAACAGCCTCGTGCTCGAACATGACGCCCGCGTGGAGGGGGGTCTGGTCGTCCTTATCCTGCAAATCGACATCCGCGCCCGCGGCGATGAGGATACGAACGACGCCATCGTGGCCTTCGGAAGCAGCTTGGTGAAGGGGCGTGCAGTACTCGTTGCTCATGGTATCGACGTCCGCACCCTGCTCCACCAGCATCCTCACAATCGCCTCCCGCCCATGGCGCGCAGCAACGCTCAACGGCGTAAAATCATTCGCGTTCTGCGCCTCAATAGAAACGGACCCCGTCCCCAACAACATCATCACCACACCCTCGTGCCCGCCCCTAGCAGCATCATGAAGCGGCGTATCCCCAACAGCATCTCTCGTCCCGGGATTCGCCCCAGCCTCAAGCAAAACCCTAATAACATCCTCATTTCCCCTCCTCGCAGCAATATGCAAACTCGTCCCCAAATCTCGATTCGGCGCATCAACAACCGCCCCATTCTCAATCAACAGCGTCACAATCCTCGCATACCCGCCCCGACTCGCCTCATGAAGCGGCGTCTCCAGAAAACTCTCCTCGGCTCTCACGTCCGCTCCCGCCTCGCACACCAACGTCGCAACACACCCTTCGTGCCCGTTACGCGCGGCAAGATGTAAAGGCGTACAGCGATCTACATCGCGGACGTCGACGTCGGAGTCAGGGTTGGCTTCGAGGATGGCGACGAGGAGGGCGGTGCGGCCTAGGCGGGCGGCGTGGTGGAGGGTTGTTCGCTGATCGTCGTCGCGGGCGCGGAGGACGGAGGGGAGGGAGGCGATGAGTTGGCGGACGTGGGTTTCTGTTGCGGCTGGGTCTGTGGTGTCTTTTGCGATGACTTCGATGAGTTGGACGTATGCTGTATGCGGTGTTAGTCTTGGACTGAGATGATGAGGCTGAGATGAGATGAGATGAGTGGCTTGAGACATACCTTCTTTCATGGGTGAGTCCATGATTGTGGGTGGTGAAACTACACGCGTAACTGGCGAAGCAAAGTGAGGGTATCAGTGAGAAGAGAAACAAATTAAATCCTGCGACTTAGATCTGCCAACTCATAAAAGTATCAAATAGTGCACTTCTATATGGGACGAGCCAAGGCACCGACTCATGTCTTTTCGAATGACAATTCTCATCAACGGGTGACACTTACACGGGTCGACATTTACGGCCTCACTTGGCACACCACTACAACCCCAAGCCATCGCGAAACTCATTCCGGCATGACATGTCTCACAAATTTCAAAGATTTACTTACTCCTCTGGCCTAAAAACTACAATATCTCATTTTCGCGGGGCAGGGCAAGTCATTCATCACGCTCCAAGACATCCGAGGGCACTCACGTGGAATATCTCTGTTGTTGGGGTCACATTGCAACCACTACAAATGACCTAGTGAGCTCCTTTTAACGTTTCGTCGTCCAACCATTACGCGTGACCTTTTTTCCTTCCCTTCGCACCCGTTCCCCACACTAGCACCTCACCTCAACGCCACTCCGATTTCTTACCGGCCGACGCGGATAACTCCCGCCGCTACGAGCTTCTGCACCTTGGCTCTGATCTCGGGGTTCTTCATGTGCTCGTTCAAAGCAGCGGGATCCGACTGTGCCTGCTGGAGGATAGACTGCATGATGGGGTCGTTCATGATGCTCATGATCTAGTGCACAAAGTTAGCCAAAACTAGTCGCTAGTTGCGGATGGAAGGAACCGGTCGCTCTGTGCCGGTCGCATGGTTGTGGATGCTTACCTCGGGATCCTTTGCCAAACGCTCCCGCGTCTGGTCCTCCGTCTCGTTCTCCCGCGCAGAGTACATGGCGTTGAGAGCCTTTTGCTGCGTCTGCTCAATCTCGCGCGCGTTGGCGCCCTTGTGGTGCTCCAAGTCAACCTTGGACGCCTCACTGCAGGCATCCACCGCCTTGGAGTACTCGCGCATGCCGTGGAAGGCCTGCGCCTTGCGGATGTAGCCGCGGATGAAGGTCGGGTCCTTCTTGATGGCCGTGTTGCAGTCCTCGACGGCGCTGGGGAACTCGAGCAGCTTGATAAAGGCCGCGGCGCGGTTGCTGTATCCTCTGGGGTCGTTGGGCGCACGCTTCGTCATCTCAGTGTACGACGCCACGGCGCCAGGCCAGTCACTCTCCTTGAACTTCTTGTTACCCTCCTCACGTGCCTCCTCTGCCTTGGCAGGGTCGATGTAGGCACTGCGAGCAGTCTCGATCTTGTTGCGCTCTGCCGCGCGGAGCTTGGCGTTTACGTCGGGGGTGCGGTGCTCAGTCAGCGACTTCTTGTAGTTCTCGATGGCAAGGTCAAGGTTGCCCTGCTTCTCGTAGGCGGTACCGATACGGGCGTAGCTCTTGGCGATCAGCTTAAAGTCGGCATAGATCTCGCGACCCTCCTCGACGGCCTTTGAGCAAGTCTCGATGGCCTTGTCAAAGTCACCCTTCTCGAAGTACGCGGCACCCAGGTTGTTGAGGTAGGTGATGTCCTTGTGCAGCTCCCACGCCTTGGTGTAGTGTGCAATAGCCTCGTCAAAGTTGCGCTTCTTGTAGTTCTCGGTACCGAGGGCCTTCTCCATGTCAGCGGCCTCCTTGGCCTTCTTCTTCTCGATAGCCTCCTCGTCCTCTTCTTCGGGTTCGGGCTCAGGCTCGGGAGTGGGGGCCTTCTTGGGCGCGGCAGGCTTCGACTGGGGAGGGGGAGGAGCATCGCGCATCTCGGCGTCCTCGGGCATGTTGTCGGGCATACCCATCTGCATGTCGACGCCCATCAGGACACCAAGGACCTGCAGCATGCGGGGGTCGCTGAACAGATCGGGTGAAGCCGAGGGGTTCGCCTTCATCTGCTGGAGCTTGGCCATAAAGGCGGGGTCGGCGAGGAAACCGGCCGTCTTGGGGTTCGCGGCGAGCTTCTGGACGAGCTGGGGGTCGTTGAACATGTTGCCGAGGCCACCCATCGGGTCACCAGCGTCTGTTGTAAGTCAGTCAGCATGGTCCTTTTTCTTTTCTTTGTTGGTGTCTTTCACGTACCACCACCAGCCTCGGACTTCATCGCCTTCTGGACGGCAGCGAGATCCTTCTTCAGACCGGCATTGTTGGGGTCGACCTTGAGGCCCTCCTCGTACGCATCGTTGGCGGCGAGGAGGTCACCCAGACCGTACTGCGCTGTTCCTAGACGTCCCCATCCCTTGGGCCAGTCGGGCTTGATCTCGGTAGTCTTCTTGGCATCGTTCAGGGCGTTTTGCCAGTCCTTCTTGGAGGCATAGGCTGCGGAGCGATTGCTGTAGAGGATGTGGTTGTCGGGCTGGATCTCAATGGCCTCGGTGAACTTGGCGCTGGGACTCTGTCAGCTGCGTGAATATGGGGTGGAAGCAGAGACAAACTTACACAGCCTCGTCAAAGTTCTTCTCGGCAATGGCCTTGTTGCCGAGAGCCTTGAGCTCGTCTGCGGAAGCCATGGTGATGTGTGTGTATATGTGTGTCTGAGGAAATGTGCGGATGACTTTTGGAATGGATCAACTCGAAATCGAACTTCAAATGCAATCGCAAGGTAGACGTGTTGTCAGGGTATCTGGTAGATTTGTGGTGTGGGAATTGGGGAGAAAGAGAACTTGGAATTCTCGTCGTGGGGTGAGGCAGTCAAAGGCAGCAAAGGCGGGAAAGAAAACAGCCCAAGCTCGCCCTTCTAGCTCTTTCGATGGTTGGAGCGGCGCCGCGTGCTGATTGGACGGGCGGGGCCGTTGGCTGGCTCGTGCAGATGGAGGGGTTCAAGGCTGAGTTCGCCCTGCCTCACCGAACCCCTCACCTCCCTACCTCTACCTGCTTGTCCTCACCTCGGTGTACCTTCTACACCCAGAGCCGGACTGGGGAGTTCGGTGAGCAAGGTGAGTACACCAATGTTAGATGCTACATTGGGCAATCCCTTTGCGTCGCCTGTAGGAAGGAACAAGTTCCGGAATCATTCTTAAGGGACCATTGAAGTGACTCGAATAAGAACAAGGGAGGGCGTTTGAATCAAGTTAACTGCAAACGAATGTGTTCTCTAAGCTATGCATACCAAATTCCAATCCCGTTTACAATCTAGAGTTCCTCAAAGCAAACAACGCCGATCCCCATGCCACGTATCACACATCATGCACCACAACCTACAGCCCAAACACCCTCACTCCTCCCTCTTCGCCAACGCAACAATACTAAACTCCAAGTTCCCATCCGCAAACCCAATAAACCTCTTCACCCCCCTCTCCAACGCACCCTCACTCAACATATCCTCCCCCTCCTCCAACAACCCCCGATCAACAGGCCCATCCGACCCGCCCTCCAACTCCCACAAATGCCCATCCTTTCCTTTCACAAACGCAATAAAATGATACCCAGGCTTCTCCTCCGCAGGCGGCGCCGCCGTATCTCCCCTCCTCGCAGCCTTCATATGCGCCTCTTCCAGCGGTAGGCTATTATACAACACATCAGCCCTCTCCTCCCACTTCAACGGCTCCGCCTCTTTGAGCAGACTCTCAATCAACGACCCCTCCTGCACAAACTCCCTCGCGGGCCCGTTGCCCACGGCGTGAATGAGTGCATACAACCCACACGCATTCCCAATCGTCTGCCGAAACCAAATCACAGGCTCCTCCGACCCGGACCCAGCATACGTCACCCCGTCTTCCTTGGCGAGCTTCGTGCCGTCGGCGGAACGGACGGCGTAGTACATTGGCGCCGGAGAGATGAAGATTAAGGCGAGCGCGGGGCGGGGCACCAGGGAGAGGAGGGAGGGCTCGTCGAGGCTGTAGACGTCGAAGAAGCCTAGCTCGGGAGAGATGCCGAGGTCGTGGATGAGGGAGGTGAAGACGTCGGGGTTGTTTTCGAGGGGGATGACGGTTTTTTTGCCGTTGGGGGTGTAGTAGACTCCTTCTGTAGGCATGTTGGCGGGGTTGTGGTTGGAATTATTCGAAGTTGGTGTCGTGTTGATGAGTTGATCTGTGACTTGTTCTGATGATGAAGTCTAGATGGTCCGAGCTGGATGATAAGTTGATTTGATGAATGATGAAGTTGTGATGTCGATGCTAAGGCGTGGAGACAGACGCCCTTCACTTACACGCCAGAGGCAGGCACGTCGTTGGGTGTACGCAAACCGAGCGCCTGCCTGGAACCCCGCACGGTGAGTTGTCTTCACCGCTTTGTTCCCGACTTTGGAAAGTCCTTTGGCAATTGAACTTCCAGGAAAGACAATGGCCTTGTACGGTTTGCTTCTTATTCGATAAGGGCAGATGGAAAAAAAAAATTCCTTCCATCGTGTGGCGCTTGGGTTCGGGTGACCGCTGAGGCCTGATTGTGCTGCCGATTGCTTTGTGGTTGGCCTACTCAGCGGATTATGAGGGACAGGCCTGCGGTTGGAGTGTCCCTTTCGTATCTGTACCTCTGAGAAACTGCAACATCGCATTCGCATTTAGTTGCGCGATTGAAGGTCACATATTCTTAGGAAAGTTCATAGCCATATGTGTCATGCTCATGGTGGATC
This sequence comes from Colletotrichum abscissum, assembly GCF_030869225.1. Classification (NCBI taxonomy): domain Eukaryota; kingdom Fungi; phylum Ascomycota; class Sordariomycetes; order Glomerellales; family Glomerellaceae; genus Colletotrichum; species Colletotrichum abscissum. The sequence continues at coordinate 307,675 of NW_026850076.1, forward strand.
TCAATGTCATCTTCGCCGGCATCTACTTCACAACCCTTACCTTACCTTACTCTTCCTGATAAATAACATGATCACCAGACTTCGGTTCAACCCAAAGCTCCCGGTGACATCCCGGTGACTGGGAACAGACTTCAGCTCGACCGCGTGCTTCGAGAAGACTCCTAGCCAGCTTCTACACCAACTTGGCAGTCAAATCACCAGCAGCCGAGCCAATTGACTCCGCCATGTCTGCTCGTCTAGGCTCTCCACACTCCACTCTTCCCGTCATACCGAACATGTTCGGACATCGGCAGGTCACCAAGGTCCGAAGCCCCGGCTCGACGTCTCATTCCCCCGTCTCCCAAGGGTCCCGATTACCCAATCCAGGAACCGCATCGGTGACCCCATCCCGTCGGCAGCCACCGCCATGATCCCACAGCGGCATTAGCGGGAGCTCCCCAGGTGAAACCGTGCCAGAGCTCCCTGCACATCACCCCAGGTTCCCAGCGCTCTCCCCAGGCACGGGCCAATGGCGAACTGCCTTTTAATCAGCCAACCTCTCATTCTTCTTCCTTCACCCCACGCTCTAGAGACCCGGAAGCTCCAGAAACTGTTGTAAAGGTTGGACAAGCTTCCCTTTTCTCGGCCCCGAGCTGACATCCAATACAAAGCTGCGCTGCGCTGCTGCTAGCTGTCCATTTGGTCACGCAACCCCGACCCTCGATTCCCTCAACAGGCGGCAAAGGCACGTCAGTGAATCGTACCACTTTCCACCCTGATTTGTATATCAGTTGCGCCATTCGCTCTCGCTAGGTTCCGCCGAACTCTGTCAAAATGGCCGGATATCTCTTGCTTGTGATTCCAAGCATCCTCATCAGCTTGCTAGCTTCTAGAGCACCATTCATGATGACCACGACACCGCAAACCACCAAGCCTTGGGCCGACGGGCCCATGAAGCTCATCACCACGCCGCAATATGCAACCAAAAAGGTTCGTAGGTTGCTTGGAACGGGATCAATGGGGATCGGGCCTAGTTGGAGGAAGCTCCAGCTAACAGTCCAATAGACCGACCTCTTCACGCTGGGCTCAACGCACATGGCCCTGCTGCACAACTCGATCCTGCGAGGTTACAACTCCATTTACCAACAAGCGCCCTACATTCAGGAAGCAGACAAGGCAGACTTTATCGGATACTCCCAGACCTGGTTCAAATTTGTCAAGTCGCACCACGATGACGAGGAGGAGTCGCTCTTCACCAAGGTCGAGGACCTTTTGGAGGACAAGAATGTCTTTGCCGAGACGCATAAGGAGCATGGTACGTACCTGATGTCCACGACACCAATTCGCGATGGTCAACTGACAAAGATATGATCAGAATCATTCCTGGGCGGCCTCGCCGAGTTCAACAAGTACCTTACCTCCCTCTCCTCGCCGGCCGACTTCTCTGGCGACAAGCTCCTCGAAATCATGAAGAGCTTCCAAGAACCATTCGAGAACCACTTCCATAGCGAGATCACCACTATCGCCGGCATGGCGGAGCACCCGAACGCGCCCAAGGAGGGAACGCCGGAGGCGGCCAACGCAAGTCTGACGTTCAAGACGTGGGGCAAGAGCACCGTCACCAAGGCGGGCATGGCGGACGTAGTGCCGTTCTTCCTGCTGAACCTGGACCGGACAACGGAAGACGGGTTGTGGGCGAACTGGCCGCCCATGCCGGCGCCGATCAAGTGGGGATTGATCAATATCGCTGGTGCTTGGCACTGGGGGTGGTGGAAGTTCGCCAGCTGCGACGCGGCAGGCCAGCCGAGGGAGTTGTACGCGCTCGAGTCCAAGACGGAGGACAAGACCAAGGCTGAACTGTAATGGAAATTGTTCGAGATGGAAGCGGAATTTCTATGGCTTGCTGGGACGAAAGACTGGCGTTTCGGGGGAGTTTGGAAACTGTGTATCTTTACTTGTAAAATAATGCTCATGGCGGGCAGAAAAGCTAGCTCCTATGCCTAAATTACTGGATGGCCGCTGAAATCCGCCACCCACCTTGATGCCAGGGCCCAGGTCCAAGTGCGCCGCAAATAAAGTTGAGTGGGGAGGTGTTCGGCGACAGCGTCATTCGTCGGCAGCAAGCCGTGAGATCGGCGGGAAGAATCGAGGCATGGGAGCCGCAGTCTGAAGGGGCGGGAAAGCGAAGCTAGAGCATAGCGGAGATTGCGAGCCAGACGCTAGGGTTGATGTTGCAGCAGGCTTCCCTGGTAGCTTCATCTATCCGGCCTTGGCTTTGCTGTCGCAGCTGTGAAGCCTCTGGTCGCTTGACCGATATTGTTTTCTTGGGAATCCAGACAGAGACATGCAGTAAAAGTAGCAGGTAGGCCAAAAGGTGAACACCATGTGGTTGGTGATGAGGCGGCCAACAAGCAGCGAACGGGTTGTAGCGAGCAATTTAGAGAGGCGAGGCGAGCTGCAATGCGACGCAATCCAACGGCAGGCCGATATTGCAGAAGCAGACGCACAGCGCCGGGGCGGCGGAACCCTCCTGTTGTGGCCCAATTGAGGGCGAAATCAAACTTGGGGCTCTTTTGGGCGCTTCACAACCACAAGATCCGAGTGCGCCTGGTTGGATCGGTTGGAATCCTCGCGGGCCACAGCTTCGTACACTCCACTGTTAGTTAGCTGCTTGCTCAGGCGAGGTAGCAATACATGAAGGGATTGCATCGGCGTCGGGAATCGGGAGGCTAGAATCGACAATCTTTCGCAAATGTTCTCAGAATAGCGCACGGTAAGTCGGGGGCGTCGACCACTTTTGCTTGGCCGATTCCACCGCATCGCATAGTATCGACTGAAAGTGGCCTTGGGGGCAGCGGCCAGAAGTCTCGACTTTCTAATTGGGGAGAATCGTCCCGAGTCGCAGTCTGGCCCCGCAACACAAGGGACAGTATAGTGACCGTATCTAGTGAGCTTGGAATCGCTGATGGTTGTACGTACGTGACGCGGCTGGTGGCGGGCGTACAGGGCGTCTAGAGAGATGGCTCAGACTTCACCGTCATTCCTATGAAGCCTGGGACAAGTACCCCATAATCCGGCGTTGGGGTGCGCGACCTTCTCGATTTCGACGATCAGCCCGACGGGAGACAGGGCTGGACTCATGAGGTGCAGGTCCTCATCAGCAACAATGCTGGTACAGACTACAGTGCCTCATTGCCTCCCTCTCTGTGAATCTTGAATGGGGTTGTTGCTTTGTCAATCTGTGGTCTGCTGGGTTAGCTGGTAATTCGAGCCTCGGGGTGCATCTGCGATGCAGCGGCCGAACGTGACCTGCCCGTTGTCACTTTGCCAGAGGGACTAGAAAAGTCAGTACCTGTGTAGCCTGTCGCCTGTACTGTGCAAGAGCAAGACGCAACCTTATGAGTGAGAGGGAATACACGATGCGTTGAACATGGAGAATCGCATAGCAAGAATCGAGACTTGGAGCCGGGACATGTGTCGTGCAGGAAGTTGGGAAGCAGACTGGGGCACTTCGAGGTTGCAATTGGGCGTAAACTTGCTCAAAAACTCTCAGGATGCTTGAGGCAGGAAGCGATAGCGCTGTCTTGGCAGCAGGAAAGGCAGGAAACAGAGCAAGAAAGAGCAGGCAAGAGAGCAGGCAAGAGAGCAGATTTACCCCCGGTCTCCCCGTGCGGTTTTCTTACATGCGCCTACCTGAACATACGATAAGGCAGGTCACTCTACCATAGACCTCGTTGGCTGTTTCCTTCCAACATCATGTCCTGCTGTACGTACCTCGATGTACCTTATGTAACACAGGCCACACGGCAAGCGCGAACTGTGAACATGAAGAGCCAACTTCTTTCTTTGGCACTGCAGGCAAGAACAGAAGGTCGTGTCTTGCCTTACGTTTCTGTCCCCGAAAAGACATGGAAGGAATGGTACGTGCCTTAGAGTTCAAGTAAAGGACTTCGTCAAGTGGAGCCTCATCAGATTATCATCGACACATCCTCGTCGCTGCATTTACACCGATGCCCCTCAATCAGCCACAGTCCAACCGGGACGACCTACGCTCTCTCCCACTCCATCCGTGCTACGATGTCTACGTCCACGGATATCGTGTTTTCTCTGCCCACCAACCCACCGAATCTCACTTCTAGACCCTTGTTTTGTCTCTCGGGAAGGAATCTAGCGCAAACTGGTCCTTGTAACTCGCTCTATCCCATGGAAATCTAGCGCAAAGTGGGTCTCTTGGCAAAGGTCGTTCTTCCCTTCGCGGCAAAGAAGTGAGAAGATCGATCGGCTTCCCTGCTGACGCTGCCTTTATATAACAATGTCGAGACATATCCCCATTACTCAAACTCTATTTTGTCTTTTTTTCTCCAGCTTCGCTCTACCGATACTCTGACATCTTCCAGGCCCCTGCTCCTTCGATCGATCGTCGTTTAGGAGTATCACGACATCAGTACTAGGTTACAACTACTACAACTAATAGCACCACAAATTGTCTTCAGCAGCATCTACGAATAAACCGACAAGATGGACGGCATGTCAATGGCCACCACCACCACTGTCATGGCTGCTACTGGCACCATGAGCATGGCTGCTACCACCAGCACCAAGGCCGCCATGTCTGGCATGGGAAGCAGTACCGGCTGCAAGATCTCTGTACGTCCTGGCCATCACCATCTATCTCTGCTATCCATGGCGCCTACTAACCGCTTCATAGATGTTGTGGAACTGGAACGTCATTGACAGCTGCTTCATCAGCAGCCAATGTACGAACTCCCTACCTGTGCCAACGATGATGTCAAACCACTAACACCCATACAGGGAAGATCACCTCCAACGGCATGTTTGCCGGCTCATGTATCGGGGTTATTCTCCTGGTCATGGTTCTTGAGGCTCTTCGCCGGGCCACCAAGGAGTACGACAGATACCTCATCAAGGCCCACAAGCAGCAATACGCCAACGCCGGTGCCGTCTCCCCGAGCTCCGCCAGCGCCGACGACCACGGCAAAGGCCCCTCCGGCTCCGCCGCCGCTATCACCGCAAACGTCGTCCCGCCTTTCCGCCCCAACGTTCTGCAGCAAGCCGTCCGCGCACTCATCCACATGTGCCAATTCGCCGTCGCTTACTTTGTCATGCTGTACGTTGCCTTGACGCTGCCTTCACCTCAAAGAATGGCGCTAATATTGTCCTTAGTCTTGCCATGTACTACAACGGTTACCTCATCATCTGCATCTTCATCGGTTCCTACATCGGTGCCTTCCTGTTCCAATGGGAGACTATTTACGATGGCCCCACCTCTGCTGCCAGCGAGGCCACCGTCTGCTGCGGTTGAACATGAATAAACAAACTTGATACACCAGCTTCAGGCTGACGAATACGGGATACAGCATACGACGTCTTTGAGGAGGGATCATAATACTATACCCACGCAGCGTTCCAGCTGCGCTACTGTTTGAATCTTAATTCAGCGCGAATAATAAATTAACACTTTCCAACATCAGCGAATTCCGATGCCCAACCCCTTCTCCTCCCCCTCGTTATGTTATGTGTGATGGATGCAATATCCGACTTCCTACCTTATGTTGGGAATATGGCCGTCTTATTGCCGAGAGCTTAAACATTAGCGCTTGCTCAACCCTCTTCCCTCTCCGACGAGTCCCGCACTCTCTCAGGTGTAAGATGATTGGATCAATCGTCTACCCGTCCTATCCCGCGGAAATGGACGGCTTTCATCTACTGATCGGAAGAGGGGAATAAGTGACTCGGATACGTGATCTCATCGTACGTCTCGAATCATTTTAACTATCAATATAAATACCCCCCATCTTGCGTGCCCAAGCTCAACATCTGGCTGCAAACCATCCCGACCACTTTCTCCATACAGACTATTGCAATGGCTATCACCGAACTTCATACCAAGGAGCTCAGCCCCGGCTTCGGGATCGAAGCACACAACTTTCCATTTCAACCTGACACACTCGATCAAAGCGCTCGCCTGATTGAAGATCTTGTCAAAAAGGTAAGCTTCCGAGGTACCCTTCTTATCTGTAAAGCCTCCCTATCATACTTGGCTGATAACCTTTGAACAGCACGGCTTCCTCGTCATCCGCAAAAGCGGCCTTACAGACGAAACCCACATCGCCCTAGCTCGACATCTCGGCGAGCTAGACGATGTCAAGCCCTACAATAAAGCGGGTCGTATCAACCGCCTCCAGTACGACGAGCTCTTTGACGTAGGAAACATTGAGGCAGACGGTTCCATCGTCGACCCTAAATCCCCGCGTGCCCAGGCTGGGTTGGGTAATGCTTTCTTTCACGTCGATTCGAGTTTCAATCCTAGGCGGGCGGGCTATTCCATGCTCCTGGCACATGAGTTGCCTCCCCAGGGTACAGGTGGAAGCACAGAATTTTGCGATACCAGGGCTGCGTGGGATGGGCTGGATGAGGATATGAAGGCGGAGTTGACGGAGAAAGACTACGTTGCTTGCCATTCTATCCTGCATTCCAAGAAACTCGCGGCCCCGGAGCACTTTGCGAACATTGAACCCGCAGACTATCCAATGGGACGACACAAGCTCGTGCAAAAACATGAAGCTTCTGGACGGATGAACCTTTATCTCGCAATGCACATCCACCATATCGAGAACCTCACTCCGGAGGCCTCAAAGGCCTTGTTCGAGAAGCTCTTTGACCACGCTACGCAGGAAAAGTACCGCGTCGTGGTGGACTGGGAGGATGTCGGGGATATGGTCATCTGGGATAATACCTGCACGATGCACCGCGCCATGGGTGGGGACTTTGCGTACAAGTACAGGAGAGATATGAGAAGGGCTACTGTTCATGATGGGAGTTCGCAGGCATGGGGGTTGAATGAGAGGACGGATGTGAGGCAGGGGTTGCCGTGATGGTCCATGGATGGTGGGTGGCGGGAGGTTGTGGAGATTGGACACATGGGTGCCGGACATCTTGGATATGTTCGCTGGGGGATGTCGTACAGAGAATTGAACTTTTTCTTTGGTTTCTTTGTTGTGAACAATCATCCCAGCCGTTGCTTACTAGCAGCTTGGACGTGGCTGCTGTCACTGAGGGACTCAGTGCCGAGGTCGTTTCTTGGATCCTTTGTTGAAGAAACAACTGTCGTTGATAGTTGAGGAAATAGATCTCGTGCCTGATTTGCCGGCGAGACCCCTGTTATGATGACCGTTGTCGATTGTCCGGCCACGAGGTTCTTCGTGACTGGCTATCTCAGCATTTACCGCAGTAGGCAAGATTTAGACACATGCAGTAAGCAAACTTCGCGATACTGGTACGCTCTTTGTCTACTAGCAGGAGACTTAACTCGATCAGTTGTTCACGGTTTTACCAAACTGCGTCGTCGGAGGTAAGCAAACATGTCCTTCCGCCCAGCCAACTTTTGACGCGAACACGCTCATCTTTTCAGTAGAGGTTGCATTATTGAATCTTGAGGCCTTTGGTCGGAATAGCCATTCATTGTCACCGGCGGTTGTGAACATCGGCTAAAGGAAGAAGGAAAAGCTTGGGGCAATGCATCCTGATGGCTCGTGGATGTGGCAATGGTTTGAGAGGCGGACGGACGGACTGGCGGTAGGCTGGATCATCTAATCAAAGTGTCAATGGTTTCTACTAGTTCAGGGTGAATGCTGCCGTGCCACCCTATGGCAAAGCCACAGAGGTGCAAGGGTAGTCTGAAGGACAGTTCTCTGAACAGCTTCATCTTGACCAGCCAAGGTGACAATCTGCAAGCATAACGGACACGAGAACAGTCAAGTGATCTAGATCCCACAAAAACGTCTCTTAATTCGTGTCAGTATAATCCAGAGTATTTAAGGGCGGGATTGTCCAGCATGGAAGCAGGAATGGCCCCTATCTAAGCACCAAGAGCATCAGCACAGCGAGTCAATTGGCAGATTTGGTTTTCAGCCCCGAAAAGAAATTGTCGGCAATCTTACATTCAAAGCTTAAACCGTCTATCTATCTTGAGGTATTGAGCTATTATCATTACCCCTGCCCAGGAAATTCGGCGAACCTCGCACATACTGATCGTACTAAATTCAGGGCATCATATCTACAAACCGGGTTACCAAAGAGCTACCCAGCCGGCATTCCTATACAATCGGAGATTTGAACTGAAACAGGACGAATGAGAGCATGGATTCTCCCACCCTTACGAAACGATTTACCTGCCCTTATGTGCAGTGCCCATATTACGAATTCGCCGAGTTCCCAACTGAGATCGCTCGAAATGCGCATACAGCAAGGCACTTCCAGTGCTCATACTGGTGGATTTGTAACGAAACGTTCCATACTATGTCAGTTGCAGAATATCACGAACAGACGCACGACAATGAATTTGGCAAGAACTTCGAGTGTTCTGGGTGCAATCAGAAACATCCCACTATGATCGAATATAAAAGGTGTGAAATATCACACCAGGGCGACCGTGATCAGAACGGCCCTAACTGGATTTGTACGGAACTGAAAGATGATGGGACTAGTACGTGTAACACACCCTTCAAGCGCGAAGAACGTTCCGAGTTTGCGAGCCACTTGTCGGAACATAACATACACATACCACCCGAACAAGCGTCCACAGTTATCAAAGATTATAATGTCACGTCGAACGGACAAAGGTTCTGGTGTAAAGATTGTGGCCAGGCTCGCAAGCTCTATGATTCCGAATTCGAGAGTTACCCCCGTTTCTACGGGCACTGGCAGACGCGGTGTTTGGATCACCGCTCACGGCATATGATATCCTTGCGAGAAAGTGCGCTGCAACAGCCTAATCAGGAAGCGTCTTGATGAGGTTGAGGAGACTGATGATGTTGAATCTAGCGATTGTCTACGATCATTAGCTAGTGAACCAGAGCAGTGAAATATGTACACGAGAATCTAGCTGCTAGTTGAATATCTTTTCTATAAGAGAGTACCTGAATTTATATCCTTATCTTCTTTCTCATACAGAGTTTCTTTTAGCTTGATAGTGACACTCACATAGCTCTGGTTTGAGCAGGCTCTTCTTTCACGCAACACAAGAGTAAACACATTGACACCTAGTCGAATCTCATTGCCGTTAATGACTAATAGCTTTCAAAATGGTTTACTGAAACGTAGTCTCGAAGGCTGTCATCGGGGGAGGGTCACCTGGCCACAATGGTGAAGACGTATTTGCCGCCGGGGCATGTCAACGCTGGCAAACCGCAAAAAAGGTGAAGACAGGCGAGCTGAATCGCCACGACTCATAAATCCTTAAAGTGACCGAGCCATGTTGTCATGGGACACTTCTTGCAGATATCCCAAAGAGGCGTCTGACTTGACATCCGCTGAATGATCCTCAAAGCGAATCTATGATTCGTCTCGTGGTGCATAGCTTTTCTGGTGGTCAGTATCGAGGAGAAATCATTGTGAACTTTGCATTCATATTTTTTCGTCACACAGAAAGTCTTTATTCCTTCTTCAATACCAAATCGGATTTTAATAGTGTCACTCAAGAAGAGTAAACAACACACCACCTAAACTTTCCATAAATCATTAGAGTGTAACAGTTAAGAATGTCGAGAGCACGAGATCTTGCTCTACGTGGTGAAGTGTATCGAAACACCGATGTATAAGACGTGAGATTTTCTACTCAAAGTGGGAAAACAGTCCCTCGCTCAGGACTTTCGACAAACCTTGCACTTGACCTACAAGTTACAATCTTGAAACTACAACTTAACTCACGAATCAAGGTCGCTTTCGTTTTTATCTGCCCACAAAGTTAGTGGATTAGTTTGGCACATGCTAACGGCATTGTAACGAAAGTATGTCGCAGAACCCGTTTATGGGTGTCATACTCGCAATTGTCTGCTATCATAAAGAACGCAAGAGATGCGCACGAGAAGACGCATCTTACGTGAACGTATTGTAGTCAAGCATTCGACAGTGTGGCGGATAGGATTGATCACGAAACAGCGCATGTTACGTGCTACTATGGGTATTGCAGCTTGCAATTCCAGAATGGAGACCCCCGGAAGATCCACGAACAAACCGAACACTTTCTTGGCAATTTCATGTGTACTTTCTGCGGACAGCCTTATGGGAATGCACTCCAATGGAGAGCATGCGAAGCATCACACGTTGCTGGCCGTGGACAGCCCCAGGTCTACTGGGTGTGTTCGAAGGCATCGGCCATGAATGGGAAAACGTGCAACACATCTTATACCAGTAAACAAGGTACCAACTGCCAAAACCACCTGTGTATACGGCATGGCTATCACCGAACGGAGGATGGATAAAATGAGATTCTCAATAAAACTTGTTTCAAGCATAGTGTATTTTGGTGCGGGCGTTGTGGTAAGGGTCTCAAATACGATGACCCGGCGATCAAAAGGGATCTCAAGCTCCAAGCAATAGGGCAATCACTTCGTCTAGATCACATACAAAAGCATGTATTGGAAGATGGCGGCATCCATTGGCAGTGGCCTAGTCCGGGGGTGAGAGAGAGAGAGAGAGAAAATTCGTAGAATGAAAATCAGCTATTGTGCTCAATGATGGGCCGCTGGATGAACGGAGTAAGAAGCGCGAGAGGGAGGCGATTCATGGGAGAAGTCAGTGATTGTGCTTGATGATGAGCCACTCAACCATGAGAACAGGGGATATTTCTTAGGACCTAGCTACTGGCCGAATATCTTGGACCTACTCAGACAGTTCAGTGAGTATATTCCATCATCAAGGAAGTGCAGGTACAGGACGAGTTGAAATAAACTGTCTGAAACTCTCCCCACGAGTGGTGATTACCTTCTCCAGAGAGATCCTTAAACATACGACGTAAAGCGACGCGGCAATTACCAACAGGTCATCTCAGAATGCAGGTTATTACACGCTGAGTCAAGGGCACATTCTCACATGCAGTGTTTGGATCTCGGGGCCGGCGCCTGTTTGCTGCGTAGTGGAAAGTTCTTTTTTGCTGAACTCAATTCTGGACGATGAGTTTCTCAAAGGGGGCGATGGGGATCATCTATTCAATATGACGAAGACGCACGTGTTCATTGCCGTGACACCGTAATATGATTCTAATCAGAAGATCTGAAAATTTCTTATTTAGGCAGACTCGTTTCACTAAAGAAGGCCGGAGAGGTTCTTTCAAATGCCCTAGAAGGTCACCCATTGAACTCAAAGGCATGATATCCAGATTGAGCCATAGATTTTCTGCACTCGAAGCAGCGGGATCCAGGACGTAGCTGACAAAGTGGAGCCCCCTGGTGGCGGTTAGTGCTAGGATGGATTCATGGAATGGCTTTCATTCTGATTTCACCAGATGACGTTGGAAATTTGCATCCAGAAAGAGAGTCTTAGCCGATGAATGTTAGTCAAGAACAATGCTTTACCGCCCGAGGTAGAAGATTTGCAAGGGTATGGAAGTAGAACAGTCCAAGAATCCCGGCACTTTACGGGTCTGGTCTAACTGGGGTGTTGAAACGTAGCATTAATTCATTAGTAGTATATCAAGGGTGGACGTGTGTCATTCTTCGAGGTCAGGTCGAGACACACCACGACATCAGAACTACACAATCTCCAGACCTCGCACTTCCCCTATGAATTTGAGTGTCAACTCTCTCTATATCTTAAATCATCACCACCAATCTAACGTAGTTAAGGGTACCTACCACTTGATTTTCTTATCGGCATGGTCACGCGCCTAGAATATACTGACCTTGTTATTACAAAAGCATCATGTTCGCAAACGGGACAGAACGTGCGGAGAGGGATCGACGCACAAACGGGAACTCTGTCACAAACGGGAACCACAACCTGAATTCGCAGATCAACGGAGGTCCATCTACAAATGGAATCAGTATTAATGGCAGCAGAAATAATGTCAATGGCGCCCATGTCTATGTGTGCTACTACGGATATTGCGGCCAACGATTCACTACTGAGGCGGCTTATTCATCTCACGTTGATGAAGAGCACCAAAGAAGGCCTCGTAATCAGGAATTTCCGTGTACCTATCCGGGTTGCGGTACTTTCTTCTCAGTTGCGACGGACTGGAGAGATCACGAACTTGAACATGATGAGGAATATATCACGAATCCGACCAACATTTACTGGGTTTGCTCAGAACCTAGAGGTACAGGAGCGTGCAACACATCCTTCACCGCGAAACAACGTACCCAGTTCGCAGAACACTTAGTAACCCTGCACGGGGTGGGCCGATCATGGAGTGCGGTGATCCCAGTCCTCGGGAGATCGAGTTTTCCGATCTACGCTGACGGATTCTATTGCCCATAATGTGTTAAGGGTATCAAATATAACGATCCAGACTTTTTACGATCCTTTGTTATCTGTGGTTTGGACCAGCCGCTGCGTTTGGATCACTTGCAACGGCACATGTTAGACGATGGGAACTCTAACGGGCACTTGCCTACTGCGGGAATTTGAGACAAAGTACAAGAGGGAGGTATCTGACATACTAGAAGTCAGTGGTTGAGCTTGATGACCACTGGTTGCTGAACCATGGGAAACATGCGTGCCTCTTAGCATGTAGCTGCTAGTTGCATGTTCGAAATATCCTTAAAGTACTTAGGCGGTTGAGCACGCTTGAGTATCACAGAAGTGCAAGAGAAAATAAAATAAAAAAAAATAACAAAAAAAGAGAAGAAAAGAAAACAAAACACCAATTTCTTTAACATCTTCCCTGCATTAAACGATTGTAATTCAGTTCCTCTTCCACCGGAACTTCGTATGATATAATGAATTGGCATCTAGTGACAGGTCACTACGCAATAATCAATACCCAACACCTTATGGATGGTGGTAATTTGTGTTTGGAATCCAAGACAGGCGCCCAACCATAAGAGTCATATTTGCTATCAGCCTCGACTCTTGGCAATGATCTCATTAGAGGCGGTAACAAAGATCATCTGTTCAAAGTAACAATCATGCACATGTTCATTTGCCAGGACATAGAAAACGCCATCCTACCGCCGCACCGTCAACCAAGATAGAAGGCCTGAATAATCTACCGCAGAAACATTCAGGCCCACAAAGAAGACTGGAAGGATGTGGCAACTGCTTGTTTGACATCGTTTACCGCATTCTTTGTGGAGAAACACCAATCCTTGCTGGCCGACAGAAAGTTTTCACCAATCAAACTCTTGGTCTTTACCGACCATCATTCGTCATGGCAGGATACCAAGATATTCTCCGCAAATTTCGCGATGTCAGCGAGTTATGGGTCCTTTCAGTCAATATTCGGTATCTTGAGTATCACAAGGTTTCACGCACTAGTCGGTTAATATTATTGCAAACTTGCGAACACTTTCATATTCAATTTTGACATCATCCGCTCGGCATTGAAGCCTTTGAAGGGTCGGATTGCCAAGGATACAATTACGTAGTGGCGTTTGAGAAAATCTCCATAAAGAATCCATCCAGGAATCAAAGTAACCACAAAGCCCTACCCACGAACCGTCTAAAGCTCATGACGGCAATCTGGACTATCTATCTAAGGTTTCAAAGACATACTTACCGCTGAATCATGGTAAACAACACCATACAACTGCGCGACTTGTCATCTCATACATTCCGGATTATGAAAGCCAGACAGCTTCACCCTGCTAGAGAGGCGTCAGTCGTTCATCAGCTCTTTGGCCACCTTTTTCGGGGAGTTTTACCGGCTATCTAGCTAAGCTTTTCCAAGAAATCATCAAGGCAGGTCTAGGTATTTTTCGGAATCATGGGTGCAGCTCACGACCCACAGACTCTCAGTGGCGGTCAATCTCAAGAATGGTTCATTGATAACTTTACATTTCGTTCTCGACAGGTGACATGACATTTCATATTGAAACACCAAAACATAGACGATCTACGTCGCTAGTGCGAAGAAGATGAATGCTTCACCGCTCAAGGTAAACTTATCATGAAAGGGGACTTAAGTTTGTCGAAACCATCCTAGCGATCACGAATTTCAACCCAGGTATCAATTACCGAGTCTTACCTCAAATATATGAAGGGCGGGGTGATCCGGCTTCTTAAGCAGAACAGCCAGTATTATACATCACGGCGCCAGCTAACAGACCTTAGTACTCTATGAAACGCACGCCTCAACTAAATCTGACATCTGTCTTCCCTGGACCCATAGTCTGAATTACCAGTCTTTGCCAAGGTAATTGATATTTTGTTCCTTCTCTTGGTGAAGCTTGCGAGTTCATGCTAACAACAGCCTTCCAGGCACCATGTCCGCAAACGGGACCTCGCATACAAATGGGAATGGCCTTACGAATGGGCACAGTGAACACTTACCCAGATGCTATTATGGGTATTGTGGCCAACGTTTCACTACTAACTATGGCGGAACATGCGACCCACGAAGAAACGCATGATAGTGTCACTGATGGTTTCCTCTGTACCTTTTGCTCCTCGCCTTACTTGGAAGCACGGGATTGGAGACTTTGTGAGAAAAGCCACTCTGAGCAACGAATCCAGGATCTAAACGGCATTTACTGGGTGTGTTCGCTGTCGGACCGTGACAATGATTCAAGGCGTTGCAATACATCATTCAAGGTTACGCAACGTTTCGAGTTTGCACAACACTTGACAATGATGCACGGAGTGGGTACCTCTTGGAGCGAGGTGCTGTCAGTCCAGAGAGATAATTGTTTTCCGATTCATGCTGATGGATTTTGGTGCGGGTATTGTCGAAAGGCTCTAAAATACGATGATCCGCAAATACAGGAAGGCCTCACTCTTACAGGTTTAGACCAACCGCTGCGTTTGGATCATATCCAAAAACATATTATCAATGGGACAAGACCTCGCTCATGGCAATGGCCTCGAGCGGGCGTTACTGAATAAGCTTCAGGGGAGGAGCAGTAGTGGGGAGACGAGGGAATACTTCTGAGGGAATAGTTATTAGTCGAACATCTTTTACGTAGCTGATTCTGCTCCGGGAGGAAGTTACCCAAACAACCAAAATGCAATACCTTTAAATCTTTCCCATGGATGATCGCATCTCGCTTACTTTCCTATCTCAAGTACCTTGATCACTCGATCGACCTCATAGATCGACAGGTCTCCGTATCCCTTCATTCTATCCGAACTTCCGAATATGTTAGTCAGGAACTCCTGAATTCTTTCTCAATCATCCAGGCTTGCAGCAGCTACAGAAACGCGACTACATCCTCCTGGTAGACTTGCCGAATGTCGCATCGAGGGGCTCTCTAGAATACACCCCAAGTCGCTGCCATTACCGGAACCACGTACACAGCCTGTTCCTTCAAGTGCTTCTGTCTCATCCCTAGGTTAGGACCCCACGAACGGTTGAGGCTCCGCTATTGTTGTCTAAGTGGTTGCCTCACCTCAAACCCAACCAATGCGTCTCGTAAGTTCGGGCGCCACCTGGTCTGCCGGAATTGATATTGTGACTATCGCGCTAAATCGATGTTTGTTTGAATGACCTAAAAATACAGATGACAAGAAAAAGTATCCTAGGCACTAATGGTCATTATGCATCTATGCCACTTATTTCATAACATACTCGGGTATCCCGAGCTATCGTAGGACTCAACATTCGCTTGGCAATTTCCCAGACCGCAAGACGAATGTATCTCGTGGCATCTAACAGTGACAAATAGAATGATATTCAACCGCATTCTGTCTCTCTTGAATGGTTGTATGTGTTGTTCGATCAATGTGGTGATCTCTATCCCTTTCAGTATTCTTAGCGAGGAGCTTACCGCTTGGGCGACACCCAGTAAACATCTAAAGGGGAGAGTAGGGTCCTTTCATGATGATGTTGTACAAAAACTGGAGCAATTGATACTTTTCGCCGAACAGTCAATTCAGATCCAAGTCCTTCACTCCATGGTGGCAGGACCGTATTTTTATACATGAGCACGCACGTTTGGCTTTCTCGACATCTAGTTTCCAATTGCGATCATCTGCGAAGGCTATCACTCACCAGACCCTACATTTTTATTCAGACGTTCGGCTTTTTTGGACGAGTCAGAATACGGAAATATAAACATCAAGTTAGCTTGAATTTCCCTGCTTTCCCCACAGCCAAGTTCAAACTGGTGGCTGCGTATGCTAATGTTGTAATAGAACTTCAGCATCATGTCTGTCCAATGTGAGCAACAAGTAGTCCGACCTGAGCAAGTGGACATACAGTTTCCGCCTATGCCTGATCGAGTAGGAGAGGACCAAGACGAAGAAATAATCTCGGCCGAACGAGAGGCAAGGCAGACTGGACAGCCTACCAAACTTGGGTGCGTCCATTGTAGACGCGAGTATGCCATCGAGGCTGCTTGAATGCGTTGTGATAAACCCCATCCTAACCTTATATACTATCTATGCGAGGAGCACTCGCCTCCTACTCCCGGTCGCCCTGGCGTTCCCTCAAATATCATTCCTGGCGATCCAAGATGCAGGCGTTTGCAAATGTACTCCAGGTTCGGAGACTTCTATCAACACTATTATAGTAACCACGGCTGGGATCCGATAGACGATCTCCTAAAACGGAGTGACTGCGGAAAAGACAACTTCTTTTGTGGGTTCTGTGTCAAGAAGAGGAAATACCCACGCGCTGTACCCGATGACGCGCAAGCCACGACCGACAGAAATATGAGACTCCGTCAAAGACATATCTTAGAACATTACCGGGATGGCGCAATAAGAAAGGAGTGGTTCTCCCCACCCCTCATGGACATCCCTCGGTCTAATCGGCGACAGTGTCCAAGATGCGCACTGCCTACGTTGTCGCCGTCGCCATCACCATATCCGAGAATCACGATCATTTTCCTGATCGAGCAGCTACTAAGAATTAGAAAGTGGAAACGACGCTCAGTGAAGGGCCTCGATAGCCACCGGTCAACACAGACATCGTTCATGGAACGAGGACAAGCCGTCAAGAGGGACGCTACATGAGAACAACTTTTCCTTGATGAGCAGGAGTAACACGCCTCGGAAGTCTCGATCATACTCCGTCAATAACCCCTTTACTTCATAAGTCCAGCGGCTCCTAAAGTATGATTTGAGGGCCAAGAGGGGGATGGAGGATGAGAGTGGCGCGGTGATCAGAGAGCTCGGCTAAGTAAACCAACATCGTGCATCTCAATTGCTTTTCCGGTCTTATTATAATCCTTTTGGAAGAGAATACGCATATTAAAGTTGATGTTATTCGTTTAGCTTTTTGGTTTGACGAAATGTTATCTTGAAATATTCTTTTATCACTCAGTAGCGAAAAGCTCTTCTGGAACACGAAAACGCCAACCTACCTAAATGGCGTCAGTGCGTGCAAACAAGGGCGGTCAATGTGGCTTTGGTCTAATTTCCATTGTACTTTTGTATCATAATTATATGGTTGAAATGATGCTGGAGAAGAATAAACGTTGCGATCGAGAGTCAGCTTCATCCCATTCCGACTCGCGGCTGAAAGGAACAGCCGACTGGTCTGCTTGATTCTCAATATCCACTTTGTGCCGTCCGGTGCCGTCCCTTGCCGACCAATGCCGACGAACGCGGCGGCCCCGCTATCCGGGCCGTCGCCAACAACACCCCCAAACAACGTCGAACTATGTCTCAGTAAAGTACCAGAGGAGCTTTAGATCATGTCATCTGTCTTTTCTGCACTGTACTTATCATGACTCTTGGCACGGGGAAGAGGTCGTATCGCGCGTGTACGAGATGCCGAAGTCGAAAGACCAAGTGCAACTTGTGAGTATGCCCGCGATTCGCCCAACGACTCTGCTCTAATCAACACATTTCAGTGAAGGGGTTGGAGAGCCTATGAAACCTCCCTGTGTTTCCTGTTACTATTCTGGAAGTGAATGCGTTGTGTCCTCATCGCGCAAGTCTCGTAAAGCAAGGCGGGATCACAATACCCAAGCGTCTCCTTCCTCAGTCGAACCATCACCCGGGCCAGCATCTCCTCGGTCTTCAGTCTTCGTCCCCTCAACGAACGAAGATAGTTGCAACGAAGATGAAGTTACGGGACCCGATGATCACAATGAAATGGAGCTCAGAAATCCCTCTGATGCTTTGCAGATTCTTGCTCGTTCAAGGAACAAGGTATCTACTAGGAATTTAATTACACATCGTCCAACATCTCACCATACAAATACCATGCCCTCAGCCAAGCCCAGAGAGACTCTTGTAAGACTGGAGGAATTCAACGGCTCTGGCTTTTCGATAGAAAACTCAGCCCCTAAGTGCATGACAGATACGATATCGGGACTAAACAACTTTGAGCTGATTCGACGAGGTGTTCTTCGCCTTGACAAGGCATCCCAGCTTCTGGATATGTAAGTCAAACCCCCCGACATGGCTATAATCTAAGACTAAACGAAATAGGTTTGCAAGCAACTATCATCTGTACTGCCCTGTCACTCCGACTCACTTCTTCACACAGCCAGGCCAGCTACAGAAACGTGACTACTTTCTACTAGCAGTCTTGTTGACTATTGCATCAAGGGACTCTCCAGGGGACGCACATCTTCACAGCCAGTGTTGGAGTTACGTGCAAAGTCTACTTCTTCAAGTGCTCCTAGCTCATTCATGGACTCAAACCCCGCGAACAGTCGAGGGTTTGCTACTCTTATCTGAGTGGTTGCCTCATATCGAATCAAAACGTTCCGCTTTGGCGGTCCATAAGGACCACTTCAGTGAAGGACAAACAGCTTGGTCAATTGTCGGTCTCGCCGTACGCTTGGGCTACTCGTTGAGACTAGACCGTGCCGCATTTCGGAGTCCTACATCGGGAGAGTCAGTAGACGATAAACAGGAGCAGAATCGTCTCATTTGGACGTGTGAGTTTAAGACTTTCAATTGGTAGAAGAAGTTTGCGCTGATCATGCTCTCGATTGCAGTCACCTACTTGGCAGACAGGCAGATCTCAGTTCGATTAGGGCAGTCTTTCTGGTCCCGTGGGCCGGCTCTCTCTTCCAAGTTCACGGCCAAAGACTTTCCGAGTCTAAAGCCTGTGGCTGGATGTGGTACCGACGACTACGCATCAGTTCTGCATGCGCACTTGGATTTGATGCAGATACTTCACAACGCCCACTCGATACTCTACTCGGCCAATAAGAGAACGCAGTCGATGATTAACGAGGGCGATTATCCGCGCTACTTGGATGACCTGATGGAAGCAGCAACGGCATGGAGTACCAATTGGGGAGGTCTCCAAGTTTCTCTGAAGCTGAAGTCTACGCTCCGTATTTCGCACGAATATCTCTGTTTATATATTAACGCATTCTCTTTTCATGCCGTGGTGACGCGTGAGTCTCAACATCAAGGTCCTCGGCGAGACGACCGACGGCAATTACGCGGCAACAAGAGATCGGGGTTGGATCTTTTCCCCAATGGTCTTATGGCCTCACCTGACGCAAGATACATTGCAAGTGCTATTACGGCAGCAAGAGAACTTCTTAGTCTTACAACGGAGTTGGATCCCCGAAGGGTTTTGTGTTACCTCCCTTCACGTTATCATCTGTAAGTTCTCTCTCTTGAAGGTTCTGACAGCCCAATGCGGTTCGAGACTGACTGAAGCTGGAAGCTACGGACTCTATGCCGCAGTGTTTCTATACAAGGCTCTCAATGCAGGGGCTATACGGGGCCATGCTCAACAGAAACAAGTGAGAGGCCTATCGCAAGCCTTTATCTTGACCCTGGACGAAGTGGCCTCAACTGAACCGCACATCTGCCATGGGTACAGTGTCCTACTGAGAGAGCTTTGGCAGCAAGACAAAGACCCGCAGATTGAATCAGGCCCAGAAGCCCAACGTGACCAAGGAACTCATAAAGATCATTCGAGTGCAGTAGAAGACACCATCCTCGGTGATCCATCGACGTGGGGCTCCGAGGGGGGTTCTCAGCCTATCGTGCAAGACCTAGACCGAGTGAACCAGCCTCCCGCCGGATCGAGTTCCAGCTCGGCGGAGGCTGTTGTGGGCACTCAGGACTTCCTATCCTTTGAAAACTACTTATTCAAGTCTATGTGGCCCGAACTGGCTAGCCCAGAGCATCAAGGGGACTTCTATGATTTGGAAGGAGAGCTCCTAGGTTTCGATCTGGATCCTTTGAGCGAGTTCGAACCACTCTAGTCAGGTTCACTCGAAGAAACGACTTTGCGTCGATCGGTAACTTGTCCCTTGAGCTCACTGAGGGCAGCTACGAAAGCCAACCGACTCTTCTAGACTCCCAGTGATCAAAACTTGAATCGTTGCAGTCAAATTCGTCCTATCATCAACCTATAAATCTCCCTTTAATGGGCATAAAATAGCGTGGCTTCAGAATTGCTTGCCCGAATCCTCCTGTTCTCTCTCACAAGCATCCACTTCATCAACCATGCACCAGCGGCGCAGGCCACACAAAACGCCGCACTGCTGGCCATAGGGATCACATATCTTGGGGCATCTGATGTGGGCCACAAGTACTGGCGACGTAGTTAGAGTACAGTTCCTCTGAACATTTCAAGGGGAAACAGGGGCAGCCGACTTACAGGTGTCCAGATAAAGCTAATACTAGCGCTGGTATTCACAATCGCCAGCGCCGAGGCCTTCTTCTCTCTCGTCTGTCCGCACGTACTTCCAACCCAGCCGAGCAAGCTGACCCCAAACAATGTCAGCTTTACTAGAATCACGACCATGTCTCAGCGAACCTGGTTTGGGCGGTTTTACTCACATCGAGTTTACACCATACGTGCCAATAGTAAACACCGTCATGGCGAAGTACCGAGCACCAGTGTTCATCGTCACGCAAGCCAAGATGAACCCGAAAGCAGCAACGGCTTTAGAAATGGTGATGTGCCACGTCCGCTCGTTGAAACGTCCAGAGCTCCACGCCCAGACGATGGATAGGATGCCAGCGATGAGGTATGGCGGACACGTCAGGACCAACGTAATCGTCGTGTTGAAATTTAGCGTTTGCACAATCGCTACATACAAGTTAGCTGGTGATGATCAAGAAGAACAATCTTCGGGATGAAAACTTACTGGGAAAGAAGTTCTTGAACCCATTCGTCGCAAGATGGCAATGCTGCATCCAGATAAACACCCACACCTTCGGATCGACAATCGCCTCGCGCAGACCACCCCAAGTACTACTCTGCATCTTCGCACCTACAGTATCCCTCTCAATCCTATCATGCGCAAGCTGTCGTTCCTCAGGCGTAAGCCACCTCGTCGTAAGAGGCTCATCGGGAAGCGTATAACAAGCCATCATGGCAATCACAAACGTCACCGCGCCCTGCAAAATGAATAACCACCGCCACCCCTCCAGCCCATGCAACCCTTCCATCCCGTGGAACACACCCGCAGCAATCAGCCCCGCAAACGCAGTCGCCAGAATATTCCCGGAATACAACACACTAATCCTCGTCGCGAGCTCCTTCCTGGTATAGAAGATGGACAGGATGTACAGAGCGCCGGGGTAATACGGCGCCTCGACGACACCTAGAAAGAAGCGCGTGAGCACTAGCCCTTTGTAATCCTTCACCACGGCCGTGAGGGCGGAGACCACGGCCCAGGCCATCATGAAGCCGCCCATGTACCAGGAAGGCCGCACGCGGGTTAGGATCATGTTGCTGGGGATCTGGCCAAGAATGTAGCCGACGAAGAGGATGGAGACGCTGGTGGAGTATTCGACGCTGCTGAGGCCAAGTTGCTTTTCGAGGCCGTTGAGTCGGGCTAGGGCTATTGCGTTGCGGTCGAGGTAGCTAGGTGGTGGTGTTAGTCGGTTGGTCCTCGGAGTCGACTTGGGGGCTCGGTGGAGGGAAGACTTACTTGAGCCAGTACATCAACCAAAGAGTTGGCTTCGTAGTTTAGAGTTAGATCATATTCGGACAAGTAGCTTGAGTCTCGAAGGTCATACCATCACCCAGAGATCCAACTTCCTCACGAGCTTGATCTCCGTAGGGTCAGTCTTGGCCGCAGCTCCAGAGTAATCGACCGCCACAGCAGGCCTCTTCTCGTCGTCCAGCACATGAGAATGCTCCTGGTGAAGGACCTGCTGTTTCTCAATGTCGGTTGGCGATTGCGCCGGAAGGCCCTTGGCCACAGTTTCCGTCTGCGTCGCCATCTTCACAATAGTTTTATCGTTGCTGCTAATCCTCAGCAAGAATAATAGAGGAGTTACAACAGACGATGGCAAGCAAGTTGAAGTGTTGAAGCAATGGATCAGGGTCACATCCAGAAACCTGGCCAAGGGTAATGAAGACGGTATATGTACAGCAATCTGGTGCAACGAAACCTCAATCCCCCCTCGGTTCCTCTTCCCCGCAACAACCCCGGATTTGGCATCCTTGGCTCCGCGATATCTGGTGGGGGCGCCGTAACGTGGTGGCAGGGTGGTAATCCATAGCTTTGGACCCAGAGTGATGCCGTTCCGCAAGGGTGCAGCACTACAGCCCGCGGAAGCGTAAAGCGGCAAAAGCGTAGTTCGGCCAGCGGCGCCGAATGCCGACGAGACACCTGGAGGAGTATGGAGAGCGGCCATGTCTCCGCGCACGCCACGAAGGATTATGGTTTCTAGTTGCCCAGCCACCGTCTCTCTCCAACTTCAGATTTCCGCCTTGGCATTTCTTTTCAGTTCTCCGCTGAAGCGTAGTATTGGGGATAATCTAGGTGGGCCGGATATGGCTCTTCTTACTCGTCCCTCTGGACACTGAGCCAATCAAATTATCCCCTATTGAGACGCTCCCAGTGCCGTGTTGGTTCTCCGTAAAGTATTGAGAGGCTGGAAGAGAAGAGTTATGGGGAGTTTTCGGCCTCGGTGGCCGCGCCGATGCTTCGGTCTGTGGTGCCGCCCCTCGTGGGCGTATCAACGTGATCAGCTACTGGACTCAAGTGAGGATCAAAGCTTTCTTGCTGAGTTGTTGGTATCATGCCATTTTGATTGGATCCGTCGCAATCTTGATGGATCGGTAGGATGATGCAGACAGATGAGATCCGTTTGAGGTCTTGGCTCGGTGCTAGGTCCGCAGGCACTGAGTCCGCAATCGGCGGTTACTGATGTCTTTGGATCCAGAAGATGGATCATGGTTATGTCTATTATTCTGAAGATATCCGTCGGCACATGTGAGCCAGACAGCTTGGGAAATCTTGTATGATAATACCGCGGACCGCGTTGAGGTCTGATTCCCCTTCCTTGATTTATTCCGCCTCTGCTCCTCGCCTTGCTCCTCTTATCTCCTGTCTCTACTCTTCCCCCTTCCTTCAACAGCGGCAATTTCAACATGATCGATAAACCCCCCATCAGAATCGGGAACGTCTCCGGCGCAACAGGCGACCATCCTCATGCCATGGCGCGCATGCTGCGCTCCGGCAACGTCCAAGTCATCACGGGCGACTGGCTCTCCGAGATGAACATCGCCTGGAACGCAATCACCAAGCGCGACGTCGACCCGAACCTCGGCTACGAGAACGGCTTCTACGAGCAGCTCGAAGAATGCATCGACGACATCATGACTAAGGACGTGCGCGTCGTGACGAACGCGGGGGCGCTCAATACCGTTGCGCTGTTTGACAAAGTTAAAGAGTTGTGCAGGAGGAAGGGGTATCCTGAAAGTGTAGTTGCTGCGGTTTTGGGGGATGATGTCTCTGGATTACTCCAGGACCCTTCAAGGAGGGGGAGTTTGAAGTTCCCGCACTTGGATCATCCAGAGACCACCCTCGACGATTGGGGTTTCGAGCCCTGTTGTGGCAACGCGTACATCGGGTGCTGGGGCATCGTGGAGGCTCTCAAAGCAGGCGCGCGCATAGTAGTCTGCGGGCGATGCACCGACGCTTCGCCAGTGATGGGCGCCGCGGCGTGGTACTACGGCTGGAGAGAAGACCAGCACCAGGAGCTGGCCGGCGCCCTACTCGCGGCGCACCTGATTGAATGCGGGCCGTATGTCGTGGGTGCCAACTTCTCCGGCTTCAAAGACTTCCTCCCGGAGCTGGTCGATCTCGCGTTCCCTGTGGCGGAGATTTCTCGCGGCGGAGAGTGCGTTATCGGTAAGACTACCGAGGGCGGCGGCCATGTTACGCGGCACACCGTCACGGCGCAGCTGTTGTACGAGCTGCAGGGCCATCTCTACCTCAACCCGGACGTAGTGGCCGACTTGTCAAGTGTCCGCGTCGAAGAGCAGAAAGATGCCGGGGAAGATCGTGTCAGAGTATGGGGTGCCAAAGGGCATCCGCCACCGCCGACAACAAAGGTCATGTTCGCTGCTGAAGGCGGGTACCAGGCCGAGGCGACATTTTACATCAACGGACTTGACGTGGACGAGAAGGTGACGATGATGAAAAACCAGCTAGGATACCTCTTCAAGGACAGCAACTTCAGCAGGCTGAGCATCGAGCAGTACGGAACACAAGCCCGAAACCCTAGCTCTCAGCAGGCGGGCACCGTGCAGCTTCGTGTCTTTGCGCAGGCGCGAAAGAAGGAGGATATTGCGGCCGTCAACTTCAAGATTCCGATCTATGCTGTGAGAATGCAGAGTTACCCCGGCTACCACATGTCGCTAGATTTCCGAACGATGGACCCGAAGCCGTTCATGGAGATGTTCCCGGCATTGGTACCACAGTCAGCTATCGATCATCAAGTGCTGCTGGCCTCAGGCAGGCCGATCTCCGTTGCTCCGCCTCAGAACACTGCGACGTATAAGATTGAGAGGCCATCCGCAGACACGGCAGAACCAATCGACATCATTTCCTTGGGCCCGACAGAGCTTGCTCCTTTGGGCAGCATTGTCCACGCTCGGTCTGGCGACAAAGCCGACAACTCAAACGTGGGCTTCTTTGTTCGCAATGAGGATGAGTATCCCTGGCTGCGGACTATCTTGACCGTGAGTCGGCTCAAGCAGTTGTTGGGTGATGACTGGTACAAGAATAATCCAAACCGGAGGGTCGAACGGGTTGAGTTCCCCGGCATCAATGCCGTACATTTGTGAGTCGAGCTGCTTCTTTCAGTATGAACATTGACTAATGAATGTATTAGCCGAATCCTGGACAACTTGAATGGAGGAATTGCATCCTCGGATAGAATAGATGGCTTGGGCAAGGGGATCGCGGAGTACCTACGGAGTCGATACGTCGAGGTGCCGCGAAGATTCTTACAGCGGGGTAGGATTTGAGGTATAATGCTAGCTTGTACGAATAATAGAAGAACGTATTTGCTTTCAATATCTTGTGACGCTAGAAGTAGCGACTCGGAGTTTCTCCCATTCCAAACAGCCAATCTTGGGAAAGTTGAGCAATAGCATCGCTGTGATACTGGTCATAGCAGATATTCTGCAGGTCCCCAAAACAGTCTCGTAGAGTCTCGTCGACTGTCATGTTAACAAAGTTCTGGCCAGGGCCTTGACCATACATGGCATCATTCAGGCCCATCTCCATAGCTTGAGATAGGTGCTCAGTCTCGCCTGTGGGCTGGTTGTTATAAGCTGGCTCATTCGATGATGAACCGTTTCCAGTTTGGGCTTCGACAATGTCTGCGACAACGGCGTCACTGAGGCGGTCGAATACTTCGGAGCAGTTGCGCGCCATGGCCCATCTCTCCGACACAGCCACCAGCACCTTTGAGCAGGCTCGGGTATCGTTGACCACCTGGCTGATTGTGGGAGTTGTTCGCAGCGTGGCTCTGGGCGTGTTGGCATTCGCGGGGTTCCGGCTTTGCATATGCTGGAGATGATTTCTCAGTGCATAGATGTAGGAGAGTCCTGCGATGAAGATGGAGTGAAGTGTCACCCAAGAATAGTTGATCTTTCTGGAGCGGTGCAGGTTAGCGTACAGCTTGATGGCCTCTTGCGAAGAGTCAAACATGTGCTGTAGCACGATGCTATTTCCAGTGGCATCGCATAGGGTGGGAGATGGGCGGAACAGCATCAAGATTCCGTTGTGGTACAGGAGATTGTACCATTCTGCCGAGCGGAAACTGGACCTGCTGGCGGGCGAGGTGAGCGGCGCCTCTGGGGGAATTAGTGGTAAGCTATTTGTCCCCTCGCGCCATGACTGGAGCTCTTCGGCGAGGGTGTTTCGACTATCTTCGTAGGTGACTGGGTCTCGTGCTATGTTCGCGCTGCGATGGAGGACGTTGAGAATCTTGCCGCAAATCATTCGGTACCTGACAATGTGAACGAAGATTGCGGTTCCAAGATGCCACTCTGGGGTCCTGAAAGAGGCCGTCGATAGTGAATTGGAAAGTGGGACGGGGCTTCCAGGCACATCGAAAGGCGGAAGGTCGACGTCGATATCCTCAAGCTGGATAGCCAGCGGCCGTCCCAGGATGAGACTGGCAATCCGATCCATCGATACCACACTCCAGAAACACCGTCTCTTGATTTCAACGTCTTCATGTCTTCCCTCCACATCCGCCTCGTCACCGGGTCGTGATGAAGAGACGGTATACGTCGACCCCTTGTGCAACCCCAGCTCGAAGCATGTCCTCGCCGCAACCCCAATCAGGTGCCAGACGCTGGTGCTCGTGTCGTGGGAGGTTGTTCCCATCCTGTATTGACAGATCAGAAGCAAGGCCTGAAGAGCAGTGATACCTCCGCGAGAGAGAACATCGCCCAATCGCGTCATGGCGCGTGTATAGTGAACCTCGGAATCCCAGAACCCGTTCCAGTTCAACTTGTAGACTTGTGCGGTCCCGATGGCAAGAGTCATGTCGACAAGAAAGCTATCGATCGGATTCCCCTTCTCTGGGTTTCCTACGTCGTAGACAACGTCTAGGGCCCGGTCCAGTGCTTTCGGTGAGAGAAACGGATAGCAAAGCCGGTCGTGACTGGAGTATGCATCTAGTATCTCTACCGTCATGCTCCTTGGTGGCAGACTGGTAGCTCCACTGGTGGGCACAAGGCTTCCCGTACGTCCATGATGGCGGGATGTTGAGCTTGGGTATTGGCCGACGGTATGACTAGGTGCCTCGGAAGACTGGCTATGAGACTGTAGCAGATTGGCGAGGAACAAACCGCTCGTCGAGCCGACAAAGTCTCGACCTCCACCAGCGCTGAGTGATAAATGAATGACCTGGCTAGCAATTTCTCCGCCCCCAGCAGCTGGTGCTTCAGCCTCATCAGTCTGTAGCCCCAGACTTGACGTCGTAGTCGGAGTCGCAAGCCTCTCATCCGCGGTGTCTGCTTGGCGTTGCTGCTCGGCCAGTCGCCCGGTCAGATTATCGTTCTCTGCCTGTAGGTCTCGTATATGCTGCTCAAGCCTCTCGACGTCCTGCCGACGAAGTTGTATCTGGTGCTCCCTCGCGGCATAGGTACACTGGACGTTGATCCGGGAACAAGGGGCGCATGAAGGCCGGGTGCGGTCGCATTTGACCTTTCGGCGGTGACAGCGCTGGCATGCGCCGGTCCGGCTGACTGAACCAGAGGGCATTGGGTTCGATGTCAGGTCAGTGGTTCAAGGAACGGCCGACATTTCAAGTGTCGGCTTCAAACGGATTACCCATGGTATCGAAGTTGGATGTGAATGAGGGATGCCAAGAGCGTGGGATCCAGCGAGGTGGGAAATCTGGGGTAACTAGAACGTCTCCGCTCTCCGGGGGCTCCTCAACCAACCACCCCGCGCCTCCGCTTTCTACGCCGGTGGATCCCTGAGTTCTTCCTCGGTTTCTTCATAGTTACATTCACGGTCGGATAAACGTATACAGAGATCATTGTTCTCACTTACACGAAGGCAAACATCGTCATTCAATGCGAAATCGTTGTCTATGAAGCATGTAATACTATGAAAGCGCGCCAAGAAACCCCATCCTCCGCACCAACACCGGACACAACACCTTGATACACTCCGGTCCTTATATGCTAGATAGTGTACACTAATCCTTCATACCGTTGACAAAACTTGACTTCTTACACCTAGATGAAGAGCTTGCTGCCATGGTACTTGGCCTTCTTTGAGTAAGTGGAGGCGGCAGCCGCCTTGGTACGCTCAGGGAATCCCTTGAAGGAAACGGCGTAGGTGGCGACAGAGTGAGAAACCAACTAAATCGCCTGTCAGAAACATGCATAAAGGTCAGGATTTTGCGATACTCACCTTGGTATTGATCTCCCAAGCAGTCAAGTTAACGTTGCCGACATCGTCGCACAACTGGTGGTAGCACGGGTCGTACCAGTCGCCGGCCTTGCCGCCGAACAGCTTGGCCTCCTCTTTGGTCTTGATGCCCTCAGCACCGGTAGCAATACCACCGCCGGGGATGCCATTACGGATGAAAGCGTCGTAGTCACTGCGACCGTCGAACGGAATAAAAGTGTAAGCAAGGTCGTGAGCCTTGTACCAGTCCACGTAGAGGTCACGCAGCTCCTCGGAGCCAGTGGGGTTGACAGCGTTCGTGGCGTTGTAGACCTGGTACGCGTAGTTGGGGCTGCCAAGCATGTCGTAGTCCATGAAGAGACGAATCTTCTGGTTCTCCTCCTCGGGCAAGACGTCAACGTAATAGTCAGAGCCGAGAAGACCCTCCTCCTCACCTGCCCACCAGGCGAAGCGAACGCAGTTGTTGACGCTGAACTTGGTCAGCTGAGTGGCGATCTCCAAGAGACTCAAGCTGCCAGAGCCGTCATCGTTGATGCCAGGTCCCTCGGCAACACTGTCACTGTGTCCACCGAGCATCACGCAGTTGTCCGGGTCGCCCTCGATAGTTTGGGCAAGGATGTTGGTGGTCTCAATGGTGTTGACAACCGCATCAATGTAGGCAATAGCGTCGACGGATTCGCCCTTGCCCAGCTTCTCGAGAATGGGCTTAGCATCGTCACCACCCAGACCAAACGTGGCAATGTGGTCGGGAGAAGGCGTTCCAAGGGTGCCATGCACGGTCTCGGTCTCGTAGTTGTACACGACGGCCGCGATAGCACCAGCCTTGCCGGCCTGCTCGCTCTTGGCTCCAAACGCACAGGTGCCGCGGCGGATGAAGGCGATATTTCCCTTCACCTTGGAGGGGTAGTCGGAAGCGTCGCATCCATTGTTCTCGACAAAAATGAGGTCGCCGTATACGGGCTCCTTATCCTTCGTGGGTGGGGTCAGAGCCATGGGAGAGGCTGACTTTGGCACATCGTTTCCGATGACGAGGCGCGACTCGAAGACATTGCCTGAGACGGCAGGGAAGGTCTGGTTCCAGATCTTGTAGTAATCGCCCAGCTTCGCGAGCTCGAAGTAGATGTACTCCAAAGTTCCGAGGTGACCTATACGACTGGTAAGCACGAAAGATAGCGAGTTGCTGGGGAGACGGTCGTACCATCGCTGCCAATGACACGCGTGGGGTGGTTGTACTCCTCCTCTCCCAACTTGGCGATATCGTAGAGGTCCTTTGCGCGCGCAAGCAGGTTGTCGGCCTTGATGGTATCCTGAAGAGCCTCAGTCTCAACCAAGGGCTTCTTGGAAGACGACGAGGACGCGGTGGATGGGGATGTTGCGACGACAGGTGCATCGTCGGCAATCATCGGCGCTTGTTGTTCAGGTACCTGCATCTGCATCTGCAGGGCGGACACACCACCAAGCAGGGCCAAACCGGCCAATTGTAGTCGACGAGCTCCAGCCATGATGTTCGATACCTCAGTTCGGAACTTGAGTTGCAAAGGTGAGGTTGAGACGGGGTTGGGAAGCTGTGTGTCACAGACCTGGGGGGGTCAGAGCTGGGTCTCAGTCGGGGGACCTGGGGAGCTGTTGCGATAGACGACCGATATCGCGAATCGGTTAGTCACGTTGCCGAGGCCCACCATTCGTCATAGCTCTTATCTTATCGAGCACAGCTGACATAATTTGTCTGGCCGATAAGACATGAGCGCCCAGCCTCCACAGGGGGTGTCTTTTGATTCTGAAAACGGCCCCTCGCTTCACTGGGCGATTACGTTGTTAGCGCAGATTGCAGCTGTCAAGGTGGCCCCGTCACCCCTGCTGAACAGCAAATCCAAGGGGTCAAACGGCCCCCGTGTGCGCATGTTTTCATAGGGGGAGACACGGGGTTGAAGATCAGGACACAGTGGACCGGGGGGGAAGCTCCATGCAGTTCAGGAGCTCCGCCCCCCTCCAAGCACCCCCAAAGGGCAAAGGGCCCGCCTATCCTGTCTCTCGGTGCTGCTCACCACCGGGCACTTTTACACTTCTTTCGGGACCCGCGTTTCCCAGGGCGCACCTCAGACTTGGGACGAAGCCGAAGCACGATCCGTCTCCCTTCTCTGTCCCTGTTTTTAGGTTCTGTCTCCTTGAACCATCTCGTCTGCATCTTTTCCCCGGTGCAGAGCCGCCATGGTATTGTGCCAGACATCATCAACGTCCGCTGTCCAGAATGGGTGATATAGGAGCCACGGGAGTTTGGCCGAGAGGTAGGTACTATCCCAAGATATCCAGCGACGAGGGGGACAATTCCCCATGCGAAGCTAGATATGTCGATGTGGCCTTTTTGCTAACACATGCCACGTCCCGAAGATGCCGCTTCCTGGGCCTCGATACCGACTGAATTCCTCCTCGCCGAGCTATCCAAGCGACATGGACCTCCAGTCACGAATGCCGAAGCTGCTGCGGCAGAGGCAACGAAGCCACAATGCGGTTCATCTAGAAAGGAGTCCTACGATACCGCGCTGCATATTGGCGCGCTGATCTTGATATTGGCGCTGAGTACAATCTGTAAGCGACACGTTTCTGGTTTCTACAACTCGACGATACCTGGCGAGACCATGATGGCCTGCGACGGAACACTCGGGAGGTGTTCCCGCCCAAGCTCTTGGTTCAATGTCATTTGATGGAGCGCTTGCTAATGATTGATAGCATGCGGAATTCCACTACTCCCCAGAAGAACCTCCAAAGGCCGACCGCAGAGCATAATTCTCTTCTACTGCCAGCACTTCGGCACCGGCGTTCTCCTCGCAACGTCCTTCGTCCACCTCCTCCCGACCGCCTTCACCTCACTCACCGACCCGTGTCTCCCGTTCGTCTTCAACAAAGGCTACCCCCAGATGGCAGGCTTGATTGCTATGGTGGCAGCACTCTCCGTCGTCGCGCTCGAGTCCTACCTAGCCACCCGCGGGGCCGGTCACTCCCACTCCCATTCACACGAGTACGAGTACTGGGACGACGAAGAGGGCAGCGGGCATTCTGCAGCAAACACGCATGCCGCAGGAAGCTTGGCATCGCACAGACACGGCTCTCACCGGCCGGAAGACATCAGCCTCGATAACATGGATTCTACTCAGGGGCTCATGGCCGGCGCATCGCCTTTGCCGAGCTCGACGCCGACGCGTGCGAAAGCGAACGATAGCCTTGCCAACGGTCGAGATAGCTTTGACGACGACGACGAATCGGACATTGACCTTGATGTCAATGAGCTGGACCCGACCCCCGCCAACGAGCCTAGACGCCGGAGCTCACCCGGCATCCGTCCCAAGATTACAGTTACCCCCGGCGCACCCCAGATCGTCACGGAAGAGGAGCAGAGCAAGCTTCTCCGCCAATGTCTGCTACTAGAAGGAGGCATTCTCTTCCACAGCGTCTTCATCGGCATGGCCATTTCAGTCGCGACGGGCCCGACCTTCATCGTCTTCCTCATCGCCATCAGCTTCCACCAGACATTCGAGGGGCTCGCACTCGGCAGCCGAATCGCCGCCATCCAACTGCCCCGGTCCTCGGCGCGGCCATGGCTCATGGTTCTCGCGTTCGGAGGCACGACGCCGCTCGGTCAGCTCATTGGTCTCATTGTGCATAATCTGTACGACCCCATGAGCCAGACCGGGTTGCTGATGGTTGGGTTCATGAACGCCATCTCGGCTGGGTTGCTCCTCTTTGCTGGACTGGTCCAGCTGCTAGCCGAAGATTTCCTCTCAGAGAAGAGCTACAAGATTCTACAGGGGCGGAAACGGCTTAATGCCTACATGGCTGTGGTTGGCGGAGCATCACTCATGGCCATTGTCGGAGCGTTTGCCTAGAAAATATGGGCGTACTACAGCGAGATATCATCACAGCAATACTGCTAATACACTGATTTTGACCAACTCAACATGCTAAGGAAGGTTACGAGACTTGTTATTGACTTACGTTTAGGCGGGCCCTCACTATACAACATAACACATACCCAAAAGCAAGGAAGAGCAGACAATACCATCCTTCCACGACGAACAAAAAGCAAAAGATTAACCCGAAGAGTGGCTATGCCAATCGCGGTGAGGATTTGAGCCTCACGCGGGGGTCGAACCCGCAACCTTGAGATTAAGAGTCTCACGCTCTACCGATTGAGCTAGCAAGGCGGGTTATTGGAAGCTGATCCGATGGACCTGCTGGTTTGTTGGAAGCAGTTGGCAATTGAGTCATTAAGAAGGGTTGGAAGTTGCAATGTGAAGAGATTTTTACCAATTTTTCTTTCGATAAAGTGGGGCGGGCCCGGTGCTCCGGTTTTATGTGTGGTTTTTGTGGTCTGTGGGCCGGGACTGGCTCCGTACGTGACTACCTCCCAGGGTTGTGCATGTGTACATGAGATATGTTGATTGTCGGGGATATGTGCTGTGAGAATGATTTGAATCTTTCTCTCATCTTAGGTTTTGTCTATCCTCAAAATTGAATCCCAGGGGTGGCGCGTTGAAGCGATGAGTTGGGATGATTGAAGCTTACACGGCCTCTCCAATGCTGTGCCCCATGACAGTGGCAATCGCGAGCCTTTTCAGAACGCCCACAGGATTGCCCAATGTCTCAATACAAGAAGAAGAAGCATGAGAGAGAGAGCAAACTTCCACCGATCACCCCATGTACCCAGGCCAGCCATCGCAAGTTGATTCAGACCAAAGATTTCAATATTTGAGTTGGCAGGTTAGTGAATATGAGAAGTACATAGACGTACCATAGACAAAGGTCGTTCCTTGATGCTACTATGCATATTGAGTCTATCTTTTAGGAGTAATGTGTGATGTACTAGAGCCATTACCGTCCGGACTATGTAAAGCGAAACTTCACTCTCCATCAAAACGAGCCACAACTGAACAAACCAACTTCCTATGAAAAGTGTGGCCAATCCTTACAGCTGTCAAGGTCCCTGATAATAGCAATGTGCCCAAATTTTTTGACTTCAGTTATGTTGCGAAGTCTTAAATGAGTCATGAGAAGGCTGTGCAAGGGCCAAGAAGTACAATCTATCATTCTCACAAGCATTGTTGAATAAGGCCAATCATATAAACCGCCATAAAATTCGGAACCTCTTGCAACACAACGCCAATAGTAGTGATGAAAGAGTAAGATTAGAGTTTGGAATTGAAGTCCTAGAGACTATTTGGAGATTAAACGACGAACCTCATGCCAAGAGGATACGCTCTCAATGACTTTCTCTTCGAGTTTACGATGAATTTGCAGTGAGAACGCAGCTCCCATTACATGGGATTGCAATCCGTTAACCTCACAGCCACCATCTGATGAAATTAAGAATTAAAGAATGTCTCGGCATAGTGACTTTGACTTCCGGGCTTGCTGTGCCACAGGATCATCCGAGGCACAGGCTGACTTGTCGTCTCAACCTCGAGGATTCTTAGCAGTGACTCACTCGGAGAACTACCCAAGTAGAACAAGGCGCGATGGGATCATATAAATTTTGGTCAAGACCTCAGTACTCCCCTGTGATTCATCGGAAAGACGAAGGAGTTCGAGTTGAAGTACAATCAAATTGTTCTTCCTTCAACAAGATACATCAAGCTTGACCAAGAAAGAGACTCTTGTTCAACAACACGTCGACGATGCTCCACCATCACTAGCGGTACGTACCGTTCCTCAGCAGGCCATCCCAGCGCAATTGCAGCCCACCCGCAGTTCATCCGGCACCAATGCAAGGCTGATTTGATGTGCCGCCAGGTGCGCAGGTCACTTTCACTCTGAGAGGCGGGGCAGTTACTTTTTTTTTTCCTTGCCTGGGCCGCCCGCAGTGCTGATCGACCTCTGATGCAGCTCCAAAAACCAATCCCACCATCGTCGCCGACCCAAGTCAACCGCACCCACCTCACCGTGGGCGAAGCGCCTCTCTGGGCGTCTGCTCCGACCCGACGAATCTGCCCTTTCCTATCGACACTCCCGGCACGACACTTGCTGATGCGATTCAATTGACGACCTCGGACCTTGAGCTTTACTTTGCAACCAAGGTTCGATTCAATAGTCCGGCACTCTGTACTCTTTTGCCGGCGCAAAGCGACGACCCCTCGATCGCGCGAAACTCGACTACGACCCCAGATGACTTAAAAAAATCCCCCAGGCACAAACTCCCCCACCACCACCGATCGATCACACATCACCAACAAGTCCCCGCCACATCTACGACACAGCTGGGCTCGAACCGACTCCCTGAACCTTTCAATTCACGTTGCGCGACCGCACCCTCCTACAAATAATCACAAGACCAAAGCGAGATAGGCCGCCGCCGCCGTCGTAGACAGGCGCAATGGCTCCCGCACCCCCAGCGGCGGACTCGCCCTCGGCGGCAACCACCTCGAGCACCGACTCTAAGCTAGAGGTGTGGAAGGACATGCTGTACGAGAAATTCCAAAAGGCCGGCGACGAGAACGAGCTCTTCACCCAATACGATCTCCTCGACTTTGACGTGATCCCGAATCGCGACACCGTTACCCTCTTGAAGTGCCTCCAGAGCCTCACAAACGACCGCCTCCTCATCGCCGTCTCCTCCCAGACCGGCCTCGCCTGGCGATGGCGCTCCGTCGAAGATGCAGAAAAGTAAGTCTCACTCTCCATGCTTGGACAGCATCAGCTCGCCAGCCATGCTAACTAACCTCCCCTGCAGATACAAGCTCTGCACGACAGACGAACAGCGCATGGTCTACGGCGCAATCGACGAAGCAGGCGGCGACGGAATCTGGTCCAAATCAATCCAGAACCGCCTCAACATGCACGACTCGGTCCTCAAGACGGCCCTCAAACAGCTGCAAGGAAAGGGCCTCATCGCCCCCTTCAAGAACGTCGAGCACCCCAACAAGCGCATGTTCATCAAGGCCTCCATGCGGCCCTCGGAACGCGCCACCGGCGGGCCCTGGTTCACCGACTCGACGTTCGACGAGGCCTTCATCGAGGAAATCCAGCGCGTCATCTTTGACTACGTCAAGCGCAAGAGCACCTACCACAGCACCGGCTCTTCCTCCTCTTCGTCAGCCGCCACCCGCACCGCTGTGCCCAAAAAGGGCGTCCTCAAGGGCGGTCTCCCGGATACCAAGGGCAAGAAGCGCAGCGCGGGAGAAATCTCGGGCGCCAGCGAAGCAGACACCAAACCCGCTCCGGTCGTCCAACCTCCCAAGCGAGAACCAACCTGCCTGCCCCTCCCCGCGGGTTTCAAAGAATACCCCACCGTGCGCGAGATCGCGCGCTTCATCTCCCAGTCGGGCATTACGAGCGACACGATCCTCGGCGAGGAAGACATGCAGAAGCTCATTGACGTGCTTGTTTTCGACGGCCTCATCGAGTCGATCCGCGTCT
Source organism: Colletotrichum abscissum (assembly GCF_030869225.1). Classification (NCBI taxonomy): domain Eukaryota; kingdom Fungi; phylum Ascomycota; class Sordariomycetes; order Glomerellales; family Glomerellaceae; genus Colletotrichum; species Colletotrichum abscissum. Next base: position 343,074 of record NW_026850076.1, read on the forward strand.
CGGGCCGCGTCGGCTACAGAGTCTGCCGCGCCCCGCGACAGAGCAACACGGCCTGGGCGGGCCGCCAGGACGACGAGGGCGGGCCGGAGCCGTTTGTCAATGGGTACACGGAGGCTCCTTGCGGGCGGTGTCCCGTTTTTGAGCTCTGCGAGGAGGGCGGTCCCGTGAGCGCGAGCAATTGCGTTTACTTTCAGCGATGGCTGGGTCTGGAATGAGAGGGGGGTTCTTCTGTTCTAGGGAGTAGCAAAAGGAGGTCTTCTTTGTTTTGGGTTGGGTCTGTTTGATTCATTTACATCATGGAAAGCATTGCATTGGCGTTGGCACGAATTATCAAAAAGAAGGACATGGGCGGGACGGTTTGCCAGGGCCTGAAGGGTAGAGTTTCCATCCTCCCTTAGGGAATTTAGCTTCAATGGCGACCAGCCATTGGCTGTAATTATACCAATGACATGTTTGACCCCACCGCGTTCGTTGTGTTGAATGCATTCAAGTGATTCTACGCCTTGTATGTACATTGGTTATGAACGGTAAATTTGTCACAAGATGCCTCGGTACTCGGTCGACTAGGTCATTAGGGGTAAAGTGAGTCAAAGGCAAAATGTCACGTAGCGGCAGCATAAAGGTGGCAGTAACTTTTTGTCTTGGCAGACTATGTAGCAGCAGTAAAGCTGATTGCCGCCAAGCTGCGTGATGGCGCAATTCCCAAGTCTCTACCAAAAATCGTCCTCCCTTTCGCGTCAAGGTGTCTCTCGCGACATTTCAGAAGCAGGACCTAACGTACAAAGAACCGAGCGAGAAGCACTTTACAACGCACCAGAGGCGACGATGGTGGGGCGCTTGCCGTACTTGACGGCACCGCTGGAGGAGCCGGTAGCCTCGAGAGCCTTGACGATGTTGAGGCCGTTCTGGTCAGCAACCTCGCCGAAGACGACGTGGCGGCCGTTGAGCCACGAGGTGACGACGGTGGTAACGAAGAACTGGGAGCCGTTGCTGGGTGGAGGGTTAGCTGCCGCGTCTGGACAAAGGGACGGCTGGAGAGGAGAGCTTACGTGTTGGGGCCGGCGTTGGCCATGGAAAGCAGACCGGGCTTGTCGTGCTTCAACTGGAAGTTCTCGTCGGCGAACTTCTCGCCGTAGATAGACTTGCCACCGGTGCCGTTGCCACGGGTGAAGTCACCACCCTGAAGCATGAAGTCGGGGATGATGCGGTGGAAGGAAGAGCCCTGGTAGCCGAAGCCCTTCTCGCCGGTGCAGAGAGCGCGGAAGTTGGCGGCGGTCTTGGGGACAACGTCATCGAAGAGGTTGAAGACGATGCGGCCGTTCTGCTCTGTACGAGGGAAAGCTTGGTCAGCGAAGCTCTGGATGCGGTGAAGATGGCGGAGTCGGTAGAAAGACAGCTCGGACAGCCAAAGTTGGGCGAACAATAAAGTTTCAAGCCTTTTGGAGTCGAGGTGGGGTGATTTCCTTGCTGTCTAGAGCTATAGACGTAGGCATTGTGATGCTGGGAACATCGAAAACGACCATGGTGATGATTGTTTTGATGAAATTCAATGAATAAGCGGAAGAAAAAACTTACGCTGGACGGTAGAGGTGGGACGTCCGGAGCCGTCGAGGACGGGACCCTCCCACTCAATGTCGAAGTAACTGTACAGAGGGTTAGTTATTGCGTCATTGAGAGCATCGTCGTGATGGTGATGGTGCTCTTGAGCAAGGCCGAGTAAAGGAGAGACTTACACTTGGGAAGGCATGATTTTGGATGCTGAGAAGAATCGAACGGATGGCTTGGTAGATGCAGGAATCACAGTTCGGAGAGGTTGAATGAAGGCAGAAGGTCGAGAAAAGGGCGAGGGTGAAACGGAGGAGCAGGCGAAGGTATGGCGGGGTAGGAGGGGTCGCAAAAGGGTTGGTCTCATTTTTTCAACAGCTGGGTGGAGGGGTTTATTGTTAGCGCAGGAGCTCCCCACTGCGGGTGCCGAAGAGGCGAATAAGAAGTCGAGAAAGTGAGAAAAGAGGGGTGAAAAGTCACGTGAAGTGAGCTGTTGCTGAGGTCACTGACGGACTGAGAATGTACCTGACCCAAGTACGTATTGCGTATTGGTACCTCCCAGGGTACCTTGGGGGGTACAAGGCGCAAGTACCGCCGAAGGTCAAGGTGACGGAAGGGAAGGAGGGGTTGGGGCGTTGTGGGAGGGAAGGAAGGAGGCGATGCGGCGGGGAGGGGCAGGCGCAATGGAAAGTTGCAATAACTGGGAAGAGGGCAGGAAGGAAAAACGAGGGGCAAAGGGATCTTCTTCCCGGCTTGCTCTGCTTGGGTCTTTGCTTCGGTTCCGTCTCGCCTCAGCCCACCAGTTCAGTCCGGTCCAGCCCAGCTAGCACACCAGCCCAATTGCTTGTGCTGATGCTGGCTTGGACTTGCCGTCCAGTTCCAGTCGAACCAAAAGAGCGAGGCAAAAGTCAATGTCAAAGAGCTGCTGAGTGGGGTGACTTCATGAACCATTCAACCCCGCCTTGCGCCTAGCTCGACAGGCAAACCGGATAAGCAGAGCAAAACAGCAAACGCAAGTTAAGCTCAACCCTTCCAGTTACCCGGCCAGCCGGCAACGTTGGGGACGAAAACGATTCTCAATCAGAAGCCGAGAAGAGGGAAACATCCCACCGCGGCAATGTCTGGGCTGAAGACGGTGTGCCAGAGGATGACGGCTTGTACCGCCACCGGCCTGCCAGCTTGACACTGGTACCTGGATGAACTCTCTCACCCACAGCTCATAGAGAGGTAAATACCTCCGAGCAGGACAGCGAACAGGAGGGAGAGCCATTGGTAACCCACGGTGCGGTACGGGCAGGACAGACGAATGCACGTCAAAATCCCGAGGCCGCTGGCCATTGGAGCGACAAGGGAGGTACCCTGGGGAGGGGGGCAACGACAGCAAGCTGGTACAGCTGGATGGAGTCGTTTGTCTGGCTGTCGGCCACGGCCAAGTCACCGTCCCCCACTGGCCCACGTTGTCCCTTGACAACCCTTCGGAAGGTCGTGGAATCTTGCGTCCACTGGAAGCGGGGAGGTGGTAGCTTGGATGGACGAGTGGATGGTACAACAGCGGCGACGGCGGCGGACCGGCGGTGGACGAGTCGAGTGACGTGACGTGCAAGCCGGAAAGCAAAGGCAATGCATCGGCCATCGACGAGCATCAAAACATGCAACAGCCGAAGGCCAATGAAGCCGTCCAGTCTCCCCGGCATGAACTATGGCACCATCCGTAGCCGCAGCGTCACCGCGGGCTGGTGCTCTCGAGTCTCGACGCTGTTGCCAGTATGTTGCCATACAAGACAAGTCCAGGCCTGGGCTCGTGCGTGGAGCTATGCTTAAGATGCCAGGTAGGCTCAATGGCTCATGTGGCAGCATATCAAGCTGCAGAGGCTGGATGGCAAAGCTTTGCCGTCCCTTCTGACAACCCAATTGGCTTGCATGAGAACCGCATTGGCCGCACAACCAGCTCTGGTAGCTCCGACGACTTTCAGGTGGGAATGGGCGAGGTAGGTAAGGTAAGGTGGATGATGGGCTGCTTGGTAAGGGGAGAGGGAAGCTTGTGCTGGATGCAGAGGGAACAGGAAGGAGTATGACGAAAGGAACTCGTTTTACACACCTCAAAGAGCAGGATTACACAGTCTAAGTGTTGGTACAGGTACAGAGTTAAAGAAGTGAGATGAAGTTTTGTTGATACACAGAGGTTGATGAAAGTCGCTGATGAGAGAAGAAATGGATCTTTGCTGTCTTCTCAGGAGAAAAAAGTTTTGGTGAGGTCAGGGACACTCACCCCAAAGGGGGCGGAAGGTCACGGCACGGCGCGAGAGCAACCTGAGGAACACACGCTCGGCAGGGTCGTCGTCCATTGAGAATTGGAGCACGGGCACCCACGTCTGTCAATTGGAGATGGACAGCTGTCGGAGCTCAAGGCCTTGAATTATTTCGTAATTCATCCAATTTGAGGATAAACGACGAACTATCTACAGCCTGGTAAGATACCCAGATCAGTTACACTTGAGGAATACAATTAGCTGAAACTTGTACAGCTTCACTCAATTGGTGGTTTCTGAGAATATCCCATGGAGAAACAGTAGCTGTTCCGAGTCAAGCTGTGAGCTGATCGAGGCGCAGAGGTACATCACAATCAGTACGTACCGACCAGGGAAGCTCTTTCCTCCTTCCCGCTGCCCGCTGACGCTTTCCAAATTCCAGAGAGTTGCCAGAGGTACACCACGTGACTCGACACCTTCCCTCCCCACATCTCCTTTCCCTCAGACTGAGCCAATCTTATCTCATCCGTGCGGTACGTACCCCCTGCCGCCGCACTGCCCGAGACCGATTGACCTGACTGAGCCTGGGCCTGAAAGTTCCAGGGTGGCCAGGTCGCTGGATTGCGCTTCTGTTTGAAACGTCGACAAAGAATCACAAGGAGCATCGCGTCTTCGAGTTTACCACCTTCACCTGTGCCTTTGGGCTTCTTGCTTGCCGTTCATCGAATCCCTCCCCATCTTCACCCCGTTAAAACCGCCAAAATGGATTGGAACAATCTGAAAGACACGGTCTCCAACATGACCCTGTACGACGTCAAGGCTGGCGTCAGAAAGGTCCAGAATGGTAATCACGAACCGTCCAGTCCAACCCAATGTCGATCGCATGCTAATTGCGCATAGCCGTGATGAATTACACGGAAATGGAGTCCAAGGTTCGTCCATCTAATTATTCGTTTGATGTAGACTCCAGTCCGTCTAACAGGTTCTAGGTCCGAGAGGCAACAAACAACGAACCTTGGGGCGCGTCCTCATCACTGATGCAAGAGATTGCCAACGGCACCTTCAACTAGTAATCCTCCTCGGACCGAAAGCTACAAGCCAACGATACTGACGTTCTACCAGTGCTACTCTTAACGAGATCATGCCCATGATTTACCGTCGGTTCACAGAAAAGTCCGCCGAAGAGTGGCGGCAAATCTACAAGGCTCTTCAGCTTCTCGAGTTCCTGATCAAGCACGGCTCCGAACGAGTCATCGACGATGCCCGCGGCCACATTACACTACTCAAGATGCTTCGCCAGTTCCACTATATCGATCAGAACGGAAAGGACCAAGGAATCAACGTTCGCAACCGTGCCAAGGAATTGGCCGAACTTCTCGGCGATGTCGAGCGCATCCGGACCGAGCGCAAGAAGGCGCGGGCCACCAAGAACAAGTACACCGGCGTTGAGGGTGGAATGAGCATGGGCGGTGGATTCTCCAGCGGGAGTGGCAGCCGCTATGGAGGCTTCGGAAGCGAGACCGGAGGCTACGGTGGCTACTCCGGAGGCGTCTACGGCGACGGCGGTGGGTTCGGCGGAGAAGAGAGCAACGATTACGGCAAAACACAGTCACACGGTGACAAGTTTGAGGAGTACGATGAGTTTGATGACACTCGCCCAGCTGCCAGCTCCTCGTCTTCTCGATCCAAGAGACCAGAGCGAGCTGCCGCTCCCGCTCCCAAGGCGGAGCCACCCAAGAAGAAGGAGCCCGAAGTCGATCTCTTCTCCTTTGACGACCCTGCGCCGTCTTCCATGCCAGCCCCTGTTGCCCCGGCTCCGTCCAACGGCTCCGGCTTTGCCTCCCTGTCTGCTGCTCCTGCGGCTGCCAACGACGACGATGACTTTGACGACTTCCAGTCCGCGCCCTCGGCTCCCGCAGCAGCAACCCCCATGTCCCCTCCCGTCATGACAGCCAACTCTGCCACGACCTTCGCCGCTCCCCAGCCCGTCTCTGCGCCTCAACAGGCCAACATCGGCAACATGGTCAGCATGTCTTCCATGTCACCCGCTCCGAGCGCCAACTACTCAGCTTTCAGCACCCCCGCTGTTGCTTCTCCTGCCGCACAAATCAAGCCTACTGGATATCAGCCTTCAGGGCCCAACTACTTTGGCTCAGTTCAGACTGCGGTCCCGCAGGCTACTGGTGGCTCTTTTGCATCTACTCCTGGTGCTTCAGCGGCGGCAAAGCCGGCTTCAGCTGCTGCTAAGCCGGCCGCTGCTGGTGGTGATGCTTTTGGTGCCCTGTGGTCACAGGCTAGCTCCGGCGTGAAGAAGACGAGCACACCCACTGCCGGCCCGGCCTTGGGCCAGCTTGCAAAGGAGAAGAGCAGTGCAGGAATTTGGGGTGCCCCTGCTGCGGCGTCGACACCGAAGCCTGCTGGAAACGCCTCCTCCTCCGGCGGAAACCATGGCCTGGACGACTTGCTTGGTTAAGCTTACTATAATGATACAAAGACGCGGAGACGAAGAACTGGCGTGGAAAAGACGGAGCCTACCCAGCCTTACAGCATCACTGGCCACGCAATAACACAAGACAGAGGCCGCCGCGGTGATGGTAAGGCGAAAAGACGTGTGCTGATAGGCTTTTTTACCTAGGCGTATCGGCAGGCAAAAGAAGACTGCAACACATGAACCATATACTGAAATTTCAAGCGAACCACATTCAATACTTGTGTCCTCAGGGATCTTTTCACCTCGTGCAATGTGACATCATTCTCACAGGCTTGACCGCTGTCTTTGTGCATCTGGGCGTGTTGATGAGGCGACCTTGGTGCCTACGCATGTCCTGATCGTCGGGGCATGATATTTGCAGGACTCACAGCCCTCTGCGGCCGATAGCGCGACCTACTCATGCGCCCACAATCCGAAGCAAGCCGTCTGTACTGTGAACCTGTGAAGGGACGATTGAACGGGGTCTAGATCGTGTCGAGCACTCTATGGCGAAATCTCAATTACAGGGACCCAACTGACGCCAAGTCGATCAATAGCGGACCGACCGCCCGCGGGCCAACCATCGTCGTCCCGCGGCGGTGGGAGGCTCAAGAGGTGCAAGAGGATCAAGGATCAGTATAGAGATCCTCGCGCATACAGAACGCGTCAAACCAACAGAGGCCCAGGAACAAGACCTGTACGGACCTCAACAATAAAGCAGCATGGAGCCAAGATATGCGGCCTTGGCCAGCAACCGCCAGACCTGGTTTCAGGTCCGGTACCTGCATGTATTTGGGACCTGGGCTAGCTCGTATGAACAGGCGCCTCAGCCTCCGCCATCGTCGCCCCAGCGTGGCCGCGTCTAGTGGTCTGTTCGATTATCAGTTCAAGATGCAGAAAAGGCATGGAGGTCCACCAGGTCGAGGCCAAGGTGGAAGCTAGGTGAGTTCCCCGGGATCAAGCAGAACCAATCATGTCCATCTAGCTCGACTTCAAAACAGGCGCGCAGCCATCCAATACGATCATCCACGGCCTGGCTCAATGACAACCAGCCATTGGACGCGCCTATTTTCTTCTCCACAGTTTTGATGAGAGATACTCGAAAAGAAAAAGAGTCTGGCGCTGCATGTCCAAGAGCCTCCAATTTCCCGGAGCCGTGTGGCCCCGTCGTAAATTTCGTACCCGCGTCGCTTGTCCAACCTCTCCGGAACTCCACCGCCGTTAAGCGCCGCACCGCAACCCCGGCCGTTGACGGTGATTGGCCCAGCCCAGCGGCTCATCATACCTAGCCGAACGTCGTGCCGTCCAGGGTGCGGGAGCCTCCAAGGGTCTAGGGCGAACCACTCACTCACTGCTTTGCACAGAGGTACGGCAACTGACGTATCTCATGCAGGAACCGCGAGGTACCTAGCCATATCTTGATGTTCATGGGCTTGGGAGTCGATGTCTAGCGGTATAGGTCCAGACCGCGAGAGCTCGAATTAGCAACACAACAATAACAATGCAGAGTAACCTCAGGTACCATTTGCAGGCCAGATGAACCACAGGGCTGGTTACTAGGCTGGTTGAAGATGTTACTTTTTGGTGATTGCATGATGTATAAAGACGATTGATCTCATCCAGTTTCCAGTCTCGAGTTTCTTTCTGTTCCTCATCAACATCACACAACAAGTCTTTACAACAATCTTCCGTCTTTTCCTTTTTCCTCTCTCTTTTCCTTATTTCCTAGGTCAATTTCCTTGGTCAAGTTTAGGTCTCATATCTCTCTCTATCTCTCATCTATCTATCTCGGTCAACACTCGATTTTTCATTTCGCATCTTCCGAATTTCCTTTCTAGGTCACGACAAACGGAAACGAAACGACAACAGACGATTTTGAACGAAATTTACTTTCTCTATCGATTTATCGAGATTACCTTGAAACATTCAACTCTCTTTTCCACAGAGTCTCATTCTATCCACGCTTTACTCTTCGTCCTTTCAAAAGCCATCAAAGTCGCTACACCAGGCGACTTACGACACCTCGTCCAAAATTCCTTCCTCAACCTCCCTCCCGTCGCCCACCGCCAGCATCCCCTTCCCGCCCCGGAAATTCCCCGTCCGCACGGCGCTCCACTTCCACGCCCCGCGCCCGAAGCTCACCCTCGTCACGCCCGTCTCCCTGGCCCGCGACTTCGCCGCCCGGAAGCACGACAGGAACATGGGTTCCGCTCCTCGCCTCGGCGCCCTCGGGCACACCTTCACCGCCATGCGCGCCATGCAGTTCGTCTCCTTGGTTTCGATTATTGGCATGGTTTCCAACTTTATTTCGGAGATTAACGGCGCTGATGCCGTTCCGCCCTCGGTCTTGATCGGCACGCTCGTTATTGTGAGTTCTGCACTCGTTGCACGGATCCTTCCCGGAGAATGGTCATGAATTCGTAGATTGGAAGAACGATGGCTAACAACCCCCACCAGTCTTGCATCGCAACCCTCTACATCTCAATCACCTACATCCTCTACTACGACAACATGCTTCCCCTCCTCCTCGCCGCCGGCGCAGACACCTTCCTCCTCATCGCCGTCATCGTCGTCGCCTGCCTTCTAGGCAAACCCCTCTCCTACCTAGACTGCGCCGCCCTGCCCAAGTCCAGCGGCAGTACCGCCAACTTCATGGCGTCCGTGACGGCCAACATCAACACCGGCTCCGCGCTCAACTACTTCATCTGGGTCGGCGCCGACCAGGGCACGTGCTACGCCATCAAGGCCGTCTGGGGTCTTTCGATTGCGCTGTGTGTGCTGTTCGCGTTTAGCGCTGTGACGACTGTCTGCCTCTGGCGCAGGGTGAAGCTTGCGCCGGCGGGAGTCAAGGATATTGAGGGTTGAGGGTGCGCCCGTGGTAGGGTGGCAGTCGGTGGTGTTGGTGGTGGAAATGGTGGTGGTGGCTACGCTCCTTCTTTCCCGCCTCCTCCTACGAGGGAAGTACGGGGTTGCTATTTCAGCAACAGCAAGAAGAGCCTCGGCACCGCCGCGGTGTTGGCGCGGGAGAAGCGGTTTGACAGCGACTATTCTTCGGGTTCGGACTCGGATGATGTCCACCATGTCGCTGCACAGCCTCCCGCCTCCCAACACATCCGGACAACCGCGTGGTTTCCACCCCCGCCGATGCCAGTGTCGACGCAACGACAGATGCAGATGCCCCCTACCACGGCCCAAGTGCAGCACAAGCGCGTGCAGATTGTCGAGCAGAGGCAGCCCGTTCACCCCATGCCCGTCTTGCCCGAGTTGATCGTCTCCCCCGCGCCGCCGCTTTCTCCGGCCCCGTCTTCTGCTCGGTCGCCGATGACGCCGGTGGAGCACCTTGTCCATGGCAAGGGTCTTGGCCGGGGGAAGTCGAAGCGCAAGACGATTATGGAGTTTATTGACGGGTGGTGGGATTTGGGGTTGTTGGAGCAGCAGAAGAGAGCTGCTTCTCGGAGGAAGGCGTGAGCTTCGCTGAGTCGCATTGTTTCTTGCTCCTGGTCTGGGTTTTCCTTGGAGGTTTGGGTTCTTGGCTCTGCTGGTAATAGAGATTGTGTTCCACGGCTTGGGTCTTTTGGACGGTTTTGCTGGAAATACGTCGCTTTGGTCGACGAGGGTAATGTCTACTGGATAGATTCGGTCTCTTTTTGCTGTTTTGGGGAAAAAAGCAAAAACAACAATGGCGTTTTCTTCGGATTGGGACCACTGATAATAAAAGAAAAATAACCGGGAAATGTCAAGTTACTTTCTTTGGTGATATCGTGTGATCGAAAATCCATGGCAGTGAGACCGGTTTACCCTGTGATTAGTCGTCCAATCACTGATATCCAAAAAGCGCGCACCGTTCCAGCAGAATTGTAAACCAAACCAAGAGTTTCAAGGTTGAAGAACATCTAGGCCTCTCAAGTCAAGAGCACAGCGTGCCCCAGCACCTTGAAGCAGGCTGTAATATCCCAACTCTCGTCGATAGTCTCCCGCTTTGCCCATACGTTCTCCATGACGCCCAGCGCAGCTTTAATCGACCCAAACACCTCGAGCGCACCCATCTTGCTCACCATTTCGCGGAACATGTGCTCCTGGCACGGGTCCGCCAGGCATCCGATGACGCAAAAGGGCCAGACGACAGTGCGCAGGCAGACGGGGCTGTGGAGCGAGTTGAGCAGGTCGATGGTGATGGCCACGCTGGAGGCTGTCTCGGGACACGAGGGCTGCCACCCGGACACGACGGTCGAGAGGTAGGTTAGCGCGGCGTAGGCCCAAATTTTGGTGTGGATGCGGGCTGCGTCTGTTGCATCGCGATTTTGTTGGGATTGGTAGAGCGTCAGCGGGTCGGGCGGGAGTTTGGTGGTGTCGACGTGGGTAGGGTGCGGCGGCGGAGCTGGTGCATTGTCGGCGTCCATGGGGGAGCAAGAGCTCGCGCGGCAGGCCATTTCATCAGCGCAGTTGGGGGAGCCCATGAGCTGCGGGCAGGCGTTGTCGAGGCATGCTATTCCCTCGCGGAGGGCGAGCTCGAGACATCCGGCGCGGGAGACCAGGTGCGTCATGGAGAGGGAGCCCGCGCGGCGATTTTCCTTTTTCCAGGCGTCGAGGGAGGCGATCTCGCCAATGATTTGGAGGACCCAGGATTGGCAGCCAAAATACTCCTCGAGGCGCAGCCGGGGCTCGACTTCGGCGCAGGCGTTGGAGGCCTCTTTGCGCGGGGAGAGGAGGTGGCGGTGGTAGCGCTGGAGGCGAGGCGGGCGCTCGAGGGCGGTGGCGGAGATGATGTCAAAATAGAGGAGGGACGCGGTGAAGAAGCGGAGGGCGGCTTGGTCGGAGGACCATGGCTTGTGGGAGCCCGGGGGGAAGTGGACGCCTTGGAGGAGGGGGATGACCATGGTGTTCATTGTCGGGTCCCAGCGATCTGGTAGGGGGAGGATCTGTTGGAAGATGATGGTTGCGGCGTCGAGGTGCATGTGCCAGTGGTCCGACGTGGCGAGGGTCACGTCAAAGATGAGGAGCTGGACGATGCTCTCGAGAACGCGGCAGCTTTGCTGGAGTTGATCCAGGGGGTCGCGGGGCACGCCGTTGGGGCCGGGCTCGTTGATGCGGGTCATGTCGGCTCGGAGCTCGCGGAGGGCGAGATGCATCTGGTGGCGGAGGCTGTTGACGGACTTCATGCGGCAAGGAGCGTGCTCGACTTGGGCGCTGTCGAGGACGACGCCGAAGAAGTGGGAGGAGAGGCTAAGAGCGGTATGGTAGAGAGCCTTGTTGTGGTTGAGGACGTTGAGAAGCCAGCCGCGGCCGCCTTCGAGCAGGGCCGGCTTGTAAAAGGGGAAGAGGAAGGGGAAGACGTAGTCGAGGTAGATCATGATGAAGCCCAGGTTGGAGTCATCGGCGAAGGGCGGAGATGAGTTTTGTTGGACAGAGGTGGAGGAGGAGGTGCCCATCCCGGTGCCGGTGGCGAAGTCGGGCTGGGGTTTTTGGTGTTGTTGCTGATGTTGATGTTGCTGATATTGTTGTTGTTGCTGGTGTTGGTGATGTGCCGCAGAAACTGGGCTGGAGTGGTTGATCCATTCCGGTGTGTGCTGCCGCATCTGATTTGGTGATGCGCCGGGTACGATTTCATGAATGGACGATTTCACCGAGTTCATCTGAAAGGGCGGACTAGAGGATGAGTCGCCGGGGGTGTCGTTCACGGTGGACGGGCTGTTGGAGTCGTTGGCCTTTGATGAGCCGTCGTCGGCACTCAGGGCCGGGACGGGAGGGACATGATCGCCATCCTCGGATCCGCGCCCGCCTCCTCCTCCTCCGCCGCTAACTCCGCCTCCCTCGACGTCGAGGCCCTGCAGGTACTTTCGCTCGCGACGGTTGTTGGCCTGAATCTTGACCTGCTTCTTGAGCTGGTCGGCCATTTCCTTTTGTCGTTCGCCACCGTCCATCCAGTCGGGCTTCGTCTCGCTGTAGAAGCAGTTGATCTCGAGCTGGGCGCACCCCTCGCAGACGGGCCGAGCCTCGTCGCACTTTTTGCGGCGCAGGCGACAGGTCCAGCAGCCCTCGGAACTGCGGATCTTGGCCGAGGACGACATGCTGTTTTTAAAGCGCGAGCGGATGTTGGAGAAGGAGGACATGTGGGAGAGGTCCTTGTTGCGTGAAAACATGATGGGCTACGGTGGTTGATGCTTTCGCGCATGCAACAAGCGATGATTTGAAATGCTGAAAGGCTGAAAGGGATGAATTGACGGGGGGTATCAGATGGGCGATCTCATTCAAAGATGGTGAGCTCGCGAGCGGCCTTGGTGTCGGTCGCTGGCCCCGTCCAGTCAGTCAACTGCGCGTGCGTGTATTTCGTACGGATTACGAATAGTGATACAGAAACGGGAAAAAAGAAGCACCAGAGGTCGGAGGTCGGATGCGCAAGTGACCGATGGGCAGTGAGTTCAGACTTCATCCAGCGTGACTGAGTGAGTGGGTGAAAATGAGTGGTGAATTGCTGAGTGAGCTGTGTGTGTCGCTGGGCTGCAGCCAACAATCGATTTGTAATCCACTTAAAAGGTGATGCCGGCAGATTCCATCATCTTTTTGGGTGTTGCCATTGGTGGTGGCAGTGGTGGCAGTGAAAAGGTGTGGACTGACGGTGGTGGACGTGGTGGACGTGGGTGGTGGGTGTGTGTGTGGTGTGGAGGGGAAATTTAACCAAGGAACAAGGTGTGGAAGGGAAGGGTGAAAGGGTGAAAGGGTGAAAAGGTACGGAGTACATAGAGGGGGGAAAATTAAGGTAAAGGATCAAGGGTCAGGGGAACCTCCCCGGGGGAGAGGAAGGCGGACCCGTGGCCGGTCTGCGGTCTGCGGTCTGCAGCCTGCGGCCTGCGCTCCTGCCCTTTTTTACGCAACATCCCGGTGAGGAAGGTGAAGGCGACTCTTCACCTGAGCTCACCTCCCACGCAGTGCCAAGTCCTGTCATTGGCGACTTTTTTCCTCTTTTGTCTTTTCTGTTTATCCAGATACTCCATACGGGTACGGATATTTACTACCAGTATGTACAGTAGTATGCAGAAATTAATTGCAAAAGGGGCCTCCCAGATGATACCCGGCCCACTTGCCTGCGGCGATCCAACATTCAAATCACCCCTTTTGCTCCTCGTTTCGGGACTACTCCTCTCGATTAACGAGTCGATCAATCGTCAATAAATTCAATACCCATGGCTATACGCCCCTCCTATCAAGACAGATCTGTACTCTATGAGTCCGTGGTGTAGGTACGAGCTAGTATCAGCTACAGCTAAGCATGGCGGACGCGTCACGTCAGGCACTAAGCAAACTCACTTTAAATTCACCACACTCACACACGTCTCATCCAGCTCATAATTAACCCGGCCAAGAGTCCAGACCAAGAATGGCCTATCGTAACACCGCCATCCATTCCTTCATCGAGCCACGATAGTACCATCCAAATCGCCCTGCCAATTTCCCCTCCCAAAAAACTAAAACTCTCCTTAACCCATGAATGTTAACTCCACTTCCCGACAGAGTTTTGACAGAGAATTATCAGATGACACCTTGCACGCCCCATCTGATAAACCACGAGAATGCCATCCAGTACCACCTCGCACCGCCCAGCACCTTATCACCCAGTAACACCCACTACAACCCCGAACATCAGTTTCAGCCCTAGCAGTCAAACCCGCCCAGCATGAACATAAGCAGACGCAGACGCGTAACGCCTATTTGACCTTAACAAGAACCTCTTATGGAAATCGCAAACACTAGGTTTCACGATTCATGATCTTCGGTCGCCTATGGCTAATCTGACGCTCAGAGGTGGGCTACGCTGCCAGTGCTACCAAAGCTAAACGGCCGCGTTACCGGTAAATCACAGCGTATCCTTGATCCGTGCACAAAACCCACATTATGCTCTAAATACGCGCTGCGCTCTTTCTCTAACGACGACACAAATCGCAAGGATGCCTCTATTCATCGTCCCAATCCCCGGTTTAGCTAAGCGGGATCAAAATGCTTCCCAAACAGTTCACAGTTGGCAAGAGAAGCATTTTTTCTCAAACTCTCACTCGACCACAACGCCTAAGTCGTCTGAAGTTAGATCTTACTTCAAAACACAGACGACTTAGATTTAAGCAAGAAGAGTTGAGTATCTCCTATCTCTTCGACATATTAGTTAGGGAAAATGATAATCACTCCACAACTATGGAAACAAGAAGACTGCACCATTGTCGTACTGACTCCTGGTGATCATGACTAAGTTCGAGCCACCTGTATGGCAAGCCAGCAAATAGTGCGTCTGAGTGCACTGCATAATTATCGTACCGGTGGAGTGTTAGCTATACCAAGTCGTTATGGAGCCATACGGAAGAACAACATCACATGGGATGAACGGACATTTACAGGCGATAGGAACGGAACGAGGTTGTGGAAAAAGCTGAAATTGGTTTGTGTTATCAATATATTGCTTCAATAAACATGAATGAAGCAAGGAAGAGATGGGCTCTTGACACAAAGAAAGTAGATCCAGAAGCTGCTTGATAGAGAGCAAATCCAGTGAGGCTGTAAGAACAGAAAACTTCAAGATATCCGCTATACCTATCCGGAAAGTAAAGAAAGATAAGACAAGACCATCAAGAATCAGTCGTAGAAAAAGTACTCTGAGGTAACTTCAAAGTTCAACTCAAGAACCAGAAACATTGGAAGCCCTTGGAAAAAAAAAATTAAACACCATCTTGGTCTCGTAACCTTGTCACACCCTAAGAACTCTCGACTATTGAAATACTGCTCACTACACTTCGTATACACGTTCAAGTCACCAATCTTACAAGTTTCCTAACCAGAACCGAACAGGTATGCGGGATTAGCACGAGCTCTGCTGATTATCTGCTTGAGTTTCTCGCAAAGACTTTTCGCGTCAAGCCGTTCCCTGATGTCAACTCTCACCAGATTGGCCTGAATGATGTCCAACAGATCTCCCAATGCTGTACCTGGGGCAGACGGCGCCAAGCTTTTGAGACGATGTATGGCGCGAGGGACTTCGGGATGAACCATAACGTTAGGACCTTCGATGCGGTAAAAGTGCGCCCAACCCCCAGCTGGCTGAGGTCCTTTCGGTGTTCTGGCATCGCAGGATCTGTTTATGGCGTCCCAATCTTGAACAAGCCAGATTGCGAATTCCAAGAAGATGCAGCCGAGAGACCAGATGTCGTACTTGCGGGACCTGGCACGGTTCTCTCCCACGACGGCTTCGGGCGCCTCGTAAGACGGCGATGTCGCTCGCGTGATGGTAGGCTGCATGTCCCTCTCAAAGGTTCCAACCTGGTGAACACGAGAGATGCCAAAATCAGAGATCTTGAGAATACCTCCGCTTGCCCCTGTGAGGAAATGGAGAATATTTTGGGGTTTGAGATCGCCGTGGCGGCAATTTGCGTCTTGTCCCATCTCCTCATGGAGAGCATATAGGGCCTCAGATAGACCGAGCATCTGTTCCAAACTCCAGAGAGCTAGTTGGTGCGTTCGGGCTTCGTTGTCTCTGCTTTTCCAGAAGTTCTCTAGGTCGCCGCCTCCTGCCCAAGGAAACAAAATGTAGCTTCTGTCGCCTTGACTAAAGGTTTCGAAATGGATAGTGATGTGCTTGTTTCGGAGTTTGCGGATCCTCTTCAGATTGTCTCTTTCCTGTTGAAAGTCTTTATCGCGTTTGAATTCTTTCAAAGCAACCTCGGCGTTCTGATATTCGAGCTGTAAACTCTGTATTAGCGTGGTTCAAGAGTCAATTCAGTGACTGGTATGTAGTGCTTACCATGATGCCTTGTTGTTGGGATGGATGAACATCGGTCTTATACACCACGCTCCCGGGGCCATGAATGGTTCCGTCAACTTTGACGAGTGGTAGGGGACATGAAGCATCAAGTATCCTGTGAGCTCCCGAAGTCCCAAAAACGGGAGCTAATACCAGCCATTGCTTATCGATAAAGTCATCCACGTCTTGATCTTCCCAATCGTCAGGGGGGTTGAAGATGATTCTGGCGTCACGAGCTGACTGTAGCTGGTCTTCATTTCTGCCTTGTCCATTCCTAAAAAGTGGTAGGAAATCATCGTTGAGGCCCGCATCCATTAATTTTCTGACATCCCATGGCTTTTTGAGGTGAACTAATATCACGAACAGCTTTCTCCCTTTCTTAGTCACAACTCTCGATGCCAATGTCCGAGCCTGCTCGGAGGCGGAAGTAAGCGAGATACGTGGCCTCCTTGGCGGTTTTCTTGCCAATTCTGATCTCACGTTCTCCTCGGTAATAAGTCTGTTCAGTGTATCTAGGGGAAGGAATTTAAACCGGCTGCCATTCAAATCATCCACCCTATGGGCCTTGGTAAGCTGTCGAGATAGTGTTACCCCCGCCATTGAGCGACTAGTCGTGGATTCAAAGAGCCTTCGTGGCTCTTGGATGGTGTTGGAACCGAGCCTTGAATCTTATAGATGCTGATGAGTACATGTGACGTCAATTGGATTACGGGACACAATGCATTACTCACCGAAGACTTTGAAGATTACGACGAACGTCCTGGATTGACATTGAACGACGAGATGAGAAAAATGGATCAAAAGAGCGAGGACATAACGCAGCGAGATACCTGAGGCTTTCGAGAGTGGATGAACAGGCGGGATGATTTTCGCATTTTCAAGAGTCAAATTTGACCACACGAGTCGGGGGGCCGGAAAGACCCCTTTATTTGCGGGGTGATTGCGCCCATTGCCATGTGAGCTGCGCTCCAAACCAGCCGCAGCCTGATTATTCGTTGCGTCCAAGAGTAGCAGAGCCTGCCTTATGGATGGGACTTCGAAAATACCTCGTTATCACCCACTTCACATCACGACAGTCCCGGGTCCGTCACGGCATTAGGTACCTACCTAGAGAAGAAGGCGTCCGGGTGGTCAGAACGAGGCGTCCAAACCAGTGATGCCTGGAGGTGTGAGCCATGTTAGCCATGTGACCTAATCGCAGTGCCGTAAATGTGCAAGTCCCGGGGAAAAGAGATACGGGAGACGGGTAAAGTGCACCGTGTTGGCGATGGTTGACCGAACCCACGTAGTGGTTGCAACCAGCATGCATGATGCAACAACCAACAGTTCAGCAACTTGCGCCACATTATCTTTAACTCCGGCGGGCCATGCCACCAATGATAGGCAAAATCACATAGAGTGCTTGCATTCTTAGTTACTCTCGGCTGCTGACACGCATCCGCTGCCATGGCAGTGACAGCAGCAGCATTCGAGAACGCTATGCACTCGTTGGATCAATTGACTTAAACCCATCCTTCCCAGGTCGGGGAAAGGTAAGGCTGTCCATTCAGACGATTCGAGAGCGCCTTTCGGGCAGACACGTTTACATGCACGTGGCAACATGAGCTTCCGGCAATCTTTGGCCAACTTAATCTGCGGAGTTTCCCAGGAGGCCTCTCCTGGGGAGCTTCCTCGTTTACCATCAAGCTTAATTGAAGAAGACGGCCTTGCCCCAGTCATCCCCCTACGTCGTGCCCGAACGACCGGATCCGTCCCGAACAATCGCCCAACCCAAAAGTTAGGGCCACCAAGACGCCAAACATTTTCTGGGAAGATCAGTGGTTCTATCCAGTCTAGTCAGCTCCTGAACTCGATCCCATTCATTAACTGGGGCCGAGAGAACAATGAGAACATGGCGACACTCAAGGATCTCAGGAAGGCCTTTCGTGCAGAGGAAATCGAACTGTTCAACACCAGGGACGCAAAGACCTATACCTGGATTCCACTTTCGTCCATAAACCGAATCATCCGGGACGACAAGAAGGTTGTTAAGGCTCTCGAAGAGAAAGTTGTAATGCACGAGAGCATGAAGCGTTTCGTGTTTGAGCATGCGAAGAGACTTGTTTCTCTGCTGATCTATCGAAAATGCCTGCCTTTGTTGCAACTATTCTACAATGAACGATTCGGCGACGAGTACTTTCCCATCAAATTCATCAAGCCACGGAATTCAAGCAACAGATCTCGCCTAAGATGGTCAATTCAATCTTGTAGATCAAACAAAACCATCAGTGTGTGGGCGCCCCCCGACGGAGATATCAGCGACGACGACGATGACCAAGACGAGGACACCATGAAACAACTTTGTAGGACCTATCAGTGGTACTTCTTCGTGCCTGTGTTCGGCCCGCAAGACTCAGCTCATGTCTTCGACACTTCATGCCAAATGCCATACTTGGAAGAACTTGGTTCGAACCAAACAAACTTCAGCGTCGTCAGGCATTTTGTTATCCACCGCAAGCATCTCAACTTCAGACTTGATGACCAGATTGTGAGATAACGGAATACTTTCAAGAAGACTCAGGCTAATGAAGGTTAAAAAAGGGCACAATAGTTGATGACGAAAAAAACCCTCACATTGCCGTGAAAGAGCTGTTGTCAGCACAGGGGCTTACGCGGGAGAAGTTCCATGAAGTAGCCGAGAACGAAGCAACCATCCTGACGCGTCTGAAAGACCAGGACCACCCGCACTTCATCAGAGCAATTGCCACCTATACCCAAGGAAATCGGCATTACTTTGTATTTCCCTGGGCCCGAGGTGGTAATCTTCGCGATTTCTGGACCAACCAGCCCAATCTGAGTCTCGAAGCAGAACATGTTGCAACTCAAGATTGGTCTGGCTACTACAAGTGGTTTTTCAAGCAACTCCTGGGTCTTTCCAGTGCTATAGAAGACCTGCACCATCCCAAAAAGGACCCTCAACAATCGTGTAGGCATGGTGACCTGAAGCCAGAAAATATCTTATGTTTCAGCGGGACCGAGATCGGCAAGCAGTTGATTCCAATCGGCGTGCATCTCGTCGTTGCCGATGCTGGGCACGCAAAGGTACACGAAAAGGCCACGGAACTTCGCCACGAGGCGACGAGCACACCGCAGGGTACCAGAATGTATTCGCCCCCAGAAGCCGAGTTGAGACCCCATGAAGCTAGATCGAGGCGATATGATATTTGGTCTCTCGGATGCCTCTATCTGGAATTTCTCATCTGGATGCTGTATGGTAATGCCACCCTCGATTATTTCCGTCGGGACATTGGATCCGGTCAGCCCTACTATAGAAAAGAACCAGAAGTTGGGCTAAAGGACTCGGTCAAGAAATGGATCAAGGCTATAGAAGAGGATCCTCGGTGTGTTCCAAATAGAGAGACCGCCATAGGACGTCTGGTCAACCTGATCGAGAACCGAATGTTGGTTGTCAAGGCTGAGACCCGCACAGATTCGTTCACTCAAGCCAGTGGGTCAAGATTGGAAGCAAGACACAGCTTCTCAACGAGCAGCGACGATACTTTCAGGGTAATTGTCAAACAGCCAACGTGGAG
Organism: Colletotrichum abscissum; assembly: GCF_030869225.1. NCBI lineage: Eukaryota > Fungi > Ascomycota > Sordariomycetes > Glomerellales > Glomerellaceae > Colletotrichum > Colletotrichum abscissum. The sequence continues at coordinate 362,691 of NW_026850076.1, forward strand.
ACCAGGAGAAGCCGAGCGGGCAAGGGCACCAGAAGTGCTTCAGGAGATGGAGAACATCGTTCACGCTGCAACGAAGAAGGCTTCACTTCCGTGGATCAATCACCGTGGCACAGCAGAAGCTGCGAAGCGTGGACCGCCTATCCCCAAGGCGAGTCTAAATCCTGGTGACACCAGAGGAGCTCTTCAAGTAAGAGACTCAAACAGGTTGATGCAGGGAGTAAGTGAGACCTTGGAGAGGAGGTGCCAATAGCCGCTTATTGACTGCTCTCAGACAAGCGACGTAGGTAGTCAGAAGCGTAATCTCGTAGTTGACAGAAGGAAGTAGCTAACGCTTGGGCACGATGCAGAGAGTAAGTGAACACCCCCCCCCCCCCCCCTCGGTCCTGAGACTTCACGACTTTTCTGCCGAATTCCTGAATACTGGTCTCTAACATTGCCATAGTATGTGAGTGAAACACTTCAGCCAAAGTTCAGACCATCGAATTGGCAGCTGACCTAAGGTTGGAATAGATGGTATTGTTTTATGCATTCTCTTTATTGGATACTGCTAATAACAAGCTACGCTCTCCGTAAATTCAGTTTGTAAGCAAGATGAAATAGCTACTGAGTCTATCTTCTGATTCTTCGGCTGACTTCCGCGTTAATTTTCGCTATAGACCGTAGGTCTATCCCCTGTGTCCCTGCTACAGATATGACGCCGTATTTCATGCTACGCTGGCAGCATGCTGTAAGGCCAATGATGCTGATGTGACATCGTTCAGCCGGTATGTGATATGTTGAGTACGATATCACACAAACTCCTGACATGCGATTAGCTTGACGATATTTGGATCTACGACACAGATCATGACATGGCCCAATCCATCGTTCCAAATAGCGTGGAGAAGCACATGACCTACAAAGACTCACAGCTATGCCAAAGATGCAAAGAGCTTCCAATTTGGTCCAAGGTTTGCGAGTTTTCTGATACACTCAAAGACTTGGAACGTCGATTGATGTCGTGTGAACTATGTCGCCTCTTACATCATTCCCTGATTGGACGAGCGGGTCCCAGTGATGAACTGATTAGATTTATGCGAAAGGACTCCTATTTGACGTTTGGAGACAGAGACTGGGCCCCAATCTTGACACTCTGTCGAACAAGTGGTAATTACCAATCCACCAAAGAAGGTTGATGCCAACGCTCACATCAACTCAAAGACTCGGGGACTTTGAGCTCCAACGGTATCCAGCTAGGATTCCCCGCCCCTCTCGTCCCGGGAGACGCGACACATCTAAACATTCTCAATAGATGGGTGAAGGGTTGCAACGAGGCTCAGCATCTACCGAATCGCAAGAGCTTCATTCCGAGTAGGCTGCTGCTGGTTGGTGACGAAGATACGAGGTTTGTCCGACTGATTTCCAAGCCTGAATCAAAGTCGGGCTCCGTGAACTACATTGCGCTGTCTCACCGATGGGGGAACGATTCCTCAACAGAAGGCAAGTTTGTCACAACAACCACGGATAACATCCACGTAATCGCTAGCGCGCTAGGGATCGATGACGACTACCTGCCCAAGACATTTCTCGACGCAGTGGTTATCACTAGGAGATTGAAAGTGAAGTACTTGTGGATAGACTCTCTATGCATCCTTCAGGACAACATGAACCATGGCAACATGGACTCGAAGAATGACTGGGATAGAGAGTCAAAACTCATGGAAGAGGTGTTTGGTTCTGCCTACATTACCATTGCCGCCAGTTGTGCAGAAAACAGATTCCAGGGCTTTTTGAAAGCGCGAACGCCGCGGCAGCTTGTCACTATGAGATTAGATGACGATGTGCAGTTCTATATTTGCGAAATTATTGACAACTTTGAGATCGACGTAGAGAAAGGAGAGTTGAACCAGAGAGGCTGGGTGTTACAGGAGCGCGCTCTTTCACGAAGAACATTGCATTTCACGAGTAGCCAGACGTACTGGGAGTGCGGAGAAGGCATAAGATGCGAAACATTCACCAAGACGACGAAGTAAGTATTGATTTCACCGTACGACGCTTCGTTCTATACCTTGATTAACTTTTATACTAGTCGAAAAGCAGCGTTCCTTGGAGACTCAAACTTTCCTCACTCCGTTGAATCCTTCAAGCAAGGGAGACAGCTGCAGCACTATCACGACCTTTACGAGCGTTACTCTTCCTTGAAATTGACGTATCCTACCGACAAGCCTAGAGCTATCGCTGGCCTCGAAAAGAGATTGACGATGGCACTGAAGTCGACCGGTGGCTATGGCATCTTCTTGTCAAACCTCCACAGAGATCTTCTCTGGCAGCGCCGAAATATTGGGACTTCACTGCGACGCATCGGATTTCAACCTCATGAAGAAATCCCTTCCTGGTCATGGATGGCTTTCGAGGGAGAAATCCGATACATGAATGTTCCTTTCGGCGACATCGAGAGAGCTAAGGATATCTCTTCACCGTTTGAAACTCAGACGGGCAGGGGCGCAGAAGAAACAAGTGATCTCTCGAAGAAAGCATATTTTCAGGCTACAGCTCGTACGTTGATGAGCGATAACCCAGCGCGGCTGATAATGGATGACCCCGAGAGAATCCTTCGCCGGCCCCTGATGTGTGTTATTGTTGGTACGAGCAAGCAGAACAAGAGCGACCCAGTAAGACACTATGCTCTTATGGTTGCCCCCGTTATGGACAAGGAGGAAGACAAGGTGTTTGAGAGGGTGGGTGTGGCGTATTTGTCAGAAGATGAAGTCTCGATAGAAGAAGGAACAGGCATCGTGAGAATTCAGTAGCTTCTCCTTCCGAGTTAAGACAACTCGTAACTTTGATTGTGCCATGCGAAATTTAGTTGATTATCGGTGGCTTATCACAACTTCGCGAAGCACATAGGTAGTAAGAGCCGTAGATCGGAGTGACGTATCGAGCTTGTAGACAAAAGTCCAGCATTGACATAAGGCTACTAGACACCTGAAACGGTGTAGTTAAGTCGATACTTAGGCTCCTTGACTTTGGCCGAGGGCGAGGATTTATATTCAATCGTCACCATTCTCAGCTTGAAATCGCAAAGGGTGTAGTATATTTGTGGAAGAAAAACAACCTCGTTGATAGCGACGGACTCGAGATTTGGGACCAACAAGTAGCGAGGAAGATGTGGATATTTTAGTCTGAGTTGGAGGCACTAAGGTGTTTGCAGAGGAGGACGTTTGAGCTTGGGCGATTAAGCCTTTTGGCCCTAAGCCCCAAGGCCCCTTTGCCCTGTAATCTGTGATGTTACTTTACATCAGGCACAGGAGGTCTGAAAATGCCGCAAAAAACACTCTCTTGAGTGGTTGGCGGGGATAAGATGACTCGGGTCACGCGCGATATTAAGAACTCGTGCAAGGCGTAGCAGTCCACAAAACTGCACATCGAAATGCAGGCTGACCATCCAACAATTGGCAGGAAGATGCAATCAGGCAGCCAATAAGACTTCACCTTGACCCTGCAAATACTGTTACCCCGCTTCTGACGTGTCTTTGAATCAAATATCAAGCTCTCTATTTCCCAAGAGTGTTCCGTCTGTTTGACTTCGTTTTCTAGATAGGACTTATCGGACCGCCTGATCACAATGGGGGCCGAAGTAGCCATAGGCATTGCAGCCGGCATAGTAGCCTTTCTTGACTTCTCATGGAAACTCACCACTGGCGCCAACGAACTGTATGATTCTAGACGACAAGTAAGTAGAGAAAACGCCCGGATAAGGGAGATTATCGAAGACCTCAGAAACTACTCCTTTGAGCTTCAATCAGAGCAGTTGGGTAGCTCAAGGCATGAGCAAGCCCTGAAGGCTCTCTCGACAGGATGTTACGATGTGTGCCAAGAGCTCATAGCCATTCTTGACACGCTCAAGGCGAGGAGAAACTCGCGCTGGGCTGCTTTGAGGGTAACATGGGCTGGTATGCGCCAGAGAAAGGAGGTTGCTCATATCGAAGGCCGACTTGCTGAGTATCGCATGGAAATCAATACGAGGCTTCTTGCATTACTGAAGTAAGTCTGTGTTTGACTTGGGTCATGGCTCATCCAAACAGTATTAACATGTACGGGAACAGTGAACACCAATCGTCCGTCAAGAAGCAGTTGGACGACATACAAACTGAAGCTCAAAACATGTCTTTGAGTTCTGCCGAGGAGCTCAAACTTCTTCGGGCCGAGTTTATCAAGCTATTGGCAAAGCCAGATGATGACGACGATGATGGGAGCGAAGGCAGCACCACTGCGACTTCGGATGACAGCAGTGAACATGAAGAAAGCCCAAGCAATATCCGAGAACATCTATTCGACTCCCTCAGTAAAATATCCGTTAAGATTGATCATCTGAGCTCACTGATTCGATCCACTCCCAGGGAGGCATGCATTCTTCATCACTTGTATTTCGAAGGGATATACAACAGGATTGACTCCATACTTGACCCAAGTGAGGGGACTTTTGAGTGGATATTCTTTCCCACACAGACCTTGGACCATTTAAAGCCGGATGAAAAATTCTTATCGCGTCAAGCAGAGCAAAGGGAAAGAGCCAGCCAAAAGTTTCTCAATTGGCTCCGGGGCGACGGCAGGTTATTCTACGTCTCCGGCAAGGCAGGCTGTGGGAAGCCAACTCTCCTGAAGTTCATGGCCAACCATCAGAAGACAAGAACGCTTTTACAGCAATGGGCCGGTGATAGAACCGTTGCGATTGCTTCGTTCTTCTTCTGGCAATCGGACGGTCAGAAACTTCAAATGACCCTCGATGGGATGTATCGATCTATTTTGTTCTTCATCCTCAGACACTGCCCTCGCCTCATACCAGACGTACTCCCCAAGCAGTGGGAAGCTACGGATTCCGAGAAGAGAAACGCAGTTGTTGACTCAGACTTGTATCAAGCGCCCAGTATCAAAGCAGCCTTTGAACGGCTGATGAACCTCGAACTGCCGTCCGATGACGTGAGGTTTTGCTTGTTCATCGATGGCCTTGACGAATATAAGGCTGATGCCTACGACCAGAAACTCTTTGCTATGAAGCTTCGAGACTGGGCAGAGGGAAGCTTGATCAAGATATGCGTCAGCTCCAGGCCAGAGGTGCATTTCCTGAACACATTCCGCTCAGCAATTCATCTTCATGAGATCACTCAAGGCGACATATATCTTTTAACTCGAGACACCTTCGAGCATGATAGCAACTTTTATCACATTTCATCTTTCTACCTTGAGTTTGTGGAAAAGATTGTCTGGTCAGCTGATGGTGTATTCCTCTGGGCTCGCTTAGTTGCGAGAGCACTTCTAGAGGAAGCCGAGATGCACAGCAGCTACGAACGACTGTGCCAGAAGCTCGATAGCACGCCGACTCAGCTTAATAACCTATACAAGTCCATGCTTTCGTCCATGCCCCGAGATGACAGAACAAAAATCCGGTCACTACTCATACTAGTCGCTACAAACCCCTTCAAGAGCCCCTTGCACACCTCCGTGTTTGATTATATCAACGCCTCTGGGGATGTCGACCTTCAACTTCTCAATCAACGAACGCGCTACACTACAGAAACGCTTCTCAGAGACCAGGAAAGAGTAGGTAGGCAGTTACAAGGCCTGACCAGAGGAATTCTTGTCACAGTCCCTTCGCCATCTCGCGACAACCCCATGGAACGCTTGTTAAAGGGGATAGGGTTTTTCCACAAGACAGTGAAAGACTACATTCTCTCTTCTGAACAAGCAATCGAACTGAACAAGAGCTCCCCATGCTCGGACTTTCCTAACACCCATGCCCTGCTGCGGATGGCTGAAGTTACTCGAATAAGCCACCTCATGAGCAAACATGAGCAAACCAAAATACGAAACCAATTGTTGGACATCTTTACGATACCTTCAGGCCTTGAAATCAAGACACTTGTGGCATTTGAGAACATTTGGGTTAATCACTTCGCGCATGCAACGGAATTACGTTACGTCACTGGATCTCAGCGTTCGAACTTTTCGAATCTTGTGGATGACGGTATGGCGGTACAGGCCGCCCTTTCGCATCCCTTCCTAGGGATTGCAGCATACCATGGTCAATTCAAATTCTTAAGATATAGGTTGGCCGACGAGCCTAGACGCACGAGTGAAGTCTACAAAGTCTCGTTGGGTGTCAACTCCCAGGCTGCAACATCTAAACAGCCCCCATGTTTGCTGCAAACACCAAACAACGTCTTGTTTCCGGTTTTATGGAAGTTGACGTCCCGAGAAAAGAACAAAGGTGAGATACTTGATCGGCACCAGATGAGGATCAAGACTCTTGACTTGTTGCTTTCTGAGGGGTTCTCCATGAAAGAGAGAATGGTGCTGATGGAACAGCCTACTTTTCACATGGTTAGAGACGCCTCGCTTTGGATAATATTTGTTTTCGATTTATCCAAAGCTGTGAAAATGGGGACTGCAGTCGACCCAAAGTCTCACCTCGATACCTTGAGGATTATCCTTCAACACGAAAAGCAAGAGAACGCCGTCATTGTGTTCCGCTGTAGTCCCGCTCATTTCCCCGTTAACTATTGGAGAGAAGCTGTGATGTTCCGGACTTTGACTTTGCATGAACTTTTGCTAGTTGCAGACCCCACGCTCAGTTTACAAAAGGAAGACATGTTTTGTGATTATCAGGCGCTGGAAAGCGAGGCTGGGAGCGACGATATGCTACGATCGTGGGTCAAGGGTCAGAAGAAATTGGACTTCGATGAATCATTTGTCATTTCCCGTTGGACTACGTCTGAACTAAGAGAGGAAATGGGAAGATCTGGATATCCGTGGGAAGTGGCTGGAGTAGTTACTAAGACTGACTCCATTACAGATCAACTGGATTTGGTAGCAAGACTATGGTAAGCAACAAACGGTTCGGCGATTCTGAGTGAGACATCTCTTATTTTCGTGAGCAATACATTACGAAAACTGAAACAGGTCTTTTGCCTTTACATTGAGAACCACCTGGGCAACAAGGTTGGTGTATCGAGACCGCTTGTACCAGTTTTGAGAGTAATCAACCTGACAAGCGGTTCCTCCTTGTTCATCATAACTGCGCCACTGCACAAGATCCGACTCCTCATTCACAGGATCGTTAGGCAAATTCTGCAATGCCTGTGCTTGGTACTGCGAAACATGAGCCAAGTTTACAGCAGAGACGTCGTCAACACCCCGCAAGACGCGAACCGTTAGCTTTTCTACCCTACCGAATCTATGTTCTTCCTTTTGGTAGAACGCGAAGAAAATCGCAATGAATTCTGAAGGTGATATACACCTACGCTTCAGTACAAGGATACCATGATGGATCTGTTGCCCGTCATCTGATTGGAGTGGAATCGTTCCAGGGTGTTGGTAAGGCAGTTGAACAGCTGGATAAGTCGTAAGAAGAGGATATCCATTGTTTCCGTAAGGGAATGTGACCAGAATAGAGTGTCTCGTATCACCAGGACTGAATGGTTGATACTCAGACTCAACAAGTCCAGGGATTTGAAGAAGAGGGGGATCGGTGTACGAGGGATTAGCGAGGCTAATTTCTCTGGCAGGCAGCTCACCGAATACGCTTTCGAAAGCCAACAAGCTTGTTCTGACAGTGGGAAGGCGTACCCAATAGAAGGTTATTCCGGTTTTTATAAACAAAGGTATTAAGGATTCGAGAGATGCAGTCGACACCCCTTTGAAGCTGTATCTTACTAAAAAGAGGTGCTCATTGAGTGTTCCTATCAAAGATCGTAGAACGGTGCGGCCTTTGAGGGAATCGCAGAATGTATTACGTAACAGGGATAGTAACCGCATCTTACGAAGTGCCCGTTACGTACTAAATTACGTATCTATCTTAGATATCGTATATATAGACCTTTTTTTTTATTTATTTCTAATTTAATATATTAAACTACTTTTATTATACTCCGTATACTTATTATTACGTACTATAACTTATAATAATTATAAACCTAGTTCTTAGTTAAGACTTTATATTATAATAACGTATTTATTAATATAATTTTTATAATTTTTTTAAAATAATTAATATACTCGTACTTATTTTAGCCTAAGCTAAATTAACTAGTTATAATAGTTAAATTAAATAGTTTAATATATTTTATATTATAAATAAGGGTATTAGGGTTTAGAAATATATTAACTTAGACGCTCTAAATTCTAATATACTCCTTAACCCTTTTATAACGCTTATTTTACTTTTTAAATTCGGATAATTAGTTATAAGCCGTAATAAAAAAAAATTACGAGCTTATTAAATATATTATAAAGCGTTTAAAAATAACTAAAGAAGTTAGGAAATCCTCTATTAATAACTTCTAAACTTAACTCTTAATATAACCCCTTTAACTTCTTTAAGTATAAATAACTTATAAGACTAAGCTAGGTTTCTTTTTATAAAGCTAGTAATACTACTTATTTTATATAAATAAATCTATTTTTATACTATACTTATAAAAAGGATTTATATACTTAAGAGTATTTAAAAATAATAAAAGCTTAATACTAAATATAAATAATTTAAAACTTAAGAATATAATATTATTAATACGTATATTAAACTCCTTACTTAGTAATTAATAAAATTAGTTAATACTATATTTTACGAATACGTATTTTAAAAAACTATTAAAAATAGCGCTAAGTTTAGTATATAATAAATTATTAAATATTTAAAAAGAATTAATATACCGGCGTTATAAATTAATATACTAGCGTCGCTCTTATATTAATATCGCTATTCTACTTTTTAATTAGTTTAAAAAAAATTTATTGGTATAGTTAGATTTTACTAAATACTTATAAAATATCCTAAGCTTTTATTCCTTTATTCCCTTTATACTTAAGTTATATTATTAAACCTCAAAATCTAACTTATAATATTTATTTATAATAGCTTTTATAATTAGAATTAAAAACGTTCCTTAAGGCTAATTTTAAAATAATACCCTTATTAAAAAACTTCTCCCTCTATAAAAACGATTATTAATTAATTATAGCTTCTTATTATTATTTAGCTAACTATTATTATCTCTTTTTTTAAAAAGTAGCTACCTTAGCGTTAGCTAATTTTATAAAATTAATAATTTTAAAAAGTAGTACGACCTTATTACTAAGCTCTTAATTAATATATTATAAAATATATAACTTCTTATAAATAATTACCTTAATATAAAACCTATATTATACTTTACTTATTATTTTTTTAAAAAGATTATAAAAACCTAGCGGACTACCCTCTTATAACTTTTTTTAAAATATAACCCCTCTCCCCCTAACGAATAGTTTTAATAACCTTCTTATTTTATAATAAAGTAGTTTAATAATACTTTTTAGTTTATTAAATAGGTTATTAAAACTAATTAATAACTAATAACGGTACTACTCCGATAATAAAAATATATTTATTAATAATAATAAATATAAGGTCCCTAAGTTAATTTATTACCCTATTTACCCCTATAGCTATTTTTTATTTAAAATAAAGCGTTTTTTTAAATTATAGTTTCTTATTATATTCTAAATAACTAATCCTCCTCTCCTTTTATAACTAAAATCCTAAACTTACTAATTTTTAATAATTTAAAATAAACTTATAATACCCTCTTTAACTAAGTTAATAACTTTATAAAAACTAATAAATTTAATATTATAAAATAGAATAAGTATAAAACTCGAGGCTAAATTATTTAATATACTTTTTAATATAATTAGTTTAATAAGCCTAAGCTTATATAAAGTACTAATATTTAATAATATAAGTCTTATAAATACGGTTATAAATAGTAAGTTATTACTAAGGCTTAAGAAAAGAATAAATAACTATTATATTATTATTTAAACTTTTAATATAAATAATATAATTATAACCTTAGTTTTAAAGCCTCTATATACTTTTTATTTTATAAGCTTATTAAAATAGTTAAAAATATTATTAAAACTATAAACTAACGAGTTAGGATTTAGGCTCGTAATATATATATTATTATTTAAAAATAGTTCTTAGAATCCTTATTTACTTAATAAGATATTTATAATACTAAGGCTCGTATAAACTAAAAAAAACTAATTAAATACTTACTAACTATAACGTTAATTAAGCTATTTAATAAATAAGATATCTTATATATAATAAAATAAGTAAATAACGAGCTAAACTACCTTACTAATTTTATTTAAACCTTTTTTTATTATTTCTAAATATAAAAGCGATTCCCTAAAATAATTAACTTTAATAATATTTATAATATTAATTATTTTAAGCTCCTTTTTTTTTAAATTACTAAGTAAACTTATTTTAAATCTATTTATAACGCTACGTTCGGCCTTATTAATAACGAGAAATTAGAGGGTTTTTAGTTTTTTTTAATAAGTATTCGCTAATTTATAAATTAATACTTAGTTTATTACCCTATTATTATTATTATAAATTATAATAAATAAATAAAAGCTATATTAAATAAGTAGTTCTTAGATATTTAGTAATAACTTTATATTTATTATATTAACTTTAATATTATACTTAGGGCTAAGTAGAAATAAGTTAAGGACCGTAGTTATAATAATAATAATAATAAGTTTAATAATAAGGGATATTAGCTATTAATATAAGTAATAATTACGCTAAATAATAAAAATAAGGCTTATATTAATACGCTTATTAATAAGCTCCCCCTTTATATATATTATAGGGTCCTTATAATATAAAAACTTATTATTTTTATTAAAACTAAGTATATTTTTAAAAAAACCTAGACTAAGCTTTATAAAAAGTTAAATAACTAATACTTAATTTTTTAATATTTTTGTATAATATACTTATTTTTAAGAACATAATACGCCCGTTATTTTATTTAAAAATATTAGAACTTTAATACTCGTATTATTTCTAATATTAAGTTAAGTAATAATAATATTAAGGGTTATTTTTAAATAGTTTTAGTTATTTATATTAGCTTATTAACGTTATATAAAATATAATTAGTAATTAAGAGCTACGTTTTTACTAAGCTTATATAAAAAACGAGGTACTTATAAACTAAGAATATATAAGTACTTATTTTAAGTACCTAAATAAACTTTAAATAATACTTTTTTTAAAATATTTTATTTTAATTAAAATATAAAGCTAGCTTATAAAAAAAGTAATATTATTTAATAAGAGGCTATTTTTAAACCCCCTCGGATCTTATAATTTAAATTATATTATTTTAATTAAGCTAAGTATCCTATATTACTATAAAATCTATTTTAAAATATTAAATTTAATTATTTTTAATAAATAAAAGGTATATTTTTAGTAATATTTTTAAAAAACGTTTTCTTTAGATTTATATTACTAAATCCTTAACTTTAAAATTATTATATCCCTTTATAATAAGTTAAAAAATATAATATAGCCTATTTTATTATAACTAGTCTTATTTAAAAAAGGCCGGTTAACTAATTAAGCCCGTATTACTTATAATAACTAAAGTATAAGTAATAAAAAGCGAGGCTATTTATTTAAAAATAAAAATAAGTCGACGCTAGCTAAGCTTATAAAAAAAATAAGTTAGCTAAGTTAAAGCTAAATATTAAGCTTATTTAAATAATAAATAAAAAACTAGTTTAGCGTTTTTAATAAGGGGAGGATAATAGGGAATTATATAAATAAATAATTAATATAGCTTAATATTTAAAAAAAACGGAGCTAATAAAAAGTAGTTTATAATAATAATAAATTATTATAATTATATTAAAAAAAGTAGTTAAGCGGACGTTAATATAATTTACTCTTTATATATTTTAAGTATATAGTAAAAAAAAGCCTTATTTATTTAAAATTTATAAAAGGTTATATTACTAACTAATTTAAAATTTATAAATCTTAAATAAGTAATATAGTAATTCTAAATAAGTACGTAAATTATAATAGTATTCTTATTTTTAAAAATTTTAAACTAGAGCTTAAGTTAGAGAGGATAGTAAGAATAGCTATATTAATATAATAACCCTTATTATTTTTATAAAGAGGTACTATTTTTTTAAACTAATTAAAAAGTAAAATAGTAATATTAGTATAAGAATAACGCTAGTATATTAATTTACGACGCTAATATATTAATTCCTTATTTAAAATAGGAATTTATACCCCCCGAACTAATAATAAGGAATATAGTTTAAAAAGAATATTAATAAGCTCTAAATAAAATAAGGACTAAAATTAACCCCTAACGCTAATATAAGAAGTAGTAATTTATTTACTTCTGAGCTAAAACGTATAATATTTTAAAAATTAATAAAGAAATTACCGTACTTAACTTCTTAGTTATAGTTAAGTCTAAACTTAATTTTATATAGGGCTAATATATATATAAGACTTTTAGTAAATTAATAGCTTTTGGGACGTATATAAAGACCTTTAAAAAAATTATATATATATTTAGTTTAATAACCTAGGACGTATATACTAAACGACCTTTAAGTTAAAAAGGGGCTTACTTTATTTTTACTAAACGCTCTAACTTAGTTAATAATATAAATAATAAAAATAACGTTATATACCCTTATAATTATATATATTTATAGCACTCTTTAGTATACTAAAAATTAAAATAAGGACCTATAAACTAAAACGTTAATAAGTTATTAATATAAATATTAAAAAGCTATATAAAAAAAGTCTTTATTATTATTAAATTAAATAAATAGAAATTATTCTATAATAAGCTTAAAAAAGCTAGTTAGCTAAAAAATAATAGAACTCTTAAAAAACCTACGTTTTTAAAAAAATCCTCTAATTAACTTATAATAAGCTCGTTAGTAAACTAGGACGAGGGCTACGTAATTACTATATTTATAAAAAGTTAGGACTTAGAAATAAACGCAATTTTTAGTACCCCTATAAATAGTACTTATTCCCTTTTTTAAAATATAGTAATAAATAGTTATAAAATAATATATCTAGTTAATAATAAAAGCCTACTTAAACCCGAGAGTTATATATTATTAAGAAATAATAACTATATTAAATTAAGAACTATTATACTACTTATTATTATACGTAGAATTTATATTATAAATGGTATTTTAAACGGACCTAAGGGGAAGGGAACTTATAATTTAAAGCTCTAGAACGTTATTTATATTAAGGGATTTTATATTAATATAGTTTTAAAAACTTTACTAAATAAAAGTATACTTTAATACTACGGTCTAAATTATACTTTATAATAAAGAACGCTTTATAAAAGTATTATTAAAAAATAGCTTATTTAAAAAAATAATCTAGTCTTTTTTAAATATAAGCTCTTCTAATTCTATCCTTTTTTTATAAATTTTAAGCGTATTTTATAGAGCCTAGTTAGTATTATATTACTAATTAGCTATAGAAAATTCTATTATTTATATTAATATACTTATAAAAAGTCTAATAGTACGCTCTTTTAATACTTTAAAATAGGTTATTTTAAACTTAATACTTTTTATTAATTATTATATAAGACTCGAGGTATACGTATTAAACTTTTATTATAAATTAAGTATAAAATATATATATTATTTAATACTAAGATAGTAGTTTTAAGAGGACTACTCTTAAAAAGAGCTTTATAGCTATAGTATTATATATATTAAAATCTCTTTTACTTCGAACTATTTCTTAATAAATAATAATATATACTTATAGTTTTTAATAAATATAATAAGTAGTTTAAGGGGTTTTTTTTAAAGACTAAAATAAAGGAAAAAGTACTTTTTACGCTCTAAAGCCTCGAGGCTACGATCCGTTATTAAAAAAGGACTCTAATTTACTTTTTTAAAAATAATAATAAGACCGCTTTTTTAATTATAAACGTTAAATACGTATATAAAACGTAGTATAACGAGCTAGGAATTAAAATAGAACTTTTATTTCTATATATAAAAAAACCTATAAGTAATATAAAAAGAGTAGGTTAAATTATAATTACTAAAGCCCGTAAAATACGCCTTTTTATAAACTTTTTTATAAATTTATAAAATAAAATAATATTAGTAGCGATTTTTATTTATAATATTATCTTATAGGAGGCTAATAAAAGAGATTTGCTTATTATAATAGAAATTAATTAGTAAAAGCGGTATTAACGTTAATAATAAACGGGTTACTAAGTATAATATTTTAAATTAGTAACCCTATATTTTAATAGCCTCTACGTATATAATTACTAAGTATACCCTTTTTATAAAAATTATAAAAAGGGTATATATTAAAAAGAGTTTAAAGTACTTCTTTACGAATATATAAAATACTTAGTTAAATATATATTAAAAATATATAACTTATATAGGGTCTAGGTACTTATACTTGAGTAAGTATTTATTATAAGGAATATTAAGTTTAATAAAGAAGTTTTTTATAATCCTATATATAAAGAATAAGCTATTATAAATAAGTAAATAAATTTAGTAATTTAAAAAATATAAAAACTCTTTAATATTAATAATAAGTTAGTTCGAGTACTTAAAAAAGTAAATCTAAACTTTAAAAATACTAATATTTAAAATAATTTTATAATTAAGGATAGTATTATTATTAAACTTTTAACTATTTAGGACGCTAAGTAATTAATAAACGTACTTTAGGGTATAGTTAATAAGATTAAAAAGACTAATATAGTCTTATTATTATTACTAACCCCTAAAATAACCCCTTTATATAAGCTTAAAAATAGGGGTAAAAAAGGGGATATAATAATTAAGTTATAAATAGCTCTATATAATTTATAATCCTTTTTACGAGTACTTATATATATTATAGAGGTTTTTAAGCTTTTAATTCTTAATAACTCTTAATAAAACGCTAAAGTACGTAATAAACGAGATTTTAATTATAAGAAAATAATTCTTAATACTAAAGTCGACGTTAGTAAAGAACCCTTATAATAAACCTTTATTATTATATAAAAATAGAGCTTATAAGAACTACTTTATTAAGTACTAAGTAAAGCTCTATTAAGTTTTAAATATTTAAACCGGGCCTATAGACCTCTATAACGCTTTAATAATAGTATTTTTATAACGCTCTTATATTTAAATATAAAAAATAGTAATTACTATAACTATTACTAAAACTACTTTTTATCTATTTTTATATTTAATTAGTAAGAAGCTATAAAAAGTAATATAGGACATATAATACTCTATTAAATAGTAAAAAGAGTAGTTTATAAGACCTACTTAGAGCGCTCTAAAAGAGTTTAAAAACTACGATTTACTAAAATTAACTTTTAGAGCTTATTAAAAAGGTTTAGTAATATTAAATATTTCTTATAGTAATTATAAAAGCTACTTAGAGATATTATAAACGTAAAAATAAAAAAGCTAAGAAATATTAATATATAAAAAGAGGTTAACTATAATCCTAAATAAGGGATTTTATTTTTATTAAAATAGGTATATATTTATAAATATAATATTAATAACGAGGTTTATAAAATAAAAGTATATATATATATAAAAGGGGATATATAACTACTTAATTTTTTATAAAATACGTATATTTTAATACTTATTATAAAGGCCTTTAGGCTTATAATAATAATAACTATCTAATTTAATTTTAAAACTAACTAGTATAATATTATTAACGTATTTCTTAACGCGCCTCTTAAGAGCGAAAAACTAATAATTATTAAACTCTTAGAGAAATATAAGGCTATTAATAAAATAAATAAGCTCTAATACGCTTTATATAACCTCTAAGACTTATTAATTTTTTAGTTCTTAACTTTTACTTCTATATTTTATAATATAAATATAATATATAGTTATAAAGAGATTTATATTTACTAAACTATAAATAAGAAAGTAATATTAATATTCTATATTAATAATTTTATTATTTTATATTATTAAAATAACTAAAAAGTAGCTTAGGGGATCGTTAATAATATAAAAAAATATATTAATTTTAAAAAAAATAGACTAATTAATTATTTTTTTAAAGTACGGATTTTATAAAACCGTACGGCTTATAAAGTTTACTTTATTTATAATATATATATTAAATAAGTTACTAAGTACTTCGACTTTATAAATTTACTATATCTAGCTACTTTTCTTTTTTAAAATAAGTTTAAACTAAACGAGGGATAAGTAATAAAAGAGGAAATAAAGAGCTATTAAAAAAAGTTAGAAATATACTTTATATAATTATAATAATTAAACTAAATATCGCTTTTACTTACTTATAATTATTATAGTTCCTAATTAACCTAAATATAACCTATATTAAAGCGATTAATTATTATATTTAATATCTCTATATAATAAAATATTTTATGCTCTATTATAATAATATATTAAGTACATAATTATTATTTTTAACTAAAGATATTAGTTTTATAAATAACGAAGTATTATAATAATTATTTTAAAAATATATAATATTCTTTTTTAATAGCCTAATTTAATAAAAATTAGTACGCTAAGTAACGGTTACGACGTTAATTACTAAAGCTAAGCTTCTTTATTTTAAAGAAACTATAAAAAAAACTATAGCTCTAAAGTGCCTTTTTAAAAATATTATCCTTAACCTAGGAGAAGTATAATTAGTTAACTACGATAATTAGTAAATAATTTGATTTATTATAGGGGAAAGAGAAAGAATAGCTATTTAACTTCGTTATATTAATATATAAAATATATAGCTAAGATAAGAGTATATTAAAAAGGGAATTAATAAGGATATATAACGAATTAATACGGACGCATAGCTCTTAGGGACACATAATATTCTCTACTTCTAATTAGTTTAAAAAAATAGTACCTCTCTATAAAAGCGATAAGGGTAACTATATTAATATAATTATTCTTATTATTCTCTCTAACCTAAACTCTAGTTTAAGATTTTTAAAAATAAGAATACTACTATAACTTATATACTTATTTAGAACCGCTATATTACTTATTTAAAATTTATAAATTTTAAATAAATTAATAATCTAAGCTTTTATAAATCTTAAATAAATAAGGCTTTTTCTTATTATATATTTAAAATATATAAAAAGTAAATTATAATAACGTCCGCCTAATTACCTTTTTTAACGTAATTATAATAATTTATTATTATTATAAATTACTTCTTATTAGCTCCGTTTTTTTTAAATATTAAGCTATATTAGCCGTTTATTTATATAATTCTCTATTATCCTCTCTTTATTAAGAACGCTAAACTAGCTCTTTATTTATTACTAAAATAAGCTTAATATTTAGTTTTAATTTAACTAACTTATTTTTTTTATAAACTTAGTTAGTATTAACTTATTTTTATTCTTAAATAAGCGGCCTTGTTTTTTATTATTAATACTTTAATTATTATAAATAATACGAGCTTAACTAGCTAATTAGCTTTTTTTAAATAAAGCTAGTTATAATAAAATAAGCTATATTATATTTTTTAGCCTATTATAAAAGGATATAATAATATTAAAATTAAAAATTTAATAATATAAATTTAAAAAAGACGTTTTTTAAAAATATTACTAAGAGTATACTTTTTACTTATTAAAAATAGCTAAATTTAATATTTTAAAATAGATTTTATAATAATATAGGATACTTAACTTAATTAAAATAGTATAGTTTAAACTATAGGATCCGAGGGGTTTTAGAAATAACCTCTTATTAAATAATATTACTTTTTTTATAAGCTAGCCTTATATCCTAATTAAAGTAAAATATTTTAAAAAAAGTATTATTTAAAGTTTACTTAAGTATTTAAAATAAGTATTTATATACTCCTAGCTTATAAGTACTTCGTTCTTTATATAAGCTTAATAAAAACATAGCTCTTAATTACTAATTATATCTTATATAACGTTAATAAGCTAATATAAATAACTAAGACTATTTAAAAAATAATTTTTAATATTATTATTACTTAACTTAATACTAAAAATAATACGAGTATTAAAGTTTTAGTATTTTTAAATAAAATAACGGGCCTATTATATTTTTAAAAATAGGTATATTACGTAGAGGTATTAGAGAATTAGGTATTAGTTATTAAACTCTTTATAGAGCTTAGTCTAGGCTTTTTTAAAAATATACTTAGTCTTAGTAAAAATAATAAGCTTTTATATTATAAAAACCCTACGATATATATAAAAAGGGGGCTTATTAATAAGTATATTAATATAAGTCTTATCTTTATTACTTAGCATAGCTATTACTTATATTAATAACTAATATCCTTTATTATTAAACTTATTATTATTATTATTATAACTACGGTCCTTAACTTACTTTTACTTAGCCCTAAGTATAATATTAAAGTTAATATAATAAATATAAAGTTATTACTAAACGTCCGAGAATTATTCGTTTAGTATAGCTTTTATTTATTTATTATAATTTATAATAATAATAATAAAGTAACGGACTAAGTATTAGTTTATAAATTAGTAAATACTTATTAAAAAAAACCGGAAACCCTCTAGTTTTTTATTATTAATAAAGCCGAATATAGTATTATAAATAGATTTAAAATAAGTTTACTTAGTAACTTAGAAAAGAGGGAGCTTAAAGTAATTAATATTATAAATATTATTAAAACTAATTACCTTAGGGAATCGCTTTTATATTTAGAAATAATAAAAAAAAGTTTAAATAAAGTTAATAAAGTAGTTTAGCTCGTTATTTACTTATTTTACTATATATAAAATATCTCGCTCGTTAAATAGCTTAATTAATACTATAATTAATAAGTATTTAGCTAGTTTTTCTTAGTTTATACGAGCCCTAGCGTTATAAATATCTTATTAAGTAAATAAAAACTTTAGGAACTATTTTTAAATAATAGTATATACGTTATGCGCCCAAATCTTAACTTATTAACTTATAGTTTTAATAGTATCTTTAACTAGCTAAGTAAGCTTATAATAAAAAAGGTATATAAATACTTTAAGGCTAGGCCTATAATTATATTAGTTATATTAGGGATTTTTATATTATTATAATAACTATTATCCCTCGACCTTAGCCTTAGTAATTAACTTTTATTTATAATTATATTTTTAAAATCTCCGTTACTTTAGACTTATATTATAGCTAGGCTTAGGATATTTATATTAGTCATATTAAAATATATACTAAATATTCTTTTTATTTTACTTATACCCGTAATATTTTATAATATTAAAATTATTAGCCTTAATAAAAGTATTAACTCGATCGAAAAGAGTATTCGTTATTAGCTCTAGGCTACTAAGAATTAGTAAGTTTATGGTTTTATTTAAAAAAGGGGAAAAGGATTTATTACTTTAGGTATAATAAAAAGCTATGGTTTAAAAAAATAATAAATTTAAAAAAGGGTTTTATTATAAAAATAAATAAGGTAATAAGTTTATTTAAAAACCCCACGTTTTTTATTGTAAACAGCTTTGTTTATATTATTAAATAAGGCTAGTTATTAACTTTTTATTAATCTTAATAACTTATATAATAAACTAAAAAATATTATTAAACTATTTTATAATAGGCTAGGTAAGTTATTAAGATTTATTAAAAAAAAGAGAGAGATTAAGTTCTAATAATATTTAGAAGAGGGTAGTATACTAAGTAGTTTATATCCTTTTTAAAAAATAGCGCGTAAAGTAAAGTATAAGCTATTTAAACTTTTTATTAAAAAGGAGAGGATTGCGTATTAATAAGAATTAGGGAATAGTAAAAAGCTAAAGAATATTAGTTTTATTAAGGAATTTTTAATTAAAATAGAGGGTTAGTTCTATTTTAATATATTAGTATAAATAGTAAAATAATAGTCGCGTTTTTTATAATAGCTTAGGTAAGATATTATTTATTAAGTTACTATATATAAAGGATCGCTAACTTTATAAAACTAGCTAATATTAATATAGCTTTTATTTAAAATAAGAAACGATAGTATATTATTATTATTAGAGCGTTAGCGTTTTATAAAATAGCTTTAATTATTTAGGTTATTAAATTAAGCTCGGTAATATAGGCTTAGTATATAAGCTATTAAAAGAGCTATTTTATATTATATAAACTAATATAGCCTTAAAAAAAAGAGGACGTAAAATACGTTAAGTTAATAATAGTTTCGTAATAAAGCTCCTTTAAAGTATAATTATATAAAAGAGATTATAAAAAGGGATAAGTATTTTAAAAAAAAGTAGTAGAATCTAAGTATATTAATAATAAATTTTTAAACTAATTAAAAATAGAGAATATTATACGTCCTTAAGAGCTATGCGTCCGTATTAATTCGTTATACGTCCCTATTAATTCTTATTAAAAATAGCTTCAAAATTACTTATATATTAATAAAAAATATCTTAATAAATAGACTTATTAAAAACTTTTTACGAACTAAGTTCAAATATTTTTATATACTTCTTAACTTTTATAATATATAAAAAGTTATTATAAATAGCTAAAATAGTTAAAAATAATTAATTTAAGCTATGCTTAGAAAAATATAATACTTAAAAATAAATAATAAACGGAACTTAAAGTACGGCCTAGAGGTTTAAAATAAATAAAATAAAAACTTTTCTTAGCCTAAAGCCCTAAACTCCTAAAATAACCTTATTTTATAAGGTATATATATATAAAAATAAGACCCGGGTTTATACTTACTATTTAAACTCCTAGTTTATAAAGTACGTAATTACTAAGAATATAGCGTTATTAATAAAAAAGGTAAGTATGTACGTTAAGAACTACGTTTTATATATTTTAAAGTTTATAAAACTAAAAATAATAAGAATAATAAAGGGTATAAGAAATAAAACGATTATTAAGTTAATAACTTAGGGTATAAGAGCGGGTAGTACGATAAGAAGTTAGTTATAAACGACTATAATAAGTATAACTAATAATATAAATATATTTAATAAAGGGGGCTAGGGGTACTTAGAGAAAAAGCTATTTATTTAAAAGCGGATATAGTTCTCGTATATTTTAATATTATTATCTATTTAGTAAATAATATTATAGCGCTTAGTAATATTTTATTAAAACTATAATTAGGAATACGCATTTTAATAATAAAAAAGAATAATATATTTATAAAAGAGGGAGCGCTATTTATAATAGCTTTAGTAAGGGCCTAGGTTATTAATTATAAAACGATTAGTATATTAATATATTATATAGCCGAACGGCTATTAAAATAGCGCGTATACTAATTACTACTTTTTATAAAATAATAATTACTATTTTTATAATTAGTATACTAGAGGGCTACTTAAAAATAGGGTATATATTAAATATTTTATTCTTTAAGAGCTTCTTTTTTAAGCTTTTTAAAAACTAAGTATATATTAAATAAGTATAAAATAGTAAAAAGTACTATACTTATTACGGGGGGTATTTTTATTTCTTAACGTTCTTTTTTACTTTTTACTACTTTTTTAAAAAAAGCTAGCTTTATATTTTTTAAACTCTAAAATAATATTAAACATAAATTCCTAAAATAATAAATACATAATATACTTTTTTTATAAAGCTTATTATTTAAACTAATTTTATTTTTATTTTTAAACTCCGAGGGGGGGATAAATAAAAGCTTTTTAAAACTCTTATTATTACTATTTATTTTATTATTACCCTTATTATAATTATTAATAAGAGTTTTAAACTTAATAAAGTTCTTAATATCTCGATTAGTAACTTTAATATCCTCTTAACTAGAGAGAAAGAGCTTAGTAACCGGGCCTTAATAAGTAAATAAGAAGTTATAGAGGGGGGTAACGACTTAAAGAGGTTTATTAATATTATTACTTATTTAGACTTTTAATAAACTATATAATAAGTATATAAAAAGTATTATAAAAATTATATAAAACTTATTATTATTTCTAAATATATTAAATATTTATATTTAAAATAAAATTAATAAATAATTTAATAATATAGGTGCCCGCGCGTAGTAAATAGGAGTATTTATAATAATTACGAGAGGTTAAAAAAAAAATAATAGCTAAGTAATACTACGAGAATTTAAATATATATAAGGTAGCTAAGTAGCCTCGATTTTAGTAATTTATATACTAAAAATAATAAAATACGCACTATTCTAAGTTAGGATTCTATTTATTTTAAATAAAAGGATATATTTATAATAAACGTAGTTTAAAAAACGCATATCTCTTATACTTATTTTTTTTTATTTATATTTAACTAAATCGGGCTTTTATAAAAGTATTTAAAAATTCTATTTTAAGTATAATAGCTCTTTAATAATAATAATTAGGGAGTATATTACGTAATAAAGATAGTAACCGTATTTTACGAAGTACCCGTTATGTACTAAATTACGTATTTATTTTAAATATTATATATAAACCTTTTCTTTTTATCTATTTCTAATTTAATATATTAAGCTACTTTTACTATACTCCGTATGCCCATTGCTACGTGCTATAACTCGTGACAGAATGAGAGATCCCACCCAGCGCGGTAGTCCAAGTCTCCAACTCCCCACCCTTGGGAAGCTTCTCCAGCTCTAACTTCATGTCCCCGTAATCCTTGGAAAACAGATATACTTGGCGAAAGATAAGGGCATAAGCCAATTCGGTCAGTTTTCCTAGAGGCCCATTCGTCATTCTCCCACAAAAGACAGCGGGGATCCCCTGTTTGGAGGATCAATAAAGTTTGAAGACGCTCGAATGCTTTCAGGCCTTCACCATAATGGATGTCAATTTTGACATTGAGCAAACCAAGCAAAGAATATGCTGCGTCCTCTGTCTGTCGTACTGTTCTCCGAGAAGCCCATTTTAGAACAGAACGAGGAGAATATTGGAGCCATGACCGGTAGCTTTGGAGAGTGAACGTGCTGTCTTTGAGTTGATAAATAACGTTCTTTGGCAATGATGTTATACCCGAAATATCATCCACTGCCTGATAGTTTGACATGAACCATTTCCATTCCCGAGAGAAGAAGCGAATAGTACGAGGTGCAATGAGCTCCTGTAACGTCCAGCCTCTTTTGAACCATTGACAATCCCTGATCCTGCCAAGAAAAAGGAAGTGCTGATCTCTACCAAACGGAGACCTTTCGGGAACTTTGGTGTCCTCTAGGTATGCGAAACACATCTCAGAATTTTGATACCACTCAAACATAGAGTTGATGGCGAAATTGAGTTCATCGTAATTTGCCTTATCGATGCAAACAGTGTCTGCCCACGCCCATTCGTAGCCGCTCTCTCGACATTTGAGACAAAAGTTAACGATTTTGGCATAACCGTTCTTTCTCTTTGTCTCCGCGGTATGATTTGCAGAGCTGCAAAACTCTTGGAAGTGACATTCCTCGGCTTCGTCTCCCCAAACGTGAGAAAAAATAACGTATGGTGGGATAGAGTGGTCGGGAAACTCCTTGAGCTCAAGGGTGTTGGTGTTGATGAGGCGCATCTTCGCAACGATTGAAGCTCAGTGAGATGTTTTGTATAGGATTAAACGAGCCTGTAATTATGTTGCTCCGGCCTCAACTCAGCACATCAGTCTGAATTGCTAAGCCTTTGTCTCAATGTCGGGTGTCGATGCTGTTGGAAACTCTCGATTCTAGCAAGATGGCCCGCTGGTAGAAACATCCAGTCTGGTCTGTAAGCAGGGGTTCATTACCCAGTATATTGTACAATGTGATCTTGAAAATATTGGTAAACTTAACGTACCTCTCGTGTGCAGAATACTGAATCGTTCCAACTGACTCTTTCAACAGGCTTGAACAAGCATGGGATCTTTATGCCAGTGTCAGGCAAAGGCGCCGGCCGCCATGTGGGGAAGGCAAGGTTATAAGGAGTGACCGGGAAATCCTGCCTGAGATGAGATGCGAGGTGCCCAATAAGGCACAAGCATCGCGATCAGTCCTTTCTAAGCTTACTGGACCATGCCTAACTCCTCTTCGCAACTCATTGGCACAACAATCCGTGCGCGTGATGAAGGATGGCAGATGCAGCACTTTGTCAGGTCCTATCCATTGGCATTGTACATCTGCGTGGCCTCACTTTTGTTGGCTGTACACTCCTTGGCCGGGCGACTGTGGGCGATGGTCAAATAGCGCTGCTGCGCCACTGCTTAGCTTCGTTGCGGGCGCCGATACAACGATACACGCAAGCGAAGCAATGAGCAAGCCCTGGATGGTCACTTCACTTTCCTTTCCTTGGCGTGTTGAGTTGCTGACCGTCCTCATTGCTAAGGCAGGCTGCACTTGTCAGATTGCTAGGGTGGTAGCTGTTGCGCCAAATAAGGTAGCAACCGGAAATGTGCGTCA
The DNA here is from genome assembly GCF_030869225.1 of Colletotrichum abscissum. Taxonomy (NCBI): domain Eukaryota; kingdom Fungi; phylum Ascomycota; class Sordariomycetes; order Glomerellales; family Glomerellaceae; genus Colletotrichum; species Colletotrichum abscissum. Next base: position 386,953 of record NW_026850076.1, read on the forward strand.
GTGATAGAGACATGCCCTCTCTGAGATCGAAAGGTTTCATTCTGTACCACATACATCGAAATGGTTGATGTCATTGTCTGATTAAGGTAGTTGGGCGCATAGCGATTTTGACTTCTGCATGACTTCTCCCACTAATATTAACGGGGAGAGCACACATGCAGCCATTCCACGGTCAGATACGAGATCATTCTTCCTTCATCTTTTTATGCGCGTCTGTGTTAAGCTCAAGGCAGATGCGCAGTCTTATGGCCACTCGAATCCCATGATTGCTTAGCCATATTTGGTGTACAGGTGTCCGATTTGACTGGAGGTGGACCCTCGAGTTCTCCGATCCTCCGGTGTGAGACCTGGGCGCCGGTCGCGATGTGGGGCCAAGACCGGTCCGAACTGCGGGTAACCGCAAGGTGTCCGTCCCTCATGAAATTCTATTGAACATCTATTGTGAAAAGCCTGCCTGAATTTTTGAGATTAGTCTCACAACACCTTAGCTCACATCAATTCTACGATAATGTGCTCCTTCTTGAGCCATTGCTTCTTTGCGCCTCGTCACTCACTCACCCTTTGGAGTTCAGACCTTCCAAGCCCACTACTATGGTGCAAGTGTGTTGTGTTGTGACATCATACCACGTCTTGCACCTTGGACAAAGTTTTCCATCAATTTCCTTTGCACGCGAGAGCTACTGGGAGCACGGGCGATTTTCTCGTGAATTTTGTCGATGTCAAAATTACTACTTTCAAGCCGATTGAACGATGCACACGCGGTCGCTCGCGCACACGCCTTGCTATTAAAACGCCTTGAGGGGAGGAGCAGCGACCACTACCATTAGTGTGGATATACACATACAACAGAGAGTGAACAATTTGCGATCTTTCGAGTCAAGAATAATGCCATTTGAGAAAATCATCATCATATCAGAACAATCGCGCCTGCGAACCATGCCGCTACTCATACAAAAACGCCTAGCCAATCCCACCTCCGTCGATGTCATGCACTATCCCTCGGCTGTGAATCTTTGCATCAACTAGTCCCACATTCGCCCTTTCAAACAGTGCTCATGTGGTGGCAGCAGCAAGTCCAATCGCCACCGGGCTCCTGCTTCCAAACACTATTGCAAATTCCCTCCGTCGCGACAAGCTTCTTCCCCTCCTGGCGCCACGCGGTGACCCGGTACACCAAGCTGGAGCTCATCATGTCAATCTCGACAAACTCGGGGTCGTCGTGCATGCGGTACGCCGTCCAAGGCTCCCAATCCTCCTCGAGGTACTCCTGGAGCGTCGGCTTGGATTTGGGCGAGAGGGGCTTCTGGCCCGGATGGGCGAGGACGGCCTCCTTGTCGAGATATCTTTTCAGGTGCTTTGTCTTGCTGTCGCACATTGCGCGCCAGAGGAGGGTTTCGGCTTCGATTGTGTCTTCCTTGTTGCGGGAGTAGATGGTTCCCGATCCCTTGTTCTCGTCGTCGGACATTGTGGTGGTGTTTTCGTGTGTTTCTTTTCTATGGTGTTTTCTGTGTATTCCAAGACTGTTTCAACTTTCTCGTGCGAGTATTGTACTGGTCTATCGCGGAGTTTTCAATGGTCAATGGTCAGAGTTCAGTAGAGTGAGGGGAACGGGAGCAAGTTAGAAAGTGCACCAGAGAGCTTTATGATGTCGCCCAGAGCTCTGTCCTCCCTAAGCAGCGGCATTGCGTGTGACGGAGTCGTCCAAAAACCGGAAATCCTGGGTTTGCTTGCGTTGCGTTGCGCGTCTGATTGGGCGGGCAGGGAAATGCTCCTGTGTTGGCGGGCTTGACGTCACACTCCGGTGATGCGCAGCGGCGAAGAGGGGCCACCAGCGGCTCATTGCGGGGGAGCATCAGCCGTGAGAGACAGGGGTTGGAACTTGGAAACAGGTTACTTCGACAAGGTCTAGACTCTCTTCTCTCCCTTCACACTCTCAGTCTCGGTGAGTGCTGGGAAAGGTTCGACAGGGCATGCGACCTCTGATGTAACGCGTGCACTGACGGGTCCGGGGGCAACCCGGCCGAGAAGGTTCATCCACACGTCGCGGTTTCGACGTCTTTGATGAGTTGAATGTTGCGCTAACTAGCGTTGTTGGGCGCGGAACGTCAACGTTGTAGTCGGCTCCGCCCGTCAGATCGTGGGCCACGAACAATAGCTTCGATCTATCGTTCAACGTCCCCATCGCGGCGTAAGGGCTAGACTGGCCTGTTTCTAAGGTCGCTTTCTAGTGTCGCAGAGCTTTTGAACTTACAACAGGTGAATAGCGAGCGACAGTGAGTGAGATTCACGTCCACTGGCTTCAGTGGGCTGGTTCATTTCATCATGTTTCATTCAGACTGATGGGCGCGCACCTCATGAGCTGCTCACTCAATCTCACCGAGCAGTCCATTTGTCAAGGCTCAAATGAGCTCCATGAACGCGGAGACTTGTCAAGAAATTTTCTTCCCATTTGCATCTTTTATCCTTCTCCTGACGATCTCAGCGTGGAACTCCTTCACTAGCTGTTATGTCAAGACATGATCTCAAAGCCGGGCGCTCGGGTCATTTGAGCTACTTAAGAAATGACGTCAAGACTCGCATTTTTGGACAGCAATTTGCGCCTTTGAGTGTGAATGCGCCAACGCAACTGAACACTCACTATGAGTACAAATGTCAAGTACCTAAATCGATTGAATTACACCACACACAATGGATGACTGGCAAGACGCAGCTTTTACATCAAGACATGTCCACAACAGGGCAAACAAGTCCAACAAAGGGGGCGGGCGAGGACGACGCGGTGGAGCCTTCGAGGTCAAGAGAGCATTTGGTAGATACGACATCAAGTGTCCGAGTGCGACCAAACTGAGAGGACAGAAATCAGAGGGAGGAAAGGGAAAATCTGCTGGTCCGTCAATGGATATCTTTCGGCTGTCGGAAGATGGCAGGGGGTTATTGGGACAGCTGAACCTGCCCGGGGTTCTCGATGCTAGCATCATTCTTACCGGAAGCAGAAAGGTTCTCGAAGACCTGATATCGCAGTTTGAAGGGAGCGACGAAGAGGCTGATATCTCCGACGACCCTAATGAGAAAGATGGCTCGGTCCCGAGACACCATGTTAGTGAGGATGAGACGAAGGCAGACAACGATCTAGGAACAGCAGGGGGCTATATCGACAAGGAAGGGGAGGAAGTCAACGAAGAATCGGAAGAAGAAGAAGAGAGCGAAGCTGAGGAGCAGAAGCGGTTCAAGAATTTCGAGAAGAACAGCTTTCGATCTCCCAAATTCTGGTTTCAATGGAACGGAGACGTCACGCCTACCACGACACCCTCGCTACATAACGCTACGCTACCAACACCTACCGGGGAGACTGGAAGAGGCTATATTGTGTTCTCTGGAAATGACTGCCGCTCTTTCAAGGGGACAATCAGCTGCGATTCTCTAGGCTGGAAGGATGTCTCAATCTCTGGGTGGAAGGAGGTGTCCATGAGCGAGAGGGACATAAGCTTTGTCTGGAAGTAATAAATCAACTCAAGGCCAGAAAGGATCTCTGATCATTTTGATGATAAAGGTTGGCGCGGCTTTGAGGTAAAACTCATTGATTTCGGAAGGTAATGATTTAGAGAGTGATCCGCGAGTCGTTTTGCCTTCAGGGGTCGACGCAATTACCGCCCTATCGAACTCCTTCCATTACCAGTCTCACTCTCCATTATTCAAGTCTTGACTTCATTCCCAGCCATCTTCGCCTGCAAAGCAGCGTACATCCTGTTCATGGCATTACGGTTGAACTCCTCCCCAGTTACCATCGGATACTTCTTCAGCGGGCCCTGTATGACAGCCTCCTTACACGGCTGGTTGAAGAAAGCCATGCTATATCTCTCCCCGTAGTAATCCCCCTCTTCGCAGGGCGCCTTGACTCGATGGTAAGTGCTCTTGAACCGGTCGTCGCTCCAACTCATGAGCAAGTCGCCGATATTACATATGATGACTCCGGGCTGGATCTCGACCTTTGTCCATTGGTCCCCCAGGGCATGCTCGCTGAAAGCCTCACGACCAGGACATATCTCGAGTCCTGATTGCCCTTCGCGTTGAAATAGCAGCGTCAGAAATCCCCAATCCGCATGGGCGCCTGCTCGATGATACACCTTTCCATCGTTGACGCGCGGAGTTTCAAAGTAATGCAGAAGTCGGAGCACAGACTGCGCGCCGGGGTGGGTGGCATCGTGGTACTTGATGAAGTAGTCGTCCTGGAAGCCAAGGCCCCGGGCCAGGCAGAGCATCAACCTTTCCGAGATGGCCTGCACACGATGCATGAAGGCCAGAGACTGTTCCTTAAAGCCGGGGAGAATCTCATCGCTGGCCCAGACGCCGTTCATGTTTTCCCCAAATTGGAGTTGATACGACTCCTTCTGGTCGGCTGCACCCGTGGACGGTCTGATCTGTGACAGCTTCTCCCAGCCGACGTTTCTGGGACTCCATGGGACGGTGGCCTTTTCTTCATCTGGTAGGGCGAAGAAAGACTCGGACACGGAGAACATCTCGTCGACTTCGGATTGGCTTAGGCCGTGGTCCTTGATGGAGAAGAAGCCGACGTTCTCAGCGGCGCCACATAGCTGAGAGGTGATTTCATCGATGCGGCTGTCGAAATTATGTAGTGAGATCTGTGATGGGAAAGATCTCTTTTTAGTTCTCTCGCACGACCAGTCATCAGAGCAGGGCACGAGGACACACCTCGGGGATTACCCGTTCGACGTACTTCGTCTTTTCTGCCATGGCGACTCGATTGGGCTCTCACAGTTAGCCTGGAATCTGGATATGTGCTAGAGAATGCATACACAACTCGAATGACGCAGCAAGCAGACCGATGGTTCATGAGCTTTGCGACGATCACGACGTTAAAGCACTCGACCATGTCCCTGGTGAACTTCGTCGTCTACACAACTCACTCATGCTCCTGGCAGTCGAGATAAGATGATGATGAGTGAGATGCGACCGCATGCACGTCCCGCCCTTCAGAAAGCTGGGATTGGTGGACGACGCAAGCTTATCTTTAGGACCAGTTGCCCCCAAATGAAGGTTGCAGCATATCTGGTGAAGGACGTGCGATACCTGGTAGCATATCAGCGGAGGCTACGGATACAGGTAGTAACTTCTCTACCCTGAGACACCAAGTGCATTCGTTGAGAAGCCTATCAAACCTGATCTTGGAACTGTAGTGCGGGGATGTTTTTACCGCAGTCGATGTTTACGAAGGCAGCATGCCCGAACACCATGTCATTGTTATAATACTGAGTTGTGAGAGGAAGTTGTGAGATCTGCGGTGGGGGCAGGCTTCAACGGGCTACAGTGGCCGGCCCCCCGCGCCCGGGGCACCTAAGCCACCCCGGCAGCTCCCTCTGCAGCCCCAACGTCCATTGGGCCCCATCACGACGACGCCGAGGATGGGCTGTTTTTGATATCTTTGGGTTCTCTGACAATAGTAGTAATGTGGCACAAGTCATTTGCCTTCATTCTCAATCAAATCTACCAAGTCCCGTAAGCTATTGAATTCTGTTCGAATAGATATCCCCTGCAGTGCTGCCCATGATGAAATCGTCATCCAAGCGCGTCCTCTCTGCGACAGCAATTCTAGCCGCGAGAACCCCAAGTGCCAGAACCTTGGACTCGCTCACAAGTCCTGACCCAACTTGTACAAAAGCGTAATCTTAAAAGACCCATCCTCGCTCCTCTCACCAGTCCTGAAAGCTGCAGCCTGCTCCGGCGTAATCCTCACCACCGCCGTCTCGCTCCCAAACTCCAGATTAGCGTGGTTGAAATCAATGTGCGTGCCCCGCACCAGAAGCCGCACGTTAATCTCAGAGTGCGCGGGCAGGGTGTACCGCGTACCGACCGAGACGGTGACCAGAACGGCGCCCGTAGTCTGCGTCTCGGCGCGGAGGGTGACTTGGTTGTCCGGGGTATCAAAGTACTGCGGGCGGGCCGTCGACGCGGGCGGGCGGAAGTCGAAGCGGTTCGGGACGTTGGGGAGGCCGCGGTTGAAGGGGTTGCAGAAGGGCCAGCACCAGCCGCCGCCTGAGGCGCGGGCGGCGACGGAGGTGTCTTCTGTGGCCGGGGTGCGGGCGGTTAGATCCGCGTTGACGGCGACCGGGGAGGCCGTGGCGAAGTTGGCCCCGAGAAGGACGATGAAGAGGGCGCAAAGACCTCGGAAGAACTTTGAGGATAACATTTTAGGTATTGATGAGTGCGGTGGGACTAGAGAACCGAGTTGCAGTACTAGATGTAGATCGATTGCCAGTGCAAGTGAATAGTGTCGACAACCAAAAGCAGCATGAAGTAGCCTGCTTTAAATATCCCAAATTCAACAACACATGCTCAGAGTCTCAGATGCCTCTCACGATGTTCGGCCATGCTTGTCAATGAGAGTGTGTAAGGTTAAACTGTATTAAAGCAGATCTCATAACGGACTTCTCCATACGAGAACTCAACCACCCGTTGTATAATAGTCTTCCGAGCTTGCGATGCATCAGGTAGTGAACTTTGAGAGCCATACGCTTCATTTGCTAACTTGGAATAGTGAAAAAGACTAGCGCACAAATGTATGGTCGCATGGCATTCGGTAAGAGCAATCTCTACTCACAGGGCATTCTCATGCCTGGGCGGCGCAATAGCTCTGGGCAGTGTGATTGCAAAGAGCAGATTCCGGTACAATGTATGATTAGCGCTATCCACGGCTATTACAACGTGACCTAAGCAAAAGACTCGGACTCACTCGGCTTCTCGAGTGATACCTCAATTGAACGAGCTATTCGCACTCGTACTCGTACTCAATCTTTGCAATTTCGAAGGGTTTCCTGTCAATTTGAGTTTGGCCCTAGCTTCGTTCGACATGGCCCCTGAGCGAACGCCGTAGTTCGGGCCCTGACGGACAAGCCGGGCGGGCGACGCAGGGAAAACTTTGAGGCCCCGGCCACACCCTCACCCGGCCCGGGTGGCAGCATCAGCCACAGCACGGAAGCAACCGGGCCACACCGGGCAGTCAGCCACAACTTTGAACGTCGTGACACGCAACACTCGACTCACCAAAAGGTAATTACGCACTTTCCAATGACTTCATTCTAAACATGAGTTTGTCAGCTACTCTCTTTCTCTTGATTCATGTCCGACTTCAGTTGTCACATTGGAAGAGTTAGATCATCTCGATTCTCTCGAAGGAAATAAGGAAGGTGTCAAATTACTTACTAACTAGACTTGATCATTGTTGATTAAGTTGAGTGAGAATGAAATCTTCAAGTTTGTTGTGACTGTAGGTAAGTCAGCCAACCAGAGAGGCTGTTAAGTTGCGAGAAAGTTGTTGGAGTCAACACTAGCGAGATGATTCATTTACGAGTTAGTCAGATGGGATACGAGTGAAAAGAGGAATGAGGGCAAGAACCTACCTTAGTCACATGCTGCTCAGCCAGGGGATCTTGCCCAAGAAGCAAGTACAGCCAGCCTGCCATATTAGCAACACAAAATCACAGCGGCATGAACAAAGAAGTGAGTAGCCTAAAAGTAAGTGTATCAACCAAAAGGGAGAAGAAACAACTTACTAATGTGTGCGTCTCCAGTCCCGAAGGACTTAGCAACCAATCCAATGAAGGAGAGGAAGTTCCCAGGCAATACCACGGGGAGGTTTGGAGTCCGACTTCATCGCCCAGAGGAGTAGTGATAGGCTCACCGGGGCCAAGGAGAAGAAGGTGGGGAGGAAAGTGATTTCACAATGGTGGCTCACTGAAGCCGTGGAGGAGAAAAGAGGGTGGGGAGAGAAGCGATTTCACGATGGTGGCTCGCTGGGGCCGAGGAGAGAAGAGAAGGTGGGGAGAAGAGTGATTTCACAATGGTGGCTCACTGGGGCCGGAGAGAGAAAAGAGGGTGGGGAGAGAAGCGATTTCATGATAGCGGCTCGCTGGGGCCAGGGAGAGAAAAGAGGGTGGGGAGAAAGGCGATTTTCCAAAGATGGCTCGCCGGGGCCTTGGAGGAAAGGGGGTGGGGAGAAGAGTGATTTCCCGAAGGTGGCTCACTGGGGCCTTGGAGGAAAGGGGGAGGGGAGAAAGGCGATTTCGCGATGGTGGCTCGCCGGGGCCAGGGAGGTAAAATAATCGCCTACACGCAAGCGATAAAAAGTCTACCAATTCGCCTGAAACCAAAAACAACATCGGAGAGAAGAGAGAAGGGGGGAGAGAGAGAAGAGAGAAAGAAAAGCAAAAACAAAACAGAAAAGAAAACGGAAGCGGAGCGTAAGAATGAAGATCTCAAACCAAGACAAAGGAAACGGGATTTTTTTTTTCTCTTTAGGCTTTTCAAGTTTTTTTGGGCTTTTGTGTAAGTGCAAGAAGAAAACAAAGTACAGAAAGAAAAACAAGAGAGGGAAACAAGTACTCAGAGAGTGATGGGGTTGCGGCGAGAACCGCCCCGAGAGCGACGATTGCGTGGCTGAGAAGGGGGAGCGGGAGCGGAAGCCTGGGGCAAGGGACGAGAGAACGGATTCACAGCAACAGGCGTAAAGGGATTGCGGTTAACAGACTGAGCAGCCCTCGGGCCCTGATTGCCATTCGGTCTAGACCCGCGAGGCTGACCTCGAGCGGGCTGGGGATTAGACCGACGCTGATCAGGGGAAGAGTTCCGAGGGCCACGGGGAGGAGTCTGACCATTGCCCTGAGCCTGATGCTGCTTCACCTGAGCTCTGCCCTGACCCCGGCCACGGCGCTTGCGAATACCTTCAGGCTTGGCCTTGAAAGGATTCACAGGCGCCGGAGAAGAAGAGGAGGGGCCACGGGGGATATCGCCACTCTTGGAGCGGTTCTTGGGGGAAGAAGAGAAGAGAGAGAGGTTGGAGTACTTGCGGTAGAGGGGATGATTCTGGCGGAAGTGATTGCCAGAGGGAGAGCACTTGCTCTTCTTGCACTTAGCCCAAGCGACTCGAGCAGCCATAAGAGAGAGGGGGTGAATAGGGGCGGCTACCTGCTTGGTAAGAGCAGGGGGGAGAGGGCCAGCGCCTATAGCAAAGGAGGAGAAGCCTTGGATGAGATCTTCGGTTGGATCAGAGTCGGTGTGAGAGCCAACCTGAGAGCCAACCGGCTGAGGAGAAGAAGAAGAAGAGAGAGAGGAGGGAGCTCCAAAGGCAGGGGGGAGAAGCCTGCCTTTGGAGGTAGAAGGAAGGAAGGGATTTCCAAAGACAGGTGGGATAGGTCTGCCTTCGGAGGGAGTGAAAGAAGAAGAAGAACCGAAGGATGAAGTGGGGGGAGAATCCAACTCCATCTCGACGGGGAAAGAAACTTGAGAAGAGGAAGACATTGTGATGTTGTTTTTGGTTTCTTGCGAACTGACTGAATGAAAAACTTACAGTTGGTAGACTTACTCTTGCGTGTAGACGATTGTGAGTGAGATGAAAGATGACAGAATTGAACAGCAGGGAAGGGGGAGATGGGCTCCTCTATATACTTTGCTGAGCACGCGATCCGTAGAGGTCTCTACTTCACCCGATTTCATCAACCCTATTAGGGCTTGGAAGAACAATGTCGAGTAAGTACCATGAGCGACAGATCACGACGCCAAACGCCAGGGGGCGTAGAGGTTTTAGACCGGACCAAAACTCGAGCGAAGTGTAAAAGTGAGAGACAGTGGGATTCTCGGCCTGGCTTGACCAACTGTGGCACCAAATGGCTCAGGGACGGTAACATAGATAGCCTGGCATAGCAATGGATGGCACAATAGACTGGAGAATAGAAAATCGGCCTACGGAAACAGCAAACGCTAATCCCGGTTGCGAGAGAAGGTCACTATTGAGTCGAAGTCATCCTCTCCTAGCTCTATGATACCAGCGAATTCACATAGTCGTCGTAGCTTGTGCCAGAGATTTGGAATGAGAAACACCTAGCAAGTATCCAGGAACACCGACAAGATTGACACATTTCTGTAGCAAGACGCCACGAAGATGGAGACATGGCGGCAGTCTACGTACCTTGTTATCGAAGAAAGTAGATTGGCGGTAGTCAAGGTTAGAGCGGACCATTAACGCCTGCATGGCTGATTATTTTAACCTTAAAAGCACCCGTCGGGCCATCCCGCTACCAAGGTATGCTCCCAAATGCCTGGGTTCCCAATCACTTTGATTCCCGGTACTTGGGTTCCCGAGTGCTTGGAACGCCTGTGAGGGACTTACCGCGATATGAATTGACGTTGACTGTCCGCAATTGGCACTCTTTCCGACATCAATCCATCTCCATGGCCGTGGGGAAGAAAGAGTGGATTGCTTAAAACAGGGGGAACAAGAGGATTGCCCGAAGTTGAACTCTAGAGAGACCATACCATGACTCGATTAACCGAGCAAACTCTACCTATCTTGCACCATATAACAACGCTTCGTCACGGAGTATTCTTGCCGGGATAGTCATGAGGTAGACACTCAAGGTAAGTAAGGTTACTGCCAAGGTTAGGGGGGGAGGGGGCGTTGGTACCTGCATGAGCGTCCAAGTGGTACCCGTCGAGCCATCCCGCTACCAGGTTGATTTCCTCCGGCTGATTGGGACGCCTGTTAGAGAATCTCCACACCATAAAAGGGCGTTTGTTTCCCGCGACTGATTGTTTTTGAAACCAGAGTCGACATCCACGTTCATCCCGAAGGAGGAATAATAAAGGAAGACATTGTGAATGTACACTTGATCTTCAGGGGAAATGACACCACGGCTGGCCTATCCAGTCAATCAAACACCACCTACTTGCGTCTTGCTCTAGATACCCCTATTTTGTCACGGAGTATTCTTGCTAGAATATGCAGTCACGGGAGAGGTTAACCGATGGATCAGCTCGAATAAAGTCGTCAATCTCCTACCACAGTACCTATTGCCCGTGTACTATTTTCCGCCGACGATGACATAATTTGCGAGGTCAGCCAATCCATTGAATGTAAAAAGGCATCAATTCACACGCCGCTGATTTTCAATAACGCTAATCCCTTCTTAAATTTTTCATTGGTTACGTCAGGAAGAATATATACGCCAAAAATATAATATAAAATGGGATAATATTTGATTCGTTGCTGCCCCTTATACAGAGTACGTACCTATCTACTGATGCCATTCTGTACTTAACAGGATAACTACTAAGGTTTGAGAATCTACCGGTATGTCAAGCCCATTGTGAGGATATGGGGTACTTTTGACATGCAGTGGACCACCCAAATCTCAATCACGGCTTTCCTGACAAGCTAGAAGGGCTTTTTGCCCGTCAAAAGTACTGATCTAGCCTCCGTGCCTTTTCTCCAGACATGCGTGTTCCTTAGCAGTCCCACAGAAGTTTGACCATTTCGCCATGCCCTTTGCGAGATACTGATTACGCTTTCCAGCCTCGACCAAAAGTCTTCACGTTGAAGATAGGCCATAGGCTCATAGTGGACAACCGTTGGTCATGATGAGTCTTTGATTGGTCGAAAGACACGTGGGTGAATATCGATCTTCGTGACAAGGGTACGTGTTAAGACCAAACATGTATTTGAACGCTAACTATGCTTCAACTTATTCATATGTAACAACATGAAAGACCAAGGTATTTACCGGTGCCAAGCTCATGAAGAAATCATGGCAAAGATCCCCTTCACAAGATCAGTAAACCAACAATCTGTGCCAGCAGAGTCATGTACAGTAAAAAGCGCAGGCTGACAGACTGGCTCGCCCCCGTGCCTTCTCCCAGTCATGCCGCAGCGCCGCCGCCGACCTTGGACATGATGAACTTTGTGGCTGCGTCCCCATCCGACTGGACGTAACTCAGGTGAACCTGGATGTTGGCCCCGCTGTCGCAGAACGGGTCGCCGCTGTTGCAGAAGGAGGCCATTTTGCTCGAGACGGCGTCGCACCCGGCAGTCTTGGTTCTTGGAAAGATCTAGAAGGCGAATTGGTCAGCAAAGTCTGTCCTGGCCGGAGAGGTTCTTCGTCGTCTTGCTTACGCCGTTCTTCTGGCTCGTTCCCTGATCGAAGGGCTGCCCGGTCACGTGGCTTGGGTCGCCCATGAGGACGACGGCGGCAACTAAGTTCATGTCAGTGCCTGGTAAAGATCTCTCGATATCACCCGGAACGTACTTTTATCCGTAACGTCAGTAGCCTGGGGCTCTGTTGATGCGAACCCGGTCTCGCTTGTGCCGCAAAGGACATCGGCAGTGACATGCGCTCCCTTCATTGTCTGTAAGTCTTCCTGTCTCTTTCTGGTCACGATGAGCAACCACTTACTTGCGAGTATCCCATGAGAACCATTTTCGTCTGGGGGCATGCCTTGGCGTAGTCCTGGACCAGCTTCGTCATCGCCGTGACGCCAGCCTTCTGCGACGGCTGGTAGGGGTTGAGCAGCGCAGGATAGTCGACCGGGACAATATCGGATCCCGGAATCTGCGACTGGATGCTATTCGCGATGGCACCAATGACTCCCGTGCCCGGCTGCTCGGTGCTGGCCCGGGCCACAATCATGTGCACGCCCGTCGCACAGCCCGTCGCGTTCGTCTGTCGTGAATAGACCTCGCTCCTGCCCTGCAGGGCGCCCAGAAAACCTAAAGCGACGACGGGCGAATAGACCATGTTTGCGGAATTGAAATAAGCGCTCTGCACTAGTGATTTTGACAGGAAAGGTTGTTCGTTGGGCAGATGCTACGCTGGCGTTGAGTTACTCTGAATACTTCTATCAAAGGAAAAGATAACATGGGACGAGGGGACGCTGCGCTACTTATATGTTGAGTTGCGATGGCAGACGTCAGTCCGAAAGCTGAGTCGATATCGACCACCGTTTTCCGTCCATCGCGGCAATCGAACCAGCCGAGGCTGCTATGGATCAACTTCAGCTCATTTGTGACAGAGAATGCAAGGAGCGTGGCTAGAAAACAGTCGAGTTGGCTACAGGACGTTGAAAGTCGCGAGGGTCCCCCATCAAAGAGTCGCCTCCGACCTGGCGGGGCCAAGACTGGGGTTGCTGGACCATCCCAAGATGGAATCAAAAGCGAATTCCCAAACAAGCTATCGGGTTCTCGGCCGATTCAACGTTGAGTGGTGGACCACATGGTCTCAGCATGGTGTGTTTCACCTTGAGCCGCCAATCATGGGTCAGAACTCGCATTTCGAGACTCTCGATTCGGTTGGCGGTGGGAGAAGTCTGTTGTTGTAAAAACGCTGCAAAACGAATTGCGGATGATCGGCTCCATGGTTTGCGATCTAGGGTAAGGTAGGCACGGTACATCGCGGGTCTTCGCAGGGGGGCTGTGGTGAGCAATGGAGCAAAGGTGAGAGATGCGACTGGTCGGCGCGGTTATGATGCACGTCATGGGTTATTTAATGGAGTCTTTAGGAAAACGAACGACGCCGGGGTAGTTCCAGATCCTTCATCCCGGAATCCGTTCGATGTTCTGTAGAGACAAATGCGATTGGCTAGATTCTGTAATCTGCGCGGCAGCGCGGCAGCGTACATGGCGTTCATCCCAGCTATTTGAGTAAACATTCTCCAGCAATCCCTTCGTAGGCCCTGATTATTCTTTCTAGCTCATGTACAGAATCTTGTTGTCAACAGTGGCTAAGCATCTTCATCGACCAGACATGTCCACACATGCAGCTATGCCCGGTCGGCCGCGAGGGTTCTACGAGAACTTCTGGGACCAACCTCTAGCCTTGCTAGCTTGGATTGATTTGAACAACCGGCCGACTGGGTCACAATTCATGCCGCGGCAGCAAAGCTTGCCTCGGTCTTCGAAGAGCTCTTCTATCTCGTAAGACCGCCAGGAAGGCGCTTGCCTGTCTTGGATTCTGTCGCGAAGTTTGTGATGCAGTCTAGTTGCATACCGCAGATGGGGTTTCGTGATCAATATAGCTGAGGCTTAGCCCGGAGAACAAGTCGGAAACGGTATCATACATGAGCTGGCGAGTCCTCCAAGCCAACGATGACACCAAATTACTTTCGGAAGTGCTCGATGTGATGTGAGGACGTACATATTGCCGCCCGCTTGAGCTCAGACGATATCCTTTCATCGAAGTGAAATGAGCTTCATTCAGTGGTCTTCAAGACACAGTGGAGGTTACCTCTTGTAACTTTTAAAGAAAGAGTGAACACTAACGAGACCTTTTCCCTCACTTCTGCCGTGACTGATGCCTTGACTGCGTTTTAGTTGATCACTATCGCATAGGGTAGCAGTAAACTTACTGCTGAGAATCAGGCAACTCCCTAACATGCCTTAGCACCCCGATCCACTACGAGAAGAGGCAAACGAACTGATTTGCATTATGTTCCCTTGTTCAAGTGGAGATCTCCCCTGTTCCGTATAGGAGCTTTGACAGGCAGGCTTTTTGCAGGAGGCAGCCCGACGACCAAGACAAATCACAGAAGAGCCTTCGGTCATGGCGTTTCTTGCCCGACTCCACCTTGAGCCATGCCATGAAACCATCCGCTGTGCCCCGGCGAGCTGGAGCAAAGCACGTCCACGGTTCAGCTCCATCGCGACTTCGACTAAGACTCACTTGCGACAGAGTAGAGGAACTCTATTAGAGTATTTTCGTGGGGCGTGTCTCTTTGGTTTTGGCTGGTACTGACGCCGAACTCAAGAGAGCCGAGGCATCAGCTTGTCTTTCTTATGTCAATTGTGTATCAGGAATCGCGAAGAGACCGACCGGCGCTGGCTTCCTCATATCGAACCCATCGCCACAAACACTCACGGCTCTCGGTCAGTCGGATGATCGCCTCGAGCTCGAAGAAGCTGTAGACGTGGCATAAGGTCTTGCACACCGCGAGGCGGGAGAACGACCCGGACAATGATAATCCACGCAACCTACCTGAATATTAACTCATTCATCACTGAAGTTTAGAATCATTCAGTGTCGAAGCTGTAGCCACCAACTATCTACTCAACGATCCGGTGAATACCCATACTGGTGCACTACAGCAGTGCCTGTGGTTGCGACGTGATGTCTTCGTCCACTCACTGATAATAGCTTGGATATCAGCCTTCATCGCCTTTTTGAAAATGCTATGGACAATGTGAATCCTGGCTGTTATGACCGCATATGCCTAAAGGGGCTAAGCAGCCAGACACAGGCAGAGGTCTGGGTGGCAGGATTACCACATCTGTCCGTGATCGGTCGGTGAGTGAGCGCTCTTTTCTTAGAGTGGAAATTAAGCTCTGGCGATTAGATTGCGGAATCAATGAGCTGTTCATTAAATAAGTGTAATGAGCGTTTACTTGCTTGGACGTCTGCGCACGACAGCTGCCATCTCGTGGTGTCCGAACACCAAGAATGATGACGTAACACCGCAGCCGAACATCCCGCCGCAACTTCCGGCCCGCGCCAACTCCATCTCATCCTCTTCACGACAAATACAAGAACAACAGCGATCAACACAACTAGCCCGATCTATGAGAGCTCTCTCATGTAATGGCTTCACGCCAGTCCCTTCCTGCTTACAGAGACACCGATGTGGAACTCGACGCTCTAGCCGAAGTCCCGGGTCTTGAAGGTCCGGACTCTCCACTTCCGCTTCTACACGACAACGATGACAACTTCGGACGGCCGACTGGGACAAGGAGTTATCCTAGCGACATTATGGAAAACGCACCGAAATGGATGAAGAATGCACAGCCGTGGACTCGCTCCTTGCCGCAGGGAATATTCACGACCATACAACCCCGGCTTACAGTGGGATACGTGCTCTGGGGTCTCATCGGGCTGTATGTCTTATACTGTATCCTCATCCAGTCGCCTTTACTCGCATCCAGGCTACCAAACTACTCAGGGCCTTTTGAAGTTGGGGCAATAGACATCGAGGTTCCCGTCCGTACTCCTCGCAACACAAGCGACTCAGTTTTCGCCAGCAACGGCAAGCCGGCGTTCAACCTCGAGACAGTACTCTTCACTCTATATTACCCAGCCGAGAAGGGTGTTAGGGGAACAGGCCATCACTATTGGGTACCGAAACCCATCAGCCTCACAGCAGAGGGCTATGCAAGGGCCGCTCACTTCAACAACTTCATCTCGCGACCGATATTCACGTTCGCACTATGGGCTCTGGTGGGGAGCATCAAGATTCCTGCCCAGGTTGATGTACCACTTCTCCCTCAGACAAGCAGTAAAGGAAATGAGAAATTCCCCGTCGTGGCGTTGTCTCACGGTCTGGCCAGTTCCCGGGCAGATTACACGCACTACTGCGGTGAGCTCGCGAGCCGTGGAATTGTCGTTGCTGCTATCGAGCATCGCGACGGCAGCGGCCCTGGCTCGGTCGTTACAGCTACGGACGGCAAGAGCCGTAGGGTGATGTACCTCACCAAGAATGAACTCAGGGGCGGCAACGAGATGAAATCTGATGACTTGAAGTTTGAGCAGCTCGCCTTCCGACAGGCTGAGATTGAAGAGACGATAGCGGTGTTGCAGTCACTTCACGCCGGGAAGGGGTCAAAGATATTCGCAAACAATGCCCGCAAAGAAGGCCGCGGCCTCGCGGACTGGGAAGATAGACTCGATTTCTCCCAGACAGTCATCGCAGGCCATTCCTTTGGCGCAACGGGGGCGCTACAGGCTCTCAAAGGGGCAACATCAGACGAGAATCCGGCTGTGGGAGGTATCGCTCTCGACCCAGGGAAGAGCAGCGGACGACTCAACACCGATATCGACGTGCCCGTCCTCATCGTCCACTCCGACTCTTGGTCCAAGACGAGCACACCCTTCTTCGGCCGTCCGCACTTTGACACGGTCAGGGATATCGCGAGAGACGTACTGAAGCGCGTTGGCTCAAGTTGGTTCCTAACCAGTCTGAAGACGAGTCATCCCAGCGTTACCGATGCGCCGCTCATTGAGCCTTTGCTGCTTCGCTGGACTACGGGGGCTACGATTGATGTGCGACAAGGGTTACGGGAGTATGTGAGGGTGACTATGGAGTTTATGACATTTTTGAAAAACGGCACGAGAGACGGCGTCTTGTCGGAGGGGGTAACACATGAGGAGTATGGGAAGGATACGATGAGGGACGAAGAGAGGGCGAGAATATCCAAAGAGACGACGAAATACTGGCAGATTCACGTCGCGCCGCCTCGTGAAGTGTAATGAGAATGTCATCTCATAGTCGGATGAAGAAAATGGATGAGTTGTTACTATTTGAAATCTTGTCGATTACCGCCCGTGAAGTCTCGAGGAAACGACTGGGTCAGGATGTAAGACTGGTTCGCCTCATGTCTTTGCTACTCAGTCTGCTATTGGCCTCGAGTGATGATCTTCAATCCTCCAAAGTCACACTGCACAAGTCAGGCTGTCTTCCTCCCCCACTGGCCGTGAATGGGAACTCGAGATTAAATCTCACATCGAAAGACATCATCTCAGTCAAAAGTGCACATCAATTCAGATCTAGAACAGAAGACTGAACCACCCATTCTCGATCTCCCGGCATGTTCCGCATATTCGTCAGGCGACAGATGGGTGCCCAGCCTCTCAAGCCTCATGAGTCTTGGTTCGTTGCCGAACATCCCAAGCCAAGGCAAGCAGCGTCAATGCCGCGCTCCCACCCTCCCAACCGGAAACGATACCCCAGTCCTGTCGCCAGAACACGAAGGCGGACGTCAAGCGCATTGGGATGGTGGCGAGGAAGAAGGCGCGGTTGTCTTGGGCGGCTGCCAGGGTGTAGTAGATGCCCATTGCAATGGCGGCCAGAGCGTTGCCGTTGGCTGCGGGGAGAGCGGCGGCGGGGAGGTCTAGCGCCTTGAGGGAGTCGTGGGGACGGAGGAGGGAGTGGACTCCCGCTGCGAAGGAGGAGAGGCCGAAGACGAAGATTGTGAGGCGCGCTGTGTTTGGTGCCATTGTGCCGTCGAGACTACCACACTGCCGTGGGCTCCCCGGGGTCGAAAGAGGGTTGGTAATCGTGCTTATGTCCGGTCGTCGGATGAAATTGAGACTCTTGAGGAATCACATCTAGGGAGAAACTATGGTTCGACATGCTACGAGTCCACGAGAGGATGGACTGGAGTAGACTGGGTCGAACTCGCCCTCCCTTCGGGGCTCCCTTCGGGACGGGGACGACCCGAGCGGAGGGAGACGAACCTATGGAGTTTGTTCTTCGAGGGGGTCGCACTGGGGGTGGTGTCTTTGGGGGGACATGACGTGCGATATGTGGTTAGCTGGAAAGTCTAAAACCAATACGGACTGGGTCATCACTGTCGCTCCGCTAGGGAACCCCTGAACAGGACGTTGTGGCTTCACTGGATTGAGACATTCTGATTCCAGGTATCCGGAGGACCTTGAATTTTGGAAGTTTTGGGATATTGTGGCTTTTGAGGTGGCCTGATGCTCTTTTGAAGGGCCTTTCGACGTCAATGTTCAAGGCTAGGCTGTTGTGACCGCGAGGAGAGCGGGATGCCTTTGAGGATGGGATTTGTTTCGTTCTCTAATTTGCGGCAGGGTGACATGAGGCTTGGCGTGAACTCTGGAGCTTCAACTTTGTGTAACCGGGGATCAAATCCCAGGAATATGATTCGATGGCCCGATGGGTTGAGATTGGCAAGGCGAGCATCGCTGCATCAGATCATACTTTGGGGGAACTCATCCCGTCGGCAGCGTGGCTTGACCACCAGTAAACTTCGCTCTCGCGTCTGCTGGCGGGAAGGAAACGCCTCATCGCCGCCATGAATAAGCGGCCAATTCCGCAGATTAGATAAATGAGGCGGTGAAGGATGCGGCTGGCAAGCTACAAGAGACATAAAGGCCCAAGACATGCTCCAAGTCGAGCGACAGACGAATGAAAAAACGGCTGGGCGGGACGGTGAACCGCTTGAATGGGAAAGCATTGGTGAGACATGCGCAAGTAGCGGAAGCTGACGTGAATATCTACACAACTACTTGTCCACTATGAGTCTCTGAAGCGTGTGTGGTAGTGTAGGTATGTGGTGTGAGTAGGTCTGCAATGCAGTGCGGCATGCGGTCGTAGTACCGTACCGACTGTACCGCACCCGCGCAACCGCAGACGAGACCAGACTTGCAGTGGAGGTTTTCAGTCTCCCTGGGTTTGATGGGTCCGAGACACGGCCGGCCTGCTTGTAAACCAAGACATCGGGGGCCCGGTGCAGAAGTGAACGTCAAACGTCAGTGGCAGCATCGTCGGCGGCCTCTGGATGTTGGGTTTTCTGATAACTGACCATGCAGGGTTGGAGGAAATATGTGTGATGGCGTGGTGTTGTTGCTGCTCGCCGGTTCCAATAGAATGCAGGCAAAGTGAGGTGATGCATCTAGAGACCGGCTGGTCGAGAAGACGAAGCGAGGAGAGAAGATGTTGTCCGGTCTGTAGACTCGATACTACCTTAGACCATAGGTCGGACGAAACCGTCAGAGAAGAAGAGCCGCTTACCGAATTTCGACTTGCCCCAGCACCTCAATGGCACCCTTCAGACCTCAACTTGCCGAGCGAGCACCGAAAAGGGAGACCAACTACCATGCAGATCTTGAAATGGGGAAAAGCCAGGCGGATGGAAATGTGAGAAAGAGAATTCCTCCGAGTCCGTGCCCTAGAGCCAAAGTCAACTACCGGCACGTCCATGTCAGCTTACCTTTCTACATTCCCACCTCGCAACACATTCTTCCGTCCTCTTCGTTGTGGTGTCATTGATATCCAGCCTGAATATCACTACGACCCTTTTCTTGAGTCTCACGGCGTCATCTTCAACAGACGATGCCTTCTCTGGGCATTCCTCCGCGAGACTGGAACAAGGCCCAGGCTCTAGCATAACGGCAAAACGCCCGCCAGCAATCATCACCATGTCCGACATTCCGGTTAGACGTGCCGTGTGTCGACCACATCAACCACAGTCGGGCGATAGAGCAAGCGAGCAACCAAAAGCCGCGCAAGTGTCGACTTGGGTTCCCAGTCCAGCTGAATTGAAGACATCAGACATCCCGCGACGCATCTTCAAGCCCGGTCGTCCGATTTTCTGGTTCCTTACTCTTGTCTCCAGTCCGACGAGGCGGACTCCCTGTCAATGCTTCCCGTCTAACCGAACAGCAAGACTCCAACGATGGTGTGTGGTGTGTGGTCCTTCCCGCATCTTAACTTGAGACAGGTTGGGGGGCAGTAAGAGACAAGAAAAAACAACCAATGGATGCACAAGGCGTCCGGGATGAGATTGGAGAATCGATAGGTGGGCTCACTTCACCGAGTGTCGCCGGCCAGCTCGGTGTGGCTGGACCATCTTTTCTTCTTTGTCGATTCTCTCTTTCGGGGCGTGAAGCAGACGCTTGGTGGACGGGAGGATGGTCCTCGCCTCGGTCCTTGACGAATCGCAGCTTCGTCGCAAAATACCGTTCCCCCCAAAAAGACCATACCAACAAGGGGAAAATGAAAAAGCAAAGGGACCAAAGCTGGATTTTAAAGGACAAAGCCAAGACAGGATCGGGCCGCAGGTGGGCAGCGAGCCGCCGCCGCCGTCCCCTGCTGGTTGCGCTCTTTTAATCAACTGCTTGCTTGCTTGCTTGTTTGTGGTGGTTCCGTGTGTGTGCGGCGCATACATTACCAGATCTCGGGGTAGAGAGCCCGCTCCAGCCGGCCGGACCTTTTGGCGCAACTGGGAATGGCGTCGAACCGTTTGGTGTTGGCGCCGGTGCGGGTTCGTTTTTGCTTCTCTCCCGTCTGGTGTCTCTTGATGGGATAAAAGGGGGCACTTGGGGGCGGCTCGGACTGCAGAACGGCCCCCTCCCCCCCATAGGTTTGGCGATGCTGATACGATCCGATGTTAGTGTCATCGACGGCCGTTGGCATTATTGCCCGACTAGTGTAATGTGAGTACAAAGTCTCTTAGTCTAGTGTGTGTGTGTGTGTTACTATGTATACCTATCCGTAATAAAAAGAGCTGAGAGGAAGAGAGGGAAACAGAGAATGCGAAACTGAGAGACTGAGAGTTGGTGTGTGTGCTCGCCGAGCCTGTCTGCTCACACCCCCCGGCCGCCGACCGTCCACACATGAATCGTCCAGTCCAGGTCCATTCTTGGTTCCCGATGGTCCCTGTCAAGAAGCTGAGGCCAAGTTTGGATTTTCTGTCGCTACGCGCGCTTGCCGCACCCAAAATTCGATTCACGCTTTAACCCCCATTTAATATTACCCATCCAAACCAAAACGGGCAGCCCTAACAGTAGGTAATCTTGTCTTGTTTCCTAAAGTTTCCCGCCGTCTCTTTCTCTCTTGATTGAGTCTTGCGCCCCTCTCACCCCCAGTTCCCAGTTCCCTTGCGACACCAACGCCGCGGCAGACATCGGTGCCTGCATCTATACAGTCGTACATGACGCCATGCACATCGTGCATCCACTGATCTCCTCTAGTTCCCAGTTCGGGATTGGTAGCAGCAGGACCGTGGGACGGGGCACGGAGACGGGAATACCAGATATCACCTTGGTCCCCAGAAGGCCACACGGCCAAATCTCCCGTTCTGGTTTTACCTTTTTCTCAACAGGCTCGACAGGCCCCTGCAAAGCGGCAAGCCTGGCGGGGTGGGAAGAAGAATAGTTGAAGGGTTCAAATGTTCTGTTGTCGTGGCACTCCGAGAGCCGTGATTTGCTGGCAAAGTCACCACCACTCGCAGCCAGAGTCAAGCCAATTTGCGAGACATGGCACTGCATACATAGCACCAGATCATATGCCCCGTCCTTTCCCCCCCTGGTTCCGGTTCTGCTTTGGTTTGGTTAGGTCGAATTCGCGTCTCGTCTGGTCTGGCCGGCCATAGTATGGAGCATGGAACCGTTTGGCATGGGGGCCCGTATGGGCAAAATAACGAAAAAGTATGGCACGGCATCGCATGGCATGGTTCGGCGGCGGCCACCACATACTTTATGATCCAAGGAACGGCTAGGCCTGGAAGTATCGCCTCGAAAATATGACAGAAGTTGGTGAATGGTCACGAGCCGGCCCCTGGATCCCTTCCTCATCGCTCAAACGGGCATCTTGCAGCGGAACAGCCCTGGATGTCGAATACACACCCTAATGCTTCTAGCCTCTGACCCCGCAAGTCGCCGCTGGCGGCATTCTGCTCTCTTCGTCTCTGAGGTCATGGACTGCTCTCACCCACACCACCCTCTCGACAAGTGTCGACATGGAGTATGAGAGGAGTGGGAGGGTCCTCCGTCTCCGTCTCCCGGCAATGCACATGCTACAACCATGGGATTGCTGGAGCTATGTGATTCTATCCCCCGGCCGGGCCCCTCCCCTCCATCTCATCACCTCCCCTCAGCCAGCCATATCCATAATCCATACCATACGCATCCATGGTCCAGCACCTGGGCCCTTGTTGGTCTTGACATACTTCCCAGCAAAGCAGATCCCAACAAGCTAAAGTAGAGTTGGACCGACAGGACCGGCCGGCCGGCAGAAGGGCCGCATCTCTTACTTCCTACTCCCCCGTCCCACTCTTCTCCATCCGTACCTATCTCTGAGCTCTCTCTTGCTCCCTTCTGTGCGTCTCGTGTTTCTCTCTCACTCTCTCGCTTGCCCCCTTCTAGTCCCCTTCTTTTGCTGCTTTTGCTGCCCGGTGGTACGACGGATCGACTGGCAACTCGTCCACGTACGCCTCTACGGATACATCCATCCATCCACCTTGGCCTTCGCCTTGCCGTCAATAACCTGACCTGCAGGCCCGGCCACCGCACCCGCATCCCCCGTCCCATTCATTCCCCCTTCTCTCCTCGGACACGACCGACCTCCAATCAACCTACCCACCACCCCCTTGAAGACTCACTTTGTTGCTAATGCATCCGTGAGCTGACACATCCGGGGAAGGGCTTCCGGCAACAGAACCCAGAACCCAGAAATACCCCCCCCTTCCGAGGCCGTAGAGAGCCTCAATGAACCTTTTTCTTAAACCATCGACCCAAACGGCGTCGTCTCCCCGTCGTTCACGGTCCCCGTCCGTCCGTACGCCGTCCGCTATCATCCCGGCAATGGCTTTCGCATCGTCGCCCGTTGACTCGCCGTCGTCCTCCTTCTTCGCCGCCGCCGCTGCCGCCCCGGACCTCGACGGCCTCGCCCAGGCGCCAGCGTCCGTCGCTCGCGCCATCCTCGTGGCTCTCTGCGATGACCGACGGGTTCGAGCTCAGGCGTTGAGGCAGCTTGAGCGCCTGCTGCGCTTTGAGGCCGATGTCCGCGAGGAAGAGGAGGATGGTGTCAAGAGGAGCCCCAATTCCGTCTCAAGTCCATCAAATCCAAAAAAGAGAAAGGCAACCGGCGAGCCCAAGATCTGTGTTCAGTGCGACGGCATCTTCACGGCCGACGAGAACAGCTTTGGTTCATGTTGGTACCACTCAGGTAAGCAAGCAAGCAAGCAGAGCGTGGAAACCCAGCAACAGCAGCGGGAGCAGAAGCAACGAGAGACTGGTAGAGCCTCTTCATATCCTTCCAACTCTATTGTTGCCTCATTTCCATGCCGTGCATCTTCTTTTCCCAGCAGAAGTACTACGCTGTACAAGCTGTCAGAAGGGTATCTTATTCTCGTGGTTGAAGGGTCATACTGACTCGTGCACCCACCCCTCTGTTTAGGCGAGCTGGAGCTTTGGGATGAGACGCAAATACCACCAACAATCTGGGACGACGTATCGTCAGACGAGCTGGACACAGATTCCAATCGCCTAGAGTATCCCGCAGCGTTCCGATGGTGCTGCTGCCAGAGGCTAGGCGACAGGCAAGGCTGCGTGCGCGGCACACACGAAGCCAACCCGGACAGGAGCAAAAAGGGCCGCGGCAATGAGCTGTCCGATCTCGAAGACGATCCGCTGGAGCTTGACGACGCCTCATCGCAGGAGTTGGGACCGCCGCCGCATCAGCAGCACTACACGATCTCGAGCTCACCGACGGACGCTGGCCACAAGGCGACGACGGCAACGATGACTGTGAGAACGGCAACCTCGCTGACGACAACACACCATCACCACCAACAGCAATGACGTTCGAAAAAGGTTTACTTGGATTGTTTATTATTTTAAGGACGTGTTTATGGTCCATGTCAGAAACGAAGTCGCTTCCTGGGTTCCCCTCCTTTCGGCCTTCCGGACGAGACTGGTTTTGGTAGACCGGTCAAGGAAATGATTACGGTTTCGGTCAATCGGATGGGCTCCCGGCCTCCCGACCGATGGTGGTCGGTCAACCGGTCGACAAGGCCACGCGAGATTGAAATGGATTTTTTTTAAGGTGCTGGCAGGGCTGTGAACAGACGCGAAGGGAGTCAAAGCGGCAATCGGGCACAAGTTCAAAAAAACCGGAGCAGAGCGGAGCGAAGCAAAGCAAAGCATTTTCCTGGGAGAAGGGGGAGGCATAGCATTTGGCAAGTTTGATACAACAAGACATTTGATGGATGAAGCGAGCAAGCAACATTGAAATTGGTCGGACAAGAAATTGGAGGGGGCGACACTACTGTACTTTGGGGGCAGCTTTTACGCCCAACCGACCACTTTTTGCCTGACTTATTGGCCAGGCTGGCATTTCATTGCCTCGCATGAGGGGATCCTCGTACACCAAAGACATCACGAAATAATGGAGGCAGAACGTAAGAGCATATCATTTGTATTTCAGTGGTGGAAGAATCAATGAATCGAGGGCCACTAGGGGAAGAAAGGCGGCAGCAAAAAGAACGGGGTGAAGATAGCCCACTGCACGCAGAGAACGTCGATTTAGACAGACGAACGGGGCGAGCCCAAGTTTGCCAGCGATGCAATTTACCTTACTTCTCGTTTTCACGAGCCAAATTACAAAATCATCCGTGACATGTACTGATCATTGATGAGGTGAGAAAAACAGCGCGCAGCCCAATGAAGGCAGCATTCCCAGGATCGAGATGGCTCGCATTTTCGCCTCATAGGACTGGCGGTGGCGGAATTCGCATGGTTCGCCGACGACGACAACGACGGGGTGGTGAGACGAACCGGAAGCGTCCTGCCCATAGCGGTCCGATATCATCTGCAGCAAGCGCTCAAATCTGCAAGGGACACCAGAAGCGGCCTAGCAATCCCGCTCCAGGGAATATAAAGCTTGCCAGCCAGCAGCGCAAGTACGGAGTACACACGCCAGACCGAATGAACCAGTAGGCTCGCTCCCGGTGGTCGCACAGGAATTATGTCCCCCCAAACCCGGACCAAACTCCAGAGAGGGTCGAGAGAGTGTGTGTGGCTCTTGGGGAACACAAGACGCACCACCTACAGGCTACTTGCCTTTCGTCAGCTAGCCAGCCGCTGGACCGTCTCTGGGGCCATGGGTAAATGCCCTGTACTCTGGACTCTAGAGACTGAATAGCCGTAAGCTTGCGGTGCCACAGCAGGGCTTTGTGTGCGAGGAATCCAATGAGGCCACCTGGCGAGCAGGGATGACCCTTACCATCCGAGATTCCCCGGCAAACCCTGATCTACGGGAGGCCGGGGAGGGGGGCACGGGGGGAAGACGGGTACGGGTAAAAGAAACGGGTGTCTGTGGCAGTTGAGTGAAACCCCCCGGCCGTTCAATTCTGATAGACAAGAATGAACATGATTCCTGAAAGGAGAGAAGTGACCCTGGTGAACCCTTCCGGAAACTGGTTTGCATCCCCGTCATTCCGGGTTGGGGTGAGTAGTTGTGGGACTCCACGGAGTACACTAAGTGGGCGCGGTCTAGATGGCACTTCTAGAGTGTACACAGTTAGTTGCTAACGTAGAAGCCCCTCGAATGTCCACGAAAGGTAAAGCTTGCGGACCATCTATAACGTCGAGCAAGTTGCTTGGAATTTGATTAAGGTACTCACATTTCAGATCTCACATTTCCTCCGCGCTTACTCGGATAAGCTCGACTACCAATTCCAACTACTTTACTCTACTTATCTACTAGGCCCAAGAGATTGGTGTACGAAGTAAAGTATCAAGCTAAACACCAATTTACCCCCGTTAAAGTCCGACATCGCAAAACACTTCTTTCCCGGCCCGAAGAAAACACCAAATTATCGGCGCGACACGCCAACGGCAACCAAGAAATCAATGGTTGATCAAGCAAGACAGCGAGCCGAACAGACCGCCGCCCCAAATCGGGAAACGGCGGCCATGTTGGAAGCCGTTTCGGGCACCGATGCCCGAAAAGTCTTGTTCGCACTCTGCAGGGAGGATGAGCGTGTCCGCCGGCGAGCCGTTGACCTGTTGCAGAAGATGCCAAGGACGGATGTCTGCGCCAACTGTAAGGAGAAGTTTGATGTCAACAGGAACGCTCCTGATGCATGTCGCTACCACCCTGGTCAGTATGATGGAATTCCACAGTCAATACCGTATCCGGAATGAGCGGGGAATGTAAAGCTTCGTGTGACTGCACGTGCTTGGCGAGTAAAGAGAGGACATTACGCTGACGTGCGATAGGAGACTTTGAGTTAGACGAAGACCTAGAGGTCTGGGGCACAATCGACGACATTGGACAGTTCTGCGAAATGGACAGCGAAGAATCTCGAGCTGATGTTCCAGAAGGCTTCAGATGGAGCTGTTGCCAACGCGTCGGCGACGTGGAAGGTTGTCAAGAGGAGCAACACGTGGCCGTATTGGAATACCCCCCTTTGACATTAGAAAGTTTCGGTGAGGGTCACCATGCGGTGGAGATTCCAGGGCAGCAAAGTCACGGCAAGCGCAAGGCTGAGGAGGATATTGTCGGCATGGCGCAAAAGACAAGGACGGGTTCTTAATTTTCGACGGATATGACCCGGTGACCCTTGTTCGCGTGCGTAGAGAATTTGAAATGCGGCTGGCTTGTCACTTGGACAGTATGCGACACATCATCTCGTTCAATATCGCCGAACATGGCAATTGCCAAGCTCTCGGCCCTTGAAGGATGCCATTCCCGCATTTCCGACCAAACAGCTGACAGCTCTTTACTACGTGGACCACCCGGGGAACTTATCACACACAAATCCATGTGGGGATATGCCCGAGTAAAGCAGCGATGCCATGCGCTGAGAGGCTCACATGTGAGTTGAGGGCTGTCAGAAGTCTCATAGACTGGCTGACTCGCTGGCCTGTTGGAAAGATCGCCGGCTGACAGGACTTTCGGTGTGATTCCGACATGTACTTGTACACCTGAGAAGGGAGATGGGAAGATAAGACAGCGGAAACGACGGGCCGGATTATAAGCCCCAAGATGACTCGAGAGCCTTAGAAAGCACCGACAAAAGTTTAAAGAGTCAAGTCTGGTCACATAAATAAGACTTGACAGAGTCTTGAGGGCACTTGGTTGAACTGGGTACCGCGAATCATTCCCTAAAATATGGATTCGGGTGGGCCTATTGTGGGCGCCTTCAAGATAGAAGTGCCCGCTGCAGAATCCACCGCAGAAAGTGAGACGGGCCAGGCCGTTCGGACTACCCCCGCAGCATTTGCAAAGTCTTACAACGTCGTGAAGCTTGATACCGGCTGATTCCCCGAGTCCAAGAAGAATTCTAGACTTTGAGGTTCAAGATAGTTCAACAGAATCGTCTCAACAGTAGAGCATTTGCACGGCGAATTAGGACCTCAGATCGATCGCCGCCCACATGTCCTCGTAATTAGGCGATTGTGGAGACCATTTGATGGGTAAGAGTTCTCATTCATCCCTTCAGAGAGAGGATCTGGGACCTTCCGGATTATTCCCGAGCTTAAAACGCCCAACTATTCGAGATGGAGAATACATGTACAGAGATACATTTTGTGCGCTTTTCTGGGGGTTTCGTTTGTTATTACTGGCTCTTCTCAAAACCTTTGAAGAGAATATGTGTAGCTCAAGCTATCGGACCCATTGCTGAGCTCTTAAGAACGTAGAAGGACGAAGTCCAAAAGCCAAGACCCAACTCTAGACTCTTGTTGTCGTTGTTCAAGACCAGATTCCTTCAGCTGCGCTCACCATCGTCTTTTCGCGGATGAATTTTCAAAAAACTTTTCAGACTTGGCTTTGTGGATCAACTCTTCAAAGGCAGAGTTGAAAGAGTTCATACCACGGCCCCTGCCACGAGGGAACTGTAGATTGACTCTGAGATATCCTTCATGTCTAGCAGGCGGTAGAAATGCCTCGCGATTGCTTTCAGTTGGAGCAGTCTCTCACTAGTTTATAGATCCATGGAATCTCATTCGAGACACTGATCCTCGTTCGAACCTTTTTTCTATGTGTCTCATCGAGTCATCTCACAGTCAATCGACCCTAGGCCTGCAACATTTGATTTTGGAATTGTCGACACGGCTCTGTCAGCGAATAAATACAATGACCATGCAGCCTAAACCAGGGTCCTCCTGGATATCAGCTGCTATGTCTCTGAAGTAGGTCTGTGTCTATGAGACTTTACGATAGAGAACTGATGGTCTTAGCATGCCTGATTATCTCGCAGAATCGAGAGAAGCCGAACAGTCATCCGATTACTCCCAGAGTCGGTCCAACAAGCGAGAACGTCCCGAATGTTGTCCTGGTTCTCCCCAGCAGCCAATCCCCAAGGTGATGGGCCTTCGTTCACTCAAACACGGTTGTATCAGACTTGAACTGACAACGAACACAGAGACTCAGAACTGAAGAGCCTAAGAAAGAGGAGTCTCCGTTGTTGTGAGTCCAGATTACATCCAAACATCTCTGAACTCGAGAATCACACTGACATCGTTGTAAACAAAAGCCGGCTTCCGCCCGAATTACGAAACGAGATATATCGGATCGCTTTCATCCGTTCGACCGTTACGATCACCGCTAAGGCGGTCTATGGCTATACCTGTAGCCGTTCTAGATTCCGCTGGAAGCGCAAGAATGTGCGACATCATGATTCATGGAGAACAACCGAGTACTTGCCGGTTGCCTTTCTCAGAGCTTGCAAGCAAGTTCATGCCGAAGCGCGGGCGATTCTGTACACCAACTACTTCGATGTGCAAGATATGGAGACACTCGTCGTTTGGTTGAAAGACTTGGGGACCAATACTGCCTGCCTACGAACCATTGTACTCCAGACTGAGCCTCAGGGATGGTTGCCGTCATCAACTTCAAGCAGATACCGGACTCAGCAGACCCGTTATCGAGAACTGTGTCGTAGGGCTGCGAGGATGTTAGCTACTGCCGAAAATCTCCAGACTCTGCGGATGCAGTATTGTTACAATCTTACATGTATGATTGCTGGCCCGGCTCCGAGGGGAACTTTCAAGCGACCTGGACCTGTTTCTGGCTGGATCGGCATCGCGCGTCGGGTTGCGGAGGTATTGTACCATGATTTTCGGTCGGTGTACTCCAAAGGTCTGTCCCGTGGCCACAGTCCGGAAAGGCTGTGTCATATTTTACAAGTTAGCCGGAATAACTGGTGGTGTTATCGGCACGCATCGAGTCCGCAGAAACTTAATGCTAAAGAGGCAAGAGAGGCTGAAGAGGAGGTTATAGAACATCTAAGGCTGCTGCTGAGGAGAAACCTCGAAACTCGCCTGGGATATCGAGCTTGAAGAAGATTCATAATTACCAAGCAGCAAGTCGCCGCACTTGAAATCCGACCTAGGCTGGCCTCAAGGAAGCCAATGGCATGTAGGAAGCAGAGGTGGTGCTACAATTGAAAGATAAGACTAGGTGACTAGAGTCATGATGGCTTTATCTGTTCCGAAGTTGTCTTGAATGATACCGAGTATTTTCATTACGGTCTGCAGCTTGAAATGATACAGTCTCACTCACTTCTTTTCCATTTAAAACAACGCCATCGATGAAGCCGTTTCGGCGTCTCTCCTTTCACAATCAAATCTTTGTCTTGCAGCTCGAACGCGCGCCCAGGTGAAGCACGATGCAAGGTCGCCATAAGGAAGAAAAAGCAGCAAGGAGAACTTTCTTCAGTCTCAAGTACCTTTCAGGCAGCAAATTAATAGAGATGGACTTTTCATTTATATCAAAGCGGCAATTCATTACTACTCAGCAGAAATTTGCCATCTACGGCCTTCAGTTCGACGCAGCCTTACAAGCATCAAGCCGTCCAAGTTAGTAACTGGTTACCAATGATTTCACGTTGAATATCAGCTGACTTTCCAAACTAACATCCAGAGACAAGGACTGCATTTCATCTCCTCAACTCTCGCCGATATGGCCTCGTTGCCGGTCGTCTCAATCTCGACCGGTGGGATCCAACGACGGGACAGCCAGGATTCAAACACCTTGCCGGACAGGGTCTGTCTGAGTTCTTTCCTGCGTATGAAATTAAACGATTGCCGATCTTGACTGACATGCCAGATAGAATGCGCATGATAACGGTTC
The DNA here is from genome assembly GCF_030869225.1 of Colletotrichum abscissum. NCBI lineage: Eukaryota > Fungi > Ascomycota > Sordariomycetes > Glomerellales > Glomerellaceae > Colletotrichum > Colletotrichum abscissum. Next base: position 417,166 of record NW_026850076.1, read on the forward strand.
TGGGCCGAGACGCTTTTCCTTTCTGTGAGTTCTGCAGCTCGGGCTTTTGTGTAATTGGTTGCCAATATCGCTAATACTGAAGCACAACAGATACCTGCCTGGGGAGATTCGAAACAGCATCTACACACTTGTTCTATCCCCCCCAGATCCGATTTATATCATTGACAGTCTTGTCTCTACCGATATACCCTCGAAACGATTTCCGTTTCGAAGGAAAGGTCTCGGACAATGCTATCTTAGGTGCCGTTTTAGCTTATCGATGCTTCGTACTTGCAAAAAAGTGTTGTCTGAAGCACGTGGCATCGCCTACTACCAAACATTCGAATTTTGGGATGAAGACGCGCTTTTCGTCTGGCTACGCGACATTGGCCCGTACAACAGATCGCATCTCTGCGGGATTATCTTATATGAACTGCGCACTTGTCCAGACACGGTTACCCACAACATGGTAATGAGTCGCATCGCTGCAATTCTTGATAACTCTCCGAATCTCAAGAAAATCGAGGTGGTCGTTATTAGATTCGACGGCGTGATCGACTTCAGCAAGCGGCTCAAGCTTCACAGAGATGGACAGCCAAAGCTGCTGGTCACTGAAGCCCGGCACATAGCTGAATGGGTGTTCTCATTCTTCCGCCCCCTCCTGTGTAGTCCTTCCTTCCGCAATGGGGATCCTCAGCGGTTATCTTCCTTGTTGGCGCTTGACATGCATGCTTATTGGCTCTACGGGCAAAAGGCTGATTTTCATCGATCGAATTGGACAAAAGAGATGGCGGACGAAGCAGACGCCTCGTTCTCTGAGCATCTGGAGCTGCTGCTCGAGAGAAGTCGGAAGAAGAATCTCCGTCGTCGCCAAAAGAAGCTTCAACGACTCGGCTGATGTATTGACCCCACGAAAGGTCCATCACTTGAGGTGGTCACAATGTACTCATCAAGATTGAAATAGAGCCGGAGTTTGATTGAAAGAGGTCAGAGACAGGTATGCTGGTAGCCCTGGCACATCGTCGAAAGAGCTAGGCCCTCGGTTGGCTGACCTCGATGAGCATCGGGGCGACCAGCTTTGGTCAGGTGACACTCGGTGAAGCCACAGATAGTTCAGGCCGTCACGAAGAACCAACAGTACCGTGGTTTAAGAAGACGGTTTTCTTGGGGCGTTTCATGTGTATTTTGAATAGAACTTTAATCTGCAGTTATCAAGTGTCTCAAACTCTCCGTCTTCTTCGGAATCTACCTACCTTATGACCTTGATGGATCTCACTAGATGTGTTGCTAAAGATGGTCCGACTCATCAAGTCGTCTGAGCCAACCTACTACCTGCCCTCGCTACTCTATAGTCGGAAAGTGGAATGTCAAGGACTGTGTCGTAGCGGGGAACGCCGCCAGAGAGTTTGCCTGCTTGAACAGGACGCGACCTCGAATTTCGTAATATTCCATGCATTTCTATACCTGAGGCTGGTAAAGAGTCAAGGGGTTTCAAAGGCTTCCTATGGTAAGAGCCGAGATCTGTCTCGAATCTTTAGTTCTTGATGCTTTTTGCCAGTGGTAGGATGCAGGTAGTCCCATGCGGTTGGACGACCGCGCGGGTGACAACAGCCACACACTCGCAATGGTGCGCGCGCGAAATAGAAAATCTTTTTCTCGCCGTTTGTAGAAGAAAAGCTTTCCCTCTTGAAACACCACGCAGGCATCAATTAATGACTGGAAGACAAATTCTGCAAAGACCGACGCCTACCTGAGCTAGGTAAGTCAGATGAAACGGGAGCCCGACAACATTTGAACGTCCGCTTTACATCCCCTGACCCATCGGTTTCTAGGCAATATCTTCACCCATGAGCTGCAAAACCTCGCGCAAAACGAAGGCTAGACTTCGGGGAGTCAAGAAGCTTCGCAAGGTACGGCCCTCTTCGCATAAAATTCAGAAGCCACAACGGCGAAGTGTGTGGTCCCCAAGTTAATAGTCGTCTAGCAATCCCAGAATACAGCACGTTACTTCAAACCGTTTCGGTTTTTGTATGCGTCCTAAAAAGCTTGGTCATCAGACGTCAACGACTGACTTTGCCCTGCAGGGACTTGCCCTCTGAGCTTCGCAACAAGGTCTATGAATTCGCTCTTATCTGCTGCGATGCTATCTCAATCGCCAGAATCCTTCACAAGGAAGGATGTACCAGTGGAAGAAAGCTCGCCATCCTTCACCATCGAAACTGTAGACTAGCGAGCCGAGACACGCATCCCGTTGCCGAGCTCATTCAGACTTGCAAAAAGATTCGCCACGAGACGTCGTTCATGTTGTACAACAGCAACGCCTTTGGATTCGAGGATGTTCCGACACTGATACTATGGCTCGAAACGATTGGACCCGCAAACCGAACCGTCTTGCGGAGCCTTATGATTGAGGGGGACTGCTGCTACGGACAAGCCTCTATAACATCGTGGTTGGATCCGTTGCATATATACGACCCAAGCCCCTCGTTCCTGATGGCTCCCTTCCGCGACCCATACCGAGAATTGACAGCCAGAATCGGCGACCTTCTATCAGAGTCGATGCTTCTCGAAGCTCTGTGCTTGCCGTGCGGCTACAGCTTCTGGAGGCTTCCAGTTCTGACACTTCGGCGGCGCGATCCATATCCAGTGCCCTGGCCAACCCATATTGCGCGCCGCATCGCAGAGACTCTGTTCAAAGATTTTCAAGGCTTTTTCGAGAAGCGCCTTCTATTCGACGCAGACACGGAAAAGCTTTCCAACGTCATCATGGTCAATGTCATCTGCAGAAAAGACCGCAACAAAACGTGGAGTCCAGCGGTAAAGGATGTCTTGACCAAGATAGAGGAAGGGGCAGGACACTTAAACTTGTTACTCAGGCGCCTTCAACACAAACAAGTCGGAGGCAAGCCATGACAATTCTACCTCCATGAGATTATGTAGCAGGATAGGGTACACACTTGAATATGGAAAGAGTGGACGGTCGAAGGATCTTTCGAAGGTAACGAGATTTCCTTGCTGAATCAAGCCAGATATCTGCAACAGGCGGTAAACTACCGCAAAGGCTTCTTCAGCATGGGAGATCGGTTATCTGTGTGTGCGTTATCTGAGGTCTAGACAAGTAGAATTGAAGTCGATCCAAGTTATTCGTGACAACAAGCGTCTCCTGAATTGTCTCGACAAATCGTTGTTGGAGGAGTCTCTCTGGTCCAGTAGTTGCAATCAGTTCATCCCATCAATGCACATCATGAACTCAAAGTTCAGATCGAACTAGTAGTAGTGCGTAAGGCAAATCCGGCGGCTTTCGAGTTCAAGTTTGAAGTTAGCAAACGCTAGCCCCCTCGACTATTGCTTATCTCTTGCTTCTCTGACTCTCGTGGGCCGATGCATCTTGCGGCGCTGGCAAGCATCAATCCGATCGCATTACCTAAGCACCGAATGTGCTGGAGCAATGTTCAAGATTGGGAGAGCCTGTCACTATGCCATCAAGAATTCTCGGCAACCCTTTCCCTGGGACATATTGCGATGCAAATCACTCTGCAATTCCAGCAGGGCCATCTCAATACTGTAAAGAAGCAGCGGTCGGCGAAGAGCGCTAGATAGTGAATCGATAATGTTTGAGTTTCCATGACTCCACGTCGCGATGGTTACGTTTCGGATCTTCGGAGTTCGTACGTCGTTCGTCGAGGCTCCGTCCGGATCGAAGTCGGGCGCGCTAGCAACTGCCACGGTCAATTCTCAACTGTTTGTAAACAAGACTTGTAGAAAATGGTCGCAGGACCCTCTGATTGTAATGTTCCCGATGGACGAAAGTTGAGAAGAACTGACAGTAAGTCCGATATCGTCATAGGTTTGGAGGCCAGCTGCAAAGTACGCGGGCATGGTTGTTTGGGCGGTCGTGTCCCGCACTAACGTGTTCATGAGACGTACTTTTAGCAGAAAGATTGGCTAACAGAGAGACAATGCCGACAAATGTCTCGCGTTGCAAATTGTTGCATTTCGATTAGCTAAGTGTCAGTTGTGAAGGGATGATGGAGAATAACCGCCAAAGATTAGATAACCATAACGCCTTGCAGATCCGACACGACTCATTACGACGCTGCGAAACTGTGTCAGGTATAAACAGCAAGAGAGCCTGATTATCAAGATGAAAGAAATCTCAAACCCGAGAAAAACGTGGCCGAGACTAGAGAAACCGAAGGTCCTCCCGGCCTCAGAACGCAATAAGCATTTCGCTAGCGCCCATGCACCTCGCTTTCCCGTCTCCACATCATGGCAAGGCGCATTTCTCAATGGCGCCAGAGTGCAGATTCCCGAAGCGCGTCTCGAAGCCTGAAGGCCCGTGATCCCCGTCAGCGATTCCCACACCTGGGAACCAGAACCTCGTCCGGACTCCAAAGCTTGGAAAGGGGGAGGCGGCGGCGGCGGCGGCGGCGCTGAGAGCCCTGTTTATGGGGTTTCGGGGAGTTGCGATGACAAGTGTCAAGCCTCCTTGGCCCGAACCGCCCAGCCCACTGGTTTGAGGCTTCTACGGAGACGACAGAAGCTTGGAGGGGAGAAGAAAGAGGCGAAGGCCCAAGGTCTCGAAGCAGCAGAGACATGGATAACTTTATTGGGTGGATACGCGTATGCTTAGGCCATAAGGTTGTTGGTGCTCCGATTCTCTAGTGCCAGTTTTCTTCGTGGCTTTGTCAGAGAAGAAGTGGGAAACCGAGACCGAAGTGCCGTTCGCCCTAGGGGGCCGGGGCTGTGCTACTTTTATCTTTTCCCCCAACCCAAGTTCCCCAGCGACAATAGTAAGGTATAGTAGTAAGTAAATACGTGTAATCTGCGGTGTCTGACTGCACAGCAAAGAGAAAGAAAAAAAAATGTGTCCGCCCCCATGAACCGAGACCGAAGGCATTCTCACACAATGCGCAGCGTGCGGCTGTGTTGAGGTAGGCCCGACACTATGGGAATGCGTATCGAAATTTCTTTCAGGATACGGTCAATACGTGTAAATGCGAGATGCAGCAGAATGCGAGATGTTTGTATATAGATTGACTGTAATCCGGATGTTGTTACCGTCTTCCTTCCAATACAATACAATACAACCAACACAATCATTATCACCATCACCACCACACAAACAATCTCTCGGTCTTGACTCAGAATACTCCTCATCAAGGACAGTCCGTACCAGTACCAACTTCAGTCCTCCTCCCAAACAATCACAATGGGCCTCTTCGACTCCAAGCTCAAGTTCCCCATCCATATGGTCCAGCTTGCCCTGGTCATCGCAGCTCTTAGTCTCTCAGTGGCACGCATCTTCCTCCCCAACCGCCCCAGGGGTAGATCCGGTACCATGGCTCTCGGCATGGTAAGTCTTAAGCTTCTTTTACCCCACAAACCAAGCAACCAGCTAACCAAACCTTTTCAACCCCAGGCCGCAAAGTCTCTCATTATCATCGCATACCAAGTCCTCACCGAGCACGTCTCCTCCTTCAAGCGATGGGCCAGCCTGAAAGCCAACCTCATCCTCAACGGCATGGAAGTCGTCTTCTGGGCCGCGGTCGCCTACATGGGCATCCAGGGCAACACACAACAATCCTGCGTGGGCGTCAGCTGCACCATCGGCTGGATCGTCGTGGTGATGGGTATCCTCCTCAGCATCGTCGCCGGCTACGCAACCATCATCGCCTGGCTTGACTTCCGCTACTTCAAGGCCAACGGCGTCCGCCGCGGATCCATGAAGCAGACCGCCCTCGGCAGCAGCAGCGACAGCGAGGCCGGCCAGTCCGCCGAGCGCATCGAGATCCAGCAGCAGAGCAAGCCCCAGACGGCCTCCCCTGCTCCTCGTCCCGCCGTCGCCCCCGTGCACTTCAACAACAGCCAGCAGAGCAACCAGTACGACGCGCCTCCTTACGGCCAGCACTATGCTCAGCAGTACCAGCAGCAGTACCAGCAACAATACCAGCAGCAGCACCCTCAACAATACCAGCAGAGCCAGCAATACCACAACCAGTACCACAACCAGTACCAGTACCAGCAGAGGCAATGAGGTGGAAGAGAGGCGGACTTTTGAATTAAGAGGACTTTCTGAGCGATTCAGCATATCCAGCGGGGCGAATTGGGATGGAAATACAGGTTTCGTTTGTTTTTTGGTTCTTTACAAGCGAGTATGATGCAAAGAGACCGAGCCGGTCTGCACAGCCAAGGGATAATGGCGTTCAAGTTAGATGGGGACTATGGGACTTTAGACCAGAACATCTGGCTTCTTCTTTGTAAAAGCCTTCGGGGCATAGAGAGCGCCTCTGCAAAAGCATGATGGCGAAAGAATCGATTTGAGTTTGAAAGCATTCTTTGACAACCACGAACCGTGACTAAATCACGAAACAATGGCGACAACAGTGATGTATTTACTTACGGGGAACAACACTAAGGTACTTTGAAATAACGTGACAAAGAAATGGGTCAGTCATTACAAGGTAAACTGCTGCTGCAGAACAGAAGATGGAGGAGAAAGGGAAATCCAATTCCAGAATCGTTCTTTCCATTGTGGCAAATTACAGCCATTACTTTGAATGCTTGGCTCTAGAGCCGTCTGGACGTCCGAACAAGAAGTTAGAGATCTTGTCTCCGAAAGGAACCACCGACGAGGGTGCCGCTTGGCTCTGCTGTCTCCTCAAAGGCCTACGGCTGTATGAACGAGGAGCCCACGATTGGTCATCTAAATCTCCATAACCCGACGACTTGCGCCTGTACGACGGATGGTCCCGAATCACCTTCCTGAGCTCCGCCCTGGTCAAGTTCGGCCCCTCCAGCACTTGGCGCCACAGCTTGGCATCGGACCTGCCGCCAGGGCGACTCCTACCTCTCGTAATGATCTCTCGCAGGGGTAGAGATCGTAGCTCGGCCGGTATCATATCACTCACCTGGCCCACGTCTACCTCAGACCCCTCAGGTCGATATCCAGCATCGTAGAAGAGTCCAGCTAGTTCGGGATACGCATCCGTAAAGTCGTACCAGAAGATAGGGTTGCTGATGGCGGGTGCGTCATGCTCATTGAGCATTTGCTCTGGACTTCCGTCTTCGATGATACTTTGCAAGAGCCAAACCAGGTCTACTGCAAGCTCATCCAGGAACCCTTCTTCCTCTATATGCCTGTCAACAACGTATGAAAGCGCAATCTCGTTAACAAGAGCCGGCATAGTCAAGATGGTTGTGGGAGAGGAGTCATCCCCAAAGCAGAGACTTACAGTCGGCAGCGTCTCAAAGCTACGCTCAAACGCCATGGTCCTCATTTTAACGGGCCACACCTGCCCTTCTTCATCGGAGACGCCAAGAGTGTCTGGTTCGCCGGGGTAGTTGAGCATGCCGCTGGTGGCAGCCGCCCACGCTTTCATGACCTCTTGGGCGTAGGCTGGGCAGATGATTGTAACGTGGGACGGGGAACGAGAGCCATGGCCGTATGCTATCAGCGCTGCGTCGCCGCAAACAGCATACTGTACATGTGAGAAGGTGCTCCCAAGACGGTGAAGAACTTGGTGAGTTGATGCGGGGCTTATGTCGGGTCTTGGGAGCGAGGAGCTGGGTGCATGCAGATACGACTCTGCCGGAGACTCTGGGGCTGCGTTGGCTCCAGAGCCATGCGGTTTACTTGGTGTGTTATATCGCAGTGGTTGACTCTCACTTTGTCCAGACGTTTGCGAGGGAGACGAGGCCATGCTCCTGGTAAGACCGCGACAGCGGCTTGATAGACGTTTCAAGAATTCGACGACGGGGAACCGACTTTGATGCTGACGGGATGCCGTATCTGTCAAACCTGGTGGACTTTCAAGGGGAAAGTCAAAAAGACCTGTCGTAGAAGCTGTCCGCTGTGTGCGGTTTCTCGAGAAGTGGAGGCGAGTCGACACGGGAAATCGAAAAGTATACCTCAAATGAGAACTCTTGTCAGTTTGCCGAGACTTCATGCCGTGAAGATGCAATACAGGGAGGCAAGGAAATGTTATTGTCAAGTGGTAGGAAACGGGTAAGCTGGATAATAGGTTCTCTTGATTTGCCTCTAGCTGGAGCTTGGGAAGAGATGTAGCTAAGCTCTTATGTAGATGTACGGGAATGGCCCCGAAGTGTCAAAACCCTGCGAACAAGTTGTTGTTTAGTAGGCGACAATGGGATTGAGACTCGGATCTGTGTTTCTCGGATGTTCTGGGACTGTAAGAGAACAACGTGACTTCGCATGCGCTTCGCCTTTGAGCACACCGGGATGCTTTGAGCCTCATGGGTCTAGAAGCAACAAAGGGATCATTCTTCCATAGCATGGTGTGACTAAAACAGATACATTTCCAGTGACGCCTAGCGCAGGGCTTTTGGGGGGGGAGGGGGTTCGACACTAGGAAAGTCGTACGGTCAATACCTCATTCATGTCGTGGGCCAAAACATTGAGTTCATAGTCGTCTTATGCCTGGCGGGCCCTCTACATGTTGGGTTCCCGTCCACCTAAACGCCTAATCGTACAGTGCTGGCAAAGTCCTTGTATCCCGCCCTAGACCGTCCCTAAATCATGGCCCTTAACCCCCTCACAACTCCTCTTCCACATCCATCGAGTCACCGTTCGATTGATCCTTGCCACCCGCCGGTCCGTCCTTCTTAGGCATCGTCGCTTCCTTGTCGATCATCTGTCTCGAGACGGACACAATGTTGTCCTCGATCAGCTGCTGGCCGACGTCCTCCAAATGCTTCTTGGGGTCGAGCTTGCCGACATAGCGGGTCTTGAGCTGGTCCTTTGTCAATTCGGTTTCTTCCTTGACGCGCTTCTCATAGCCTTCCGCAAGGCTGACAAGGCGCTCCAAGCGCTCCTTGTTGCAGTCGCCCTCGTGTCTGAAGTCGTTCATCTCCAATGCCTCGGTCCAAACGTGCTTGTGCAGGTTCATGAGCATGTTCTCCTCGAGCGCCGTCTTTCGGTAGTTGATGCCGATGGAGTAGTAGTGTCTGTTCAGGCCGTGGATGAGGGCCTGGATTGAGGGTTTGTTGAGGTGGCCCAAGTTACTCGTGCTTTGCCGGGGCTCTTGACCAAGCATAAGGGACTGGGGGTTGATCAGGCGGAAGGCGTCAATGACAACCTTGCCCTTGACGGACTGAATGGGGTCGACGACGACGGCGACAGCACGCGGGGTAAGCTGCTCGAAGGACTGCTGGGTGTTGATATCGACGGATGAAAGCCAGCATCCGAAACCAGGATGGGAATGGTACCATCCAACGACGGCCTCAGGTCTGTTTGCAACATGTTTGTCAGTACATGCGACTGCGATGGCCAGGGTAGGGATGGCGGGGTCCGAACTCACCTTCCGGTTTGTCTCAACATGTCCATCATCTTCATCTGGAAAACAGGGTCGACCGCCTCTACACTAACGCCGGTACCACTTTGGGGCATGGCGAAAACATCTACCACGCGTACCGTGAAGTCGTCGACGAACTCTCCCAGCATCAGACCCATCACTTCCATGGGAACACCAGCGCGGCCGTGTCGCAGCATCTTGAGGAGGGCAAGGGAGGAGATGTAGACGGTCTCGGAGTTGTCGATAAGCTGTGTGTTATCCTGCAAAACCGCGTAAGTATGTCGTTGCAAGGGCCTGGACAATCGGAGCTGTCAAGGCAGCTCGACAAGGCGCGGGATGCTCTTACCGTTCCGGGTTGGCTGCCCAGGCCACCGAGGCCCTGGGACTGGAGCATGTTCCTGAAGCGCTCCATTGTGATGCTGTAAACGTTACTGAAGATGTGAGGATGAAGTGTTGAGCTGGCGTCGTCGAAATGCTGTCGCGGGCGGCGGTTTTCGTGGCGATTTGGAGGGGCGTAGGTTGGGGTGATGGAGGCGGATGGAAGCAGCTGGGTCGTGGAGTTGAGTGGTGTTGACGACAGCTCTGAGCAGCCTGGCGAAAATGGTCCCGGCGGCGGAGCTAGCCTGGTCCGGTACGTACTGCCCGTGCCTGGCTGACAAACAGTCACGTGCTTGACTTTTGGAGCTGTATCAGTGCGGGAAGGAGCTCACCGCAAAAGATAGGGATATCCAGCTTAGTCTAATTCTGTCTCTTATTGAATCATATTCAAAAACCCGAGGTAATATTGGTCAACAGCAACCCGCATTTTCCTTTCCAGCTTTGAAGCGTGAAAATCTGTTGTTGGACGACAGTTTGAGATGTTGAGGTGTGAGTGGTCGAGCCACATATGGTGCCGCATTCGGCTAGACTGGGATGCCGAAGCTCACCAGCCACACTGCCGGGCCATCCCCTCCACTGCGTTCAGCTGAGGATGAATTCATCATCTACCTTACCCTTCACCAGCCTCCTCGTTCGGCCGACTTCTCTTGCTGAGGGCTTCGTATTTGGTAAGGATCGCACTGGAAACGATTAGAACAATGCTCGGAACTCATCGATGCTATTCTTGAACGATGGCAATCCTTGGAATTGCTCCTCACGCAAATGACGAGTCGACGTCACTAACCCCCCCCGGCAAAGATGGTTACGCCCCATAGCATCCACTCAACTAAACACCTTGTTGCTACTCTATTTCAAGTCAAAGATGCATATATGCCGCCTTTACTAAGACCATCATCAATTACAGTCACATTATCCTCGGCGCTGAGTGAAATACAACGTTTGCGATATGTCAACGCCCACTGTCAACTTCACGGGCTCCTGACTCAATCTGGTAGCGGCTCAGCGATTGTTATGATTCAATGCCCGGCTTGCGGAGGATATCCATGTTAGCCTCCAGTTCACCATCTTCCCACAACACAGCGCGGCATCGGTTTTGAATCCTAGATGGTCTTAAGGGACGAGAATGCCCGGAAACCGAGCAACCCATCCATGCCGATTTTGAGTTCCGTGATTTCAAACAAACAGCCAGTCCGTCTGAAGAAAACAACAGACGATGCTAAACGTATCCGGAAAGACTGTCTAGATCGACATGGCGGGGGAAGCTCAAAGCCTCGAGGGCTGCAGGGAACGAAACGTCTGGAAAAGTGTGCCCTCACTGGAGGCAAAATGATAGGCGCGACGGTCCCGAACATCGAGCCGCGGCGGTCGGATCTCCTGCGCCGAATCTGCAGAGAGGAACAAACGGGATAGGTGGGAAAGGATGGTGATCCTCATCGCCGAGCCAAGAAGATATCGCTCTAAGCACCACGCAGCGATGTCACCTTGGAGATGCCAACTCAAACTTTGAGGAAAGACACGCCTTGTGATTCGTGTCCTCGCTTCCTATTGAAGACATCCTATGGTCCTACGACCAGAGCATTTCACGACGTCACTGCGCTTCGGGAACGCAGCGCAGCATCGCGAGATTTACGCTTTACAAATTACGATGGCCGCGGAATAGGGCGAGTCATGGCGAACTCAAAGCTTACGCCCATTCCAGGTGTACTCGTCGCTCCGTGATCCTGGCACACGCGACAAATCTGCTCCTAGCTCCAACTCAATCATGGGCGCTCCTCGTGCGATGTACGATTGAGATTGGTGTGCCCTGGTCCCGGGATTGTCAACACTTGACCTTGCCTTGCTCCTACGTTCCCATGCCATTCCCACCTATAGTCTAATTTGCTACAACACCAAATCCCAACGTGAATGGTGCCTCGCGATCTCGAGCAGCGACTCCACGCACCAGTAGATCATGATCTAAGATCTGTTTCTCGCGGTTTTCAATGTCGAACTTCACAGGGAGCACGTAGCAACCTTCGAGCACCGGCCGACAACATCTCTCCCAGTATAGCTCCTTGGTCACCACATCGCCCGTCCGAGCTCTTTTGGGGGAGAGGCGAGATTGAGATACAGGACGATGGACTCAATAGCCGTAGACGATGAACAGGCAGCGACCCTAGATATCCCCCCGGTGGATCCGACCGAAACGCGACAACCTCTCGTAATCGGCGTGACAGTCACGGCGCTATTTCTCTCGACTCTTGTCACGGCCCTCAGGGTCTACGTCCGCGCTTGCCTGCTGAGGAAATGGGGCTGGGATGATTCGGCGTTGGTAGCATCTTCTGTGCGTTTGCAACCCTGGACTGGCCTCAAAGTCGACCACTGAGTGCTGACTACTCGAAACCAAGATTCTCGTCTTCATTGTTGGACTTTTGATGCTCATAAGTAGGTTGCCTCGATAAGGTATGAGATGAAAGGTATCTTGCTGATTAGTTGGGCGACACAGATACCCACTTTGGCGATGGTTTACATCAGGCTACGTTACCCAGGGACAAGTTTCTCAAATCTCAAGAGGTAGTCCCAGCATAGTTGAAAGCAATGACAAGATTGACAAAACTCACACGATGTACAGATTGCAATCACGGCTGTCGCCATCTACCAAGTCGTGCGTTTCTCGAGATCAATCCTATTATGGCAGCACAAGCTGACTACCTAAACAGGCCTATCCATTGATCAAATCAACCTTTCTTCTTCAGTACCGGCGCGTCTTTCCATTACCGGCCTTTCAAAAGTTATGTAATATCTTCTTGATCTTCATTATCGCCTTTGGGGTATCGCAGGTGATTTCAATCTGCCTGGCCTGTATCCCACTCAAGAGCCTCTGGGACCACACAGTACCCGGCCGATGCATAAGACTTCTCGACTGGTGGATCATCGGGTCGTCGATCAACCTCTTCACCGACATCGTCATCTTCCTCATGCCAGTGCCGCTGCTTCGGACAATCCGCCTACCGACGAGGCAGAAGATAGTACTAATGGCGACGTTTGGACTCGGCTTCTTGTAAGCCTCTTCTGCCAGTCTTCGTGCTTCCTCGCGATCTGCACTGACATTTTTGGCAGTACCTGCGCGATCTCAGTCATCCGCCTCACAACACTCAAGAGCTCATCGACCTCCACCGACGCAACATACAACACTGTCATCGCCGGAATCTGGTCGATAACAGAGCTTAGCTGCGCCATAATCTGCCTCTGCGTCCCCACTCTCCGCCCTTTACTCGGCGGAAAGAGCTCAAGGGCGCGACCGCCCTCCTACCTCCGACCCAACATCGAAGAGAGCGCCGACACAGAGCTCTACACGCAGTCCGACGGGGACGGCGGCGTAAAGAACAAGGCGCGCTGCTCAAGAAGTGATTCGTGTGAACACCCGACCAGCGACCACCGGGAGATCTATCACGATGTTGATGCTAGCGGCGGTGGTCGAGCTCCGCATCCGCGGATAGATCTCAGTGACGTCCCCGGGATCCTGCCCCCTCCCGCGGTGCACATCACACCATACCAGGACTCATCCCCATACGAAGACTCGCCGCAACGAGAGACGACAATACCCCTCACGAGGGTCGAAACCGAGGAAGGCGTACGGTTCCTGTCCGTAGACGCCCCTGAAGCAGAACTACCTACGCCATTGAAGCCTCCACCGCGGCGACATACCGACAGAGGACCCAGTCCGGAGGATGGAGGGTACTTTGGTGCTGTTGTATGGGACGCTTCGGGGCAGCCGCGGCTTCCTGGGGTATCTCCCGTGGCGTCGAGGAGCAGCTTGGTTCGGGATAAAAGGGACTCTGACAGGCCTAGCTAGCTGTAATGAGGGATGATGAAGGATGTTGGGTTATTTCTTGGATGTTTGGATTCTTCGATGATTACAGGGATACTCAATGATATCACACAATCGCTAGTACGGCGTTTGGGGATAGATCCAGAGCGGCGCTACAGAAAATTAGAATTCAAGGACTGTGAACACTTGATGCAGGACATTGACTGCAGATGACTTAATGGAGAATGTGGGATAACCCTCGAAAGTAACGTATGTTTGAGTTGTTAAAGGCTAGGCAGCAAAAGTCTAGACACTACACAGCGAGAAGGCCAACGGTTGCTCTGTGCTTGTCGTGTATTGGAGACTCAGTCAACATGAGTGGGTTTAGGACATCGTGTAGCAGAATCAGGGCGTTCTATCCTGTGAGAGAAGCTGGAAACCTGACGACACGTCTTCCGGCATGTCATAGCATCAGCACCATTGGACAGCTATCTCACCCAGAAGACATACTTCCAGAATCACAGAATCACTAGACGAAGATGAATTATCTGCGACATATTACTCAGTTTAACTAAAATCGCTACCAGCAAGGTACTACTGCGCCTGGCCTATCTATAATACAGCCGGCGATCTCCTCCCGCCGGCACAATACTTTGCAAGGAGTGTATGAGAGTATCACTGAAAACCACAAACAATAACCCCAGAGTTCCATGCTAGGAAATCCCCTCAAAAACCTATCCTTGAACGCCCGATACTCTCGCACCCCTCCCGCGAGCGTGCTGACTTGAACCCAACGTTGCGTCATAGGTGGTGTGCTGCATTTCTGTTTTTTTTGCCACCGCGGAAAAGAAAAGGAACAAGGGGGATCTTGTACCACTATTCCTTTTTGGCTTCCTCCTCGGCCGGCTTTTCGTCAACGTCCATCTTGTCTACCTCGGGCTCAGCGGCCTTGGCCTCTGCTTTCTCGGTAGTGTCCTTTTCTTTTTCAGGGGTAGTTGCTTTGGCTTCAGCAGCTGGTTCTTCGGCTGCGACCTCGGGCTTGGACTCGTTAGCCTCAGTAGCCTCAGTCTCTTTGCTCGCCACCGCCGTCTCTGTTTCCTTGACAGGTTCCTTGGCAGCCTCGGTGGCTTTGGTTGTCTCTGTCGTTTCTGCGACGGGCGGCTGAGTTGCAGGATCGGCGGAAGGCTGGCGTGAAGGTGTCTTCTCCGTCTTTTCTTCCTTCTCGGCTACCGGGACGGGTTCTGCCTCGACTTCCTCCTTCTTGATTGTGGTTGTTCCCCCCTCGACATCCGCTCCCTCTTCCATGCCAACATCACCATCCTCATCGACGGCATCCCCCTTCGAGGCTTCGGGAGCGGCCTCCTTCTCCGGGACTGACTTGTCGGATGTGTCTTCGGGTTCGGCGGGGTTCTCGAGAGTAATGTCGCCATCCACAATCGGCTCGGCGTTGGGGGCTTCTTCACCCTCGGGAGCACCATTCACGGGTGAGGGCGCTCCACTGTCGACCTCGCCTTCAGCCTGTCGGTAGTCACCGAAGGTGCGCTTCTTGGCATTCCGAGGGCGCGTCATGCCGTTTGCCTGATCCATATCTTCGTCATCGCTGTCCTCGAACTCGGCTTCGTTGCGGGTGCGCTGGTCCCATCGGCGCTGTGTCATTCGGTCGTCGGCATTCTCGTCTTCGTCCATATCGTTTAGCTCCGCTTCCTCCTCGTCCGTCATGCCACCAAAGGGTTGGCGAGGCACATCTTGCATCTGTACGGAGGGGGCAGGCTGGGTATGTCTCAGGTTGTCGATGACAGCGGCCTTGATCTTCTCCAGATACTCGAAGCTGTTGGAGTTCTCCATGTTCGATGGGCGGACGTTCAGTTCAAAGTCGGGAGCATAGTACTAAGATGGGGTCAGTTAACAGTTGTTGGCTGGTGACAATGCGAGCAAGGAACCTACTTCGTAGTATTCGTTGTAAGGAAGCGTCTTGGGAAGATGCTTGCCAACGAGAACACCAGTCTCAAACGCCCATGTGCGAGCGACGTTGCGCATGGTGTATCCACCACCACCCAAGACCAAGGTCGGCAAGCCGAAGCTTTTGACGTACCCAACACAGTTGGCGTGGCCCTCCATACTAAGGTTGAAGCAGCCCAAGCGATCGCCGGACAAACTGTCGCCACCACACTGAAGTACAACGGCTTCGGGTTGATAGAATTTCATGACGTGCTCAATGACTGGCTCGAAAATTGACTTGTAAGAGGTGTCGTCGATACCATCGCGGAGAGGAAAGTTGACAGCGTAGTGCTTGCCGGTGCCGATACCAATGTCGCGCAGCTCACCAGTGCCAGGGAAGTACTCGCCGTATTTGTGGAAGGAAACGGTCATGACTCGGTCGGTAGTATAGAATGCTTCTTCAACACCGTCGCCATGGTGAACGTCGATATCGATGTAGAGGACGCGCTTCTTGAAACGCAGCAATTCGAGAATGCCGAGGACAATGTCTATAGGCAGTTAGCAGGCGATCCAAGAATGTCACTGAAGCGATTCTCTAGTACCGTTCACGTAGCAGAAGCCACTGGCCTCGCTCTTCTTGGCGTGATGAAGACCACCGGCCCAGTTGACTGCAATATCGCACTTTTGACGATTGAGACGGGCAGCACCCTCCATGCTACCGCCAGCGCTGATGCCGCAGAACTCAAATAGGCCGTCAAATACGGGACAATCATCTCCGACATTGTATTTGCCCTGTTCCTTTTGATAGGCGTCCATGTTGTCAGGAGTTACCTTCTGGAGGAAGTCGATGTACTCGTCTGTGTGGAACTGGGTCATCTCTCCCCTTGTCGCAGGTTTCGCGCGCTAAGATTATCACGTTAGAATCCATGGGGACGCGACGGTTGAGACACATGACATACATATATCTCCATGTTTTTGAACAAATCGTAGTGCATGATCAAGCTGTGTGCGAGGCGTATGCGATGGGGCTTCATGGGGTGACCGGTAACATAGGCATAATTACCAATGTCGGAATCGTAGAAGTAGGCGACTTTCTTTGGCGTCGCGGAGCCATTGGCCAAGGCCACCGAACCAAGTTGTGACATGGCGTCGGTCGGCGATCTGTTCGCGATAGTAATCTCGTCGGCTATGTGTATATGGGAACCAGGCAAAGCGGATTGTGGTGGGTGGTGGGAGGAAAGGATTGGGAAAATGGTGAAAGATGCGAAGGCTGCGCGTGGGAGCTCTGATCGGCTCGGCCCCAGATTTCCCAAGGCTGCGCGGGACAATGTCGGCAAGCCAATCAGCGTGTGCGATGACATACAAGGATGCATCGCTAGAGACCCACAATCACCCAATGGGGTGAGCCACGGCTAGGGAACCTGAATGGAGCAAGGCGGAGTTCGGTTATACTAATAGTCCGTCACGGTATCCACTCGGAGGCAATGCAGCACGGCACGGTCTCGCGGCGCTTTAGTGGGTCATCCCGGTAGCTTGGCCGGCGCAATGTGGAGTTGAAGGCTGGATGTGTTGCCCGAGCCGAATATTCGACTCAAAACAGAGTACTTTAAGTCATTACGGAGTCTAAAAATCATACTAGGCACTCGGCACAATATGGCCTGCCATACCAGTCCTGCCTCCGGTTCCTTGGATGGCTAAGCACGATGGACCAGATGCACCACTGCACACGGATGAGTAAGCTTCGAGAATAATAGACGGCCTCTACTTCGACTTGTGCAAATAAATGCCTATTACTTTATGTGGTTGTAATGAAGTAGGCAATGAAGAGGAGTGAAAGGATTCAATTGGTAGCTGTCAGACATACGCTGTCTGTAAAACTCATCTTAACCCCTCCCCGAGTTTTTCATCTATAATGAATTATACGAGAGGGCAGGTATAGTGGCTTCCTTCTCAGTTCAATGGCTCCCGGTACTTTGAGCGTTTCTGCTAGTATAAGATTGTCTACCTTCCTTGATCATGGTCTCGGTGGTCACCATGATTTGGTTTTGATGACTTCCCTTATTTTTTCGATCCCTGTGACCCATCTCTGGGTCGGCTGTGACGTGTGCGTATACCGAAGGCATGCTGCTTGACTGACTGGCGTTCATATCATTGAGCACGAGCTCTTCAGTGCTGACTTCTCGTTGTCCACTCTTAAGCTCCTTGAAGGTTCCGCGTCCCATGCCTGAGGAGGAGCCGTATCGATTGTACGCACTGGTTTTGTTATGGGCAGATGATAGTCCCGCACCGGGAAGCCACTTGGATAGAAGGGGTCGGATAGTCGGCAGAGAGGCGCATATGATGGAAGTATTGAGCTCGATGGCGGACCAGATTGCGGCGCCGATATTTTCCCATGGCGGGTCGTTGCTTGAGACGGCTGTGCGGAGGGTGAACATGCGATAGACTGAGATGATGCAGACGCTGTAGTAAGAGCCCAAAAGTCAGCGAGCGAACCTCAGGTTATAACGTTGATTGTCTCAGCGTAAGGCAGTCAGACACAGTAAGGCAGAGGGATAGGGGGTAAGAACTTTGCGTTGACACTGACAAGAAGCCAAGACAGAAAATACCAAACAACATAGCCTTTTGCTTTTTTGGAAGTTGAAGCCGGAGAACGGAAGGCAAAGGAATGCAGAAGATCATGAAGTCCGTCGCTAGACTCATAGCAGATGAAAAGTACCAAATAGGTAGCGTATCGAGGCAAAATTCGGCGGTGCTAGGCACGATAATAGCGATAGGCAGGCAAGAAAGCCCAAGGAGAGTGGCCTGGATGCACGCCCATATCACCACGTATACCATTGCCCAGAAGCAGACTCTCTGAACTACTTTCGACACAAACACACGCCGATACTGGAGCAAGAATGAAACCTTGACGACGTTCATTCCCATGTTGTAATGGAGAATGACGATGAGAAGATACTGCACATCTCGAAGTCAGCCGTTCCCGAACACATGATTGGCCAAGTGTCGATAGGATCTGGAAGATGCGCAAACCTTCAATTGCTCCATGGTCTCCTCTGCCGAAACATTTTCAGCATGTCTACCCATACCATATTTCACTTCTAGAGTGCTCAAAATTGTTAACATTGTGCCTCAGTCTAAGGTACTGCTTGGGTTGAAACTCGAGGCAAAACGTACCGAAGACTGTGCCTACTCCAACCACAAGAGCAAACAGCTTTTTCACCCGTTAGATTTGCCCTACAAGTGTTATGGTAATACCAATCCCTCTTACCATGGCAATCAACATGGTCCAATCATCCTTTCCAGCCGTTTTTAGGAGAACCAAGCGAGTATAGAGTCGAAGAGAAAGGACCGCGGCCGAAGCAATAACAAAGCCAATGGCAATACCATTCACAAGAGGGCCATTCGACTCGGTTCTGATTTCATGGGATTCATTGTCGGCCATAGCTGTTAGTGATGTTTGTTAAAGGGTTGAAAGGAGTAGCGGAATTTGAAGACTAAGGTCACTGATCTTGATCAAAGACTCCTAAGGGAGTGGGTAGATCGGCCCCTGAGAAACAACTTCATGATATGTTTCTCCGAGAGTGAATAAAGGAGCAGACTAGTATCTGCGTACCGAAGCTTGAACGGCTCGAACGGATGCCATTCTGCGGGAGGTGAGATGCGTGTGACTGTGACGAACTCTCTGCTGCAACGAGGAGCAAGAAGGACTGGTCCGCTGGATACAGGGGTAGTGTCTGTGTTGCCGAGATAGCAGAGATCACTGGAAAAGGAACATGCAGGGTCCATTAGAGGAAGTTCGTCTCATCATATTTCCTGGTAGGGTGGCAGTTGGTTCCTTCAGACCGTGGCCCACAGACACAAAAACCAAGAAATGTTGACGAAAGGTTCGCCTGTTGCAGGCGGTGCCGTCTATGGTAGCTTCAATGGATTTAGCCACCGCAGGAAAGGTAAACCCGGCAAGGACAACACGCCAGGTACCCTTGCATCGAACACGGTGTTTGCCTCCATTGCGACCGGATCTTGTTGGTCTTGCTATACCAAAGCAATGCACAGCCCTGGATAGGGGATGATATCTCGACCCCTGCGTCGCTGTCCCGAGGCACGATCGGCCCTGGAACGTGAGACGGGGGAAGTACTGAAGTATCATTCATCGAACAACACCGTGTTAATAATCTCGTCAATTCTTAGATCTCATCGTGCTCTTAGATAGCCCAGGTATTCGTTCTCAGAGACATAGACTGCTTTCCTCTGTACTCTGGCAGGAGCTCGCTCGACATCGGCAATGGAAATAGGTCTTCAATTCGTTGGCCCATATACGCGAGACAATCGTTCAGGTACTAGGTTTCCTTGAGACCTTTCGGGTACCTCATATGAGCTTTCTTCTTTGTGTGCAGACTCTGACTTGAAATACATGATTCGAAGTCATTGGTTACGAAGGAAATGGCACGAGCACTTCGTGTCCACTCCAGCATTGACATGAGCAAGGGCTACCTTGGGTGCCATGCTCAGTGCCAAGCAGGGTGGATCACTGTCAACTGTAGCGACGGTTGCACTACCCAGGAAACGTAACCCCTCCCAGGACTTTTCGTAGCGTTCTGCGGAAGATGTTGTCCTAAGCCCACGTTCCAAGGGTAATGATGCACTGGAGGAAGAAGGCGCATGCAGCAATGGCACCTAACCAACTCAGTCTACAGTATCGGTGTCCCGGCTTGGCTGTTGGAACCAATCATTAGGTAAATTGTCTGCAATATTCAGGCCAGGACCCTGGTCCTTGAAACCGGGCCAAGTTACCAAATGTGGACATTAGGAAAACGGACTTCGTAAAACAAGGGACTTGACCATTCTATGTGCCTCAAACTTAGCCTAATACGCATCAACGTTGTCTTTTTCTGTCTCTCAAACATATTGCAGAATATAACGATATCATCAGATCTCAGAACGACAGCATGGGACGAAATTTCATCTGCACTAAAGCTAAGATTTGATCATCAGGCGCATCAAGTGAACAGCCATGTACTTATGTCGGACGTCACATCATATGAGGGGGGACGCTTCCCCGGACCCGCCTTTCGGGATCGAACGTTTGTAACTCCGCGTCCGCTAGGCACACCTTAGTATCAATCTTAATCGAACCGCTTGTGCATGCATCCATCGCTATCGCATGCGGGGAGAGCCGACCACGCCGCCTTGTGGACGTCCATTCTTCGCATCCAAAGCTGGTCCCACTGGCAAGGGCCCACCCGGAACCACCATGCCGGCTTATCGCGTATTATTGCTTTAGAACCTCCGATGAGCTGCTGTGCTTGTTCTGGCATGACCTTCGTGTGTCTGCGCAGCGTTCTCGGGGCCACCCGTATCCGCCCACTCGCGGGTCATTCCCGTGGACAGGACGAGATGTAAGAAGCACTCAGTTAACATCAATAGCCTCTATGTCTCCAGACTTCCAATCAGACGAGGCGTAGTCCAGTGGTAATCGCCGATTCCATGTCGAAGGAAGATATGAACTAACGTTCTCAACACTATTCCGGCCGTCTAGCCTTTTCGTGTTATGATTACGACACAGCCTACCATCATGAACATGGTCTTTTGATTACATGGCTAAAAGTTATCTTGTAGTGATCACAGAATCATACCATCCCATTATACCATGGGCGATTAAGATACCGGATACGGTATGCGAGGCTAATACCGCGGGGCACACTCGACTGAAGAACCAAGTGTGGACTAGGGTCGACAACCCCCTGTCTGTGTTGGTACCTTAACATAGCACGCACACGCAGCAGTATGTAGTCGTGCTCTGCGCCATTATTTACGTGGCAGAACCCATGGGTGAGTCCTCTTTATTGGTTGGTCAACGTCGCATCCGAAATTTTCAGGAGACTTCGAAATGTTGGTTCAGGGTTAGGTTCTTCACCGTCCAGGATATGGACCGCGAGCTTCATTCCACAGAGCGAACGCATGAATAATCTCTGCGTAATGCAAGGAAGCGGAGGAGATCCCTCGACTAGAAGTCTACTACACAGAAGGAGGTAAGTCCCCCGATAAACAGCCATTCGAGGCTTGGAAGTCGAATGAAGGCCGCACTTACAAATTACGGCGCTTGTCCGCCCAATAATGGCCCCTATGGCACCACCAAGCATCGACTATCCGTTGGACCCAGCCAAGTGAGAAATCTTCCTTTGTTATCATTAAGCTGCCCAGAATGCCCTTCCTCAAGACGTGGCCAGCACTGGTGCTGCTCAGTGCTATTTCCTGCACTTCAGCTCAATCTTACGACTACGTAAGTCACAGTTCGCGTCGAATTTTCGGGAAAGTTCCTTGCATGTGCTTACAGAGAAGATAGATAATCGTAGGTGGCGGGACAGCGGGCTCAGCTCTGGCTACCCGCCTGAGTCTTGGTCTTCCAAATGCTCATGTCTTGCTTCTCGAAGCTGGCCCGTCTGCTCTAGACGAGCTCCGTATCAATGTACCTGGTCTGAGAGGCTCAATACTGGGGACGCAATATGACTGGAACTTCACTTCAGTTGGCCAGAGCGCTCTCGGTGGCCGTCAGATCCCCGTCAACCGCGGCAAGGTTCTGGGTGGCTCGTCAGCCATGAACTACCTTTGCTATGACCGCGCTGCTGCGGCCGAGTACGAGGCTTGGGGCGAGATGGGTAGCGGAGGCTGGTCGTGGGATGTCATGATCGAGGCCATGACCAAGTCGGAGAACTTTACGGGCTCCGACAAAGACTCTCGTGGTCGTTCTGGCCCCATCCGTAACACCTACAACCGTGTGGTGTATGATGTCCTCAACACATGGCAACCAGCCGGAACGGAGCTCGGTCTTCCTATAAACGAGGAAGGTAACATGCACGGCAACCCCATTGGCATCATGTTCCAGGGCACCAACATCGACAATACCGACTATTCCCGGTCTTACAGCGCCAACAGCTATCTTCCACTTGCAGGGTCGAATCTCGAGGTGAGGACCAATGCCCAGGTCGTCAAGGTCAATCTTAACAAGACTTATGGCAACGATTACACTGCCACTGGTGTGACACTGGCCGATGGCACGGTTGTCAACGCTGTCAAAGAGGTCATCTTGTCTGCTGGTTCTATTCAAAGTCCTGGTCTGCTCGAGTTGTCTGGTATTGGTCAGACAGCTGTGCTCAAAGCCGCCGGTGTTGAGCCGCTCATTGACTTGCCTGGCGTCGGTGAGAACTACCAAGACCATATCCGCACGTCCAACGTTTATCGTCTCAAGGATGAGTTCGACTCCTTCGATGCGCTCATCTTTGACTCCAGCGGTGCTAACGCCACCGCTGAGCTGCAAAAGTGGATCGATGGCGAGGTGTCTCTCTACGACTACACGACCGCGGCATACGGATTTCTGAATTGGGGGCAAATAAATCAATCGGCTCAGGCCGAGATCATTGCTCTTGCAGAGGCGGAGTTTGGCAACAGCACCAACCCCATTGACAAGAAGAAGCTCGAGTTCCTCAAAGACGACTCTGTCCCGGACTATGAACTCATCTTTGACGCAAACTACGTGGGCGCGGCCGGATACCCTGGTTCCGGCAAGTTCATTACCATCTTCAGCACCGTCATGCATGCCCTCAGCCGGGGCAACGTGCACATTGATCCCGCGAACCCCACCGGCAAGCCCATCATCGACCCCAAGTTCCTGAGCAACGAGCACGACATCAAGGCTGCTGTCGAGGGCGCCAAGTTTGCGCGCAAGATTGCCGAGACGGGACCCCTCAAGGCCGTCTGGGAAGTTGAGACGGAGCCTGGCCCGGATGTTTTGACTGACGATCAGTTCCGTGAGTTTGCCGTCAACACGGTCACGAGTTTCTACCACCCGGTCGGAACCTGCTCTCTTCTTCCCAAGGCTGAGGGTGGGGTTGTCGATGCTGATCTGCGGGTTTATGGTACGCAGAATCTGCGAGTAGTCGACAACAGTATTGTGCCCGTTATTGTATCTGGCCACATCCAGACAGCTGCGTACGGTGTTGCTGAGGTGGCGGCTGCGAAGATCATTGCGAGTGCTATTTGATGCGACTTACATACTGTGCGGTTCCTACCTAGAAAGGAAAACTTAGATACTTACTTTACTTGCTACTTAATTTGAATGAATTCCGACGACGCAACTACATACGATCGCTGATGAAGCTCGCTGTCTGTGAGACAGATCTGTAGATCTCTTCCTAATAGCTGCAGCCCCGTATGCCTTATACCGTAGCCCATTTAATCCTAGTGGAATAGAACCTCAAATGTTGAGTTCAAGTTTTCGTTTGAGCAGCCGCCGGAGTCGGAGCTGCAATAAGCCGACTCCGTTTCAGTTCTTCTATTCGTACTGTCAATATCTTCTCTGTGCTGACCGTAATCAAGGTGTTAAGGCCTGGAGACTCAGTAGGAGGGTATCGTTATGATAGCCCTCCAACATTCATGAATTGACTATCAAGTACTGCAGCTGCGAAACAGTGAAGACTGAGATCCCGCCTAACACCTCAAAGCCAGTACATGAGAAATGACTACCTCTGGGTCTCAAGTGAATAGCTTGCTAGTTTGGCAGCACAAAAGTGCTGAGACACCGGAGATGGACTTAGTCTCCGCTCCCGCCCCGATCTTTGACGGCTCAACTACAAGATCCGTTGGAGCCTTCCACTGTGGCGTCCCCCGACGCAAGGCTTTAGGTTTGACTCCTGTCCGACCAAGAGGACTGACCCAGGCATTTTCCTTATTGAAGCAAAACGAATCTACCTCATGACCATGACCTCTCATTTTGCACCAAGATGTAAGACATCGATGTTCCATCTACCATTTCACATATAAGGTATACTGGGCACATCAGTCACTTGTGATCTTCACCACATAAGAACTGAAACGACAATCCTAATCATGGCAAACATGCTGGATATCACCAATCCCATACAATGGCTGACCGTTCTGGCCCCCTTCACCGCGGTCTTGCCGATTTTGTACATCCTTTACCAGATCATCCGGCCGAAGCCCATACCTGGCATTCCATACAATAAACATGCCGCAAAGAGCATTTTCGGTGATATTCCCGACATCAAGAGAGAACCACCCGGTAACCTCCTCATTTGGATAGCAGCTCAGTCCCGTCGTCACAACAGCCCTATGTTCCAAGTCTGGCTGGGCCCTCTCACGATGGTTGGTCATTAGTTAAACTTTAAAGCTGACTTTTAAGTCTGACTAGTGACTAATTAGTCACCTCACCAGGTAGTCTGGACACCCTGCTCGCGTCCGGATTATCAGGCCCTGGTCAGAAATTGCCATTTAAGTTTCAGACCATCAGTGGTTCTTTGCCTACTACAGCAACTGATGTCTTATCCCTTGCTATATCAGAGCTGAACTCTTGCCGGTGTCTGCTTCAATATGATGCATCCGGACATTCCATTTCACAACATAGCCCGACGCTTCCTTAGCATACTTTGGTGAGATCTGCCTAAACCGCAGACAGTGCAACGTGAGGCATTTTATACCAAGAATCGGCATGACGAAGAATAAGCCTGTCGTGACTGGGTCACAAACTTCACATTTTGGAGTGTCAAATTGTAGGTATGTTTCTTGTGACCCAGTTCCTTAAATATAGGTAAAAACCCGCCTTCCTTGGTATTCTTCTCATACCTTACCTCTGAGACCATTCCAACATTTCTGCTATTTCTTTGCACCGATCACAATTTGAAATCACTCATTATGAAACTCACAGCGACGGTCCTGGCTCTCCACCTCCCCTCTCTGGGTCTGGCCTCAGTCTATAATGACTGGGCATTCTCAGAGGCACCTTCGGCTGGATTGAGCGATATAACTTTCCCTATGAGCATGGAAGGGGCACCTCGCAAGAGTGGTTTCTACTTTGCCCAGCAGTTCGGCTTTCACGGGGTTAATGATATTGGTTATACGGGGCTACAGCCGCGTCCCGACAACCAACGTAGACAGGTCGTCCATGCAGTCTTTTCCTCATTCCAGAAAGGAACGACTACCAAGCATAAGAACTGCTCCCCGGGCGCAGATGGTGGTCCCGGAGTTAGCTGCGCCCTTGACATTTTCGGCGACTATTCTCACGTCTATAATCTCACGGTGTGGAACACTGGCGGCACAACCTGGAGAGGAACTCTTCTCGACACCGTCACTGGAAAGTCTCATGTAATCGGCGAATGGACGCTCCCATCTTCCGCAGGCAAAATACTGAACGGAGAATCCGGTTTTTTTGAGTACTACAACTGGAACGATGGTAAACCCAGCCACGTTTGTTCTAAGCTTCCCTTCACGCAAGTCTTCTTCGGCAACCCCACTTCAAAGACACAAGGAGCTGGTGGTGGCAACATTACCCGCGTTTATGAGGAAGGGGAATGTGTCGGAAAGCTCAACCTGAAGGCCACCCAGACTGGCAGGGGATATCGGATCCAAGCTGGTTTTAAGTAATCTCTCTCTATTGTAACTCGGAGCTTTATAGGAAAGGTTTCTCCATCGTCTCCTCCGGTTCTCCCCTGTTTATGCAGAGTTCCACGCATATCAAGTGTTGTAGTAAACTCTGAATTCCACTCTAAACATTGGCTCTCACCGCACTCAAATCAACAGGAAATCTAAACTAGAGCTCCTTTTCAAAATGGCTAGGTAATTCCAACCGAGAAGGGTTTGTAGTGCTGGGTTAAACGTACTGATAAACTGCTATCACATTCCCTGCTCCCAGATACTCCGTCGGTAGTTCGCACGGCGCCCTGAGAATCCCTTCTGATAGACGGTACTACGTGGTCGGCTGTGAGTTCGTGCCTGAATTTTCAAATGATAAAGTCACACTGCCTTGTTTTATCGACCTAAGCAACGCTGCAGTCGGCAGAAAACATTGGCAGCGTAGTAATGACCGGGTTTCCGAAGCTTGCATGATCAGTCATTGGGGTGAGACCAAGCGTACGTCGGGGAAGAGCGGTGCGAGACGATTTCCTCGTTGCTCAGGTCCTGCAGGCATCGGACAGATTCAAAACACAACTTCGGGATATTGACAATGAGGACAAACACGTTAAGTCCGCAATTGACTTGATGGTACAAAGGCTGAACAGTGTCATGGAGAAGGAAGGCTACCCTCTCCCTGACTGGATCGAAACCATGAGAGCTGAGGGAAGACGAATTTGAAGGAACGACGCTAGATAACTTACTGACCTAATATTGTCTTAGTCTGCCGGCTTTGTTGTTGCTGGATATGATACGACGAACACAACCCTCTGTGGGGGCATCAAGTTCATCGCGGATGACCAAGCAGTTCAGCAGAGACTTTTTGAAAGCATTCAGAGCTTTCACACCGCAGCAAGTAGTGAGGGTCGTCTTCCTACCCACTCTGAGATTTGCGAAGCAAACATACCGTACCTAGACGCAGTTATTGAGGAAATGCTTCGGCTTGCTCATACAGCAACCAGTCAAGATCGAGAGTGCAAAGAAGATACAGTCATCTTGGGCCATGTCATCCCCAAGGGTACCACCGTCATTGTCCCAAACCGGGGTCCAAGCTTTACTGAGCCGGGATATGAGATCGAGGAACGCCTGCGGAGCCCATCTTCGAGAAAAGCAGCCACCGATTTTGGTTCCTGGGCCTGGGGCTCCCAGGAGATGAGAAAGTCAAGCCGGATCGTTGGCTTGTACGAGATGAGAAGGGTAATGATGAATATAATGGTTCTGCAGGGCCGACCTTACCCTTCGGCCTTGGACTTCGCGGTTGCTTCGGACGAAAGCTGGCATACATGGAAATGAAGCTTTTGATCACTCTCTTGATCTGGTCATTAGAGTTCCAAGAGTGCCCAGAGAATTTGTCGAGTTATGAAAGTATTACAAGCCTTACAAGGAAGCCTGTACAGTGTTACGTGCGCTTGAAGATTCGCTTAGATTATTGTACGCTATTGTATGTATTAGTAACTTGTTCAAGCACATAAACACCAATGCTACTTATCACATCATCTCGTTCTTGCGATTGGGTTAGTGTCTAGTAGGCTTAATACTTAACCATCCAATATTTTTTTTCTACTTTAATTACCCTCGGTAATTTGCGTTATAAATATTTTAACATAGCGGCAGAACGGTGGTATTTAATATATATAAAGATTTAATAATTATTAAATTAGAAGTCTAATTCGACCGCGGCATATAGCTAACTACGCAAGGGCTAATTAGGGGCCCTATTTATAATTATTATAGCTAGCCTAACCTATAGTTAGAACCTCTTTTTTATACTTATTATATAAAAATTTATATAATTTAATTAATCTCTTTATTAACCTACGGTTCGAACTAACTACCCTATAATAAGGATATTAATAATAATATATTGTGCTAAAAGAATGGACTTTATCAACTTACTCAGAGATGAATTCAATGAGATACACGTAGTACTGCTAAAGTGTCAGCGGTCGTGAATCCGAGTAGTGAGCTTGATTTCGGCGTTGGAGAAACACCCTGAATCCGTCTTTATCCGAGTTCAACAGCCGCTCTCCGATGCCGGTCACAGGTGCCGCTTTTGCCGTTAATCCACCCCGGCACTGCAACACCAGAGTACTGAACTTGGAAACCTTGATCTACAACTACAACAGAATTGCACCGTGATCTTGAAGGATCATGCTTCGGAAAAATGACCAAGGACGAGTTATTGCATACTCGACCGCCCGTGGTTGAGCCGTTCTCGGTCGGGCTTCGGGAAGATGACGAATTTAATGATGGGCGCCCGATCCCGGAACGATCGTCAACAGAACCTGGAAACGCGGTCCAAAAATCGCCAGCTACTGATGGAGGAATGGTAGCTTGGCTCCAAGTTTCGTCGGCTTTCGCACTCTACTGGAATAGTCTGTAAGTCTGCGTCTCATATCCGGGAGGCTTTGTCCCTTCTCTTTACCTCAATTGTGCTCGACTAACGCCTCTCGACGCAGGGGTCTGCTCAACGGCTTTGGTGCTTTCCAGACATACTATGAAACTACACTGCTCACAAGCGATTCATCTTCAGCTATTGCATGGATTGGCTCAGTCCAAGTATTCTTTCTCATGGCTGGTGGTGTCATATCTGGCCCGCTCTATGATCTCGGCTACGCTCGATCCATGTTATTGACAGGGACATTTCTCGTCGTCTTTGGCTTCATGATGACCAGCATCAGCACACAGTACTATCAGTTCTTACTTGCGCAGGGCTTCTGTGTTGGTATTGGCTCCAGCTGCCTGTATACCGTCGCCATCACCTTGGTTCCTCCCTACTTCACAGCCCGAAGGGCGTTGGCAATGGGGGTGGCAACCGTTGGAAGCAGTCTGGGAGCTACCATTTATCCCCTCATTTTTGAGAGCTTGCAGCCTCGAATAGGCTTTCCGTGGACCGTCCGAGTGATAGGTTTCGTCACTTTAGCCATGTCTTGCTATGCCGTGATTGTGGCACGACCTCGGACCAAGGGTGCTAAAACCCTGATAACAAAGAACAACTCGCTGAAAGAAATCGCCGAAATCGCTGGCCTTCTGGATGTTCGATATATGGTTCAATGCATTGCTATCTTCTTCAGCAATCTCGCATTCTTCCAGCCTCTCTACTACATTCAAAGCTACGCACAATCGCACGGAATGGAGGGCGCGGCTCTAGCCAAATATTTACTTGTGGTACTCAACGCAGTCGGTATCCCTGGACGTATTTTGCCTTCCCTGATTGCCGACAGATTTGGTGTGCTGAATACCTATATTGGAATTTGTACCATGACCGCCATAACCGTTTTCTACTGGATCAGCGTGAATAACACTGCGGGCAACGTGGCGTTTGCAGTTTTGTATGGCTTCTTCTGCGCGAGTGTCGTCACTCTGGCTCCGGTCGTTCTAGCAAGCATAACTGATGATCTTGGCATCCTGGGAACGAGACTTGGTTTTGTTGCTGTGCTCAAAGGAATCGGTTCACTCATTGGGCCGCCAATTGCTGGCGCTATTTTGGGATTGACTGGAAGCTATCTCGGTGTTCAGCTATTCACTGGTCTGGCAATGTCACTCACAGTTGTTTTTGCGGCATATCTGAGAGTGTTGATATTTCGAAGGAAAGTCGACAAGTCTACCGACTGACACACCATGTTCGGAGACAGATAAAGCAAGACAAGAGACTTCCAGGCTTCTCGCCCACCTGTCTACTGACTCAAGTGCTATCTCTTAAATGTGGTTAATATAATAAGTGAGATCTCTAGCCTCTTGATGTTACTCAAAATGCCATCACTCAAATGTCTACACTGTCTATATCATCCTTCCCTTTTGGCCTACACTATTTCATGTTTGCTTAGTCTTTTTGAGTGAACTCAAGAGGGCTGGGCTTAGTGGAGGATGTTATACAAAGAAGGCACATTCACAAATAACATGAGGCAACTAGAAGCCCTATTTCAGAGCATGGCACAGCTAACTTTATGGCAAGAATGGTCATTGTTGAAGTTTTAGATGCCGCCGTAGCAAAATTTTCTAAGCTCGGATCATCAGCTTGGGAGTGCAAATATAGTGCCCGATGCAGCATGGCAAGCCCAAACCCTTCGTGGACAGCTATTAAATTCACATCGAGAAACCCCAGCTTTACACAAGATCAGCCCCGTAACAGGTAGACGAGCACACCTTACGGAAAGGACGCAAGGCCACCCCAGACGGCCAAGGCGAGCAGCCTTGAACTGCATACTAGGCAGCATCTTGGTCTCTCAACCTCCACAGGGTTTTGAAGACTGGCAACGGCACGCAGTACCGCTAGTGCAACGAGATCAGGGCGCTATGCTTCTTGCCATGCGTGCAACCCCTCCGTGGATCACGGCCACACTTCTTCCTCCAAGGCAAGGTACCCGGGCGGATGGGTGTGTAGTTGGCGAGTGCCCATTTAGCTGCCTGGGTGAAGAAAGGTAAGAGGAGTGCGAAGTAATATGGAGTGAGGGCTTCCAAATGAAGACCTTTGAGGCATTTTGACTTTACCGAAAGGTTAGTTCGCATATCGGTTATTCAAGTTCGATTGCACCCTATGCCCAACTTGGCCACTCGCTGGCCTCTTCCAAGCGGCAAAGAAGAAGCCCGCCTGCCGGTACAGTCGTTCTCAGAAGCCTGTGATTGAGGATGTCGCGCAAATTATCGATCCGCACATTAGCGAAGCCGAGAGAACGGTCCCAGGACCGCGGATCCAATTAAGCCACCCACACTCTGGGTGTTCTGGAGGGTGGCACCCCGGTCTTCTTCTAGGAAAGATGTTCCGTTAGCGCCGCCCTGTGGGTTCTCCGGTCACAAGATTAGCATCAAAGGTCCTCCTGCACCAGAGCCCGATGCGTACTGGTTGGCGGAAAGCCTTGCCGCGGAAAGCCTGTCGCCTCTGTGTGGTATGCCGGAACCCCGGACAAGACATGAGAAGAAGTTGGGTGTCATGCAGCAGCCAGTCTCCAGATCGAAATCTAGGGGAAAACATATGGTAACATGCTGCATTGTGTCTTCTTCCGCTTATGGGAGAGTCAGTGCTGGGGCTGCATCTTCACATTTTCGTTCATAGTGAGACGGACTCGGAATGACTAGGCGTGGGGACTCGGCACCTTATCAAGACTCTTTCCTCTGTTGGTCTCTTCTTCGGCTATTAGGGCTGCCTTTGATTCTCCATCTCAGTCTGTTCATAGGTGCTGCGCCGTGCCACGGCATCTCACTACCCCAGAGGCGCCGAGATGTGTCGGGTTGTCGGTGCGGATCTTGCAGCGGCAACTTTCCCTCCTGGGCTTTCGTCTACTTGGCATGAATCTCAGCTTGAAAAGGCGTACACTATACAACTGCTGGTAATGACAAAGGTAGAACGTCTTACAACGAGTCGGGAACTTGAAACTCAGCTTGCACTTGGTCCAATTTCAACTCGCTTGCGAGTGCCATTGAAGGATCAGCAAAATCAGTGATTAATCACGCATCCCGCCTGTATGACCCAGGGTATCAGCTGTCCGTGAGGATCCACGCACCGCTGTTTAAAATTCCGATTGTGTTGCCGGCAAGATGGAGATGCAACACCATCGGCTGAAGCCCACGAGTTGCTATCGCTAACCCATCTATCGTCCTGAGGTAGCTGACTCTTATCGATTCCATCATGTTTACTGCTTCGAAATAGATCGACATGAGTACGGTCATGGCCATCTACACGCTCGCATGCTGTCGAGGTACCACGGGCTATGTCAGCCATAGTGATCCTGCTATTCTTCCTGTCAGATGAGCGCAAAGGAAATTGTCCACTAGGCTACCCCGAATAGCGAATATATTGGCACATTGATCAATGTGGATCGCGGAACACGTTCGAGGCCGCTGATGCGGTTGACCCGGCCGATCGGACGTCGCTCTAGACTCTAGAGTACTCACCAGAGGCGCAGCATGGACAGCGGCTTTCGGATCCGTGACCCTGTTGACAGATCACGGGCGAGCTTCTCACACCGACCGTAAATCTTCACCCCAAGCCTATTGGGAGACTGTACGGTGGCGTTGGATCACGGCCCGCTCAACGCACCAAGAAGCCCAGCTTGAGGATACGCATTGCAGTTGTGGCTGAAATCTGTGACCATTCGTCGAATAAAGTCTTCTTGATGCAGGATCAAGGTTGAGAGTTGGCTATAGCGACTGATGTGAGTAGACGCGGGGGCTAGCGAGGACAATGGACTGACTGGTAGACTAGGATGATGGGCACATGAGATCCGCACCGATGGGTCGCGTGCGCCCATGTGCCTCGCTCTCCGCCGTGGGTCATGATTCCACCACTCAGTGTGGATCATCAAGAAGACGTAGGAACCGGCTCTCATACGCTGGAATTCAGGAGGAGGAATGGGATTCCATTGCCGGAGGCTTGCAGCCGCGGAGGACCCATTAAAGGAGCCGACGCTGAATGGTTGTCCTTCGTCTGCGTGAGTACGGAGGCAAGCGTGTACATGTCCGTCCGCTTCCCAGAGTCGAGTTCAGAAAGCATGATACTCCAATTTCTCCATCCCGAGCCAACGGCGCAACATCCAAAGTCCAATATGAGAATAGAACGGCTCCAAGATGACAAGGGTGGGTGGGCCAGCGATCGCAGGGACTGGGTGCTTTAGCTCCGAGTCTGAGTCTAGAGGCGTTTCCCGGCCTGGGCTGCCACATTGAGGCAGATTTTAGCGCGGAGGAAGGCGGCCCGTCTACCAGATAGGAATAGCGTCCTGTCGAGAGAATGGGGAGAAGACTCGGAGGGCGCCAGAAAGTGCAGATGGAGCATTTGTCAAGTCAATTATGATCCTTTCCGCCGTTTCCTCTTTTCAAGGAATGCTGAACTATGGAAAGTAACTAAGATGGGAATACATGTGTCCGTGAGCTTGGTTGGTTTAGACGGATTTCACGCAGTAGTCTGGTTCAAAACTGTAGCCCCATCTGGTGAATTTGCTAACAAGCGTGTACGGAGTAAGAAGTCGGGACCTTTCGCTATTGCGAAATACTTTAGCTGTCTTACAAGGTAAGGGCATGGAATGAGTATCGGTCCTTAGTAAGATACATCCCTGGCGTGAGCACGAAAACCACGACAGGGGGTGGATGAACACTCAGCAAAGCCCAGGACACTCCCCCCAAGGACTGAGTCCTCTGTCGCTTCAATGATGCCCAGTCTGCAGAGGCAGCAAATGAAAGTCGATAGGTGTTGCTCTCAGACCACATGGAACGACGGCCCGGCTAGAGTCGACTGTGAATCCTCTCATTCTGAGCTATTGTGACCCAGTTGGGTTTGGCGTACCTTTCTCCAGATCTCCCCTCCAGTTTTTCTTCCCCATCTAAACCCTCTCCAGCCAACCCAGACGCCACAGAACGCGTTAGAGTGCGACGGGCTCGTGTGTCTTCGGCTGCGTGGTCTCAGGGACCCGGGCGGGCGCCCCATGGACTATCCGTAGGTATTGCTGGTGGGCAACCGAGGAACCTGAATTGGCTCACAATGATTCGATCTCGAAAGAAGTTGTCGCCTACGACAACAATGATATCTCCGATTAGACAACTGGGCAAGTCCCGAATAGGTCACCTTACGCTCGACTCAACAGACCAACCCGGTCGACTCGAGGCAAGACGGCCAGCATCTCCACAAGCCCACACACTCTGCCCCAGATTCAGCAAAACCTTTTTTGGCGTTTTCTCCAGCGCCCCATCGAACCGGTAGCAAGGCAGCATAGCATCCGCAAACATCCTGGCAAGGGTACGGAGCCTGTCGACCCGCTGATCCGGGGAGGGTGAAAGCAGAAGAGACCGGCCAGGACAAGAGACTTGACGCTTCTGCTCCTCCGCCTGACAACGTTGGTGACCATAATCGAAACCCAACGCACACATCGTCAACGCCAGACACTAGCCAAGCTGGCCTATCTCGTCTGCCGGCCCGTTTCGTCTCGTCTACTGGGATGGGCTTCTAGGTTGACACGCCTTCATTAGCGTTCCTTCGCCAGGCCCTGCATACCATGTTCAGAAGAACTCGGCACGGACGAAGCATTGTTGGAGAGTAATTGGGGGTTTCCCTCCGCACTAAGGCAGACAGACAGGCCAGAACCATAAGCCGCCCCCAAGGTTTGCTTAACGAACCGCCCGGACGCCTCCCATCTCATTCACATTGATTGCGATGCAGCCATCACGGGACCGAGAAAACGAGTAGCTGGTACCCGCCAAGCAGTGTCACACCCTGAGACGAATTCTTCAAGGTTAGAAGACGAACATGGTGAGCTTGACCTGATAGCTCAAGGCGAATTTCGGCGTCTACGTTCGGGCAACGCCTCTTCGCATGTCCTGTGCCCACAAGTCGGATGCTGGACTAGGTAGCCGGTCGCTCAAGTGGCAACCCAGCATCCGCAGGTGTTGCTTGAGAATTCTGAAAGGACAAGGGTTTGGTAGGGGGTGCGTGAACGAGGGTGGTGCAACCAACGATCTGCCCAGCCAGTACAAGCAAAACCCAAGGACCATTCGCCCTAGTCCAGCCGCCTTTTCGGTCCCATGTGGGAATGGGCCGTCCTTCCACCCCATGCAAGGGTGGTAGGCTCGAAACGGCCGAACTAATTGATGGGCAATTGAAGGTTGGGGTTCGTTCCTACCAAGAACCGCTTCCTCTCCATCGGAATCTTACTCCTCATCCCCGTCGCAGGTGATTTCCAAGGCCGAAAATCATAAAACCTCGGCGTGTCCCCGCGATCCCTGGCCTGCTTTGTCTTGAGCTTTCCATCCTCAACCCTCCCCTCATCCACTTTCCCGCCTCCAAGATCCATTACACACAGCTTGGTCTGTGGTGATCGGCCATCTCAGCTTACTCCCTCTCCGCCAACAACAAAGGGAACTTGCGCCTCGGCCGCGTGCCGTCCACAGTCAGCATGTCCGAGAAGATTGATACCGTGGACACTGTCCACGCCCACGACCATGACTCCGACAAGGCAAGTCGCAGTGACTTTTACCGTCGAGCCCCGCACAACTGATTTTGGAAGCAGCAGCTAACATGTCTTGATGTTGCAGAAGGAAATCCAGACCAAGGTCGTCAGGGGTAGCGAGGCTTTCAACGAGGCCATGATCAAGGAGCCCCCTAGTGCCTGGACCAAAGCCCAGCTGATGATCTACGCCTTCTCCCTCATCGGTTTCTTCTGTTCCACCATGAACGGTTATGACGGTTCCTTGATCAACAACCTGCTTCAGAACCCTTCTTTCAAGGAGCGTTATGGCGCCAAGAACGACGGTATTTGGGCTGGTATTATCTCTTCCATGTACCAGATTGGTGGTGTTGTGGCTCTTCCCTTCGTCGGTCCCGCCCTCGACACCTGGGGTCGCAGAATCGGCATGTTCATCGGTGCAGCCATCATCATTATCGGTACCTGCATCCAGGCAACTGCCAATGGCACTAGCCAATTCATGGGAGGTCGATTCCTGCTTGGTTTCGGTGTCTCCATCGCCGCATCCGCCGGACCCATGTACGTCGTCGAGATCAACCACCCGGTAAGTAACAACCTCAACTCATCGAACAAGATGAAGAATCTTGTGTTAACGACTCTTCAAGGCCTACCGCGGAGTCGTTGGAGCGCTATACAATACACTTTGGTTTTCTGGAGCTATCATTGCTTCTGGTGCAGCTCGCGGAGCCCTGGACATCGATGGTGATGCCTCATGGCGCCTCATCACCTGGCTTCAGGCTCTCTTCTCCGGACTCATTGTTATCTTCTGCATGTTCATGCCAGAGTCTCCCAGATGGCTATTCGTCAACAATAAGAAGGAGAAGGCTGCCGAAGTACTCGCCAAGTACCACGGAAATGGCAACCCCGACTCTCCATGGGTCAAGCTCCAGCTACACGAGTATGAAGAGCTCCTCAACATGGACGGTGCCGACAAGCGCTGGTGGGATTACCGTGCGCTGTTCCGCAACCGCGCTTCTGTCTACCGTCTCTCCTGCAACGTCTGTATCTCGATCTTCGGTCAGTGGGCCGGCAACGCTGTTCTGTCGTATTTCCTCGGATCCGTTCTCGACACCGCCGGCTACACCCACCCCATCCAGCAAGCCAACATCACCCTCATCAACTCTTGCCAGCAGTTCCTGTGCGCCATTTGCGGTGCTTTGCTTGTTGATAGAGTCGGTCGTCGTCCCCTACTGCTCTTCTCTTTCACCGCTTGCACAATTGTTTGGCTCGGCATGACTGTCGCCTCAGGTATTTTGTCCAAGTCTCAGGTCGGTGAAACGGACAGTGGTGCCCCCATCTTCGACAACCCGGCCGCGTCCCAGGCTTGCTTGGCCATGATCTTCATCTTCGGTTCAGTCTACTCGGTCGGTATCACGCCCCTCCAGGCTCTGTACCCCGTCGAGGTGCTCTCCTTCGAGATGCGCGCCAAGGGTATGGCCTTCTCCAACTTGGCTGTCAACGCCGCCGGTCTCCTGAACCAGTTCGCTTGGCCCGTCTCCATGGAGAAGATTGCCTGGAAGACTTACATCATCTTCACCATCTGGGACGCAGTCCAGACCGCTGTCATCTACGTCTTCATTCCCGAGACTAAGGGCCGCACCGTAAGTATCCAGATTAAGTGTAGTGACCTTTTCAAAGCATGTGCTGACTCATCTGAAACAGCTCGAGGAGCTCGATCACATCTTCGCTGCCGACAAGCCAGTCAAGGCTTCCATCCAGAAGAAGGAGGTCGCTGTCGATCGCTACGGCGACGTTGTCAACGTCCAGGACGTCTAAACGCTTCAGCAACCTTACGATATCAATCAAATTACATGCGCGAGCGAGCTAGTTGTGGAACTGTGTTTTGTCGGGGAGTAAAGAACTAATGATGCGAGGACACGGAAACAGCGGGGTCGTGTCACCTACTTTTGCATGGTTGGCGAGGTTTTATGTTCTGGGGTCGCTTTACGGCGGCTGTTGAATATGGGCCACCCTATCGCAAGCCTTTGTTATCTTCTATACCTATTATACCACCTTTTATCCACTGCAAAACTAAACTTGGTGATCTGTTGTTAATGCTTTTGTCTGGAAATATGGATTCCTCCTATTCGCGGTTCTATCTCAGCATCTATTTCTTCGCGTTTATGCTCTTGAGAAGAGAGAAGCGGGTATCACGGTGAATACGAGACCGTATTCCAGCTAACAGTGGATGTACTTAGAGCTGGATTGCATTCTAGATAGCATGTAAACCATTCAAACCCGTATCTAGCCGTTGAAATCTAGGATCGAACCTCGTTATTTGAGTGATACTATTTTGCTGCTTTAGTTGAAGGTATAGTGTCCTAGGCGTTTGATGGAGATTCTCAGCAAGAGTATCACCGACTACCGAATCTTTGCCCTCGCCTACGACTCAAGGACATGGCTTCTAACAAGCTATTAAAGTCACGATACCGTAACTAGTATTACTGCCTCGACTATTGTCAGCACAAAACTCACCAAGACTAGCTGGCCGTAAGCCAAGTCGGCGAGTTTGGGAATGTAGCAAGCGGGCTTGAGTGACAAGAAATCAATGAGATCTAAAATGATATCTTGTTCTTTAAAAGAAACGCTTCAGCCTACAGCACATGATTCTTGATCAAACCTCATTTGTAAGAAAGTTATATTAATGTTAAATTCATAAGAACGCAACCCTTATTCTTTATACGCACTACTTCACTCAAGATCCCGTATCTATAGTAGGGCCCAGGGCTTCGAATAAGTCCACCTCATCCGCAGACCAAGTCAAGAAACCGCCCATGGTGTCGTCCGAAGGGAAGTATTCTTCAAGGTCTGTAAACGTCCCTGGTAATCTGTAGTCTGAGGACGGAACTTGTCCGTCGAGTCCCGAACACCCAATTAGGCTTCTCTCTGCCCTACTAAGAGATTCCGCAAAAGCCTTGGGAGTCATGAGAAAACATTTCTTAAACTGCCGGTGGAGGTGCGCGCTTGCCACGCCCAGCTTCCGCGCCAGGCCTCCTACAGTCCACTTGAGGCTGTCGGCCTCGGCGGCTGCAATCATAGCGCGCGCCTGATGTGCAATCTTGCGACTGCTGCTGTCTCTGCTCCAGTCGTCCTTACATGGCTCGCATCGCTTGCAGGATCGGTATCCGGATTGCGAGGCATGTTGCAGGTCGTTGAAGAAGATGATATTGCCTCGTCGAGCGACACGACCGGGGCACGTTGGCCGGCAAAAGATTTGGGTCGATTTGACACCGTAGAAGAAAGACGAATTAGCAGAGAGATCGCGACGAGAGACGAGAAGCCACCGGGCAGAATCGACAGTCTTGTTGAATTGAGAGGCCATCGATGGGAAGGTTGATGATGATGGTCCAGGCCATGGGAAAACGATGAAGAGAGGTTTGACTTCGAGATTTGGCTTGGCTCAGTCAATAACCCGTCTGAACCCGATCTCGGCTCTTACTAGCTCAAGCACATGATTGGCTGGTTCAAGGTCATCTTTCACAGGAACGATTTGATTGGTCAGTTTGAGATCACAACCCCTTCACTGTCGGAACGGTGTTGTTCGCATATATATGCGTTGTACTTTCCGTCAAACCGGACGAATTTTGATTTTGCAACACAGATTAAGAGTCAACAAAGTTCTAGCATCACAGAGTGCTCAACCCTCTCCACGAGCTTAATATCCAAGAAGACCATGGACAGTCCCGCTGCTGCCAACGTGTTCGGCACCCTTGGGGCAGTGCTTTGGTCGCTTCAGGTAGAAACCAACTTTTCTGTTTGTAGTCTTTTCAAAATATCTTTACTGAAATTCATTCAAGCTCTTGCCTCAAATTTGGAAAAACTGGCGGCGGCACGAGACCCAGTCCCTGTCGTCAACGTTTTTCCTCTCATGGGCTGTCGCTGGGGTCCCCCTCGGCGTATACAATATCGCCGACGATTTTAACATTGCCCTCCAGATACAGCCCAAAATCTTGATTTTCCTCAGTCTCTGGACCTGGTTTCAGTGCAAATATTATGGCGACAAATGGAGCACACGGAAAATAGTAGCTAGCGTCATCGGCATAGCCATTGTTCTGGCCGGTGCCGAGGTTGGCCTTGTATACGCACTCAAATTGGCACGCGAACGCGGGCACACGTGGCCATCAATTCTCATGGCTATTGTAGCTGCGCTTCTTTTGGCTGGTGGCGTACTCCGACATTACCTTCAGATGTTGAAGACTCGATCGGACGCGGGCTTGTCCCTCAAGTTCGCAACATTGGATCTGAGCGGGGATGTTGCATCGCTTCTATCTGTGATCTTTCAGAAGACACTCAAAATCTATGGAATCGTTATATATGGATCGGAGTTAGCAATATGGGTCGGCCTGATAGGCCTAGCTATCCATTATCGCCGTGTCAGCAATGGTGATTTCAACAAAGGACCCGAGGTGGACGCGGTGGTGTTAGGCAGAGGGGAGACTCGGGCAGGAGGCCGCAACGAAGAGAATCAGATTGTTTAGAACTGCTCACAAGGCTCTCATTAGCTTGGATGTCTGAGCAGAGTCTCCGCAGCCAATGGTCTGCGCACTAGTTCTGGAGACATTAAGGTCGGGACGTGATTGTTGTATTCCTGCGAAAACCCTGCACGAATATGTTCGCTAAGAGCAATTTGAACTAAGTGGTATAAGTGTTAGCGGTTGATTAGATGCGTAGATGTAACCATTTGCACCTTTCCTAGCAGGTTAGCAGTATAAAATTTCAGATTGTAAAGCGGTGCTTCGTCCACTTGCTACGACCATCTGTGCTAATGCTTTAGTCTCGCGTCATTGAGCCCATGCATTGCGGCTGGCAATTAAAGGCTGGCGACAGTTCTGGTTCCCAAGCGTCTACGATAGGTGCTGTTTACTAACCCAGCCGCATTGAACACATACTCAGCGAGCCTAAACAAGGCTAACACGGTTCAAATTGACCTAGTTTTGCCGCGCCTCTAAGCTTGGAAATACGGCGCATACGTACTAAGTACGTTCTGCAATCAAACCGTAGCGCAGGCAAGCTTTATTGAGTCATCCCGAATTAAACATTTCAAAGTCTAAAGACAGCATTGCTGTCTGAGGCAAAATAGTTGTCATGATATTAGCGTTTGATTGCAGATCCCCTTTAAAGTCTGCCGAGCGGGTTCATAATCCATGACGTCCAACAAGGCAGGGGACAGGCCTTGGCCAGCCCCATCTCAGATCGAAGTTTGTGCTTTTCGGGAAGGTCGAACATCGAACTTTGAACAATGAGTTCGTATCGTCGAATGGGGCGCCAGGACCGATCAGGTAGGTAGCATTCGGACACGCAAAGACGCAATCGAGTCCCTGGACCCCTCGTACGACGCTGCGGCACCCACGGACTGAGATTGCGATGATCGGCAGCGACACGGACAGCACAAATATGGCCGGGGGCGCGACTTGTTGGCGCGAATTCTGTACGGTCCGCAGCTGCCTTCATTCAAGTTGATCTTCTTTCTCATTTCAAGGTCAAACGGGACACGATGGCGCCGTCTTGGCTAACAGTTGGCTTGCTCGGCTTCATCCGGGTCACCGCAGCTCTGGGACCGCAGCCTAGCCCGGCTCAGATGTGGAGGGAGTTCCATCTCCAACCCGAGCTCGAACCCGCTGCCGAAGGAGCTGCAGGCCCCGAGGTCGTCCGATTATTCGCCAATGACAGTGCCCCCGGCGCGCCGGATCCGTCCACTCTCTACCGGCCTTTCAACTTTTCGGTTCCCATTGACCACTTCCACAATGATTCCATGTACGAGCCACACTCGAATGGCAGCTTTCCTCTCCGATACTGGTACGACGACCGGTTTTACCAGCCTGGAGGCCCTGTCATCGCCCTGGCAGCGGGTGAAACCAGCGGCGCGGGCCGCTTGCCTTTCTTGCAAAAGGGTATCGTTGCCATCCTGGCGGAAGCAACCAACGGAGTCGGCGTCATCTTGGAACATCGGTACTACGGCCGCAGCTATCCCACCCCAGACTTCAGCACGGAAAATCTGCGATTCCTTACGACCGATCAAGCCTTGGCGGACACTGCTTACTTTGCCAAGAACATTGTCTTCCCCGGCAAACTGGCAGAAGTTAATCTGACGGCACCGGAAACACCGTGGATCGTGTACGGAGGCTCGTATGCCGGTGCCTTCGTCGCGTTTCTGCGCAAACTGTACCCTAAAGTCTTCTGGGGCGCGATCTCTTCTTCTGGAGTCACTGCCGCCGTGGTTGACTTTTGGGAATACTATGAAGCCGCGAGACGTTTCGCCCCCGAGGGATGCGCAGAGACGACACAGAAACTGATGCACATGGTGGACAACATCTTGATGCAGAAGGGCAACACGACTGAAGAGGACATCGTGACACTAAAGACCGCCTTCGGACTCCCTAACGTGACTGCGAGCGTCGACTTTGCGAGCGCGATTGGGGGCGGCATTGCAGGGCTACAGGGTCGAAACTGGGACCCAGCCCTTGACAGCGACGATTTCCTTCTCTACTGTGGCAACATGACCTCCGACGAACTGGTGTGGCCCGCAACGGATAGCCTTGACTCTAGTGCTCGCTACCTACTTGAGGTTGGCGGCTATGAATCAGAAGTCACGGAGTTGGCCCCTCGACTCAAGAACTACATTGGCTACGTCAACTACACATCGTCCTGGTGCGACTCGGAGAACCAAGACGACTGCTTCGGACCCGGAAGTGACGATGCGTATGCCGCGGATGATCTCAGCGCGTCCTGGCGTCTGTGGGCCTACCAGTATTGTTCTCAGTAAGTGATCGAACTCAGAATTATTGTGACCAAACTCTGACACTTGTGTTTAGATGGGGCTACCTCCAGACCGGCTCCGGCGTTCCGAAAGACCAGCTTCCTCTGATCTCTCGCCTGATTGACATTGAATACTCCACAGTCATCTGTCGCAAGGCTTTCAACATTACCTCGCTACCTGACGTTGAAGCCATCAACAAGTACGGTGGTTATAACTTCAGCTACCCTCGCGTAGCCATCATTGACGGCGAATCTGACCCGTGGCGATCTGCGACTCCTAACAAGATCGGGCTTCCGCGGCCAGAGTCGACTACCGAGGAGCCCAACTTGGTCATCACGGGCGGAGCAGTTCACCACTGGGACGAGAATGGCATTTTCAAGAAAGAGACAACGGCTGACCTCCCACCATTGCCTGTCAAAGAGGCCCAGAGCTTCGAGGTGGAGTTTGTACAAGCCTGGCTTAAGGAGTTTGCTGCGACAAGAAAGTAGACAGTATTACTGAAGATAATTTTGCGCTACAAAGAACTCTCAATAGCGAAGTATGTACGCGGAACAAAATAGCCCCATCGGACGCTACATAGAAAACATTAACGTCATTGCTACTCAGCATACTCTGGATAATATTTGACTTTGGCTACTGGCGTAGGCCTTTCATAACTTTTTTGCAGCCTCAATAATGATATCAGCAGCTCTCTCCGCAATTCCATATATTGCAGTCTGAATATGCGCTGAAATTAGGACTGGCATGATACTTGCGTCCACGACCCTGAGGTTCTCCGCTCCGTAGACCTTTAGTGACGGGTCAACGACGCCGCCATCTTCCTTCGGGAGCATTGCGCAGGAGCCGACTGGGTGATAGATGGATAAGGTGGTCCTGAGAGCAAAGTCCCGCCACTGTGCGTCTGTCGTAGTATTCAAGCCTGGCTCATACTCCGAAACCCACGTGGATCTGAGAGGTTCGGTGAGAGCGACCTGACGACACTTTTTGATGGCTTGGATGGCTGCTTGCAAGTCGTATTCATTTGAAAGATAATTCGGGTCGATGAGAGGTGGTCCCAAGGGGTCGGCAGGGTTGACGTGGACATGCCCTCGGCTCAGTGGATGCATAATGGCCGCGATGAGCGTGAAGTAGTCTTTGCCGTAACCTGGACTTCCCGAAGCAGGATACCCCTTGACGCCGGTATATCCGTCGCTGAAAAGAATTTCCAGTTGAGGTACCGTCGTATCGTTGAGCCATTGGAGCTTTTTCTTCTCGACCGGGTTGTTGGTATCCCCAATCGCCGTCTGAGCAAGGGCAGCAAGCGCTGCTTCTCCATCGTCACCGAGAGCTTGGTTCCAGTTGGTGAACGTGTATCCACTCCCAGAGTATCCGTACATTGAAGTCTTGCCTTGCCGCCAGAGCTGGAGCTGCTCAGCAGCATAGACTGTGTCGTACTTGAGACGGTCGTATCCAGTGTAGTTGCTCTTCAGTTCGTACGAGCTCTGGATGCGGATGTGATCCTGGAGGTTTTCACCTACTCCTGGAAGGTCAATAATCTGACTAATACCAGCAGCAGAGAGAATATCCGCCTTGCCAATGCCGGAGTTTTCCAGAATAGAGGGGCTCAGTAAACCTCCACCAGAAACGATAACCTCGCGACGAGCAGTTAGGACGGTTCCGTCGACAAGAGTCACGCCGGTAGCACGCTGGCTGCCATGGCAGGTAGTCTTCAAATTGACTTTGGCGACCTTTGAATCTGTCAAAACGAAGTGATTTGGACCGGCTAAGGGCAGGTAAGAGTTTGCGCTGTAGGATCGGTTGTAGTGTGTCGGCTCGATGCTGTTGGGCGAGTACAGAACGCCCAGAACGTTGCCGTTCAATGATTCGAGGTTTGTTTCGATGCCCAAGCTGTTCATGACCGGGAACAGCGGGGCTTGGTGCTTGGGGATGAGCCGGTTGATCAGAGCCTTGATAGGTCCAGCATTGCCAACGCCCTCGCTCCCGGTGTAGTACTGAGTGTTGGCCGAGGTAAAATTCTCAGACTTCATCATGGCAGAGCGCATCGAGTCCCAGTTCCACCCTGGGTTACCAAGCTCTTCCCATCCGTCATACTCGTGCGCAGACGCCCTATCGTATGAGAAGAGGTTGAGTGCGGAGCTCCCACCCAAGACGTGCCCTCTGGTCTGAACCCAGACGCGGCCATTTGATCCCTCCTGCGGCACAGTAGTGAGATTCCAGTCGTACTTGCTCCCAAACGTCGAACCTCTCCGACCCGGAATCTCAATGCGCTCGTCGCCGAGCCCTGATGGACCTGCTTCGATGACCAGGACTGTCGCGTTCTGCAGCCCCCGGCTGAGACGGGTCGACAGCGCGACTCCAGCAGTACCTCCGCCAACAACAATCTGTAGAGCCATCAGTTAGTTCACATCATAATTCGGGGTGGGTGTAATCGGTTAGAGAGCACAAACGTAGTCGAAAGCCTTGTCAGTCGGCTGACCAGGAGCTGCTGACACTGCTGCCACGTACAGGGCCAGGATCGAGGCGACTGGGAACATTTCGATGTATCGAGATCTTCATGCGAGGTCCCTTTGAACGAGGTAAGAGTCTGGTTTGAATCGAGCGAGCTACGCGGACATGCAGGTTTAGATGGCGCATAGGGTTGTGAGCGGCACACTTTGTCGGGCTGGGCGGCGGCACCAACGTCGCTGGAAGTGTGTCTCGACGGCGATCAGGATGTCCAACACCACTTGGGAAGTCTACTGAATCCGTCCTTTGCAAGGGCTTAGACGCTTGATGGGCGTTCTGGATCAGAATTCCGGCATTCTTTTGTACAATAGAACTTTGGGGCCCAGGGTAGTTCATGTGGCTTTGCAAAACGTTGGACAAAATAATCAACTCATTTCGCACAACCCATGGAAGCGAGTCAGGGCACACTTCAACCGGGCGTTCTAGTAGACGGGGAATCAACCCTTGCACACCCAGCGCGACATCGAAGACGATTAGATGAACTATCCGAGGAAACGTGGGTGGGTGGCTTTCAGGGTGAAAGTTCTCTTCGCTTCCGGGCGGGGTGAAAACGGCTGAGTTTGCAACGCTAGAGAACCCTCCTCAGATAGAGATGGAATGTCGCCGGTGACCTTGATGCAACCTACCGTGCCTACTTTATCCGCAGCGTACCATCAACCGTTGAATCTGCATCGTCCTGACGCCTGGCTCTGCAGTCTCTCCAAGTTGTTGCGAGATGGGCGGGGTTCCTCGGACTTTGCAGCAGGGCATCGGCAGTTTACCCCGGTCGTGC
This sequence comes from Colletotrichum abscissum, assembly GCF_030869225.1. Classification (NCBI taxonomy): domain Eukaryota; kingdom Fungi; phylum Ascomycota; class Sordariomycetes; order Glomerellales; family Glomerellaceae; genus Colletotrichum; species Colletotrichum abscissum. The sequence continues at coordinate 462,008 of NW_026850076.1, forward strand.
CCTCCGCCCACTCCAATACGAATTTCCACACCGGGAGCGACAGCGGCATCTGTGTGAAGAAGGTCTACCGCTAGCTCAATGTTCGCTTACATGGACAAGGGTTGTGTGGGTTGCACGAGAAGGCGCTAAGATGGCGTGGTAAAGGGGTTGATGGGCTTTGCTGAAGACTCGACCCGCCGCGATGAAATGATTACAATCAAGACGGACAGGTACCTACGGCGATGGAAAAGACTAGACTATTCACTTCTGCCATAACATTCAAATTTACGGAGTACTGTCCAAACTGCAGTCGCGCTGCTTTTTCATCTTTTGGCCTCACGCTGAGGGGTTGAGAGGATTCTGTCCGAACAAAAGCCGTTGTATAGCACAGGTAGGCACAGGATCCTCTGCTAAAACAAAACTGGAGACGTAACGGGGGATTGACATGGACAATCTCGACAGTACACGGGACAAATCCTGAGCGCCAGGTCAGGATCTTATCCACCACGACCCAGGAAGGCCTCGCTATCGGACTTCCAAGCTGACTGGATTCAAGACCTGGTACCTTAACACCGGATTAGATAATCTTTGTCAGTGGGAGCTTGGGAGAACATGAATATTTGACTTCCGAGAAGCAATTCTTCTGGTCAACACTCAACATTGCTCGATAACTGAAGCTTCATTCCCAGCTCTCGGCACACATATCAGCAGCCTTCACAGTTCGAGATACATCGGCATCTTCCATCACAAGCATAGCACGACCTTGAGCCCATGAGAAGATTATCTGTACAAGGAGTTGAATTATCTCTGATGATCTGAATCTTGCGATTGCCATTTTTTCTCTTAAATAATGCCCAGCCAAAAGTGTGGGGATGCGAGTCATAAACCCAACGAGGCGGAAGCCAAGGTGTAATCAAAGTTGCGCAAACACTCCCTTGACTCCCAGGTCTCGAGAAGTTGAAGTTGCACGGGAGCGGAGCGGGTTCCGCATTCCAAACGGCTGTCCTGCTGCCATCCCTTTACATTCACAGAACCAGGCACGAGAAGTTTAATGTCGATTCTGCATGCCTGAGTCACATTGCCGGCCGAGTGGTAAAGCAATATCTGGGGGGAATGCGAAGAGCCACCATCCGGGCGCCACAGACTTTTGCAGATTCCTTGAAATATGCGGACGAATTGTTTGATGGGTTCTGCGGCAGGCTTGTTTGAAACAAAATGCCCAAACAGTGCGAAGCTATGGTACGACAAAACTGACTTATATGACTGGCATCTGACCATTGCTGAGAAGGCGGCATCTTCCTGCGTCATGTGTGTTCTCAGACACGCCACGACAGCGTGCCACTGGTCTTGAAACCCGATCTCGACGATACCACTTGCATAAACGGACTTCTCCAGACAGCAGCTACCTACGACGATGAGCGTAGTCTCTCGAAATGAATCACTACCGCCGAACGAGGACGTCGGTCCAATCTCCTTTGCTCTCGCCCTCGCCCTGACAACCTTCCTCGTCATCACGACCGGCCTCCGACTATGGGTGCGAGTAGCGAACAGGAAGCTCGGATGGGACGACTTGACTATCGCTCTCGCAGGGGCAACGGCAGTCATACGGTTCGCCTTCGTCGTCTTACAGTGGAAACACGGAAATGGCAGACACCGAGTCTATCTCAGCGACCATGACTACATGATGATCAACATGTACGGCTGGTGGGGACAAATGCTGCTCTTCATCTCTGTGGCGTTTCTGAAGGTGTCAATCTGTCTCTTGATCCTTCGCATCAAAGATACCAAGGTGCTCAAGCGCTTACTGCATGTCATAATGGCTGGTGTCCTCATCACGAATTTTGGAGTCGTGATCATTTTGATAGCCGAGTGTCAGCCCGTCGGCTTCTGGAGGGGCAAGTCAGCCGTGTGTTGGCCAACACACATCCGCATATATTTCATCTATGCGACGATTGGTATGATCAAAATATTCCGGAAGCCTCGGGGTCTCATCATTGATTAGAGTTGGTAGCATACTCGGTCTTGACGGACCTCATCTGTTCACTACTTCCTCTTGTGGTGATTTGGAATGTGAAGATCCCTCGACAGACGAAGATATCAGTCTCTTGCTTGATGGGGCTGGGCCTTGTGTGAGCTCCTCCCAAACATCTTCCAGTTTCATGTCCAGAAAAGACATCACGTCACCTAACATCCTATCTTTTTGAATATTAGGGCGACCGGGTTCGGCGTCGCTAGAGCAGCGTCATTGGGAATATCCACCTCAGACTTGAGTTGTGCGTTCAATTTCCCCTACCATCGACGGAACGAACCGAAATAAAGACTGACGTTTGTCTTGCAGGGGCATACTGTGTCGCCGGTATCTGGTCGAATCTCGAACTGTTTCTGGGTATCATCGCCGCAAACCTCGCTCTTACAAGGTCCATCTACGTCCACTTCTTCAGCAATGGTACAGCGCAGCACACACTTCCAGAGTCAACGGGCAGATGTGACCCGTTGCAGTCTGAGTATCTCAGTAGCAAGCTCCGAGGCGACCGCTTTGAAGTGCCTTCGACGATGATTGGGTCACCTTGTCGAAGAGGGTCGGAGACGAGGAGTTCAGATAGTGAAATCCCGCTGAGATCAGGCATCCAGAAGAAGACTGAATTTTGGTGGACAGAGGATGACGAAGGCCAGCCGCCGAGACCATGTCCGTGAGTCGAATTTGATGGGAGTGATACTGCTGTACATGACGTCTGGCGGCCGCATTCTCCAGGTGGCTGGCGGTCTTCCAGCGGCCCGCAACTTGATGCAAGGAAGTTTTCTGAAATTGACGTGGAATGTGAATTTATATCAAGCCCAAGTTTCGTTTCGTTTCGTCCAGAAACATACATGCTGAAGAAACGGGGAATTATACGACTGCTTTGAGCGACAATCTCTGTTTTATTACATACAACATGATCTTACTGTCATGTGACCGGATAACTAAGACATCTATCTTGACGTTGAGATTCGGATCGAGACCTTCGACCGCAGAACGGCGATCCCTCGGCAGTCGACGAAACTACAGCACCTATCTGACCCACACTCATGACTACATTGAGCACCAGACGAAGTCTCAGGTTCTCTTTAATCGCCTTTCAACGCATCGTTCCGGTGCATCCACCACTTCAGAATCAGATTCTCCCCATAACCTACGTCTCGTCAACGAGGCGCAGACGCGACGTGACCATCGTCGTGAGTAGTCCCTCTCGATCGCCGCGATCTCGACAACTTCTCCTTCTTGCCGCATCGCGGCACCAGATCCTTCTCGAGCAGAGCTTGAAAACACGGAAGCGGCGCCACGGGAAACCACGTCTTTGGCTCGTGGTCGGCCCACGCCTCCTGTCACTGCTGCGGAGTCCAATTCCGGTGATCTTGCACGAACCGGTCGACGTTCCACAGCTCGCCCGGGTCAAAGTTGCACCTCCCAATCAGCGTCCCTTGAACGATATCCCTCATGGCACGAGGGAAGGGAATCCTCGGTAAAAATATCCGGTTCTGCGGGCGACTCGGAGCTTGTTGGACATGATGGACCAGGTGAGCAACCACTCCGTCGGCGGGACGATGCCCTGGTACACCGATGCAAACCAGGCCGCTTGCCACGCGATATCTCTCTGGTTCGTCATCTGGAGTATCTCCGTGCACAACTGGGGCGTGGGCTGGCCGTCAAGAATCAGAGTGAAAGATGCAGGCGGCATTCCCGCGGGGACGAGAGCAAGGGCTTCCATAACCCACCGCGACACGTTGGCGGTAACCTGTTTGGCCTCCAGACCCCATGGTACTGGTTCGCGTCGGGTCATGGTCCGGTATTTGGCCTGGCGGCGAGTGTCCGGGGTGTCGAAGTTCGAGTCTGGTAGCAAGGCATTCCGCCACAAGTTGACCCAGCGATCGATCCGCAGGAGAGAAACGACCAGACAAACTGCACAGCCCATGCTGGCAATTCTTTCTGGACTAAAGGCCCCGCTGAGTTCGCGTAATGAGACCCAAAAAGCTCGTCTCCCGCTTCTTGTTCCGCGCGGCAGTGGAGTTCTTCGGGATTTGTACTGTGTGGTGTACGGTGGGCAGTCGGCTTCGGGACTTTGAGTCCCGAAGTCGGGCGATTAGCGGCTTTCTGTCCCGTACGGCACGGCGGGTCCACTAACGGTGTCCCGTGGCTCCGTTGGTTGCGCTCCCCGGAGCCACGCCGACGCCCCCCTCGGTATTCAAGACTGGTGGATGCTGCAAGCTTGCGACAATGAGCAAGGTAGTCAACACTTACATCCTCATTCCAGACTTACTTTCTTCAAAATCGTAATTGCTGCGTCATCGGTGTCAGCTACAGCGTAAGTACAGATGGGCACTTTTCCCTACCCCGCCGCCATGCGTTGACGGACAATCGGGGCCCATTCACCGCCGAGAAGCCAAAGCTCGGCCCCAATGTCCCTCCCCTTCCTATCTTTGTCCCAAAAGCATCCCATCATCCCGTCTGAAAAACGCCCCGAGTCGCAGTCACAGGACATGACAAATTCCTTACCGTCTTATTGGCTCAAAGAGATGCTGTACGACTACGGGCGGACGTCCGGTCCGGGTCCTCATCCACCCGACTCGTCCAACGGCAACGGCCTTTGACGCCAAATCTCCGAAGTGGCGCACCCGTACACATGTGTACACGGACTGTTGTGACACCGGATATTGGATGCAACAAGCCACTCGGAGATGCTATTCGTAAGCAGACATGGAGCCATACTGAGCGAGCCACGAGACTGACTACGTTCCACAAAGGTATGACGATGGATCAGCTCCTTCGGGTGTCGTGCACTCTCAGCTTAAGGTAAGGTAGAATCTAAATATCGAGCTACCCCACAGCAAATCTCACTCTCGATTTCCCCGGACCATCCATCCGCAGATCCTCCAAACATCATCTACATCCCCAGATCCACCGTGGGAAAACCTTCACAACAAACCAACACAACACGACAACATGGCGATCAAAGCCTCCACCGGAGTCTGCAAACCCTCCGAACTAGCCCACCTCGTCCTCCGCACAGCCAACCCCGAAAAGCTAGTCTCCTTCTATCAAACCTTCCTCGATGCAAAAATCACCGCCTCAAGCCCCCTCATCACCTTCCTCACATGGGACCACGAGCACCACCGCCTCGCCATCCTCAACGACCCCACCGCCGTCCCGCGACAGGACAACACTGTCGGCATGGATCACTTCGCCCTGACCTTTGACTCTCTCGGCGACCTGCTGCAGTCTTACAAGGCTCGCAGAGATCTGGGTATTGAACCTATTTGGTGCGTCAACCACGGCATGTCGACTAGTATGTACTACCGCGATCCGGACGGCGGCAAGATTGAGACGCAAGTAGATGTCTTCGAGACGAAGGAGGACGCTGTTGCGTATATGACGAGCGCGGAGTTTGGGGAGGATCCCAGGGGGCCGAGGTTCGATCCTGAGGAGATGGTCAAGAGGTTTGAGGCTGGTGAGGATGAGAAGAGTTTGATGAAGAGGACGGCTTTTGCGAAGGAGGAGGTGAAGGTATGATATTTAGGCTGTGTTGTGCATTACGATGTTGTGGTTCCGAGAATCAGATTGAATTTCGTGGATGCATCGTGCTCGCACGTGTAAGTCATAGGTATAGTACACTTAGTAATTGCATACAATGATGCTAAAAGCACACTTAGCATATAACTGAGGTACGACTAGCATTGAACTCTGAGAAGTCTTCTTGAAAGCCTGCTATTTGTTGGTGTGCGGTACTAGACTTATTGTTCTGCTCCCACGTAAAAGTTGGTGCTAGGAACATGCGGCCAGACACCCAAGCAACAACCTCAACCCTCAGATCGAAGGCCTCATGACTGCAGATTGATTCAGAGCTGGGCTATGAACTTAGCCAAGAAGTCAACGTGACAAGAAATCTTTATGTTCGCGCCTGATCGTCTCGATTACAAACTGGCAAACTTATATTCAAGTACGTACTCGTCTATCTTGAGGACATAGATGATCATGAGAAAAGTAGTGCTTAACTTGATAATATCTCCTTTATTCCCCGTTTGCCGTACGCGTCACCTTAGCTCAGAGCGCATTTGAAGAAAACATGGAGATATCCGCATTGGGACTGTTCCCCAGTCGACGGGGTAAGCGCCATGCCAGACATAACGTAGCGAAGGTACATGTAGGGGCCGGGAACAGGGGGCCGTATGATCTGACGCGAGATGCACCCTTTCTCTGCCAAATTTGCCAGACTCTACTTTGCTTGTCTTGTCAGAGGACAAAGAGCGTAGTTGATTCCCTAAGAGACAGTCTCTGACAGAGTCAAAGCCGAATATATCAAAAGACTTCTCTTCAGGTTTTTAGGAGAATGCTCCAAGTTGATTGGGTTGTGTTACAGACAACATCGCGGCTCGGAGTGTCTAAAAACCGACGGAACATCTTTCTTCAGTAGACTACTCAGACATGCGTTGAATGAGATCGTCCAATCTAGTACCTCAGAGACTCTGAATAAAGAATCAAAGATTGAATGAGAGAATCGCGGCAACGGGTCGCCTTCACATCGCATGCCCCAAACCCTCTACATTACCGACCATACTCCGTTCAATCCTCATACCATTACCTTCTAGCGCAAAAGGAAAGACATTGTCCCCAAAGCTTCATTTCCGTCCATACGACACAATTCCTCATTCCAACAAAAGCCAGGTCATGCGCCTGGTTTTTTCTTGCTGTGGCTGGGAAGAAACAGCATCAGCCAAGCCTTTTTGGCAGGCCTTGAGTGGCTTTGAATCTCCGAGAGCTGCAGATGACCCCTGTCATCAACTTTAGTTCAGCCCCCAGCTGCCCCCAAAACTGTGCCTTTGGCGAGTGTCGCGCTGCTGTCTGGCCCGTCGAGAGTTACACCGTCGCACTCTCGGTGACGTCAAGAGGGACGGGAAGTGGCTTGGCAGCGCGTCGTCGCGCCTGGACTCTCGAGTCTCTTGGCTCTCTTTAGCGATGTGTTGTTTCTGTGCTCTCTTTGTGTGTGTTGTCTGCCTGTGTCAAGTACGACTTGCACTACGTATTGTCTGTTTTGTGGTGATGCAGCTGCCAAGGATATGATGAACATGGCAGTGATGGTGAGAAAGCGCGCTTGGCATATTACCTGGAGGTTTCCCCCTTCACTGCTTGGGCAACAACCTCGTCTTTCTCTTCCGCATGATATTTTGGTTGAGAGGACTCCATTAGGATATCGTCAAGACTCAACTCGGTGGATACACCACCATCCTCTTCCCCTCCTGGTCCCGAGTATCACCTAATAGCATCTATTCTCAGACCTCGAGAGCAACATTGCTTCTTAAGATGGCTCGCTTTAACCCTTTCGCACGTCGTCGGCAAGACACCACGACCCTTCCGACACATCGCAAAAGTAGCCAGGAGACAAGAGTCAATGATCACTGGCATGGAAAAGACTACAGCATGGCTCACCGGCCGCCCTTCATGCTCTGGCTCAAGGTGACATGGCTAGACATCCTCACCATGATCATCATGGGAGTCATCGCCTTAGTGGTACGCACCTTACCTCGCATCCGACCTCTGACATTCAGCTAACACCACATATCCAGGTCTTCAGAGCGCACCCGCCAGCACACCGAACGTTCCCCGTCACATTTGACAACGGCGAGGTCGTCTACCCCCAATTCGCGTACCCGCACATCCCGCAGTACATCCCCAGTCACGCCGCCACCGCCCTCGGCATCGGCGTGCCCATCCTCTCCATTCTCCTCTGCCAGATAAGGGTGCGCTCCTTCTGGGACATCAACAACGGCATCATGGGCCTGCTCTACTCCGTCATCGGCTCCACTGTCTTCCAGGTCATGATCAAGTGGCTTATCGGCGGCCTGCGTCCTAACTTCCTCGAAGTCTGCCAACCCGACATTAGCAAGGCCTCCCAACCGGGCGGGAACGCAACAGGCCTGGACGGGACGGGCTATGGAGGCATCATGTGGACGTCGGATATCTGCACCAGGGAGATGGACGGCACGCTCTCCAACGCGATGGAATCTTTTCCCTCGGGGCATACGACTGCAATGTTCTCGGGCATGGTGTTTCTGTATCTCTACCTCAACGCCAAGTTCAAGGTCTTTTCGAACCATCACACGCCCATGTGGAAGCTTGTCCTCGTATACGCTCCGATCCTCCTCGCTACCCTGGTCGGCGGCTCCCTAACGGTCGACCAGTCCCATAACTGGTACGACGTTCTGGCGGGCGCCATCATCGGGACTGCCTTTGCCTTTTCGTCGTACAGGATGGCCTACGCCGCCGTCTGGGATTGGCGTATCAATCATATTCCCCTCCACCGCAAGATGCCTTTGGACTTCAACCTTGAGGCTATTGGAGAGAATGGCGCGGTGGTCACACGCAAGGCCGGATGGGGTAAGAGACGCGAGGAAAAGAAAACTGGTCTTGACAGAATGGTTAGCAGGACAAGGTATACCAGCGGCAGTAGGGATACGCGAGGTGTTGGTGTGCCCCGTAAGGCGGTAGCATCTCACCACTCGAGAGGCGACCGGCGTCCTTCTGGCGAGGACATGGTCTAGTCGGTCGCCGACTCGTACCGCCGAGTGGGAGTTTTGTTTGGCCCAAGGAGTTACGAATGATACCCAGATCTGAGATTGAAGCAAGCGTGGTTCCCGATAGCGCTATCAACGATGGCACGAGAGCAAGCGCCATCGGCTCAGATACCTGCGTGTTTTACTTGCTTAAGGTACATAGTACTCATGATTAATACTACACAACAAAGTTTTATTCAAAGCATCAACAAATTTCGGACTTCACCTCCTAATCATTAAAGTCTGATCAGTTTCTCTTGGCTTGGCCAAGCTTCATAGACACGGCATTGGCTTTCGGGGCGCACGTTCATAAAATGTCAATGGTATCATATCGAACCTGACACTAACGGCCACGCTGGTCCAGGATTGTACATGCGGTGCGGCGTACTCGGCACCCGCGGCGCAACCAGACTGCTTCTTCATGAGGTAATGAAGGCGGGTGCCCACGTGCTGCCATGTCTTGGTCTGATGTAAGTCGTATTGATGGGACACAGTCAAGTCTGATGTTCTATGGGTCACTCGAAGTTGCTCCACTACCCAGCACTGCCATGTGTCTTTGCGTCCCAGGTGCGAGGTTGCAGTTGCGGTTGCGGTTGCAGGCTACTACTATCAAAGTTTAAAAATAGCTATAGCTCTACCTCAAACGTACTTACCACCAGCCGCGGTTCTCTGGCTCAGAAACACAACGGGAGACTGACGGGAGACCGGAGGTCATTGCCCACTGGGACGAGTCGTTCTAGTCTCGAACTTTCGCGGGAAGTTTGTGTGAGTTACCATGTGTATGTCAGTGTGCGTCAGTTGTCAGATTACGGATATGAAGCCGTTATGGGGTACTGCTGGTGCATGAGCTTGAACGCGAAAGCGCAAGTGCACCACACCGCAGCGCCAAACTCAATTCCGCAGACGTCACGATGGGTCTTCAACTCCTTTGAATCAGTTGAACTTCATTTCGCCGTTTGTCTCGTTATTTTCTCAGACTTGTGAGGTGGGAGTCTCGCACATATTGAACGGTTCTTTTCGCGAGTCAACAGGAACAAAATCATTGCCCCGTGGGCTGCTTTCGCATGAGTCTGTGGTGTCTTGGCGCGCAAAGCGTTTCTTGGCGGCCTGAACTCTATCACAAAGATGCATCAGTCAGCGGTTTTTTTGCGCTTGCTGCCCGCTCCAACTCACTGCCCCCCTGAGTTGCAGATCAGGTCCCAAAGAGTAGTCTTTCGGGGCGGGAAATCAGAGTTTTGCTACCTTACACTACGTGATTGAACTCTAATAGTGAGGCAAACAAACAACCTTCGGGAGGACTCCGTGCTCTTGAGTGAGCGACAAACGATGTCGAGCATCTTACATCGCCAATATCAAACCTTCCTTCGTCGTTGAAAATAGAAATAAGCCCGTCTCGGCGACTCTTTAAGCCTCAAAATAAGGTCGCATTGAGCCCAGCCAGGCGGATACTAGAAGAGGGCCTCCCGCAACCCCAGGCATGCTCCGCACAACCGAGACTCCGAACAGGAGAGAGATCAGTTAACAACATCATGTACGGACAGCGTAGCATGGAGCTTTGCCTTAATCTGGAGGAAACCCGACAAGACGCCCTCATCCGCACGGATAGCAACCGTCCCCGTGCCCGCCCCGAGATCTCCGGGATCCGTAGACTAATCGGCTCGCCCGACCTTGACCCCTTGACCGGATAGGAGTCAAGTAGATTGGCTCAAGCAACCCCACCACCTATGAGGGGTCCCCCTCCCCTCTTCTAGAAAGACCTGTCAGCCTGTCAGGAACGTCAACTCCTACTTGACATGAACCTTGGAGACGAGCAGCAAAAGCAGCAAAAGCATCTCAAAGAGGCCAAGACCATCCGGCCACCCAAAGGGCTACAAACTCAAAAATGCCCAGACCATTAGCAAGTTTGACATGTGATGTGCAATCAACCCGCCTCCGCTCTCCCACCTTGGCCTTATGTTAATCTTTCTTTTTACTGCGGTACACAGCCAAACTGTAGGTTATACCAGGTGATGGCTAACCACGCAGGCGGGATGAACTCTCGGATCATCTCCCGCTGGAGCTGCCATCCCGGACGGTCGAATCTATACCAGACGACCCATATTGCATAGCTGTTCCTGAATGAGTTCCACTTTGACATTCTTGCTAACACTGACCAGTTCGAACTGCCTTGTGACTGTCACTTCCTTCTCTTGTGCCTACCGTTGAGAGATGCCGCCGGTCCATGTCCTTTTTGGGGCAATGAAGCTGTGACCCTGACGGATTGAGCACATCAAATGTCCGTCCGTTCCGTAAAAGAAGAGGGAGAGTACTGGCCCACCTCTCACACAAGAGGTTGTTCTCTCTTGCTGATCTCATCAATATACGCAAGATTGTGGAGAGGGCTAGGCGGTCGTCGAATATATCCAAACATCTTGGCTTGTATCTGCAGGTGGGCTACCGGTGAGGTTTCTCCATACTAAATCACTTTGCAATTTACAGAGCACAGGGGCATGCTCAGATGCGAAGAACAACCAGGTTCAAAAGCCATTGACTACGCGACGCTGGTGAGCCTCAAGACAAGATATAAGACAGTCTTCTTCGTCCTCCGTTTATGAGCAGATCTTCTCTCCACATCAGGCTTCTCATCGCCAAACAAACATTCTCTTCACTCCCCTCCTTCAAACACACACCTTTTCTCCTACATACTCTCACTGTTTCATCTCATTTGTAGTTACTTGTGTTTCTTTCTTTTCTCACACACAAAGTCTGGTACTATCAACAACATCAATCTTAAACCCCCTAAAGACCACCCCCTTCACCGACACCATCATCAACATGGCGTCCCGGCTGGTCCTCTTCTCCCTTGCCGCACTGGCTGCCGCGAACCCCATCAACCCAGATGGCTACGAGCGGCCGGCCCGCCGACACGTCGGAGGCATTGGTCATCTCGCCCGCGCCGTCATGGCGCCTCAACAACCCCGCGGTGCGCCCGTCGAAGGTCCCGCTAGAGTCGAGATCAGATATGCCAACCCGGGTGACAATGGAACTTGCGAGGACACTCCAGACGTTGGATCGAGCGCCGAGAAGGCAAAGGATAAGAGCAAGGATAAGAGTAAGGACAAGAACAAGGACAAGAGCAAGGACAAAAACAAGGATAAGAAGAAGGGCGGCAGCGGCTCCGGATCTGGATCCGGCTCAGGCTCAGGCTCTGGTTCGGGCTCGGGCTCGGGCTCTGGTTCTGGTTCAGGTTCAGGTTCTGGTTCCGGATCTGGTGGCTCGGGAACTGGCAGCTCCGGTGGCGGTGGTAGCACCGGAGGCGGCAGCTCAGCCAACAACGGCACTCTCCCCGGTGGTGGCGGTGGTTCCGGCGGCAGCGGCAGCAGTGGCAGCATCGTAAAGACCTTCCCGACACCCGCCGGCACAGAGAATCTCTCCGCGGCGAAGACTATTTCCGGCAACTTTGACGGCGGCATGAAGCTCTATGACCGTGTCCCTAGCACATGCACGGGCAGCGAGGGCGGACAAAAGGACGCTGCCTTCATCTTGGCCGACGGCGCCACGCTCAGCAACGTCATCATCGGAGCCGGTGCTGGAGAGGGTATTCAGTGCCAGGGCAGCTGCAACCTCGTCAATGTGTAAGTCATCATCTTACCTCCAACAAAATCTTGATCCAAAGCCACAGACTAACACATGAGAAACAGCTGGTGGGACAAGGTCTGCGAAGACGGCGCCACCTTCCGCCAGACCAGCGGCACCTCCACGGTCAAGGGCGGCGGCGCTCGCGACGCTCCCGATAAGCTGTTCCAGCACAACGGCGGCGGCACGGTCGAGGTCTCTGACTTTTACGCAAAGAACGTCGGCCAGTTCTGGCGCTCGTGCGGTAACTGCAAGCAGCAGACTGCTCGCACTGCGGTCTTCAACAACATCTACGTCGACGGCGGCAAGACTGTGGCTCACTACAACGGCAACCTCGGCGACAAGGTTACCATTAACGGCGCTTGCGTCATTGGCGGTGCCACGGTGTGCAAGAACTCAAAGGGCGTCACTGGCGGTGGCGAGCCTGGTAATGCGGCTGATGATCCGAAGATCTGCGTGCAGACTGATGTCAAGACGTCTGGCTGCTAAAGATGTTCTTTGGTTATTGTTCACGGTGAAGAAAATTCAAGGAGGCTGGTTTGACTTGGTCGCTAGGACTCCAATGTCTGTGTATCTTATTCTTCTCTGTATACCACGCTTTGGGACTGGTCCTTTGGGATTCGGACTGGATGTCTCGGAGTCAAAGGTTCTGTTCGAGCTGTAAATACTTGTATAACTGCAGGATTTGCAGGTCAATCAAGCACATATCTCTTCATGTCCTGATTCACCTAGCGATGAACTTTTCCCACGATGGACTCGAGCGGTGGCCCTCCTGATCAGCCATCGAGAGTAACAGCGGATCACAAATTTCCGAAGTCCTGCGAGGGATTGTCACCTTTGCAACTGACTGCAACTAAATGGTATTTATTCATTTTGAAGAAATCTAGCAAGATTCTGGTGACGTCGTTGATGGTGACAGAATTGGTCGATTTGCACAAGATTCCTTGTCCATTTGGGTGCGGAGCAAGATTACCTCCAGCAACTAGACATCACAAGGTAATGATGCTATTAAGAAAACACTCTCCGGTCAGCCCCCTCAAATGGCAGCGGCTGCAACAGCCGCGGCAATAGGCGCCGCTGGCATGCTCCGCTTGACACGGTCGACAGCATTGATAGAATCTCCCTCGTCATCGTCGTTGTTGGGGTTGACGGCGTTGCAAGTCGGGTTGACAACGTCAGAGACGCCTAATCGAAGCCATGTTCCCACGTCAGCTACAGTATTCTTCGGCTGTAAACGAACTATTAGATGTAAGACATAAGGAACACCCACGAGACAGGTCTGCCACCGTACAGCCAGCGCTCGAGCCGCAGAGCACCAATCTGGTGAGGAGGATTCCCTTATCAGCGCAAAGGCACTTCAGATCGTTACTGCCACAGCCGATTTGCCCAATGACCTTGGTTAGGCAGCCGGCCGCACAAGGGCCGATTTTAGAGGCGAGGTCGGGGACTGAGGTGGCCGTGTTCCCGGGTGCGGAATCGGTCTGACTCTGTGCCAGTGCGAAGTAGGCGAGCAGCGCCGGGACGAAGACAGCAGATGAAAGCATGCTGGAGGTCGGTCGGATCGTTTGAAATGCGAGTGATACTGATAATGAGTTTTAATGTGTGAGTCGTTGAAGAATCCGAAGGCTATCACTCACTACTTTTTAAGGTACAATGGTTTAATGGCAAGTAGAAGATTTGACATATAATATTGTCTATACAAGCGGCCAAGGAGTCCGCTTTAGGCATCCGTATTCCAAACTCAAACCTAGGATTCGTTGTTTCTAAGATGTGTCATCCAACGAGTAGGATATGCATTGTCAAGTTTAATTGTAACGCCACAATGCAAGGTCAGACGATAGCATAGGTAGCTTTTACACATCTAGAAAATATAGTCTTCTGACAAGATTGCATGCACCAAATACGATCGGAAGATTGAAAAGGAGCAGATATTACATCCTACTGCCATCTAGCGCGTTCCGTGTATGCCTGCTTGAAGTATCTATCTCGCCCCTTACGCGCAACTTGGCCCTTTGCCGACCACTCTGTCATGGATCTAGATGCGGTTCATACTTAGATGCGGATGTAACTTGATTGTCACCCAAATCCTTCTCGCCTATTACCGTGCTTCAGACAGCTATGATTTGGTCAGCTGGTCATGAGGCAAAGGCCCCCGCGCCGCAGACCCCGGGGAAGACGAAGGCGTTGACGCTCGACTACTTTGTCAATTGAAACCGCACAAGCCGCCGAGCCCGGAAGGGGTACTGACAGACGCTGCTGTCGCATTTCCGCGAGGGATATTCAACCACCGATGCTCCTTTGAGGAAAACCTCATTGAGTCAAGCCCAGCTGAGATTACATAGCGCTGCACTGTTTACGATGTAACCAAGTGAAACAGTGAACCAATCAGAAAAATGCTTCAACCCACGGAGGTAACCAAACGGTCCAAGAATTATTCAAATTCACGATTCCACCTAATGACAATGTCAGCATAAGATGGATAACGGGTCCAGAACGGATCTGTTACGGATTCGTGTCCTAAATGCGTGTTGCAGTATCTAAATTAGATAGTACGGAGAACAATCAGCAGATCAAGCATTATGCCTGAGTAAATAGCGCCGAGATTTCTGCTGGATTGCTAGCGGTTGTCCAAGTTGAATGTGCCTGCAGGATTCATAGTTCAAATGGTACGACACTGGTTCAAGATGATGTAAGATTGATCGAAAAAAACTCAAGATTCTAAATATTCATGAACTCCTCATAGAACCACTATTGAGTTGAATACATTCTAGAGGTGATAAGGAGGCTCGGCACCCTGCATTATAGAGTAGACAGCAGTAATAGCAGCCGCCAGATCCTCGGGAAGAAGACCAGCTTCAAGTGTATTAAGTATCGAGTAGAGTTGCTCCACCTTAAAAACACCAAAGATAATCGCATCGCCATATGCTACATCCAAGTTACCATAGAATGCTATCCATCGCATGGCGGCTACGTGTCCGCTAATACCACACTTCTCCGCAAGCTTAAGGATCGTAGACACCGTAAAACGAACCAGAGGTTTCCGGTACATATAAGTATAGACCTTACCGATAAAGTTCTGTTGTCTCGTTAGAGTAAGTGAGATTACGATGGTATTGAAACTTACGTCACTCTTCCACCGGCCTGATGAAGCCTCGTGCCCTGAGAAAAGACCACCAGCTGAGGGACTGATAGAATGTGAGACTTAGTTCCCTGAAAAACATACTCGATGATATACCTGTATACATAAAATGTCATGTTATGCTTGCACAACAGGGGAAACAGCTCCTTTAACTGCAGGAACATCGTCTCGACGGTGGTTGTTTGAAGATCGCTCAAAGACTTGCCAATGCTGACCTCAAATTGAACAGGAACCCTGAACGATACATTGTGTAGGCAACGTTGACCGCCGCGCTGCTGCCTAGCAAGTAGTCTCATGATTAAGGTGGTGTTAGGACTTCATTGGGCGAGAGGACTGCGCCTCCGAAGTCCCATATAGCTCTTTAACTTCATTTGGTAAAGCCGTACTTCGCAGTACTAAAAACCATTACACAGACATACAATCGTTACGCAAAGCTAGTAATCATCTAACTGTCGATGACAGTGACCTCGTTCCCATAACCCGATTCCTTACCCACTCACCCCGCTCACCCATGCTCACCCCAGCTCACCACGTAAGAAGCGGCGGGGGATCCGGGCACACCTAGGCGTTGTATTGGCGGTTCCTTAAGGCAAGATTTCATATCATCGAGATCGTACAACTCATTCCCATAGTCTGAATCAGTCTCTTTCGCATCAGGGTCATCCTCGTCTTCTTCGTAATCTTCCTCATAGCCCTTTTGATAACTTTCTTCATGGCTGTCCTCTTCATATCCTTCCTCCTCCTCCTTCTTCTCCTCCCCTTGCTCCCTTTCTTCATCAATAAAGACCTGATTTTCTTCATGAAATGAAATGTGGTCTTCCTCGTCAACAAGAACCTTGTCCCCTCTGCCAACAGGGACATGATCTACTTCATGGAATGAAATATGGTTTTCTTCGCCAACAAGAGTCTGGTCTTCATCTTTTACAAGAGTCTGGTCTTCATCTTTTACAAGAGCCTGGTCTTCATCTTTAACAAGAGCCTGGTCCTCTTCGCCAACATAAACTTGATCTTCTTCAAAGTGCTCTGTTTTCACGTTTCGAAGGCTAGTGCTGCCGGACGGAAAGCTGTTCTCGTTTTTTAATGGTTTAGAGGTTTGACCCCTGAAAATGCTGGGCGTGGCTAATGGGGCGCTCTGGACCTGGCCTGTCTCTATCCTTAGACCCCAAATATTGGCCCATTCCGTGGTGAAATGGTGAGGATCCTTCCATCTGCTGGTGAAGACAGACGGGTTGATGATTTCCCTGTGCAGGGTCAACCTCAATCGTTCCCTGTCGTAGATACAGATGAATGCTGTACAGTGCTCATCGCGGATTTCGCCCAGAGCCGCGCCGTCCGCGCAAGCAAGAGAAAAGACTTCCTGCGACTTGGGGGGATATGTCACGTCCGGATATGGAAATGGCAACATTATGATCTTCAGCGGCCGTTTATTCCAATTGATGGTGCCTCTACACATCTGCCCGCCGGCTTGGAACGTGGCGAGGTGGTCGCATTCGAGACAGAGAACACCGTTGTGGATGTCGACAAGACCCCAGTTCTGGCACATGTTGGTCGACCAAAGCGAGAAACATACGGGAGTCTCAAGTGAGTATGTAGGTAGAGATGCTGGATCGACTGCTTGTCGGTCGAGGTTGAGACACCTTTGGAACGCGAACTTGCCACGTTCGGCCTCCTTCGCTTCCTGTGAATTCTTTCTCTCCGCTTCCTCTTCTTTCCGTCTCTCCTCGGCTAGCTAATATTCAAGTCCCTCCGGAGACTTTGCCAATTTGGCCAACCTGTTCCGACCGTTCTCATATCTCCTGATTTCATTGCGTCGGTCCTTGCCCTTGCCTTTAGTGACACCTTTGCCGCTAACTAAAGACCCTGACCGCCGCTCGAGGTTAAACCATTGCGGTTAGCCTCGCGGCTGTTGCCGGGTTTCTTAGAAACCATCGTGAACCAAGCTCAGAGACCTTGCGAGTCTTTGAATATGCACAAAGGTGTGGTAGCGCGATGTTGCTTGGGTGGCGATTCGGGAAGGGCGGGCAATTGTAGTGTAGGCGGCTCGATGATTGAGTAGCAATGAGTACGTAGAGAGGTGATTATCAATACTGCCCAAGTCTTATGAGAGACTGACAAATCATATATCGAGCTTGGTGGCCAGCTTTGGTGATGAAAGTTGTTGAAATCAAGGGGATGTGGCAAAGTGATGGGAGCTTCAGTGGCGTTGGCCCACGATGAGTTTTCACAGTAGGTGAGCGCGCATGCATCGTAAGAACGCCAACAGGGGTTGGCTGGGTGTTTGAAAGTTTGAAGAACAGGTGTATGAATCAGAGAATTTGCGAGACGGCAAGTTTCTTAGGCTAGGTTTGTCTCGACGAAGCTGATTGATGAAGTGCTCATTGAAACTATTTCAGGTAAGTTGAGTCGCGTCGCTACCTAAGCATCTATAAGGATGGACGCGTTTGGTGAAGTCATCCCCCCTGATCCCCTGACGGAAACCTTAATTAACCGTGCTCTCTCTCCCTTTAATCACGGTGCAACCACGTAAAACAACGCCAAACTCACTACGGAATACTATGTACGGAATAGGGCCCGGCCACTGGTCCCGACTGGCCGGAGTTGAGACCGGCGCATCCGAGATTTCTTCATGAGCAGTCTCCTCTGGGCTCGAAATGGATTGTGGAAGACTGAAGCCGTGTTTTTCCTATGAGCGCAATGTCAGGTCTTCACATGAAATACAAAGAAAACCCGACTTCGCCCAGCCTCCGCACGCTCAAATGCAGCCGCCATCTTTTCGAGCGTAGTCAAAGTATGATTGATTGGTGCCGTGAAATCTTCAAGCCTGGAAGTATCTGCTCAACTCAGTCTATCCACTTACAAGTATCTAACATTGAATTTCGTTCAAGATATCGTAGGAGTATTAATTGCCAGAGATGAATATGATAATCGTGGTATTAGAGTATGCCGACGACAACGCCGCTCAGAAGTGTCCCATCCCATCCCATCTCATTCTCATCTCATTCTTATCACATTTTGCTCGTCTCACTCACCAGTTTAACTCATCACCGCCTCGCACCTCTCTCACGTCCTCACAAGCCACGCAGCTTCAATATTCGCCTTCGGATCCGGCGCCCCCTTGGCACTCTTCAACCAGCAATAATTCTCATCCGTCCCCTGCTTCCCCGCCGTAACCCACGCCACACCCACACATGGCCCATCAGCGCTCTGCGTCGTGACAGCAAGTGCCGCGCACAGGTTCATGCAGTCTTCCATCCTCGTCAGCGGGATGTGGCCCAGGTCGTTCATGGGGTAATTGTTGCCGCACTCGCGCACGAAGCGCAGATTCGAGTTCGGCACTGTGTACGTCTTGTTCTCTGAACTAAGATCGGGGCAATTCGTTGTCGCTTCGCCCAGGATCGAGGAGGCTTGGCCTGGGAGCGGGATATAGGCGAGTGAGGTCGAAGTGGAGGACGCTGATGATGCTGTTGCTGAGGCGGATGCTGAGAGTGCTGAGGCTCCCGAGGCTGATGGCGATGCGGATGCTGCTGATGATCCGCTCGAAGCGCACGCTGATGGAGATGATGATTGCTCGAGTTTGCTGCTCTGGTGTCAGACTCTGTTGCTTCCAAAATTTGGCTGTTCATGTTCACTTACGCTTGGCACGTCTGCACATACGCCGCATGCGCCTGTGCGATCGTTCCCGCTGCAGCAGACGCCCCAATCGTCCCCAGAAAGAAGACCAACGCGACGATAGCTACCCAAAACGTCGCCACCGGGATGCCCCATATCCTCTTATTCTTCTTTGGCGGTATCCCCGCTTGGCTTCCGCCGTACCCCATTCCGGCCGTTGAATGTGCGGGGTACTGGTGGCTTTCGTACCCGGAGCCGTTGTGCTGATCTTGATCTTGGTACGGCGCGTATCCGCCTGGGACAGGTGCCGGTACCGGTTCGGGGGCGGCGCCCGGCGCAGGCTGGTAGTACTTCATGCCCGGTGAGGGCGAGGCCACCTCGAGGCCCGCATATTCGGCGGGCATCAATCCTGTCTGGTATTTTACTTCGCGGTCCGAGTCTTGGGATGCCTGTCTGGAAGCGATGTTGCTGTTGTCCGGTGCGACCAAGTGTCTTTCCGGTGAACTTGGTGGCATTGTTGAATGGAATGATGTGATACGCCCCTCGTCTCTGTCCACCACTAATCGACTCGATGGATAGATGCTTTGTGTATTAAGTAATGACTGAGATCAAGAGTGCCAAGTTGACCGTGACGATGTAGTGAAAGGGCACGAACTCAGAAGGCAAAATTTCTGAAGGACCACATCTCGAGCTGGTTCGGAGGGGTGGCAGCCAAGATATACACTTACAACACCCAGAAGAGAAGGACCAGCAGCAAGCAGATTATCAAGGCCCAGGCCCATCCTTCGTTGCCTTCATCAACCTTCAAGAGCAGGGGAGACGCACATGGCAAGTGATCCTCCAAGGCTCCGTAGACCGTGTTGAATGATCGACCTGTTGGAGAAAAGCAAGAATCAAGTCATGTTCCTCACCCTTGCCCGTCCCACTATGAGCGGGCAGCACCATTGACGCTCGTGGGCTTGGGAATAGGGACTTTGGTTTTCTCTTTACTCGAATCGAGCACTCCATATCGAAAAACACTTCCCCAATGGGAATAGCAGCATCAAAGCTGTGTCAATGGATCCCCCATCAAAGCTCGTAGGCAACGAGATGGTGTCCAGCGGGCAAGGTCATGATCCTTGGCGCTGTTGCGCCCGCTAGCTAGGGGGTGCGGAAGGGCGAAAAGAAGATGACCTGGTAGGCCTAGGCAGCCCATTAAGGCGGTCGAATAACTCTGCCAGCGGCCGTGCACTTGGGGAGGTTGAGATGGCAGGGCCAGCGAGATGCAAGTGAGATTTGGAACTTTGCCTCTCTCCCTGGCTCCCAGTCTCTTACTGACACAGTCGCAGTAGAGCTGAGCTGCCAATGGCACCCTGCCATCTCATGTAGGAACGGCCTCATCAACTCATGCTTTCGATAGACTCGTATCAGGGCTGCAGAAAGATGTAACGGTAGCCGCCAAGCCCATACTTCCTGAGGGGAAGCCCTGGCCTAGTCTAAGCCACTGATCGCTGCGAAATTGCCGCTTGAGGCACTCGCTATAAATGGCCCGGCTGCCAACGCAGTCTGCGCGGCAAACTGGTCAATCACAGCATATTACAGAGTTTCATCGCCAGCTTTGAGGTCGAGTTGCTCGCGGCCAACGAGACCTCCTCCTCAACCCATCAGATCGGAAGATGTATTGATTCCAGGTGCTCGGGAAGTTCAAATACCAATAATGATGGGGTTGTAGTCACATACGAGAACCCAGCAGTCGATTCCTCAGAAACCACACGACAGACCTGAACGATGGAGGCCAACCCTGCAAACCTCAGCGAGTCCACCGTTCAACGGAGTTCACATCCGACATGCTTAAACAGATGTCGACATTCACTTTTCATACTCTCCACTTGTCTACTTTACCAAGGCAACAGCCAACAACGCTAAAACGAAGAAGCATCTCCTCACTTCCTACCCAGAACCCTCTCCCAGCGCGGAGTTGACGTCGTGTTCAAGATGGAGCCACCTGTACGGAGTAAGGCCTGAAGCAAATCCTCCAGGCAGAAGGATTGCAGCCGCAGCCCCCGGTAAAGTGACAGCCAAATTTCGAATTGACAAATTTCGGCTGCAGCCTCCGTCAGAAGAGGACAGGGGTCGGCCGCCGCTGAGACTTGAGACTCGCTGAATTGTTCGTATCCGTGCTCCGTAGGGCCCGTACTTCCGGAGGTCTTCGGGGCCAAAACTGAATTCTAAAGAGTACGAATATTTCATTCTTATTTCGACAATTCAGGGCTGAGTGAATTTTGCGAACGATGTACCGGGCTGCCGCGGATCTACCCTTGCTTTGTCCATGTCCACTGTCCGCCTCTTCTCTGTAGACTTACTGCCAGTTAATTTGAAGCATGATTCGGCTCCTCCTTTGAGAATCGATATCACAGGCATTGGGGGCGGTAACATCTTCCACATCGCATCATCACCTCCATCGCTCACCCACACATAGCTACAGCAATTGGGACGTCATCGAGCCTTTCCGTCAATCCAGGGAATCAGCCCAACTACCTTTCCCAAAGTTCTCGCCCGCAGTGGCCCAAGCCATCCCCGATTGCCACGCGCAGCAGCGCAGGAAGGTGCTTGAAAAGGGACTTTGGTTCCCAATGGCCCGGCTCTGGGCTCAGTCTAACCACTTTTCAACCACCGAAAGCTTGAATCTCGAAGCCGTAGCTGCGTCTCCGCCCATTTTCTGCCCCAGTGAGATCTGCAAACACCATCCCGTACATGGTTGTTGATGATTCGAGGTAATCCCATCAGCCCAACTACGGATACAAGTGCTTGTGGGTATTCTGGGCAAAGTGCGAGATATCCGAAGGAGCAAATCATGCATGCATGACACCGCGGGGCCGCCCCCGGGTATGTTGCGATTTTTGTCGCTGGTTCTCGCAGACTCTACGCCTGTTTGCGCAAGACATTTAGTATGTACTGGGTTTTCTATTCCTTTTCTTCTTTTTTCTCTCTTACGATGTCATTGCGGTACTTCAATGACGTAAAAGCAAATGCTGACGTCCTAGGCCCCTAAATCTCTCGGCCCTGATGTTCAATGCGAGGTCTAGACGCTCTGCTGCGCAGTGTCTTCTTCTACGCCTGTAGCCTGCTCATCGATCTGGGTCTGCTCAGCGAGCTTAGCCTTCTTAGCTAGCTTAACGGACTTCTCGTGGGCCTCAGCACGCTTTTCAAGTTGCTCAAAAACGCCGTTTTCAACATCATCTTCTGCTAGGAGATTCTCCAGCGGCTTGAACCCCTTGCCCTGATTGATGTCATTTCTGAGCTCCTGCGCCGACTTCCACACCCACCCTTCGCACTTATTCTTCTCCTTTCGCTATTTAAACTGAAAGTCAGTCAAGCTATGTCTTCGCCTTCCCTCAAGCTTCCAAATATCATCCTCGCTCATTCACAAGACTAAGGAGACTCGGGGCAGGGTTCTGGGCGTTCTTCCACTCACCTCAGGCTCAGCAGTCTCATCCTCCATCTTACACCACACAAAAGTGGTAATATAATGCTTCCCCTCGTTCTCGAACTCATCACTTGTCCAAGGCCCCTTCTTGATGGCTTTGACAACAAGACCGGTCTCCTCAAACGTCTCTCGCACTGCGCACTTGAAGGGATGCTCGTTCTTCTCAATGTGTCCGCCGGGCATTTGTAGCTTGCCTGTTTGTTCACAAATTAGTCAGCTTGCGGAGCGAAGTGGCTAGCAAAGTTTTGGCACGACTGAATAACAGCCGGAACTATGAGGAACGTGGGAATGACTTTGAAGGCAGCCACCATCATGTCTTCTGGTGATGAGGGCTGTGGGTTTCAGATCTCACCTGCACCATGACTACCCAAACGCTTTCCGACAATTACCATGCCATTTCGCTCGATGATAGCCGAGACGCCCGAGCGGGTATGAACGAAGTTGGGGTTCTCCTCGGGGGTTGGGGCCGCCATGTTTACCCTGCGACCTTTCCAAAGCTATAAAAGAAGTGAACAGGCAGAATTCGCAGCGCAAGGCTTTCAAAGTGCTCAAACAAGAAAGAGATATCTCTTGATTGCAAGCGTCGTGGTGATGAAGCTGGTCTGACTTGAACTGATGGAGAATGAGTGGTAATTCACCAGGGTAGAGGTTGACTCATATACCAAACCCAAACGGTCCCTTCACTGGAATCGCTCTTTGTTCGGCTCGAGACCTATTGAGCACATTCAGGACGGCAAATGTATTCGCTTCGTCTTTGTTGGACAAGGGATGCTGTTCACGTTGGTCGCAATCTGTTGGGCCGGTGAATGGATGGCACAGGTCGTTGGTAAAGGGTAAAAAAAGTATTGATCGGCTTGGTCGCATAGCTGCAGTTTGCGGGGCCACCTGGGAAAATCAGCCTGGTCAGCCTTGGGCAAACTGTGTTTGTTCTCGCTTGGAGGTGACACCATCTCACCCCATCAATACACTTCGTTCATACTTCGCCTCCAGGCTGTGGGTAAGAGTACACTTGCAATCTGTAACAATGGCTCTTTAATCGATTTCAACATTCTAAAAGATACGTAGAGCACATTAAGCAAGGAAAAAAGCCGCTGAAAAAACAGAGCCCCTCACACCACTTATCGTTGCGACACAGCACTTACCATCACCACCAAAGACAGCCAAAACCTCAAAACATCAACCACAACATCACCACAACAACCCATACCTAAGTTCCTCAAAAAGGATGGACGATCTGGGAATCGAACCCAGGACCTACCGCATGCTAAGCGGTCATTATACCACTAAACCAATCGCCCATGTGATGATCTAGCCCGGACTTGAACCGGAGACCTTCAGTGTGGCAGACGAAAGAGATGAGGCTCTCGAGCTGTTAGACTGACGTGATAACCAACTACACCACCAGACCAAGTTATTGTTGAGGTTCGTGGACGAGAAGCCCGCTCTTAGGGCAAGGGCGTGGAGATGGCGGTGGTGGTTAGGTCGGCGTCGAGTGGATGTGGGCGGACGGGGTTGAGGTTTAAGCGGATGCTGTGACGGCGGAGAGGTGCAAACCCATGAAGCATGGGGTGGATAATCGCCAGTCGTAGTTGATGCGAGGCGCCGCACCAAGTGTGAAAAGTATCTCATCATTCATTACATCTGCTTCCATAGGGTATCATTACATAGCTCTCTGAGAGCCTTCGCGTGAGAGGAGACATCCAAAATCCATATCCAAAATAAACCATGCACATACTACACCGGAAACATTATACATCTTTACCATGCTCCCTTCTGGGGCATGTTGTCAGGATCCATCTCAAATCCCTTGATGCTCTCCTGCCAATTCTGCCAGTTGAAGTCATCCAAGTTATCCATGTTGACGTCCATGGAGTCAACAGGCACATTGTTGATGGACGTGAACGGGTCAGACCACAGCCACGGAGGCTGGTTGTCCCCCAGAGACGACGCTACCGTAGGTTGGGACTGCATCGCGATGGCCTGCTGCTTGAGTCGCTGATCGTTATCAAGACCCTGTCCAGTTGACATTGCGGGCGATGGCACTGCCGAAGACATCATAGACTGCGACGCTTGCGGCTGCGAGGCGTTGGGCGGGAAGAGCGTATTATTCGGGTCGGCTGCCATGGACTCCGCCGTCGGGTAGATATACTCCCAGATATGGTTGGGATTAAACCCGCGCGCCATCATTACCGTGTCGATGAACTCGGGTTCCCTCTGCTGCGGTGCGGGCGTCGGAGCCTGAACTGTCGGGTTCGCAGGCTGGGGAACCGGACCTCGGGGCGCTACGCTCTGCTGCTGCTGCACGGGTTGAATTTGCGTTACGTTGTTTGCCGGCGGTGGCAGCGGGCTTGAGCCGCCATCCGTCCGTACCAGGTTGCGCCAGCGGGTGCGAATCTGCAGGTGCTTGATCTCCATTCCGGGCACTGGTCCAAGTCTGGCCGGGATGGGATTCATACGATCGTCCACGTCCAGTTGGCGTGCTGCTTCCGGATCGGCTCTGAGACGGACAATCTCCGCCTCGCGATGCTTCGTCGCCTTTGCGCTTAGCTTCCGTAATGGGACCCATACAGCCATATGATCTGCCATCCTCGAAATTTCAGATGGGTCTCTGTCGAATCGCATCGTGTTGTTGACAGCTTCCCATCCTCGCTCCGAGGTTGCTGACCATGGCCGACGCCCGCCTTCCATGAGGATGTAGGCAATCGCGTGCCATTGTCGGTAGGTCTGGAAAAGCCACCGCCATTGCTTACAGCGGGGATCTGTGTTTAGGATGTAGTTGTATTCAACGATTTCAATGGCTGAGATGAAGAGCCTGTCGCGGATCTCGTTGGATAGTTCGTGGCCGTTGCCAGGGAACAGCATCGGTTGATAAATGACAAGACTCATCTTCGCCATGATAACACGGGCGATCATGGCCGCCATCCAGAAGAGGGGGTCGTCGTCGGTGAAGCAATGCTTGAGGAACTTCTCCTCAACACGGTCGTAAACTTCGATCAGCATGCGCTCGCGCTCCTCGAGACTTGATGCAGCGTCCTTGGGACAGACACCAGCCATGGCTGACCCCACCGTGTGTAACCGCCGTGACAGTGCGCAAATTTCGTATCTCACCAGCGATACGGCGCAGTCGGTCTTGCCCAGGCGCGATTTGGGAACCTCTGTCATTCCCGGCTCAATATCTGAATCGTTCAAATTAGAGGGCAGTTCGGTGTCAAACGATCGGTCGATGATGGTGAGATCGCTGCCAAGCTCTTCTGCAGAGCGAAGATCCAAGGTGCAGATAGCCCACCACAAGCGACGTCTCATTTCAGTCTCAAAGGGGGGAAGATTGAAGTTTGTTCCGTCCCGATGGATCCCCAGTCCTTGTGCGATACGGATCGCCAATCCGGTCAGCGTCCAGCAGAATCGGGTGTCATCCTCCCTGCGGACCAGCGTGAGGAACATGACAAAAGCCTGGAGGACAACCATGTCGGAGGTATTGAGGAAGTTGGCCTTTGCGAGTGCCTGCTCGAGGGCGAAGCGATACTGTGAGAGCATCTCCTCCTTCTTTGATCCAAAGTTCTTCTCCACCTGTGAACTGGTTAGTCATCGTCAAGTGTGATGGATGTTTGACATGATATGGACTTACCTCTTCATCTTCCATGGATGTGATTGCTGCATAGTAAATGGAAAACAGCAGCGCTTCGTTACCGGCAGTCAGCTCGTCGATATTGCGTCGCATGTCGCGAATGAGCTTCTCCATGGTCGGGATATGCAAGATCTTGAGCAACGGTTCCACATTCTCCTGGTAAACCTGCCACATGAAGGGTATCTGAGATGGCAAGGGATGCAGCTTGCGCAAGTCGACATCGGAAGACCGATATCCCAGGATAAAGGCATGATGGTCCGTCGCGGCGTCGGTATCCTGTATTGGAGAGTGATCTGGCGTGTCCTCGACATCTGAATCATCGGTATCTTGATCCAACGCATGCGTCTCTTCTCGAAGCTCGTCAAGCTATAGCATCCTTGTCAGCACCTTGGCACAAAACATGACTCGGGTGACTCACTTCGTCATTGAGCTTGGACCAAAATGCGCTGCTCACGTATCTACTCGTCTTGCCCTTGTCGTGAAGCACAAGCCGGCCAAACGACCTGCTTATGCCTGTTTGCCTCTCTACAGGCCTCTTGGGTTCTGGATCCGTCTCCATCCTGTTGGGCGTCACGGCCTCCTTGAATGCACTCATGACAGCAGCGCCGCTGGAAGTGCTACCGGCGCGTTCGGAGCTCAGGTCGTTACCAAAAGCCTCGGGCGAATTGCCTGTGCTCGAGTTCTGGCGACCGCTGTTGCTCCCTGTGCCGCTCTCGACCTCGATCTGGCCACTGAGCTCCTCAACGATTCCCTCCAACTTGCGCAGGCGCTTCATTAGCTCCACCTCGCGCTCGCTCGAATTTTTGGGCGGCGCATTCGGATCTTTCGGTCTGGGACGGCGAGGGGCGCGGCCGGGGGCCGGGTAGATGCACTGGATGACGGCGCGGCGGCAGTTGCTGCACGGCATTTGCTTGTCGCAGCGGACCTTTCGTCGGCGGCAGGTGACGCAGCTTCGGGGATTGAGGGCTGGCTGGCCGGAGGCCGTCATAGCCACGGGTTGATCAGGAGGTATAGAGGTCGCCCCATGTCGGCTGAGGGCAGGAAAGTCGTGAATGGTCGGGGAGTTTGGCGAATGGTGGGGGTTGGCATTCATGGCGTTGGCTGGCGTCGTGGGGTTCGACTGTTGACTTGTCGGCGAGAAGTTGTCCATGGCGTCTGTTTTGTCGGCCGTCCGTCGGATGTCTGGGGACGCAGACGTCGTAAGAGAGATTTGATCGTTCGCAGTGGCGGTTGTAGTCGAAGAAGAGACTGAGGCTCACGAAGGTTTGAGTTGGGGTTTGAGGGATAGGATTCGACAGAGTGCGATGGTGACACACACAGTTTGGCGACCAGAGCTGAGAAGGCTGACAAATGGCGGGGGATCGATCCTGCAACGCTGTTTTGCTCTTGGCTCCAGCTTTACCCACCCAGAGACAACAGCCGTGACACAAGGATCGAGCCTAGAGCATGTCAGAATCACAGCAGCCTATCTGAAAAGGCGGTAAGCTGTGAAATTGGTCGCTTGGTGTTTCGTCGATTGGCGTTGGAAGCTGTCGTTCGGTGACTCTTGCAGGACTGTTGGGATTAGTGGGTTAGGCTTGACAAGACAGGCGACTGAAAGGCGCAGCAGCACCCGCAACAGCAGCAGCCAGCTAAGGTAAGGTAAGGGTAAAGGTAGGTGGGGGTTGGAAGATGGACGGGAGCCAACGTTGGAGCGCACGAATGCCAGTCAACCTCAGTGCGCGGGAATAGAATGAAGTGGGAGGGAAAAAAAGCATGGGAGCATGGGAATAGCAGGGGGGGAGGACCGATCGAGGTCGGAGCTTAGACCGGCAAGCCGGTGGGTGGGGCGGGGCGCCTGCATCGGCCACGGCCAGCAATGCGACGCTTCCCATTGGCTCAGCTCACCTCGGGAGAGGCTGTGATCAGCTCACCGAAAGACCCCGACTCGAATGACACACCCATCCCAGGTGAAGTTCGGTGAGAACCCGGTGTCGGCCAGTACCTCCGAGCTTCTCGGAAAAAACGATCTTGCATACTCGGCTTTACGTTGCGTTGTCAATCGACAAAACAGGAGGTCAATTCTATCTACTGATTACGAGTTGGGTAATTCCCGCCGGTTTACGTACGACATCATTGACTACCAACTTGACTGGCAAGCATGGAACACGACCTGGCTCGGGCCCTCATGGGTTGAGACGATGAGCACTCGCCGGCGGTCGGTGCACGACATGTCCGATATCTCCGAGAACGGCGCCCAAGACTCTTGACTCTCAAGTCTCCAACCAAAGGTTTACAACGGTCTGTGTAAGTCTGCCCATGACCCAAGGCGACCATTCGCGTTGGTGACCAGTTTCCCAAAAACTAACTCCTTCGACTGCTATCAATCGGCCGAACCATCTTACCGTTATGCAAGTAGTAAGCCAACTGGTTGTATCAACAGACACGTTTCCCCCATGTGCTATGCATGCTTTCCTTAAGAGAAGGCTTGTTCGGACGTATGTACGGCATGCAAGATCTGATAAAGTCTACTGCGTACATGTTCCGTAGGTACTCAGGGTACCGTAACATCGATCTTAGTTTCGTTTCGCGTCAGCACAGATCTCTGACGAAATCCATGAAGCTGAATATGTTTAGTTCGGGAGACCTTGCCCACTGCATTTGTCTTCCCCGCTTCCGGAGGGGGAAACAGAGGCGAAACACATGCCAAAAAGCAGTCGACACGAGCAGGATATGCCGAGCCTGCATACTAAACTTTCACATTTCCGCTTCAAAATCCTTGGCACCAAGTCAAGCCATATCGGTCATGTGTTAGTACTTCACCGAATGATTCACCTCGGTGTGGGTTCGCTTTCGCATTTGCTCAAAGAAATAAAAACTCGCTGAATGACTAACACAAGACTTCTCCTACATGATGAGAAAGGCACTACCGGCAACAACACTGGCCGAAACCATTATCGTCAAGATGGCCGCACCGGCCTTGTCCGCGGTAGTGATCGCCTTAAGAGAATTTGACGACCCCGACCCATCATCAGTTTTTCCTCCATTTACATCGCCCGTGGAGTTTCCCCCCGTAGTAGCAGTGACGGGCGCCTCAGCCGATCCGACTAGGTTATACATGATCATCTGCAAAGAAGTCATCTGCGGTCCCACGCCCACGATCCCATCAAAAGTCTCATTCAGCCACGAGAATCCGCACGCGGTCCCCGCATGGCCCTTGAACCCCGAAGCGGGAGACCCCGAACAGGTGATTGCCGCCTTCTTCCCGCTCGAAAGCAGCAGCGCCGTGATGGTGTCCGCGGTGTGCGCGGCGACTTGCGATGTGGCGGCCAGCCAGCGCGCGAGATACCCCTTGAAGCTCTGCGCGTCTTGGCTGCACTGCGCTGTCGGCTCGCAGTAAGCCTCGTAGATGATGTCGTTCTGGACAAACGCCGTCTGCACGTCCGTGAGCATGCCGTCGAGGCGGGTCTTCCACGTGTCGCTCCCCGTAATGTTGTACATCACCGCCGCGCCGTAGAGGAAGATGCCGGCGTTGTAGGACCACTTTGTGCTGTCGGTGGAGCTGGGGCATTTTCCCTCAAAGTGAACGCCGTCGAGTACTTCGTGATCGGATGTGAGCAGTCCGACGTCCGTCTGCCATGTCCAGACCTTTTCTGCCCAGTCAGAGTATGTCGTGTTCCCCGTGTACCGAGCCAGGCGCGCAGCCACATTGAAAAAGCACCCGTTCGAGATGGAGTTCTTGTAGTCGAAACCGGCGTTCCACGTAAAGATTTGCCATCGCACACCGCCGTTACAGTTCTCCGTATCCCATCGACTAACGTACTCGTTAAAGACGGCTTGGACCAGGGCGAGCCACTGCGGTGAGTCCTCTGGCGGATTCGGGTATTTGTGTTCGGCGGCGGACATGGCGGCCATTGCCCAGAAGCCCTGGTCATCGTTTCCTTCTGTAAGGGTTTGATTCTGTGGCATGTAGTCGTTGTCGTCGCCCACTTGATGCAGCATGGCTTGCGTGGTGATTGTGTTGTAAGAGTCATCGCCCGTGAGCCACCAGTAGTCTATCAATGTCCCGAACATGGCACCGGCCTCCCACCCTTGAAACTGTCAACACGAGGTCCATGACAATGTTATGGACTAGACCTACAGTAATAGGGATCTGGTAAGTTTCCAGGGGTATCGCCAGTATTGTTACCAGTGTAGTATTTTACGAGCCCATATGCGACCGTGCTCGCGGCACTCTTTATTGAGTCTGACATCGCAATAGGTTAGCCAAGGCAAGACGACTCGGCAAACGCAAATACCCTACCTTCATCTGTCCATGAGACATCGATAGCACTGACGCTCGCCAAATTCAACCCCACGGCCAAAGCCGGCAGTCCTAATGTTGGTTTCATCTCGACTTGTTCAGCTAGTAGACGATATAAATGAGCGACAAGAGATCCGAATTGCAGCGCCGAGCTATTCGCAAAAGCTTGGCATCAACAACGACAACGACAGTAACAACGGCAACGACGTAGACATAAACGAGACCGCACGCCGAAGGGGTGGCCCCTCAGGGTAGGGCGGAAGAGTCTTCGAGCTTAAAGGGTATTCCATCACAAGGGCTGTGCAAGAACGCGGGTCCATTTTCAATTTTCCCTCTCTCCACAGCTGACGTCTGTAGCTGACGCGCATGTAACCACGTAACCCACTGGCATGATCTCGGGGTCCATCTTGTTAAGACGATTTCGGCGGTTTCGCACTAAGGCTCTATTAGTTGTTCAATTGTTTGGTTCTAGATGCGGTGGTTCTTCTAGTGCTAGAATTCCAAGTATGGGTTGGTTGAGACTGAAACAGACATGTAGAAATGAGAAGCCGTGAACTCCGGGCTGCCGCAATTTTGCGTACGACGCTCACCGGGGTCTGGGGGTAGACTGCCGCGAGTGCGTGACTGGCGGCTCCAGAGACGACGAACCGTACGGTCGCGGTCGGCTTTCCGTCTTAGCGTGCTGCGGGTGGTGGGGTGATCTTCGTTCGCGATGACGATCCACCCCTATCCAAACTCGAGTTGGTTCCCTCTCCTTTTCGGTCTTTAGCGGGAACGAAGCTGTGGAAAAGTTGTGGGGGGCTGGTGGACTTACGCGTCTCAGGATGCGATAGGGACCGTGAAGAAAAAAGGGTGCGGAATCGGGGATAATTGACTGAAACAAGGAATAACAAGCCTGTCAACCTGTCTGTGTGTCTATTTTGGGCTGGGCTCTCCTAAACATATTTGGGTCGATAGATCCCCCATGAAAATGCTTATTCCTTTGCGTCTGCTTGTTTTGGCAGCCAAGACTTGCAGAGTTGCATCGTCACGCTACTCAGTGCTCAATCGGTGGTTGTCAACTCAAATCCAACTCAAACTCCGAAGGTGATTGATAGTAGGTCTCCTCATTTTCCTCCCGAACCCCTTGCTTATTTACTATTTTGCTCCGCCACTTCCTCCCAAAACTTTACTTACGATAGCGCTGAGAATGTACGAAATTTATTCCTTGCCCTTCAAAGGAGACATGTGTCCTGCAGGTGAACTTCTAACTTCATTCAATTACGAACTGTCTGAATTTTTTCGTTTACCCCCAAGGCCGGTCAAATTTCACCAGCAGTTTAGCCGCCATCTTTGCTATAACGCGATCGTACTGAGTGTTCCGAACACCAACGTTTCCCTACTCCGGCGCTTGAGTTTTCAGAGGTGAAGTCAGGGTTAAAGACGCGATGGCCGTAGCTGGGACGCTAAACTTCGTAATGATGGAGGTGATGCGGCTGTGCTCGAATTCGATAAGGAAATTAAGGTATCGAGCGTGTAATTCCTTGACTGGCGGTGAAGTATTGTTATGATGAGCAGTAAGTTGCTCCTTCCTCCTTGACTACCCTACCTAGCACAGCTCACAGCGAGTTGGAGATGACGACCTGTTTCTGTATAGGTAGGTACCTACTCGTGGCAGCTTTCGAAGAGTTGTACACCAAAAGTCCTGAATTGTTGAGAAGATGGAGAAATCGATTAGTCAAGGATACGAAGGGACACGTTTAGGGTAATGATGCCCTGTCAGATTACGAAAGCAATACCGCAGTCATCGGCAACACAAAGAAGCCAAAGACGACCCCAGCTGGCTCTAGATCCCTCGTAACGACAGGCATGTGTAACTTGATAAGCAGTCGGCGCAAGTGCTCACTTCGTATCCGGAGAAGACCTTCTACAATGACGCATGATAACTCCAGAGGAACAGAAGCCAAGAGTACGGTTTCGTAGAACATCACCCTGCGGTATGATAGTGCTGCGTGACGCCAACTTTCCATTGATACGACAGGCTAATTCGAGGGCATTCATTGAACTCCCAATACATCAAGCCCAGCTCCTCTGGAAAGACACCCCGTCGATCAACATGGCAATTTGGCAATTTGGGCACGATCGTAAGCGAGGCCGTAAACGCGAAAGGCAAGCCACCGGATATCGTCTAAACCTCTATCCTCTCGAGGATTCTGGAATCACTCTCTTCCCACGGATAAGTCTCTTCAATTGAGCGAATCAGAGTCTCGTGCTTGGCAGATCGAGGCTTGATGGAGATCTCAAATGGCTGCGGGTGGCTGATGACGCCCGTAGTGAACCTGACTTCCGGCTCAACGACCTTGCCGTCGACGATCGGCTTGGCAAAATCGTACACGGCAAGTGACTGAGAGATATTAAGAAAAATGGAGTTATCGGCGAGGATGCGGCCGGGGCAGATTCGGCGGCCGAACCCGAAGACAAACTTGTGAGGGTCCGCCTCAGGCTCGTGTCCGTCACCTTGAAGGAAGCGCTCGGGCTTGAAGTTCATCGGGTCGGGGTACCGCTCTGGGTCATGAGTGAACCACCTATAGACTTGTCTCAGCCAATGTGATTATCTCAACATGTTGACAGACTTACCAAATATTGGGAAGTACCATGGCTCCTTTCGGAATGAAGTAGCCCTCGAAAACATCATCCTCCGTGCTAGAATGGGGCAGGCCCATGGGGCCAATAGGGTGCCAGCGCATAATTTCTTTCACGAGAGCTTCGATGTAAGGAAGGTTCTCCCGATCTTTAGTAGTCGGCAATCTTCCACTCCCAATAACTCTGTCGATTTCCTCCTGGGCCTTCTTCTGGATGTCGGGGTACACCATCATCGCCAGGAAGAAGGATGCGACTGTCGATACCGTCTGTAGGATGTTTAGTATGCAGTGTTTGCTACAATGCGGAGCTCACAATAGAATTGACCGAGCCACTCACCGTGTCTGCACCTCCTCCAAATACAGCTAGCGCTGAGTGTTTGTGGTTGTGTTGGTCGAATAGTGATTGCTCAGGAGAGTCGAGAAGGTTGGCCAAATAAGACGAGTTGTCCTTGCCCTGTGCTATTTGATGTTGGACGAAGGCATACGGTTTGTCTCTGGTCTCCTCCATCTGGGCTCTCCATTCCTTTGCGAGCTGTTTGAAACCGGTCCCAGGAACCCAGTTGGGTAGATATCGCACTGCTCAGAGTTAGGACAAGGGGTGTTTCGGGCAGGAACATGGCGCGAGACTGACGAAAGGGGAAAACATCAACTAAGAAGGCACCAGGCGTAGCGCCCGTCGAAAAGTTGTCCATGGTTTCGGTAATCATCTCGAGAAAGGGATCTTTCTTGAACTGTTCAGCTGTGTAGCCGTACGTAATCTTGAGGATGAGGGAACCGGCTTCCCTGCATGATTTGGTTAGCGAAGAGCCACTATACGACTTTGACATAATCCATCTTTCCGCTTACTTCTTGATATGTTCTATAAAGTTTTGCGGGCTATCTAGTAGATGCAGAAGAAGATGCCCGACTTCGGCCTCTTGCCACTGGTTGTATTTTGCTGCAGCCATCTTTGAGCCGAGAATCCGGCCCATGGCCTTGCGCTGTGCGCGGAACCGTTCGTCATAGACCGCCATGCCGGTGATGTGCTCTAGACCGACCCTTTCTTCCTGTTAGAGGTTTCCACGGATCCGCAAGACACTCCAATACACATACATCTCGCCAATGAACGTTTGTGAAGGTCTTGAGGAATGCTTCAATGAGCGCTTGTCCAAGAGATCAAAGGCAAGTTGTGGATCACTAAGTATCACAACTGTCTGGCCCATGGTTGTGATGGAACTAATGGGACCTAAGACAAGCAAATTAGCTACGTCCTCTAAACGATGAAATCACACCCTCTCTCTGATAATGGATATCTTGCCATCACCATTCAATACCAGAACTGACCATATAACTCCTTATGCTTCAACCAGTGAACGTAATCCAATTCGCCAGGTTTGGGTAGATCGTTCACATTACCCACAATCGGCAAACCTTTGGGGCCGGGGGGCAATGGGGGTCGCACTCCATTCTTCAACTTGTTCAAGACCCTCTCAACGACGAATGAGATGAGTAGAAGACTGAAAAATCCGATCGAAAGCGAAAATATCTCCATGGTCGCTTATTTGTTGTTCGACGATGGAGAAGCAGAAATCTTTCGGGGGGGTTCACTCCCGTCAGCGAATTTTGTGCTGCGCGCTTGCATCTTAAATACGATTCTTGCATCAAGACCCCTGAGCACTAGATCAGCCAGGCTATCGGGCTCCCGTGTTGCAATTGCCAGAAGCAGGGCCACTAGGTCAGTCCGAAGAGTGAGCACTAATAAACCTCGCCAACTCCATTTGGCAGTCAATGGTTACATATTCAATTCTATCCCGGTCGGCGATGCAACATCTCGCTGACTACTTGCGGAGTCTGTCCCACCTTGCTTCGGCCTTATTTGCTGTGGGAGGGGACACGCTCCGGACGCAGGTCTGTAATAGGGCTAAGGTGATGGATAACGCGTAGACAGCGATTTCAAAAGCAACTAAGGTGCCCCGTGGGGATCAGCGCTGCTCTGGCGAATCATTAGGCTTGGATAGATGATTAGGTATGGCTGGTTGTGCAGTTCTCATGCCATTTTCAAGGGCTTCCACATGCTATTTCGAGGTTGCATCCACTCCACACGAAGGTGACAAGGCCAGATTCGCGTAGCACAGAGGGGAACCCTGGAGACTCTGTGCTCAGTGATTTGCAAGACTTGCGGATACCTGTAAGCTCGGCGTTCATACTTTAATCACCCCGAAAACGCTGGACAGTTGCTGGCAATGAGTCGAGATACTAATGGGACACCGTCATCACGCATGTGGCGCGATACAACTGCAGTAAATTGGAAGAGTTTGACGAAAACTACATGAGTGAATTGAATCATTAAGCAGCACGTTTACTTAGGACCAACGTTTCCAAAGTTGGCGACAGGAAACCAAGATAAGTGCGTCTTCTGCATCCATGCATTACTAGTTGGTTATTATTGGGTGCTTACTTAGAAATTGAATAGCAGGTGGCAGTCTTTGTCATGAATACGATGCTATTCAATTGCTGATGCCATGTTGACCAAATTAATTTACAGAAACCGCAAGAGACCAGTCCCTCACCCATACTTGATTGAAAGGCTTTGACGGAAGGGTGTAGTAACAAGCTACCTTATCGATAGCACGGTCTCGCAACACTGTTCAGTCGACAGAGAGAATGATTCTGGCTAGGAGAACTAAACACTAACTCACACAGATCTGTTCCGAAAACTCTTGCATTTGGTGTGGTCTTTTTGCAATCGACGATATCAAATCCGCCATCGTCATTTCGATAATCAATTTCATAGTGTAGGCCATTGGGTGAGTCATAGCGTAGAGGTACGGTTCCTGTACAGTCATCATGACAATCATGAGAATCTTTGATTGGAAGAAAAGTCATTAACATTCCATATAGGGTTTTGTAGTTGAGTAACTGTAGTCAAGTCATATCGTTGTATCGTTGTGCACACCGGGCAACTTACATCCATACATAACGAGATCAATACGAAGAGTACCCCGCAGTAAAATAATAGTCGGTACTTTTGAAGACCGTCGGCAACAAACTCATGTTGAATAATCCGTAGGAATACCGTGTTCAGTGAAATGTCGATTAGTAAATCAACAACTTTGTCGATAGGGTCCCAGATCTTGTGCAGATGAGTGAAATATTTCGGGTTGATGGAGTACCCTGCAATGTATATGCAGGTCACTGAGATATTAATGACCCCAACTATGACCAACAACCCAAATTTCATCATTTTTGCCCGTTTTTTATCTACTAGGAGAAGCCCTAGTCGATTCGCAAGGATTTGGGGAGCGAGTTGTGTTTGTAAAATCCAGAGCATACAGCTTCCAATACTGGAACCAATGCTGCCACCCGTCAGCTAGTAAGACGAGCAGACAGGTTAAAATAGGGCGGGACGTCCTACCTTTTTACAAAGTCTCCGTGAGCTAGGAGCCAATTCGTTACTGCTTGAGAGATATTGGTGAGGAGGAAGATCCAGATCCTAGGTAGAGTACGTCAGAACAGAGACTCAAATAGACTCGAGTAACTCACATCCAAGGGTACAATTTGGTCGCCGACTTTGTTCTTGAGTAAATTTGAAAGGTCTGCTGCGATGCCTTGAAAGTTGCCAGCATTGTTAAGCCTATAGTGATACCGAACAGTATAGCCGGGACTTCGAGGGGATAAATCCCCGGGTCAGAATCTCGCGCAATCATCGAGGGTGATAGAAAGGAAGCGTGAATGAAGCATGGATGGATTCAGTTTGCAGGAATTAGTTGTGGTGACTTATGTTGTCAATCGGTTTGGCCATGAGTAATGGTGGGACTTTCATGATTTAACTACTCCATCTCATCGTATGAGCATAGACTTCGAGACTCGTCGATTCTGACTCCGTATCTCGGAAGTATCCTAGTTCGCATGATCAAGCTTCGGCTAGTCTCTGGCTGTAGACGCTAGACCATCCCTGCGATACAAGCTAGACGCCGGTATTTGCGGTCGATATCCTGCCTTACCCTTTTCTATATCCCTGCCAAAAAGTGTGCGATTCACTGACATGGACTATGGGACAATGAGAACATCCGGTCTGTGAAATGCCTTGCCGGTCAAGGCTGACAGTTTTGCTCACCTTCGGAGAGCTGGTCTGTTGAATGCTTTGCAAAATCCCGAGCATCATTCGACTGCCTCCTTGTTAGGGTGGAAAGTAAGTGACATAGATCTATGACTATTCCTCTGTGGACCGGCCCGAACATAATCGCAGCTTGATGCTTCTTCTCGGCAAGACGTGCCGAGGTATCTGCCGCTGCTGAAATAATTGGAAATACATGCCGCATCGTAGTAGCGCCATCAAGGGTAGTACGCAACTACAAGCGAGTGAACGTGATGCCACGTACATCTTATGGCTCCTCATTCTGGGTCTGATATGCAAGGGGTAGTGCAAGAAGTATGTGAGCCCTTGGATGAGGGGTTGGGGGTGACCCCGATGTCATTCCTGTTCATTTCTTTTTCTTGCCACACTGCCAAAAGTAAGGCGCCACAGTCAGTGAATCCCCTTTTAGTGACCTACGTGCTCTACCTGGATAAGATGTCATCGATGAGATCTTCGCCGTGATGCAAAATCTTGGGTAAGCATAAGTGGAAATTTCCTTTGGTACAGGGCCCCTTACAACTGTCTTCCAGGCTCGTCAGAGAAAGATGTATCCCATCGTGCAGTGAGATGTTGTTGCGTGGTGGTCATACGTCGCATACCACTTAGGTCCTGATCGTTGACGGCGTTTCAATCCGAGATGCTAGGACTGTGGATTTGCTGTCAGACTTTTTGACATGAGACGGGTTGAAGGTGCGTGCGACATCGATCTCCTCTTCACACCTACCGATATGGGATCAGTGGCATCTTAGGAGAACATTTGAGAAATCTTGAGGAATTTTGTGGAATATGCCACGTTCGGATATCGTTGGATGTCCAAATTATACCGGGACGAGAATCAAGATCTGTAGAATGAGACATCGTTTGCGGTTGGTTGTTGTTGACATATCCCATCGACTGTCATTTGCATGGTGCTAGTAAATAAGAGGCATTTCCAGTCGTTTTGGAGTCCTGGGTTCTATGGATTTTCGGATTTGCGAAAATCAGGGAAGTTGGGACGGACTATCAAATGATTCGCTGTTGCCCTCCATGTCTACGTTCCATGTACAAGCGCCGTCTAGCATTTGTTCGAATAATCACGCTTATTCATATGACTTGTCGCGATTCTTCTCTTGGGGCTTGATAAATCATTTCTTGTTTTGATTTCCTCCTCTGGACTAAGGTTACTCAAACAAATCTACACTACAATTTTGGGAAAATATTGAGAACTACTTGAACTTACAACACAGAAAGCGTTATATCGCCCTGGACCTTCGCTTTGAGATCAATGTCGACATCCAAATTCATATCTAGCTTCACCGACGGCGCTCCACTGCTGGACTTGGTCTGAAGTTGTTGATTTTGTTGGTTCTGGGGTCCAACCTGCTGTTGCGCAACTTGTCCGTGTTGCTTGGCTGGATCGTGTCGTTTACTTCTTGACCTTCGCGTTACGTACTGGACTCCGTCCTGCTGTGAGCTAGACTCCGACATGGATGCTGAAGCCCCAGTACTCAACCGGGGAGTCTCGTTCTCGATCCTCTCTTCTGTTTCGGTCTTGTGCGGTGGTTTTGCCTTTGGCTGCTGTTGCCGTGCTGGTTGCCTGTTCCCTTCTTGATCCATGTGGTCGGGCTTGGTGTAGGATGGTGTCGGATGCGACTTGTTTTCGCCGGCTTGTGTTGCCATGTTGAAGTAGCGCTCGATCTGCGTTTGTGCGTTTTGGCGAGGGCGTTGTCCCATGTGTGAGAGATATTATGACTTCGAACTCTCGAGGATCAAGTTGTTCAGGTATGCATCGTAGTTAAGTCGTATACATCCAAGACTGATTTGCTTATTTACCTGGAGAGACCTTCTTCCGCCGTCTAAAGTTCGAGAACGTGCATAGAATGACGTAGCCCCGCGAAGCTTGCCCATCATTCGCAGTCGAGCCGCGTGGGGACGTGTCGGCTGAGGCCCATGTCGTCATGACATCACTCTCCCCTCTCGAAACCCGTCGCGGGGAACTGGAGAGCTCATGAAGACCTAGAACGTCTGATGTCCAGCCCACGTGGTATGCCTGGTACCAACGAAGCTTCAATTGCGTCTTTAAAGTTGCTTGATGTCGGACTTTCTAGACTTTGTGGATAGAACAAGCCATCGACTTTGAGCGTTATTATCGGGTGCCGGTCGGGGTGGGGCCATCGGACCGGAATGCAACTCGGAAGACCCTCGCTCAAGTACCCGGCTCTCCGAGGAACGCCGGTACTATGTATTAATAAGTCCAAACTTATCAGGGAGATCGCGCCGCCCCCACATTGTAGTCTGGCACTCTAGTCTGGCACTCTAGTCTGGCAGATAAGTTGCATATGGTGTCGTCTATGTCTCAAGCTCAAATTGAAGTTTTACAGACTTTCAAAGCTGACAATGACTCGCTGAGAAAATGGACGAAGTCGGGATACAGCTGGAAACTGCGAGTCGTGCTATCAATATGGCTCAATTTGTGCAGGTAGTATACCTGTCAGGCCACCTTCACCTTCCAGAGACGCTCTCTTCTTTAGCTGTTGCTAGTGCATCGGTCCGCAATTTGCACCTGGCTTGGAAATGGTGACACTACCCACGTCTGACAGATGGGAACTGATTGGCATTCCGCAAGAGCATGATCCCGTTACTCATTACAACGTGATAAGCACTATATGAATATCGATAGTACCTGTGGGTTATGACCTTGTAGTTGGCGTCTCTCCGCCTGAGGTATGGATTTGAAAGCCATTACAGAGAGTCGACTTCTCCAAGCGATTCGGATTTGTGGACCTTGAAGCTGATAGCTTAGATAGCAAATTGGCAACATTTGCAAAGATATGTGGCTCCAGTCGAGGCCTGACGCGCTCCAGACCGAAACATCCAAAATAAAGTGTGTTCATATTGCCCAGAATCTAGACTAGGCGAGTGATGAACAAAGATACATTCTCAGAGCCTGCACTCCGAACGATAGTGGTGGTACCTTGAGGCAAACTTTTGCCTTGAGAAACCACAGTTTCAGCATACTTCTCCTACCAAGAGATGCCGGTACAGAACGATGGACATAATACTGCTTGCCTTTAGAGGAAGTTCCAATGGCATGAAGGCGTATCGATCGATGTTCTGGAAAAAGCCAGCCTTCTCGTCTCCATGTCTCAATCTTCGCATGACAACTTCATCTCGCTCTGCGCTACTGGAAATTAACTTGGGGTTGTATTTCAAACAAGACGACGATAAAGACGCGTAACACTGGATTGGAAGCGAGTGTAATTTTTGCATTGCGCATACTGTGGAAAAGATCTTTGGTAACGCAGGACGGATCAAGGATGATGTACTAGTAGACGGGCCTCGTATCATCGGGAGACCCGATGTGTCTCTTAGAGTCTGCATGGCAAGGCCTCCATTGACAGCTTTCTCCGGAGGAAAATGCCGGAATTGACGTTCCGATTATGAATATGTTGTCAGACAGTCAAAGGTGTAAGCACTCGCCCCCACGATGGTCTACCTGATGGTGGGCCGATGTCGCAAGTGGGCACGGAAACATCCTTGTGCTGCTTGTTGGCTGGCATCTAGGCATAGGACTGGCTTCTCGGCGGCTCTTGCCTCGGCGGTAATCGGAAAAGAGTCTCAGCTAGGCAAACCGAGCTTGGCGGCCGTAAGAGTAGCTCAAGGATCGATCCTAGCAGCGGCCGACTGTGGATTCATGCTAGTCAAGTGCTAGAAGAGAGATTTTCGTCCCAATTCAAAGTCCCCTGATCGTGCTTACAGGCAGACCACCTCTCAGAGATCTGTGGGTCCGGCCTAGGTCAGGAAAGCTCTATGAGTGGAAAATGTAGCATGGAGCTATGAGGGTTGCAAAACATGGCACTAATGTGACGCCACTGACCTAGCTGGTTCTCCTACGGATACGGGCGGGTTGGCATGCTTGGCCCAACAGCTCGGTTCCGTGGTGGGAGACCGTATGCAGTAGCCTCGAAAGTGTCACTGGGGGTCCGTCCTGTTGTGTGATTGTTGGAGCCTCGCCACTCCCATGTAGTGTCTGTAAGCAGAAAGACGCGAGTGACGATGATTTTGCCCTGAAAATAAAGAGTCAGGGTGTCTGACGCTTAGCATCATGTGGCGTTTCTACTCGAGACCGCCGTCTTTGCTGCAGGCGCCATTGACAAGCTGTAACTACCTTATTCGGTCGGAATCCGAGCAATGGGATTGGAATTCCAGCGAAGTTTGAGACATCGCTCACGCAGCCAGACGAAGAGTATCTGTGGACTAGGTATGATAAAGTGCCGTGAAAGGCGCGAAGAAATGCCATTGGTGCATAGGCGGCCTGCTGGTCCGATGTAAGGCAGTGTAGGTATTTGTTAGTCATTGGAGAACCCAAGCAGGATCTTGATGTTTCTCGCCTGCGGCACAGCAAAATTCCGGCGGAGCATCCGTAATAAGAATACTCGTAAGCTTGAAGGGCTGATAGTCGGGTCTTTACACAGCCGCGGTAGAGAGACACTCGTCGGGACGCGCACTTGACCAGTATCAGACTGCTCTTGGGTCTCGAATAACAGACAGGTAGACGAGCAAACGAGAACGAATGACTTCCGCCAGTGGATGAAGCTCGATTACAGCGCGGCAGCATCGGAACGGGATGTTCGCGCCAAGGTCAACTCTAATAAGGTGACAGGACGGGATGGAGAGTTGCACAGGTACTGAAAGCCAAGGCCAAGGCTGGGCAACCGGGTCATTCTGGTAGTGAAGCTGGCAGAATGCTACATAGATCGGACCGCAATGCGACGGTAATAGCTCCAGGTATGCGGATGCAAGCAAGCAAGATGGCAGGCTGGCAGCGCGTGCCCATCCCAGGATGGAGAGGTCATTGACGTCCAGCCCTACGTTGCAGAGTGGGACTTCGGTGGGATCAGCTGGCCGTCGTGTAAATTCCTGGGCGGAGTAACAGATTGGACAATCAAGAGGAGGAAATCTTTGTGTCACTGGGCGACGAGACGGGAATAGGTGCAAATTGGAAGTTCAGGCGGAACTGGCAGATGCCATATCTTTCCTGAGGCAGCGAGATGATCTGATAAGATTAGAAAAAACGGGGCGGCATCAGATAAAAATTTGCTTCGGCGCCATTGGAATGGCCCCACAGCCTAAAATGACACCACAGGCGATGGACCAACCAATGGCCAGTTTTTGAGGACCTCCTTCCCTGGAAATGGGTGGGCAACAGTGGGGTTCCTTCGGTTCCTTCTGCCTTGGTGTTTGTTCCTACCGACTTGGACGCGCTGGAAAGTGACAAATTCCTTCCTAGCAGGCACACGCTTCCACTGTTGGCATCCACGCATCATTCTTTCCTTCCCGTTCCCGACCAAAACGTCCGCCAGCCGTGCGTGGCAGGTACCTTAGGCAATGGCACCTTCCGAGTTGCTAAACTGGAAGGAGTGACATCTCAGATGTATCTAATCCCATCCGTCCCCTCTTTCCCTCCTCCGACTGTCCTACGGTGGCGATGACTGGCTGTTTCCATCTTTCTCCGCTACACCTCGGCCCTGGTCATGCTTGAAGTCAAACTTTTCTTCATCCTTAATTCTCTTGCCGAATCACGACGAATTGTCCGGAAGAGAGGACCACCACCGGGCCCCGCAATCTGGAAGGCAAAAAGGACTTCTGTATCTCCCCGATAGCCTCCAGTGTCTCTCGGATCCAAGGTAGAGCATCCTCCCTAATCATCCCGATTCGATCTACCTTACCAACGTTTGTTTGTAGAGAAAGCCATACAGAAAGACAGGGCAGTAGACGACCCAACGATTCATGCAAGGCAACAAGCGCAAGCATCTCGCGATTAATGATCCTACCACTACAACCCTCCATCACTTTGCTCCTCGGGTCTCGCCACGCGTAGGACACCATGAAAGGCTCATCGCGCGACGATCTCTCCCTCCAAGATCCGCTAGCACAGCTTCTATATACCTCATCCCGATGTGCGCCCCAGGACGAATGCCTACGGCCACGCAAACTGGTTTCCGGGCAATCTGACATGTGAGGCCCTCCGCCAGCGCCAAGATGCGACAACCAGTCGTGCCAGTGAACCGACTCTGGTAACCGAGCTGCAGCTAGAACTTCATTCGGCGCATCGGCTCACTTGACTGCCACCCTAGCTCCGATTCACACGCCTACCGCCTGCGTGCCCTGTGCATCCGTCTGTTCTGCCCGTTGGAACCCAAGGTCCCAAGCAAGGAATACAACCTAGAACCCTTCCTTTCCGGACGCCTTCCAGGGGGATGGCTTCCCTGGATCCCCACATGGTCCGAGTCGCCCAACGTTCCGGGCAAAGTCAGCTCGGTAAACTGGACGCCATTTCGTAATTCTGTGTCCACGATTTCCCGTGCACTCTGCCACTGAATCATCCTGGGCTATTCGAGTGGAACGCTGGTCAGCTCTCTCCTGCCTTGGGCCTTTCCAACAGTCTGTCCCACGCGGGCAAAGTCACTCTCGGCCACCGCTGGCTCTTACATCCGATGGATCTCTCCACAGCCCAAAATTCCACTCGGGGTTAAAGGTTCTTTTGCTCTAGGTGGACACACAGCTACACGAACAAAGTGGTGCTAATGCTGCGTGGGGGTGGAGAGCTAGCTCTGACCTTACACTAGTGGTGCCACCCGTCAACCATTCTTTGCCTTGCCCTCGCCGAGCCGATGGCGGTTACACGACTGTCCAGCCAGCTCGCGCAGCTTTCGGCGTGTAATACTTAGACCCAGCATCTGCCCTGCCTACCAGCGGTCTTGCGTCCCGGCATCAAACTCTCTCGGACGACAACAGAAGACACCCTTTTCTGTTGCTCTCAACGCATCTGAGCCTGGCCGCTGCCAACATCATCCGCCCAGCATAGCCAGACGTTAGAACGACACAATCATGGGCTTG
Organism: Colletotrichum abscissum; assembly: GCF_030869225.1. Lineage (NCBI taxonomy): Eukaryota > Fungi > Ascomycota > Sordariomycetes > Glomerellales > Glomerellaceae > Colletotrichum > Colletotrichum abscissum. The sequence continues at coordinate 505,923 of NW_026850076.1, forward strand.
TTCTCCAAGAAAGCTCCTGTCGAGAAGCAGGTTGCTGCCGAACCTATCGGATCTCCCCATTACGACGAGAAGACGACGGGCGAGCACCCCGGTGATAGATCAAGCGATGACGAGCCAATCTCAAAGGACCTCCAGGCCGGTGTCGCCAAGGTCGAGGCCATGACAACCGTGTGGACAAAGCGCGATCTTATCATTGCTTACATCCTGTGAGTTACACATACGATGCCCAGGCAGGAATTGGTAGCTATCTGGACGATGACTGACTGTCTGTAAAGGATCTGGTTGTTCTATGTTGTTACCTCTATCCAGGAGGTCTCGATGCGCGTCTTGTCCCCTTTCGTCACTAGCTCTTTCGCCATGCACTCGTTGACAGCCACGACTGGTGTCATGTCAACTCTCATTGCCGGCCTGATTAAGTTACCGCTTGCCAAGATTCTCGACACATGGGGCCGTCCTCAAGGTCTCGGTATCATGCTCATCTGCTGGATTCTCGGCTTTATCATGATGGCTGCTTGCAATGGCGTCGAGACTTATGCTGCTGCGCAGGTCTTCTACTCAGTTGGGTAAGCAATGAGCTTCCAAGATGACCACCCTTGACCAGTACTAACACCCTAAAGATCCCAAGGTATCTCCTACTGCATTACTATTTTCATCGCCGATACCTCTACTCTGAAGAGCAGAGCTCTGATGCTCTCGTTCGCAACGACGCCATACATCTTCATTACCTGGGCAGCTGGCCCCATCACCGATAGTATCCTCAGAGAGGATGGCATTGGCTGGCGTTGGGGTCTTGGTATGTGGGCTATCGTTGCTCCCGTCGTTATCGGACCTCTTGTTCTCCTTTTCCTCTGGAACCAGCATAAAGCGAAGAAGATGGGCGTCATCGACAGCCGCGGTTCCATTAAGAACATCTCTGGCGCCAAGATTCTCAAGTTCCTCATCGATGTCGATGCCCTTGGCATCCTCATTCTCGCTGCCGGCATGGCACTGTTCCTGCTACCATTCAACATCTACTCCTACCAGACGGAAGGTTGGCGCTCTCCCATGATCATTGCCTTCATTGTCGTCGGTTTCTTCTTGATCATCGGCTTCGTTGTTTACGAGAAGTTCTTCGCCCCCGTCACCTTCATTCCCTTCTCTCTTCTGATGGACAGAACCGTCTTCTTCGGTGGCATGATGTTCGTCTTTGTGTTCTTCAACTCTGCTGTCTGGGGATCCTTCTTTACTTCCATGCTCATGGTTGTCTGGAATACATCCACCTCTCAGACCACCTACATCAGCAACATTTACCGAACGGGCTCCTGCTTCTTCTCCATTATCATCTCCTGGCTCATCTACCGCACCGGACGCTTCAAGCCTTTCGCTCTTTTCTTCTGCATTCCTTTGATGATGCTCGGCGTTGGCCTCATGATTCATTTCCGTCAGCCTGACCAACCTCTCGGCTACATTATCATGACTCAAATTTTCGGTACGTCGCGCAACTCTGAAGCTCTTCAACGTTCTCGTTACTAACATTCAATACAGTCGCGTTTGCTGGTGGACCCACTGTCATCTGCGGAGAGATGGCCATGCTCAGTCCCTCCGACCACGCCCACGTCGCCGTCATCATGGCCATCCTGGACCTCTTCGGTAGCATCGGCTCCACCGTTGGTTACACCGTCGCCACTGCCATCTGGACCGGTACTTTCAGAAAGAATATTGCAAAGTACACTCCTGCAGGCACCCCCGTCGACACCATTTATGGCGATATCTACCAGCAGCTTAGCTACGAGGTCGGCAGTCCCGAGCGCATTGGCATTCAGCGTGCCTACGGTGACTCGCAGCGCATCATGCTCATCACTAGTATCTGCCTCCTGGTCGGTGCTCTTGGCTCCGTCGCCATGTGGCGCAACCTGAACGTCAAGAAGATCAAGCAAGTGCGCGGAAACGTTGTTTGAAGAGTAGTTGACGATGATAATACCCCACATAGCCTTGCTCTATGATATAAAAGCGACTTTTTCTTCATCTGGTCGATCCATACTAAGGACCGTCAATCTACCTACTATTCATTGGCTCTAATCTACAAGTTGTATAAAAAGCCATTTAACAAACATTGATTATTAATATGGATTTCACCTTTGACTTTCACTTCAATATGCCCTGATCTTCATTATGATGAATTTAAGCATACCAAGACCGCTCCTTGTCAGAACTTTGGTGTACTCTAAAATATTTTTCATCCTCAAGCATCTTTATGAAGGTCTTTCCTCATCACGCCCTTCAAACTCTCCTCCGAGATCTTGATATACTTATCAGGCGAGACACTATCTTCGAAAGGAACCCTCAACCACTCATCTGCCTGCGCAATCTTGCCCGCCCTCAACTTGAGATCAATAACACCCGAATACTCAAACGGCAACCCCGTCGCCTTTCGTCGTCCCAGGTCGTTGACGAAAATCCCCTTGTTGACGGTCCGGAAGCTGCAGTACCCGTTGCCGTCGGCGTCCATCTCGGCCCAGTAGACGGGGTACTGCTTGTCGAGGTAGACTTCAAAGTCCTTGTGCGCACCGTTCCAGTGTTTGTGGTGGCGTTTGAGGAAGGCGTAGGGGACGTGGATTTGGGCGCCGTGATCTGTCATGCAGGAGTCTGTTGTGAAAAGAGCTAGAAGGGGGGATGGGTCGCGAGCGGCCCAGGCGTGGCAGTAGATTGTGGGGAGGGATTCGAGGTCTTTCGGGGGTGTGGTGGCCATCTTGATGGGGTTTGGGGGGTTTCAGAAGGTGTAGTGGGCGACTGGAAGTGACTGAACCTCCCAGATTTAGGTTCTTTGAATCGAGGTGGCTCGACGCGTCCAAGGTGACTCACAGAATCGCTTCTTAATTCTAACTCTACGAGGAGGAACGACCTCGTCTTTTTATCGATCAAGAAGGTCGCCCAGGGTCGGGATGGTGGTTGGGGAAGCTCCGCCATGAACTTGGCTGAAGATCGAATGAAACCGGAGGCGTCAAGTGGTGTTGATCGGACGAAGAACGGATGTGACGTGATGGGTTCCATGCGGCTTACCCGGGTTGCGGAGCAGAGGATTTGGAGATGTGTGGGCAGTGAATTAACTAGAAAATGAAACGAGAAATTCAGATAACTGACTTACTGACAGAATCGATTATTCGGCCAGATAAAAGCACTTCAAAGAGCAGTTCATGCCCAAAGCCTTGAGTATACCTACTTAGCTGCCTCGAGCTATTGGGCATGTCGATGAATACTAGTCTCACGGTTGAAAGCAATGCCCAACCCATAAAGCCTGACGATTCATTCCCAAGTGCATTGAGCGGTCCGAGCATCTTTCTCCTTCATGGGATACCGGGTGAATTCTCAGAGATGTATTAGGACTCCGCACGCCTCGCGTGGCGGTCTTTCGTATTGGAATTACTGAATTAAGTTGAGCGCGTGCTTAGGGCATACTATACATTCAATCATCGCTCTAGGTAGTATCGTCACCTCGTATCTCGTTGGAACCTGCATCGGCGGTCTCCAGTCAGGCTGGCTCGCAGACAATTCAGTCCGCAGGGAGAGATATTAGGCGTGGTGGTGCTTTTCAGGAAACGAGAGACATTTAGCTTAGTGAATGGGTTCGTAGAATACTGGAAGTAATAGTGCAATCATTAGAGACAGAGACTAACGGCGCTGTTGTATTTGAACTCGGAGGATAGCGATAGTGGGGAATTTGGATCATATAGTGAGCGACTACTACATGTAGGTTTCAAGACTCTCGGGGTATGAATTGATCTTTCTTTCGCCTCTCACTACAAAGAATGCTGTCAAATTCACGCAGCCACGAGTACTCAATAGTGCAACTTCTTGTTGACCACATTAATGAGAGGCTTGCCAGCATCTATACGCTCCAAGTTTGCCTCCAGAACTCCTAGAACTCGCTCCCAGTATCCATCTGTTCTCCAACTGACGTGGGGTGTAATGAAGACATTGGGCGCCTTCCACAGTGGGTGATCTTTCGGAAGCGGCTCCGGATCTGTGACGTCCAAAGCAGCCGCCCGGATCTTACCACCCTCGAGAGCTTCGATAAGAGAGTCGGTCTGAATCAAGGGACCTCTGGCAACATTTGAAACAAAAGTCCTCCGCTTTGACAAGATCTCAAATTGCTCTTTGCCAATCAGTCCTTTCGTCTCCTCTGTTAAAGGCAGACCGAGTACCAATAGATCGAGGTCTTGGCTCAAGAAGTTGTTAATGGCTTCTTTGGAAGCGCCGTGGAACCACTTAGCAGGGACCAGTCCATCGGGGTCTCCAGTGCCGGGAACGCAGTAGCTGTCGTCTTTGCGAGACTCGAGTGTTGCGCGCTCGCTTCTCGTATACGCATACACCTCCATTCCCATTGCTTGCGCAACCTTACCACACTGGCGCCCTATGGCACCATAACCCAGAACACCCCTAAGTCGATCGAGTCAGCAGCTCCTTCTTTCCCTCACGACGAACAGCGCGGGCGATGACTTACATGCGAAGTCCGACTGAGTCTTCAAAGTCTACTTCCATCGGGCCTTCCCAAAATCCTTCCTTCATGTGATTATGATAGCGCTGGAAATGGTGCTGGTGCGCGAGCCATGAACCAATGACCCATTCCGCGATCTGGGGCCTGCAGATCACGTCAGTCATCAGGTTATTGCATGAAACCAGTAGTAGCACAGTAAGAACTCACGGATGGCAGCCATTTGTAGTGCAAAATGAAACCTTAGGGTCCTTGTAGACATCGTGGTCGAGCCATCTATCGGCGCCTGCAGAGGTCAACTGCACGAAGCGAACCTTAGACAAGCGATGAGCAGACGGCGGGTTGAAGGCCATGAAAATCGTCACATCTTCCCACACCTCATCCGGAAGCTCATCTGGCAGAAGAAAGCCGCCACCGGGCCTCAAGTTGGACTCCCAGCAGACTTTCAGGCCGGGGAAGCGCTGAGAGATCCTGCTTGTCCATTTCGTGTCTTCCGGCGCTGAGAGAAATACCAAGAGCTTGTCTCCTGCCAAGGGGCTTTGACGGTTTCCAAGATCTCCCATCTTGATGATCTGGTCTTTGTCGCGGTCGTTCAACGCCAAGAGTTGGAAACCGTTGTGCTGAGGTTATTCTCAAGCTTGGTCCGCGGCAAAGTGCTTCGACAGTCTACTGCTTGGAATTTAACAAAGAGTATCCACGGTAGAGGGTTTCCGATAAGGAGTCTGCGGGCTCTGATAGGCTAAAAATGGGAAAATGACTGGGTATTACTTAGTTAATCAATCGTTTGTCAGACGTGGGCCCCCCGGTACTCCGCAGTCGTCCCGAGACCGGGAACTATCCGCGATACCGGCTGTCTATCAGCAGCGCAAAGAACCCGGGCCGGCGTGGTGTTGGCCTCCCTATCTGACAGATAACGAGCCTTTACCTTGGTCCGGCATGGGCAGGCCGATATGAACCGGATATCCCTCTCAGTTCCCGGTACGAATTAACATTTTCTGCTTCAAACATGGTGGACACGCTTGTAAAGCTGAGCGTGGGCTAGCGCACGAGTCAGCACTTACGCGCCGACACGGTCACCAACAGAGATCATCCGACCGCAGCTGAGAATACAATTTCCTAATCAAGCCTTTCTTACATGATGGACGAACGAATCACTTGTACCATCGTCAGAACATCTTAGATCCAGTAGACGAGCTACAAGCCTCAAGTCCCCAGGCAGAGTGGTCGCCATATCCGCCTACCCCAGCTTGTACTGTTGCGGGGTTGCATGTTTAATATGCCTCAACCCCCGCCAGCCTCAGCAACTCTGGAGTAAGCTCAGGTTTCTCCAACGGCTCCATTCTTCTATTGTCAACAGTCCCATCCGGCAGGGTTGGCTGATTTGTCCTCGGAACAATGTTGTCATGAGGCCAATGCGTCGTAGCCAGCCACTCGTCGAAGGCTTTCTTCTTGGCTTCGAGGGCTGCCTTCGTCGCAAAAGATGCAGGAGCATACGACACATATGTGATGGTCCGTATGGTATTGCTCTTTGATGTTGGCTCGGCCCCGAAGTGGATCAGTCGCGAATCCCAGATGATCAAATCACCTGGTTCCGCGACAACCTTCTGCTCCCGATAGCCTTCCTTCTCGAACCATGCAATCTGCTCAGTCGTGTAGTTGAAAAAGTCTTTTCGCGTCCACTCCGACTTGTCGGTATGCTCTCTGAAAAACGACTCGGTGATCTTGTGCGTTCCCGGGTATACCGTCAATCCGCCGTCCTCGATGCCAGCCTTTGAGAGGTTCACTATGCCCTGAACGCACTCTAGGCCTTGTCTGTATGGGCTCTGGTCGACATGAGGCCACTTTTTTCTGGGAATATGACCTTGGCGTCTTGGAAGTGTGATGTTCAGGGCATCAAAGGAGACGATAAGGTCGCGGGTATTCCATACGTTCGCGAAGACGTCGATCACGCCTGGTTCCAGGCGTATGTCCCACATGAACTTCTCGTGCACAACTCCGTAATGGTTCACTGTGTTGATTCCGGAAATGAATGGCAGATTGTCGGGGGTCCATGTTGTGGGGTCTGCTAGATCCAACGCGGCGTTGTCGAAGGACTTGAGCCACGCGAAGGCCTTTTGCTGATACTCGAGAGCTTTAGTGTAAGGGATTACCGATGGAATGACCGCAAAGCCATGCTCAGTGAATTGTCTGTACCAATATGGTCTCGTCATCTCCAATTCGATATTGGAAATATGGATGGTGCGAAAATCTTACTTACTTCCAAGGAAAGGAGGTATGTGACTCTTCACGCAATGGAAGAGTCCTGTACATATTGCTTTTATGCATTGAGTTGTTTTTACCAAGCATAAACCATCCAAAGAGGGGTATGATTAGTGTATCTACCATGGGAATCACGGAAGACTTGCGAGTGATGAGGTGCTCTAACAGCATCCACTTCAATCTGGCGGGACTCATCATGGCTGCATTACACCCGAGAACTCCTGCGAAGTCGGCGCGTCTGGCCATGGGAGACTTTGTCAGCTGGGTAGCGAAACGCCTCTCAATCGCAAATGACATCACAAAATTCGTAGTCGAAGCGAGAAAGGTGCTTTTGGCTGCCTAACAGCGAGAACTGTACTTCTATATTATTTGGAAAAAGGTTTGGGACTTTGAACTTGTACTCAAGTTCAAGTTGACAGCTTTTCTATGAGCATCATAACGATACTCTACAAGGGGTATTGCCGCCCCCTTAACATGATCATGCCTCAAATCTCTTAGTTCAAAGAGAAACGCTTTTGCTCGACTCTTCCTCCGGAATATCCTCCAGCGGCTTCGCGTCGATTGATCGAACGGCGAAATAGGTTGGGATAAGTGCTAAACCCCATAGACCGAAATTGACGCTGGCGGCAGCAATGAGCTTCGAATGGTATTAGCTTGTTATCGACGAATCATATAAAGAAACAGCCCCTCACGTCTCATGAATTCTTCAATGGATGAGGAGCACTTACAGGAGCATGCGTAGAGCTAATACCTGACGCCACCGCGCCTCCAGCCGCTTCAACGGCTCGAACCGTTGATGTAAATCGGATGATCTCAGCGTTATCACGCGCCATGTAGCCAGCAAGCCAGTAACCATAGTTGTATGCCAATGCGCTGCCACCAGTCAACACATGTGATCAAAAAGGGTAAAAGATGTTGGGTGGGACTCACAAGTTGACCTGCAAGAGGATGTAAAGCGCCCATCCACGGCCGAAACCGCTGTCGACCCAATCCAAAGCAGGAGCTTTCAACCCATATTCTCGCTGAATGACAATTGCCCACACCCAGGTCCCCCCAAATAGTGCCATAATTCCGAAGTAAGCGAATCGGGCCCGCTGATTGATAGTGAATCGCTTCCAGTCCAGAAAGTTGCCGAATATGAAGTTTGCAGTAATCTGAGCCAGTGCAGAGACTAGGGATGCCAAAGCACGGGAGCGAACGGAGAAGTAAAGTGACAAGTAAGATCCCGCATAGGATAGTAGAAATGTAGCGTAGAAGAAGAAGGGGAAACTTTACATCTTGTCAGCATCGCATCCCTGATCGAGGCCCTCTCTCACGGCCCGGCCACTTACACTAGCAAGAAGTCTTTGCGAATGAGAATTTTGGCAACAGCCTTTAGTTCTAGTACCGTGGGAATCCGCTCAGCCTTTGCTACTTTTCTTCCATCTTGGCGTTGGACCTTGTCGGGAGGAGACAGAAGCATTGCTACAAAAGGCCCCAGACATTCTGGAAATGGTTAGAGAATGGTAGTAAGACTGCAAAAAGCCAAGAACTTACGCAAAGCTACGAAGACGATGTAGGTCCTGTAATCCAGCTTTCCCGTTGTCTTGCCAGTTGCATCTGAGGAAAGTCAACACTTTTTCTCTGTAAAGTGCAACTCTGCTTCACTTACTGAACGCAAGGTTGATAGCACCTCCAACGATTGATCCGCCCTGAAGCTCGTCAGCACTGTTGGTACAGATGTAGAAGCCCCGTCCCACGACCACTGACATTTCTATACGCCAGCCAGTAGGCCAGATACCTGCCGCGTTTCTGGTCTTCCGGATCTACGCTTCGAAGTTAGATGGATTCTAGTAGGCCGGCCAAGGCTAAGACGACTTACAACTGATCATGATCGCGCCTTCTGCAGCCCAGAAAACACCAGCAGTGATACCACAAGCAGCAGAGCCAACGTAGACGAACCACTCATTGCCGTAACGGTTGTTTGTGTACAGCGACGCTGAGTACAGAGCACTGCATTGGATTAACCCCCGTACTTGGAAAATTCCATTCATCTCAAACTGAAGGCTGGAGGTGACTTACTATCCCGTCGTGCCAAAGATCAAGGCATTTTTGAGGCCAATCCTATTGGCGACCACACTTCCCATGGAACATGTTACAACCATCATAACTCCTAAAACGGCATTCGCGGACCTTTAAGGTCAATCAGTTGAAGGGGTTCGGCGAATGGGAATACTTTAAAGTTTGAACAGAGACTTACATAACGAGGTATGGAGTCTGTTGACCACCTGCACCCGTCGATTGCATGGCATTGTAAAGGCCCGGGGCGAAGAATGCGCAAAGGCCAATAACAGTGGCCTGAAAAAAGACAGTTCGGTACCATGTCCGTTTGCCGATGCCAGAAGCTTCAAACTCCGGTACTGCATCCTCGCCAATTGCCGAGTGTGCCTCAATTGGTTGAGACTTTAGGGAAGCCATGTTGCACGAACTGTCTTGGGTCGCAGGCGAACAATGTTCTGTCAACAGACTGGAGATAGCAATCGCGAGATAGGTAAAAGCTGGCTTCAGAAAGCTCCTCTGAGATCGCCAGGTTGAACGACAGCCCAGACTCGGAACACAATCTGAAGAATACACACTTTCAAAGTCATGAAGGTAAAGTTGAAATATCTTCCACATCCTGGTACTGTTTCCCCGATAGCGGTGGCTCAGTGTGTCGCGATCTGAGTTATCATGGCGTGCTTAATATGTCTCCACATCCAGTGCAAAGACACGCGAAGGATTCTCGACTGTCACAATGAGACTCTGGTATCCTTGGCTCAGTTGTTCTACTAATGCCTTTAAGTAACGTTCAAAGACCTTTGGACTCAAGGCAGGGGGTACAAGGGGGGATTGCACCATTTTGAAACCCACAAAACTGCATCCCCTCGTGGCATCTTGGTGATATTGGTTCACCGCGTCTTGTCACGCCAATCAACACCTAAATGTCTTTCCTTGATGCGCAATCCTTATCCGTGAATCAAATTTTTTTATTGCTTCATGAATTGCTGTCTCATCTTTGAGCAAGAGCTTCGATTGGGTGCCTCTTCGAGCCTCTTGATGTTCACATGTGTACTGGCTGTCTCAATCCCTACTCCTGATGCAAGGCGGTGTTTGACGATTCTTTAGGCTTCGGTATCAGCATCCAACTGATACCTGTACCTGCAATCAGGGTTATCAGAATAGGCTGCAGCACACTGACGCCTATGCGAGATGCGATTACTCCCGTAATGACGGGAAACAAAGATCCACCAATCTGCCCGATCACAAACACGAATGAGAGGGCTGTTGGTTGCACCTCTGGTGAGAAGAGTTTGGATCCAACAGATATACCCTAGGGATAGTCAGACATCTGGGTCCTGCATCAGTAGTTGCACAACTTACCGTGGCGAATAGAGGACCAGAGAAGAATCCAAAGAAACTGATGGCCACTGAAGCAGCGATGATATTTGGCACCCTGTTTCAGACGCATTAGACTCCAGTAGTCACGAGCTTGACGGCTTTCATACTCACAACCAGAACACCAACTGAAAGGCGATGCAGAGCACCACATAAAGCAAGATCATTCTCCTTTCACCTAGACGATAGGTGGGTTCAGCCAAAACAAGGCGACCAAGCATGGCTCCTCCATTAAAGCCCGCCGGGACATAACCCATGGCGCCGAGATTACCACCACGAATCTCAACAAGATATTCGACAATCCATCCACTTGCTGTAATAGTCGCCCCAAGTAGGAAGAAAAAGAAGATACTGACCATCCAAAGAGATTTGGATCGTAAAGCAGTCTTCATTAGTTGGGATGCGCTCTTCTTCTCCTCTTCGTCAGTCCCTGCTTCTGGCTCAGTCGCCCTGTTCTTTTTACGTCCAAATTTGATAGTGTCTCGGAAGGCGTAGCAGGTCAGGGCAAAGTTAAGAACACCAATGGCGAGCGGGAAAATGTAGAAGAGATACCATCGAGAGGTCTCCCCAGCAGATGCAATTGGAGTCGCGACAAATGGGGCAACTAGACATCCTGCCATGTACAATGCATGAATAAAGGCCAGCCATCGATGTGCGGCCTTGGCGCTGGCTACATACGCATTTGCACCTGCATCTTGGTATGCCTGTCCGAGGCATACGATCCAAAACGTGACGGCAAAGAATGGGAACGGAGGTCGCCATGCCCGGAGCGCGTGGGCCAAGACTTGGAAGAAGGCGCCGAAAGCGAGCAGTCCGCCGAGGTCAAACTTTTGTCGGAGATGAGTGTTGGTAAGGGCAGCGAGGAACCAGCCGAGAAAATTTGCTCCGTAGCTTTAATCAGGGATTAGTTTTGAAGCTAAGTTTTAAAGTTATGGCTTTCGCTACGCACATAATAGAAACGACTGCTGTGGTGATGCTATAGTCGCGGATCATGTAGGGAAGGAGAGGACCGACACTACCATCATTGACTCCAGAGATGAAGAAGGCGAAGCCTGAGGCTATTAGCTTTAAGAGTGTGGCATTGTCAATTTTATCGCTCTGATCAGTGTCTGTAGGGTCAACGGATCCTAAAATGTGTCCGCTGCGGGGTTGCTTCGGTGCTTCGGCAAGTTCGTAAGAGTCTGACGACGTGTGCTGCTGTTGAGTGACTGTGGCCATCATGAAGCTTCAAATAGTTAAGTCGAGACGGATATTCGAAGACTCCTCAGATGGAACAAGGTAGGCCATAGGGTGAGGCGAGAGAGCCTTTATGGAGACCGGGCTCCAAGGCGAGGGACGGTTAATCAACGGCCCCGCCTATGCAGTTGGGTTGGTTGTTGTTCCGGAAGAGGACAATGGCTAAACTCCGGAGAGTCAATTTTAGATTATGTCACTCTACGTTGTAGGAAAACCGTCATCTGCCGGCCGGTCTCTCCACAAAACGGCGGGGCGGGCCGGAATCTCGGGCGCGCTTCCGTCCAGCTATTCCGGACTCGCCCCAATTCGATACGCAAGGCAACTAGGTGCTCTCATTAGCGTCTGGCTTCTCAACACTATCAACAGCAGGGTGGCCGAGGACTGTAAGTAGAACGAACCTGAATTCAATGGTTTCTTTGGTTTTAAAGGCTATCCAAGCATAATGACGAGTTCCAGGTCGGAAGCCTCGTGCAAACATATTTCTGAAGCGGCGAGCAAGAAAACCTTCTATCCTCAAATCATCCTACCTTAATTCGGGCTTGAGTCATGACGAAATATTTTCTCCTCTACAACGGTCAGTAAGCTCTCTCGCTTAATTATGCAAACGCAATGGGCTGCCCGATTCACAAATCTTGACTTCGTCCATGTTGGCCCAAATCGTTCCTTCTATTTTATCGATCAAAACCACCAACTGTGGACATTCCGAAACTAATTAAAAACCTGTTGAATCCATTCACTTCAAGTGGATAGAATGATTGTGAGAGCTGTAGATTCTTTGACCAACAACGACAAATACTAAATCATGATTGGAAGTCTCTGATATGAGGGCTCTCCTTTCTCTAATCGATGGATTGAAACCTAGCGCTGAACGTTTTGTGAGCCTGCAAGGCCATCGAACGCAGCGATAGTCTCTCATTTTGCTCGAACTCAAGATATGCGCATTTAACTTTTGATGTCGATTTTTTAGCCATTCGACCATGCCAATAACAACACAGAGGAACTAGAGCTTCGGTGTCGTATTGTACAAAAGGGTCCATAATGTGGGAGATGAATGACTGCACTGCCACAGAGGCTGTTGCTTGTTAATAATACTGCTCCTCACAAACTTATGTACCTAAGGTAGGTGTTAAAACCTCGCTGAGTGCCAAACGCCACAAGCACATTGTCGCCCCTTCTCGGTCCCGGATGTTTTGTTGGCGCATCCTAGCTTCTTATGAAACTGTTCTGCAGGAAAAGGCACAGGAACAAAAGATTTGGATTTCACGGAGTAAACTTTCTAGTATCGGCAGTCCCAGCCCAATGGGCAGCCCACCACTTCATTGATTGGACTGAGACAGCTGGGGCGAGTGTGACATCCATTCCAACCACACACACACACACTATGACCGGTATGGCCAAATGTGCTGCCGAGTTCTCGAGACTCTCCTGCGATCTTTTAAGCAAGCTTGAGAATCTTACTTCTGGAGGGGCATAGCCGGTACGTTTTAGCACCGTGATGTATTGAAGAGTAAATGATGCAGTCGGATCGGTAGTTGCATATCTAGTGAAGATTGCAAGAACGCACGTCTTGATCATGTAGCATTGTGTGGTATACTCCTGCCCAACCCTTGGTTGAACGGAAAGTTGTCGGCGATGACTACCTTGAGGAGCTGTCGTTCATGTACGATGCGATACACTGACGGCCGTTGACACTCGATCGTTCGCGACAGTAAGGGGGAATGGTTGTGTGAATTTCCGAATACAGAACATGTCGAGTCATATGCGAAGAAGACAACCTTCAGCCCAAGAACGGGGCGTGTGCTGCCCTTGCGGGGTTGTTCCTGTTGTTCCTGAAATAGTACGGTTTCATGCGTTCCTGATCAGACGGAAAAGTCTAAAACGTCACCCGTCAAATCACAAGTAGACATATATCCCGCGTCGGAAATGCGCATATTTGCACCGGCCGAGTCCTTGTTAGTGTTATTTTATCGTTTTTTTATTTCTTCTTGAATTTAATCTCAACTATCGCGAGACGAGTTCCCACAGTATTATACCACAGAATCGGTCCTCGCCTTCCGCACAAAAACTAATTTGTGAATATTCTGTCCCAGACAGCGATTGGAGTTTTTGAATGTTTAGAAACGAGTGAGATAGTATAATGAAAACATTGTATGCAGAATGTCGCCCATTAATACCCATAAGTGAGTGAGAGTACGATGGGCCAGCAGCACAAGAATTTGATCTGAGATCACCAGCCGAAATTGGACATGAGGTTTCGCCGCTTCACGAAGCTCGCTCGTCGACGTCTTTCAAATGCCGCTCCCGCCGATTTCCCTGCGGCTGCTGCTCCCTCTCCCCCAGCAGCCGCTTCCTTTGCCTTCTTAGCCTCGGGGTCGTCACCTTTTCCTTTGCCTTTGCCTTCAGGTCCACCTGCAGCTTCCTCAGCAGGCCCAGCGGCGCCCTCAGGACCGTTGTCCTTGGCCTTCTTCTTCGCCTCGGGGTCATCGTCTTTGCCTTTGCCCTTGGCTTTGCCATCTGGACCTGCTGGCGCCGTGCCGTTCACGGCCGCTCCTGGAAGAAGTGCGGCTTTGCCCTTAGCCTTCTTGTCCTTCTTGGCCTTCTTGGCTTTTCCATCTGGTCCAACGGCTTCGGTGCCGTTACCTGCGGCGCCGGGAATTGCCCCCTTGCCCTTTCCATCCTTTAGCTTCTTTGCGTCTTTGCCCTTGGCGTCCTTGCCTTTCTTTCCCTTCTTGCCCGGAGGCGCAGGTGCTGTTCCGTTGGCGGCGGCCTGGCCGGGGCCAGCAGCACCTGCTAGTTGTCCCTCAGCCTTCTTCTTGGCTTCGTCTCTTGCCTTCTTTGCGTCGTCCCTTGCTTTCTTGCCGGCGTCATCCTTGCCCTTGCCCTTCTTTCCTTTCTTGCCGGCAGGGTCAGTTCCATTTCCTGCGAGAGCGGGAGGAGGAGGAGGTTGAGCTGCGGCAGGTTGCGGAGGAGCCCCTACGGCCAATGGCGCAAGAGGCTCACCAGCTACAGCGGGAGCAGCCTCCGGCGGTGGTGGTGGTGCCCCCTCGGCATCAGGCGGCGGTGGAGGAGTGTTGGGGTCGGGAGCCGGTCCGCCATCGGGGGGTGGTGGTGGAGGCCCATCATCAGGAGGAGGGGGAGGTGCCTCGCCGTCTGGAGGTGGTGGTGGAGGAGCATTGGGATCGGGAGCTGGACCTCCATCAGGGGGTGGCGGGGGAGGGGCATTCGGGTCAGGAGCCGGTCCTCCCTCTGGAGGAGGTGGTGGCGGCTCTGCGTTTGGATCAGGCGGCGGCGGCGCTTCATCAGGTGGTGGTGGAGGAGGCGCGTTCGGGTCTGGAGGAGCAGCATTTGGATCGGGAGGCGGCGGCGGCGGTGCTCCGTCAGGTGGTGGTGGCGGGGGAGCACCGTTAGCCGGAGGAGGAGGTGGAGGAGCGCCATTCGCGGGAGGCGGAGGCGGAGGAGCCGCGTTTGGGTCAGGCGGTGGTGGAGGAGCACCGTTAGGCGGAGGAGGGGGAGGAGCAGCGTTTGGATCTGGAGGCGGCGGAGGTGCACCGTTCACAGGAGGAGGAGGAGGTGCTGCTCCATTTGCCGGGGGAGGAGGAGGGGCCTCTCCCGCAGCCGGTGCCGGTGGTGCTGCTGGTTGGGCTTGAGGGACAGCAGGAACAGCCCCATCAGCAGCAAGAGGAGCTACATCCGGAGTCCCATCGCCTAGATAGAGTTAGTTTATGCATTTGATACCAATATGTGATGTGCATGACGAACCCTGTGCCTTATTATTACTCCCAAGAGCAGACAATACACTATCCACGTCCAACTTCTGTACAAAGTTTCTGGCATTCAGGCCTCGAGCCTTTACGGAGGCAACATTCAAAGCCCGCTTTGTATCTTCCGAGGCTTCATTATTTCGTCGGGTATCGTAGTTGGCCGTTACGGCGGCGTTGAACAGCAACGCTGCCACGGCGGCTTGGCGCCACGAGAGAGTGAAAGTCATCAAGACGTGGTTTGCTAAACAAACATAGAGACTAGGTAATTGTCGTAAAGTGGAAACTTCTGTGGCGTCAAGCCTAACAGAAATGGAAAAGGAAAGGAAGTCCACACAGCAGACTATAAAGAGAAAAAGAATGAGATGAAAAGAAGAGGAGGAGGCGAACGAGTAGGTTGGGGAGCAGAAGATCCGGACCGACAGAGAAGAGACGAAAGTCTCGGTTTAGATATAAAGTCGTTCGCCGACGGGGTGTGGGTGCGTGATGCTCCACTAGGCTTAGTCGGTTGAATCTGCTCTTCTCCGGACAACCGCCACCGTGATGGTTATACGACCCAGACACAACCAGACACTACTAAGTCAAGTGCAGGGGCCTGTTTGAGGAGTGCGCTGAACAAAAAAATCGTGAGTTCCAGAATGACCGACCCAGTTGGACCGAGTGTAAGATCTAGGCTCAGGGGGCAAGGTTGAGATGTGCGAGCGAGGAGAGGGCAGCTCGCCACAGAATAGTTCGATGCCACGCTCGAAAGTCTCTCGCTTGAGGACAGGTGATAGAAACGGCGCTGTGACAGGCTACAACAAGCCTACAGGTCCAAAATTAGACTCTGAGTCGAGACGATCCGGACTCATGTATGGCCTGCATAGCGGGAGCTCGGAGGCGATCGCCAAGGCAGTACCCTTGGGAAAGCACACGGACAAGGTGAACAAGGCTCGCAGACAAGCTTATTCATGTCAACGTTGCGGCGGCCCGCGGGGATTTGCGCTCGGGTACCAACTAGTCTTAGTGAAGTTCTCCAGTCTAGTAGAAATGTGCCATGTTCTCAAACCAGTCGTGCGGGGGGGTTGTCGACTGCCCGTGATGTTGACACACTAGAGATATTGACTAGGTGTAGGGGAGGAAAGTGTCCGCCGCTGTTGTCGGCAGGGTTATCCCGTGCGCAGCGGGCAAGCAAGACACGAGAACCACACCATCGCAAGGATAGCGGGGATCTTGTCTTGCTGAGAAGAAGATGGATTGCCATCATTGACCGTGCAGTAGCAGCACTAGTGACAGATTCGGACTGGTGGAGGAGAATTGCTCGAGGAAGAACCGTTTCAGTTACGGGGCCATCTCTATCCGGAATGCCTTCTTCGCTGAGAGCAAATTGTGGTCCTCACAAGTGGCTGAGTGTGCTGTCACACCAAGTCGCAGATGTGTGCCAAGAGGGGTTGACATTGCACAGCAGTGAACCTGGGAGGAAAACTCAAATGCTATCGGACGACTATTTAAAAGTCGGCAAACCCGTTTCAGTTTGTTTCTTTCGGGTGTCTATACTACGCTAACAAATTTGCGCGTAGTTTTAGTGAACTCATCTTAACGCACTATCAAGCCCTCCTAGGTCACAGATCGTCTCAGACTTGGGGGCCATGGGGCCACATGCCTGGAACAGGAACTCTGCGCAGCCGGAATACTCTGGAGTCAGGTTCGTGGGCGAGATGGACTGATTCATCCGCTTCGGTCATCTGAAAGATCAGTCTGTCAGTGTGAGTTTCCATGCAACCTCCAGTCTCCAATTCCCACTTCAAGGTTTTTGAATGATGAACGATAGACAGGCGGCGACTTCCACTGATCCGGTGTGAATTGACGCCAAGGCAATTAGACATTACCCTCGTCGGCCGTCACACATGTAGCACCCTCGACCAATCTGATGCTTGACATCTGCGGACATGTTCTCGTCATTCTTCTTCCTCAATTTTGAGCGACTCAGTGTAGATGTAGAGTGACGTTGACAAGGGAGCAGTGAGTAATCGGCCCCTACCAAAAGCCCGTGAAACACCTCGCCTACATTCAGGTGGCTCAATGTACTTATAAAGCCATGTGTCATTCTTGATTGCCCCTCCGTGATTTGAGGCAGAATGCGGTAACAACAGTATTGCTTCCCCGTAGCAATGATGGCACTTGGACCAAGCGGCAGATCACCGTTGAATGTTTGCGATGCGCAGGGAGATTGACCTTGTCCATGTTCGCGAGTTGCTCGTAGCCATAATCCTTGCTGATCTTCAGACGCACGCTGTCGAGAGTTGCCACAGCCACGATGGGATTGATGACAAAAAATCACAACCCCTGCAGTCACTATTCGTTGAAGATTTCGTGATTTCTTACACAAACACAATTATCACCACAACTGCAAGTATTACCAGGAGGGTGGTAATAGGGACATCAGATGCGCAGTAAGAGCCGTTTATCATTACGACCAACAGCCAAGAGACACCCAACATCAGGCGCCAAGAAGTGCACAGATGAGAGATTTCAACCATAGAACTGCAACTAGACCCCGGATCTATCGCATGATTAGTTTCCACTCTCGTGGGTCCAACAACTTCCTACTTTTCGGCCGGGCTCGCTTGTACATCTGGTAGCCTGTAGCAAAATATGTATACAGCAGCGACAACCAACGAATCTCCATGAGACAACCAACGAATCTCCATGACAACGTGGAAGTTCAAGTCACCATAGAATTCAGACTCAGTACTAGTTGAATTAAAAACTCGCCATGCATCGAACATAGCCATCAGCGAATAACCAAGAAACATTCACCGTTTGACATAATGTCTTAGTGCTTCGATGTCATCGATTCGCTTTATATACCCTATCTTTTTGGTACCTCGGAAACTATGATTCCACTTGGAAGCTCTTGTTTCTGTCCAAGAAGATGAGAGCTAAGGGAAGAAAGACAACTTTGGGCGATCCTATTGTCTCAAAGTATGTTTCTGCGTTGTACTCAATTTACAGCACTGTGGCATAGTCGCCCGAAACTTAAAACTCTGCCAATCGTATTCTGAATGCATTAGACAGCAGTAAGTCCAGGAAGACATCTAGGGCCAGTGGCCCAGCTTGGATGGTAATTGAGAGATGGCTCCCGGATTCTCCTGGCCAGTAGTTCGAAAAAGGTTCGATGCTGCGACTTACATGTTCCAGTCCCCGGCAGATGTCCTATTTGAGGACATGTGAGTAGCTGGCTGCGGACCCTCGTCATGGTCCTTTTCCGATTCCACAAGTCAAATCTGGATCAAGCCGATTGCTTTCCAGTGCCATATGTCAGCCTCGAGTTATGGCCAGGAGGTGTGTGTAACTCGCCGCTCAATACGTAAAACAGTTCATCGTTATGAGGACAAGAAAACACGACGTTGTCGGGAAACTCTTACTCGCAAGAATTACAGCATCAAATTATTCAGACAGAATTACCCTCAGACTAAGAGAGTCTGGATAGACAAAAGGGGCGGCTTTGTTTTCTGGCTCAATACAGCGATGACCGTGCATCTGTCGCCAGTGTGAACACTTGCAACGCCCTGGTCCTGCCACAGCCAACACTCCATCGGGCCTACGATGCCGGTGTTGATGAAACCCGGTGCGAAACCCCAATTCTCCATCTGTTGCCTCCAAGAGGATCCGCTCTGGCAACAGGCGGCTCGTTCTCGTTATCCAGGATATTACCCGAGTAGAACAATGAAAACATCTATTATAAGGAACTCCTTTGTTTCTTAAATACTCAAAGATGTTGCCTCTTTGGCGAAGTCTGCAAAGTCTGTACGCGAGAGATGATTGCGTCAGTCTAGTGAGGTTGTGGATTTTGTGGGTGCTGAGGGGAAACTGGAAGCTTTGACAGCACGGGGGGTAGTTTAGGGGGCAGGGGAATTGAGTCTCGAGAGTAGCATACCGGAATCACCGCTAGGAATTGGGGATGCAGAGGGCTTGGAGCCTCCAAAGAGGCCGTTGAGGATGGCGGCCATGGTTGCGGTCGGAGGAGGGATGGCTGGCTGGCTGCGGTGGTGTCGAGATCCAAGACTGCAGACAGTGAAGCTGCGGACTTGTGAGGAGGTATCGCCAACCAGAAGGCGAAATTAGGCCAGTCGTCAAGCTGTCGTCAGCCAGTCACATCGCTTCCTGGAAGCTGGGGCACAGTGACGTTTCTCCACTTATTCATCTGAATGCGGTCGACCGTCGTAGAACCCAGCAGCGTGGGTTCAGTGTCTCGTGCCCGGCCCGGGGGCCCTTTAGCGGTTTCGGGATAACGTATCTTCCGCTCAAGCTCTGGTTGTCTGGACAACGCGCCTGGAATGTCAATAGTTGCCAACGTCAGTCATGGCGACATCATGCAATAAAGCGTCAAAAGCAGGAGCACTCAAGTCAACAAATCAACCCCGTATGGACTCAAGAAGAAGAAGACAAAATGGTGCGAACAACAGCAGCTCGTACTTACGGCAAGACCTCAACAAAGGCAAAAGCAAGGCGACTGTTTGCTGAACTTCCACAAACCCCGATTCGGAAACCCAATGCGACAGTCACGCTGGACTCCGAAGATGACTCTATCATCAAGATTACCGAGGACCTGGACGCCCTTGGAATCGAATTGGATTCCTATTCCTCGGAAGATGAGCTATCAAAGGACTTCAGCGAAGTTGTTGTGGCATCTCCACCAACACCACAAAAACCGGAAACTCCCCCAAGGGCGGTGAAACAAACCCCAAGGACCGCGAAAACCACGAGACGGATAGCCAGGGGGTCACTTCCTACACCCGTATCAAAGGCTGAAACGCCCAAAATCAAAGTCCCCGAAGTGCCAGTAGAGCCACAGCCTGACTATCGCATTCTTACCTGGGAGGATGTATGCCCACCCGGAGACACAATCGAAAAGATCGCCGAAGCTTCCTATGCAGAAGTTTACCGCGTTCGAAATGAGCGTGGCACAAGCATCATAAAGTGCATCCGTCTCGAGTCGCCCATCAAGGCGCAAACAAAGACCCAGGAGCGCTCTGGACTCGTTGACGAAGAACCGCACTCAGAAGACGATATGCGTGGTGAACTGAGCATATCCGAGTGGCTCGCTGACATTCCCGGTTTCGTCATTTACAAGGAGCGCTACCTTGTGAAAGGAAAGGCACCAAAGTGCTTGCTTGAAACACACCAAAGCTTTCATCGGAAGATGAAGCGCAAGGACCCGGATAGGCTGCAGTTCTACCCAAGCCCGAGTCGCTATCTTGACGAGACCACCTTCTTGGTGGTTGAGCTTGGTGATGCAGGAACCGCGCTCGAGGACTTCGAACTTACAGACTCCAGTCAGTTGTGGGATATCTTCTTCCATGTAGCCATTGCACTGGCTAGGGCGGAAGACCTGGCTTGCTTTGAGGTATGTTGACACGCCATTGAAGCAACTGCAGGGGGGCGTGAGCTAACAAGATCAGCACCGCGATCTGCATGAGGGCAACCTTTGCATACGGAGATCAGAAGACCCACAAACGCGGAATCCGAAGAAAGCAGGGCCGTACTTTGGCTACTCTGGCCTTGACATTACGATCCTTGATTATGGCCTCTCCCGTGCCGAGGACCTCGAATTGGAGGAATCTCAGCCTATTGCGCTCGACCTCGAGAAGGACCTCAGCATCTTCACCAGCACCCACGCCCCACAATGCAAGGTTTACCGCCAAATGCGATCCTTTCTTATACGTGGCGAGCGTGGGCA
Source organism: Colletotrichum abscissum (assembly GCF_030869225.1). Classification (NCBI taxonomy): domain Eukaryota; kingdom Fungi; phylum Ascomycota; class Sordariomycetes; order Glomerellales; family Glomerellaceae; genus Colletotrichum; species Colletotrichum abscissum. Next base: position 526,783 of record NW_026850076.1, read on the forward strand.
TCTGCCACCGTCCGCCCACAAATCACCTTACTGCAAGGGGGTAGATGGCGAGCCTCTATCATGGGACGTATTTGTGCCATACACCAACGTCTTGTGGCTGGCATATCTCTACCAGTACATGATCAAGGGGTTCCAGGGCGACAAGAAGGACCTCGCAGCATTCAAGAAGGTCACGAAAGAGCTGTGGAAGTACCTCGATCCCGATGCCAAGGCTGGAACGCCGGCATTTGGGACTTCTGCCGAGGTTGTGAGGTTCGCGGTTGAAGCCGGCTGGATAGCCGAGTCACAACTGATGGGGGATATTGAAGAGGACAGAGAGGAGAGCATCATTCTTTCCAGAGAGGAGTTGCAGGAGCTGGGTCTGCGACGATCACCGAGAAAACTGCGGTGATCTTGAAGAGTGTTGAGTACGAGCTTGGTTTGGATTTACGGCGCATTGCATACCAAGGGGCATCAGGAGCTGGAGCATTGTATTTGGGCACTAGGCAAAACGGCGGGTACAAGGTGCATGCATAGATGATTGCAAATACCCAATTGATATCCTTCGACAAAGCCATTCGGTGATGCGAAGCGAATGTGGATTTACTCAAATATCAACCCAGCATTGCCGTCCCTGTGAGTAAGCTCATCCTCCATATCCAAGAATGTCTGTCGTTAAACAGCTCTGCCTTCACATTCCTAACAAAAGATATAATGCCACACAACAGGGGCCAGTAAAAATCTACTAACCACTATCCTTTTCTCAGACCGCGCGCACCGTCGTGCTCTCCCCGAATACGACCCTCGTTCATCATCTGACCGCCTACGAACATCAACCCATCCGAATCCGCAACAAGGATCAGCTCAAAAACTTTCGAAAGGCAGCTAAAGGTTTAACTCCTCACCCCGAAGGCCACACGACAGTGCTACTCATTTACTCCCATCGCTCCGTCGTGGCAAAGACCTACTTCAAGGAGGACGAGTACTATCTCTACAGTAATAACGAGGACGCCCACGCATACATTAGCAGCTACATCCCGGTCAACGGCATGTCTGGATTCTATCGCCAATAGCACCGCATAATCGTCGACGAGGCCCACTGTGTCAAGAACGAACTTTCGGCGATGTTTGCATTCCTCTTGGAGGAGAGCTACTGTGGTCTCAGAGTATTGATTTCTCTGACGAACTTTTGGCTGGTCAAGCCACTTTTTACTTGGCTAATGATAGATGAAAACATTGTGCAGTAGATCTCGAGCTAGCATAGCACCCACCACCAAGATAGGCACCTTCCCGATTTGGCTTCCTTCAACCAGGTGTTCTCTCCCGCTGACTCTCCATTGAAATTCTGAATGGTCACCCAGCCTGTCATTCTATTTCCTGTCTGAGGTCTCCGGTCAACCAAAACGCTACGGGTGTCTAGTTGGACAGCTCGTCAGAACTAGTCCTATCTTCATTGCCATTACCTTAGCTGACACTTCCTCTTTCCTTCTTCCCACCGTTCTCGATGTATCTTGCCCTCCTCACCACGCCCGTATACTCGTGAGAATACGACCAAAGGGACGGTTCTTGGGAAGGCTGTGCTCTTCTGTGTCTGCCTCTTGAGAATTTTCTTTGCTTGGATGAGAAGATTGTACCTCCGGGTCCGCGGCAATCACAATTTCGTTCCCCCGTAGTGTGACTTGTAGTTTCTTTGAAGTCTTCTGGAGATCATCTGCCGGCTGTAGACCATCGCTCAAGGCTTCGCGGCAATCGTTGCTGAGAACGACAAGATTTGCCAGAGCCGAGTCCTTGACATCAGCTGGGACGTAGACATCTTCCATTCCTTGTTGCCGAGACGCTACACTCTGGGTGGTAATGACCATGATGAGGAATAGTGTCGCCGCTACAACCTCGACGGCGAGGAAAGAAACCCATCCCCACTTGATGTGAACGTACGCAATCTCTCTCAAGGGAGTTCCCTCGATAATGACCGCACCTGATCTCTTGGCTTGGTGATGGGCCGTTCGTAGACTGTCATTTCCAGTCAGTAACGTGGTACGAATATAGACTAGGACTTACTCAGATGAAATGTGGGTAGCAATGTCTAGGAAGAAGTTGTCAAGATGAGTCGCTCGCCGCGTAGAATTGAAGATATCCTGGTTGGTGTAGAGTACATCTCGGAACCAGGTCCGTGCAAAGTTACCAATCCAAACGAGCCCAGTTCGTTTAATCGGTAATTCTTCTTCCCCTTCAAGTAAGTAAGATAGGCCCCTTGCTATGCTCTGCATGGACGCGTAAGAGGCACTAAATTTCTTCGTTCCAGTATTCGGGGTTGTGATTTGGAGAAGTAAGTCGCCCTGTTCTTTCGGCAGGTCGCAAGTCTCAGATTCTCGTTCCAATTGTGTACAATTGGGCCTCAAGACGATTCCTTTGCTTGTGTCATCTGATTTCAGTGAAGTATCGGTTATAAAGGTCTCTTCCACCCCCTGGCGAACTTTTGTCTCGAATGTCTGAACGCAGATATGGAACATGACTTCGCGTGCCTCGTGTGTGAAGTCTGAGATTGAGCGGATCATACTTTGAGCATCATCTGAGTCACTCAAGTTGACGCTAGTTCCATTTGGTGGTAGCGGAGAAGTGTAGATGAGGAAGAACGAGGCGATTCTTGTACTGAGAAGATCGGTGTTGTTTAAGAAGCCGAAGGTATCAATCCCGTCCAATACTTCGCCTTTAACGGCCAGTGGATTCTGGTGAAGAAAGAAGTATTTGTCCGAGAGACTAGCCTTCCATGTGTTCAGGCCGGTGGCCAGCCTGCCGATACCGCCCCCAACTACATCCACCGTCACGTTCGTCAACACTCCAATCCGAAGTTTTGAAGTTATGTTAGCAAAGGCCACACAAACGCCTAGCGACTGATAGGGATTGAAGTCACAATTTCCAGTGGAGCACAATGCTTTCTGTGGAGGAGCTGGGACGTCGAAGTTCCCAGTATCCGGTATCGTGGCCTTGAACGCCGCAATTTCTACCACATGAGCCAACTTGTACTTATCCAGGTTGACTTCGTTGATAGTGAAAATCTTAGCCTGCTCCCCAGCAGCGGTTGCATTGATTGTAGAATAACTGATGGCCAATTGAGTTACTGGTGAGGAAAGAACGCTGATAACCATTAAAATGGCGCCAATAGTGACTGTGTGCTTGAGTCGCAGCCGGTTCAACAATTTCATGGAGCCCAACAAACCTCTACTTGCTTGGTCAAAGACATAAAAGTCATAGAGAGGTCTTGGTTTCATAAACCAGGTGAACTTGAACTGACTCAAGGCACTTGACATTGGTAGCATGAAGGCTTCTTTCGCTAACGTCGTGAAAAATGCGAGGAGTGTGTTGAGCGTGATTTTGAGAGGCCACTTGGGGAGCGAATGACCATCATAAGAGGCAATAATTACAACGATTGCTGAAGTGCTCCATAGAAGGCATTAGTCAAAGATCTACAAGGTGGAGTTCGCCTGCCTCATCCCCTCTCGCGCTTGCTTACCGACGAATGAAGCGATGCTGACCACGATGCAGAGCATCTCTTTCCACCAGACCCTCCAGAATGGGCCATATACTCTCGGTGCCGTTGAAGTCTGAGATTCGCCTCTCGATTCAGCGCATGCGAGTGAGGGTTGTTCCGCAGATATGAGACACCCTTGACTGAGTATGGCGCCGTCGTCGATCGCTGGCTCTTGACGTGTGTGAGAAGCAGGTATGCTTGCAGCTGCAGGCTCTTGGTCGATTTCAAGACCCCCCGCCGAGCAAACGGAGGAGCCTGTGTGTTGTTGAAGCTGGGTATTGGCAGAGATGGTAGAAGGAGATGGCAAAACATCTGTCTGATGGGGGTGGCTCTCGTGGAGATGAAACAGTTGCGTTGATGTATCTTGACTGGAAACATCAGGCACTGGAGGTTGGTTCTGGAGAGCCTCAACAGTATCGTCTAAGCTTGGGCATGTAGACTCTTGCTGGTCGGAATCTTGTTGACTCTTCGGCTGAACCACTTCTGCAGTTTGGCCAGACATATTGAGAGAGGAGCAAACGCAAGAGCTGGTTAAGAGATACCATGAATTAACAGCTAATGGGATATCCTGAGACGAAACAAGGCTTATTTATTCATTGATGCAGTAATGTGAGTGTATATTGGTTTCTTGAAGCTAGGAAATTTACCTGTTGCACGCAGAGATCGAACTATGGCCCGCAACAAACAACTGATGGACGTGAGCTCGAAGTTTCCCGCACATGTGCAACTCTAGATGGGCAGCATCAGTGCGTTCTTTACCATGGAAGGCGTCAAGGGATGTAGAATGGAGTAATTCCATGCAACTAGTCTGACTGTAACATCGTTCAAGAGCAACTTACGAGAGTCACTGAGTAACCCCTCGTAACAAACAACGTGTACGCCACACCGCTGAGCCATTGCTGATGAATTGAAATTCCTCATGATTAAGGCGGTGAGTCTTATGCAACACACGGCTGTACGCTGCCTACTGGCCATGCACAAGTGGAACTTGACGTTGCCGCCGAGAACCGACAATATCGCTTTGTTTCAAGATCAGTGCAGACTTACAAGCCTGCGAGGATTATGATTGGAACCACGGATCTAGAGCCATGAGCATATGGTATGATCGCAAAGAGGATAGACTTACATCGCAAAGCAGATAAATAGTTCGGTTATAGCTTGAGTTGAGACGGTGTCAACCTATGATGATCGGTGTGACTTGCCGCATCCATATTATCCCAATTTGGGTGATTTCAGGTGGAAACTGGGTAGATGATTTTTTTCATACTGAGTAATTTATACAGGAGAGGGATCTACCTCTTGACGTGGCCAGCGCCTCAAGCACCGGCCGTCTGCCTGGAGCACGAGTACTGAATCGTACGGGATAAGTCCAAACTTTAGACTTGAACACAACAACCTAAATGTCTTGCCTCTTATTGGGCTCCTCCCGGTGCAATGGTGGCCTCGAAGACATCGTTCATAAGTGCAGCATGTAAACAGTCCCGGCTTTGTCTATACGTTCAATCGTTACCTTGTGATTTAACACTGCCAGGTGATTATTCAGCCGTAGAATACTGCACGAAGGACTCAGAATAGGATAGAGCGAGCAGAAGAGAGCAAGATAGAGAGACTTTCGCAACCTTCCTACACGCACGCCGACAAAACTCGCCCCATTGACACCAGAGAGATGAGCCAAAGCATTCGCGTAAACCAACGACACGTTAGGAATAATCAAAGTCCACGAACGCAATAGCAGCAATCTGATTGAATGGCTGTTGGAATTTGTCATGGATTCTGGAGCTAACCTATTGAAGGGGCTTCGAGGATTAATACTGCGCGAAGCAGCCAGAGAAATCCACGAACCATCGCGTCACAGGAATTGATTCGAACTCTCATCCCTCTTACTTCCCTTTTTCATGATCTGGCGCTGAGCGCAAGGGTTCGAGGAGTCAACTTCCGAGCAGCTAGTACGCTTTCAACTGCTAGACACTCCTTCAAAGGAAAAGGTGATGACTTTCTCACTTGAGGCCCACGGCGAGCTTGACACATGTCAACACCTTCGAGGCTAGGCTGAGAGGCTCATTGATGGGACGGTTCCTCTCAGATTGTCAAATTTTGATTGGATTGGACTTGTCTATCATTGGTGGCGGTCGTGGGTCAGCTGCACAGGAATTACCTGCTAGCAGAAATAGACGTAACATGACGACCTCTCAGAGCATGACTTTGTCAGTCGTATACAGGTTTGATGGGATTTGTAAGATTCGAAGAGTCATCATATCCATCGCGAACTTTGTGTGTGCGACCACAATTAGCAAGCTGTCCCATCATTGTCCGTATGTATTAAGTACTGAGCATAGCAGTGTAAGGAAGATTGAATCAGAGGGAAAACGATTGGCAAGCCGAGCGAGTAAATGCGCGCTCGTCGACCGATACTCAGCTGCTCACTAGTACACGGCAACGGAGAAGTCAGTACCCAATGATGTCCGACTCTACCATACCGCGGACACCTCTAGCCATGTGAAAACCAGCAATATGCCATACATGACTCAAGAGATGATGGTAAGAGTTTGGGGAGGGGGGGTTACCTGTCTCAACGCCATGACGGCATCGGACATCCGCAAAGGGCGAGCAGATGAGAAAGTCGGAGTTTACTCCGATGCCACCCTCATATGTAGTCTTTACCACGGAGCCGCTATCTCGAAGATCGGCGTCCATGGCCCTTCTCTCGCCCCCAAAAACATGATTAAGAAACCAGCAGAGCGATCATCGGCCCACCTAGAAAGCCACCATGCACTCATGCACGACACTGACGCTTCTCGGAAACAGCGCTGGATGGGAAAAGGTGAAACCCCCATTCCATGAAATCAGCGACGATAACACCGCCGTCAATATAACCTTCCCGATATTTCATCGCGATAGGTGGTAGCGCTCGAACAAGGATGAGAGTCAGTCTCCAGCATCGGATGGTCAGACCCAGACTCGTGGGAGAGGAGAGAGAAAAACGACCCCCACCCTCCATCCCCCCCGGACCGCCGAGAGAGGAAGAGAGAAAGACCGGGGACCCGGACTCCACCCCGAACAACACCGGCATCGCCGACATTTGTCCTTTTTTCTCCACACCCGGCCGATCTTCCCCCCTCGCCCAGGGAGAAGCAACACCTTCCAAAAATCGCGGCAAACCTGCAGAGCCGGCCAAAAGAGTCAGGCGAGTGTGCCGCAAGTGCATGGCAGGCAGGCCATAACATGGTGGTATCGTCGAGGACCAGATCCCGAAATGAGACTCTGTAATCATACCCCGACAGGCCCATCACATCCCGAGAGTTGGTTCTATTGTTCCCCCCTCCCGAATGGCAACACCTTGCGACACGTATTTCAAATCGCCGGTATCATTTGCTCGAGTTGCCTTTCCGCTTTTCCAGCCCCTCCAATAAGTCTACCTACCCACCTACCTTATGGTATAGGAATGCCGGTACAGTCGCGTCGTACTATACGATAAACCGAGACTACCCTATCTCGCATCTATAACATCCCGCAGCTAGTTACAGACGTAGACCAACCACGCCAGTCCTTTCCTATCCCACCTATCACCGAGAGAACCTACTAAAGTAATCTTATCTACTTACACAGCACCAAGGGAAAACCACCACTTGCACCTTAGCCCATCCACTAAGAACATCGTGATGACTGGGCAAATCTGCCCGAACAACACCCAGCCAGATAACCTGAGAGGTAGGTACTTTACTCGCCTGACTTACTTGGGTGCCTAAGCAGGAACACAATGGAACGCACTTCACAAACACGACTCAAAGTGCCCCGCGCCTCACGTCATCTCACACAATCACGCACAATCTAATCCATCTCATCACACTAGCACAAGACCCCCCTCTACGGAATACACGCTACCATCATCGCTCACGCGGCCGCGGCGTCAAGTGCGCTTCAGCCGCCGCATCCTCACCACCACCACCACTCATCGGTCAGGTTCGCCTCGAACACCCCGTATCCTGACCCGATCATGCTCACCTTTGCCCAGCCCCAGCCCCGAACCAAGACCACTCACTCACTCACTCATCACACTCCTTTCACCCACTCACACCTGCGTACACCTACACACACCTTCTCTCACCTCACCTCAATAGAGAAGAAGATGAAAAAAAAGTGTTCCCACCTTGGAGCATTCCGCCGCACCGTACCTACATTACGTGCCTGACTTGCGTGATACTAGTCCCGGAATCCGGCATCACACACACACATAGTCTCACACACATCATTTCACAGCGTACGGAATACTGGAACCTGCGTTAAGCTCACCGCCCTTGCTTTGGTCCCTCGCCCTTTCGCTCCGACCACTTGGGACCATCGTCGCCTACCCATTGGTTCGTCATCGTCGTCGTCGCATATCTCTCCGGGTCAAGACGGTGGCCTAGCTACCTTACCTTTTACCCCCCCCCCCCCCCCCCCCCCCCCCCCCCCCCCCCCCCCCCCCCCCCCCCCCCCCCCCCCCCCCCCACCCCCCCCCCCCCCCCCCTCCCTTGTTCTGTCCCCCCCCTCCTGCCCCCCCCCCCCGCCCGGCCTCCTCCCCCCCCCCCCCTCCCCCCCCCCCCCCCCCCCCCCCCCCACCTCCTTCAAAGCTCCGCCATCATCGGCCTCTATCACGAGACCTCAACTCGTTCCCAGACCATCCGTCATCGCTCAACCATTCAACCTCCATTACGATACCCATTCACACCTTTCCATCACCGCCGTCTCACAAGACAAAGTCCCCCCCATCACGAGCCTAAGCACATGACTCGGAAGAGAACAACAGCCTCACTTGGATCCATCATCGAATCAAATATCGTGAACGAGACAGCCACTCCAAAAATGTCATGTCTCTGTGATAGAACCCCCTAGAACCCCAAGAACTCCCACTGCCGAGAATATACCTGCCCGCCCACGCTGGCACGTACACAATCCCCGCCAACGTCATCAAATGCCCCGGCCTCGACCAAGCATCACTAGCCTCGGCCCCATTCGAACCGAAGTGATGCTGGCGCCCTGCCGGAATGTCACGATCCATGGAGACCAAAACCCAAGATGAAGAAACACCCCCACTCAGCGCATATTCAATCAGCCGCTAGCCCACTGCCGTAATTCTCCCGCGCCCGCCGGGAAAACATGAGCCTGGAACGCGAAAATGACACGGAATGGGACTTCATTCAACGGTCTTATCCAGGAGGATGGTAAGAAGGGAATATGAATGCCCTGAAAAGGCCAGTGAACTCGAACGGCCGCACTATTACTGGACGGACAAAATCGAACCCAGGGATCAATTGCTGACAAAGTCATCTACTCCTTCGCTCTCACTCGCTTGACATCCCCAAGCGCCTGTGTAACACACAGCAATCAACAGAATCCTTCACTTGCACCCGTAAACCATAAACCCGACCTCGAAAAAAAAGTTCTAGACTCAAGTGAGCGAAAGAAAACCACAAGCGAAGCGGCACAGCAAGATCGTCCTCCCTTGATAATGATGGTCTGGAACCTCGAATCAATGTACGCGCATATTCCATTGGCCGTCTGTCCACGGTGTGTGCCATTTACTATCGAGATCCTGCTGTAACCCCAACATCCTGTATATCATTATCCGTGACCTGCACAGCCAAACAGCATTGAGCAGGTACCTCAGTCTGCACTCTGCCTGCCGAAAGCCGCCCAAACTGACGCCCCCGCGGGGGAGAAGGAAGCAAGGCGAGGCGAGGCGCAAGGCAAGGCAGGCAAGAGACAGAACATCTCCCCAATCACACAAGTCGATCCTCTTATCACGGCATTCCCAGACTTGTCCATCCGCGGGAATCCGATCCCTCTGTCGTCACACCTCCCAAGTCTCGCGTCGAGCGCGTCTCTCTTTCCTGTCTGTCCCTAACTCGCCCGCTTCACCTGTACTGATAGAGTGATACGCTGGCAAACTCCCCGACTCCCGACTCCTCGAGTCAGTGTCGCACATCGCCAGGCCCCGCCCGTCCACTTCACGATCCGGGGAAGACCGCACCATACAGTCAAAAAAGAACCAGTGATCGACATGCTACGTCTGGGGGAGCAACATTGCATATCGTGAGGTCCAAAGAGGTCTGGCGTCTGTGGGTCGGACGATTGGGGTCCTTACCTTGCTCATTCTTCCCCCATCTCCGAGGTGTCCCATCCTATTCACCTCGGCTTTCCGTCATTGAACTCGGCGGCGCCGATCGATTGACAGTCAGCTCGACGCGATTTCTCACACAGTTGCGATATGTCAAGTATACATGATTGATTCAATTCATCGGTCGAATAACCCGCTGGCTACACATTGATGCTAAGTGGTATTTTCAGAAAGAATATGATATTGTTCCCATTGAGAGGAGGGGGAGTACTGTATCCGCCATGTACCTCCTCTGGGTTGAAAAAGAGTATGTGAAATGCGCGCCCGAATACTAGATCCGTGATGCCCTTGATGCTAGCTAGCTATTCCCGATTTCCGTAGATGCTTTGTCCTTCTATGTATGCTCAGATGGCCTTTGAAGAACCCGTCATGTGAGATGATAATGTTGCCCAAACAGAGAGTTGTGACAACAGATGATGAAAACAACAACAGTAAACCCCCGTCAGGAACTACCTTCCAAACCCGCAACACGGAGTATCTCGTAGAAACCTCCGTGTGCTTTCGTTGGGTAAGGCGTGGGTGAACCAAACGGGTTTCGCTGCAAAACCAAGACAGGATTAACCATCCCCAAATCGCTTTACCAGATGCCCATTAATGCCCATGCCCCATGTCAATGCAACCCCCAACTTTTTTGTGATCCTGCCCGAATTTCCCCTCCCTCACATGACCGAAGCCATGGCGTTTCGCAGTGCCAAAAAACAATCGTAAATGCGCAAATGAAGCCCCCACAAGGCGCAATGCTAGTCTCTCTGCCGAGATGCCATGCTTCATTTTTCGTGGGGTTGATTTGCGGGGGGCAGCAGAGGAGGTAAAGGCTGGTGAATGAGGTGTGCGGATGAGTCGGAAAGGTGACACCCGGAAGGCCACTCTGAGAGAGAAAGCTAGAGATGGATCATATCCCCTTGCCGGCTCATTACCTCCGTGGTTGCCCCCGCGTTTTCCGGTGTTCGAAATCGACGCTAACCCCGCGCTCTGGGGCTGGGGTTATACAGGCGAGTACGAGAGGGAAGACCCATCGAACCCGCTGAGCGCACACACACCGTCATTCCCGTGGGGTGACGAGGTGTCAGTCCTCCCCGTGCGGTTGTGTAATGGGTGGCTGAACCAGTTGAATGGTGATGCAGCCTCCCGACACAGTCCCCGTCTGACGGTGTTAGCGACCGACCATGGGCGTCACCAACTCGATGCTTTTCGGCCTTGAGTAGCCCGGCCCAGTGGGTCTCCGTGTCGGTAGCGGCCGGTCCATACCGCTGGAGCTGTAGTTGTAGGCGTAGCCATTCGCTGCGTAGCCTCCGTCGTACGTGGCCGGGAAAAAGCTGTTGCTGCCGCGGTTGTACGAAGTGCTGGGGCTGTTGGTGCTGCTCTTGGTAAATGGCCAGATGCTGGCGTGCGACGATGTGGGGGACGGCGGGCTTGGGGGTCGGATGCTGAGTGACCTCAACGCGGAGATGGCGGACGAGTATTGCGCGCCGGAGGTGGCACCTGGTGTCGTGGGCGGCGAGAAGTGCATCGAGTTCGGCCTTGAGGGGGACGCACGAGGAACTATGTCTCTGGGCTCGGGGTTGCATGCGGCGTAGAAAGGGTAGTTGCCCATGTGCGGTTGGCTCATAGTCCTGCCAGTTGATGCAGTTTGTTGATCATGCTTGCGGCATCTGCGTAGTGTCAGTAAAGTCACTCCTTTCGCTCAGGGACATTCACTTGGAAGTGGCAGCTTACGATTCTGAGCAGTACAGGAACCTGTCATCTTGAGGTACGAATTGCTTTTCGCAAGTCATGCTAGATCACACGGCCCAGTCAGCGAATTGTTCGGTCAATAGGGTGGGAACAATGGCTCGAACGGGAACTTGAGTGCGTAGACACCCATCGGAAGAATAGCAACGCGCACTACAGTGGGCGTTCATCGTGACACTGCAGACCTCCCGAACGGGATGACAATCTGCAACAAAGATTGGATGACGGACAATGTTGCAAGACAGCTTGTTGCGGGGTTGACAATCCAGAACATGGCGGCGTTGAGGAAGCACTCATGTCCAGATCGGGGAGTGAGAGTGGGAATGAGAGTGAGGGAGACACGACAGATGGGAATAGTGAAGAAGAAAAGATAAAAAACTGTGGCAGGAAACTTACCAGAACTGAGGGAAACTCTCCCGTTCATCGTCCCACGAGTCTTGCTGTTCCCGTTCCCGTTCCCGGTCTCTGGGGTTCTTGCCCAACTTCTGGGGAGTTTGGCGTCTGGTCAGAGTTGAAGGACGCTTGCCGTAGCGGGAGGGATCGGTAGCTGTGACAGTCTTCTCCGTCATGGAGGTGTTGCCCGACTTTCTGCGGCTGTGATGCATTGTGAAGTCTTTCTCTTGGCGTATGTATGTACGACTGAGAGAAAGGGATCTGAGGAAGGGGAAGATCGAGAGAAGAAAACAACAAGCCAACGATGCGACGAGGTTGGCAGGGGTTCTTCTTGTAGTCTATCGCTCAGACTCTCGCAGCTCACGCTCACAGTTAGTTTCCGAGTCCTCAGTCTCAGTTGGCTGTGTTGTGGTGCCTGTATCGGCGGATGGACGGCGGGACCAGATAAGCGGGGAATGGGCGGGTTTGGTGGAGGGGTAGCGCCGTTCTATTCCCCCAAGAAGCGATGATTGACGAACAACAGCGTGTAGTGCCACTGCAGTTGCGAACGTCCGTCCTGTCTCGGCCGTCGGGTTTGGCAGAGGCGATGGGTGAAGCAGCGTCGGACGAGGGAAGAAGATTTCCGAACCCTTTTCTTCTGCAACAGTGAAAATTTTTCGCAACAATCGGTGAGATGTGAATCTAGACTGCCTGTTGGTGGCCTTGTATGGGAATGCAGGAAATTGGTCCCTGCTTTCACGCGTTCCGAGTGGCAAATTCGAAGCCCTGGGCTGAGTGAACGAACAGGTAAGGTAGGTAGTGGTGGTAAGGTAGGTTAGAGTGGTGGTCGTCGGCTGTGACTCCGTGTGTCTTGTCCGCCCGCTGAAGAGATTTTTTCTTCTTCTCCGGTCGTTGGTCTTCCCCCGCAGGTCAGAGCGGGTGCTGGGAGGATTAAGAAGGGTCTCGAGCTATCGCAATGTGCAGGGGACGCCTGATGTGGTATGCCTTATTTCTAGTAGCTAAGGCGTCTTGGTGATGGATTGAAAGATAGCGGCGGGTTTGGCTGGGGGGTGTGGGAGTGGATATGTATGTATATTTGGCCGAGAGCTGATAAGTGATGGATTGCCCGTGGGCGATGGATGGCTGATGGATGGGTTGTGGTGCGGGTTTGTGGCCGTGACCGTCGCCGTGGCCGTGACTGATACAATGCTCCAGATGAAAACTTGAAAGAGAGAGCCCGTGTTCCTCCTATCAGGCCAGTCGGAAGTTTTTAATGCAAGAGACAAGTCTAGGAATGAGAGACACTGAGAGAGAGAAGAGAGGTGTGTCCAAGGCAGGGCGGGATAGGACAAGATGGGATGGGAGGTCAAGGGAATAAAAGAAGCGTGCCGCCAGTCCAAGCAGGCCTGATGTGGTGCTGCAAGCTTGCAGGAAGGATTGGCCGGATGTGTTTTTTTTTGAGAGGGCTAGCTCGGCTGAGGAGAGACTGAGAAGAGTACCTGCGCTGACGGTTGCTATTACCGTGCTAGGTAGGTATCTTTGGTGAGACCCGGCGAGGTGGATGGTGTGAGAGACTCAGACTCAGTGACAGAGAGGTGTGCGCGGGTTGAGTCTCCAGGCTTAGTGTAGAGTGATGGAGAGTGAGAGACCGGGGTTGACTTGTACCAGCGTGGGTTTGTTTCTCGCTCCAGGGATAACCGGGGTCTGCAGGTCAAGTTTAGGTACAGTCGGAACTAGGAGGTACTCTGCTAGGTGCAGCAAAATGTTTGCTGCGGCCTCGATCTCTCGAGGAATTAATTAAACAGCTCCTAGGAAGCACGATGACGCCAGAGTCGAGAGCGAGTGCGGGGACCAGCGCTGGCTAGCTCCAAATTGGCCCGTTGTCCGTCTTCCGTTCGGGGGTGGGAATTTGCGAAAGAGAGATGCGATTTGTGTATCAGCAAGGCGAAAGCCGAGCAGCAGGTGTGTGAGTGTGAGGTAGTTTGCCCTTTCTAGGTGCTCGATAGAAGGGACGACGGATCCTCAAGTGGATTGAGACGAAATAGAGCCAGACTGACGTAGTGATCACTCAGTCAAAGACGAGATTGCCGAGGAAATGTCAAGGCGAGGAAAAAGAAAGAGAGCAGTTGGCGACAGATGAGGCTCCTGGAAGCGGGACAGAATTGGAGCCGAGAAATATATGTAGTCCCGCAGACGGTTGGTTTGACTCTTCGAATAGTGTTCAATGGCTCTTCTCTTGCTGAATGAATGGAGCCCGATCGAGTGTGACTCTTTCCGTTGCCGTCCTTACTTGTCACTCCCTTGCAAGTTGATGTATGGATATCCTTTTTTTCTCTCTCTCTCCCCTTGTCTATCCGTACCCTCTGTAAATTTTTCAACCCGGTACCCAGACAAGCCGCAAAGACGCAAGGTACCTCGGATTGACGCAAGGACAGGCAGGGCCGTGGGCTCGCCGAAAGCGGAGATGTTGTGGTGCGGACGGACCTCCAGCTTATGAGATGGATCAAGCGCCGCCGATTCGTCCGTCGTCTCAACTCTGCCGATGACAGCAGCGAGAATGCCACCCAAACCGTACGGGTATGGGTGCTGTAGCTTGTAATTGTGTGTGGTTACAGGTGTACCGAGTAGTAACGACGACCGGAGACCAGACACCCTGATGAACCCTCTCGTGCTAAGAAGGGTATGGCGTGAGGGTCTTGATCTGCTTGTGTCCAAACGAAGCGGTGGGAAGCAAGGGCTGCAAGGCTAGGAATGAGCTCTCTGGCCTCTTGCTGGATAGCCGCTGCTTCTGTATGAGGACTGGCGGGTTGGCTCTTGCGTATGAGACCGGAGAATAAAATGTCGTTCTTTGAAGTCTGTGTGTAATGTGTATGCAGCCGTGTCTTTTTTCGTATCCCGAGCTAATATGGTATGGAATTCCTTTGGAAAATGTCTTCTTGCGCAATATCTTTTTTTTTTCTCCGTCCCCCCGTCTTCGTTTCTTGTCTAGCCGCTGGTCGGGGGGTTTTTTTCTCTTAAATTCTTCACCGACTTATTGACGTGGTTGAGAAAACGGGTTCGCTAGCGAAGGAAAAATTGCCTTTCTTTTCAGATCGAGATTCCAGATCGGGGTCCGAGGTTTATATCGCCGTTGCCTTCTCGTAGTCACGGGGATTATGGCATCAAAGAAACCAGGCTTCAGTATCTGCACTTTGCACCTCACAGTGGGGAGGATTGCAGGCCTGCGATGGACAGGGGAAGCCTGTCTGAGTCCCTCTCTGCGGGCGGCTCACTCGTACCCAGAAGGGTAACCCGGGACCCTTGTCGTCGGTCTGTGAGAAGTTGAGAAGTCAGAAGAGCTCGTTGCGTGCGTGGACGCTGGTGGGTACGAAGTACGCAGTTTGTGGTCAGGAGAGACTACACTACTTAGCGAGACGAGGGGGATGTGCGGACCAGGGCAAAGCCGCCAAAGACCAAGCAGGGCTTTTAATAGTGCAAATATGGGGAAGTCCAAAGAGAAGCAGAGGTTGATGCACGATGCTGCCGAGAGAGAAGTCTGGGGATGAAGCCAAAGTTCCTCAGTACCTGCCCTGCCTGCCGTGTCTACCTGACCTCAGTGCCAACCTGCCCGCGTCGCCTTGTACCCAAGGGTGCTTCGCAATGTAAGGTAGGCACTTCTCTTCGTACTTTCCTTTACGTACATTCATTCCTTCCTTCTCGACGTTCTCGGGCTTGAATTATGTAAGGCATCACACGTGCAGTGCGGAGTACCTTACGTGAGTACGTAAGTACGTATCTACTAGAGTATTCCCAAGGTACCTACACTTTCCAAAACAGCAGCGGTGAACGGTGAATGGTGAATTCGTGGCTGCAATTACGAATCTACCGGATGCCGTCCTTGGAGTACTTGGGTGTGTTTGGATGGTGGCCAAGCATCCACCATTACATGATGGAAACTATGTAGAATGCCAGAATGCCAGGTACAGCTGCAAGGAGGGCATCCCAACACCTACCGGAGTACACTCCTAGAGGCACCACCAGAAGAAGGACCCTTTCTGAGACGATCGACAAGGGGACTGGGCGGCCCTGGTGTTCTGTTCTGCACCTCTGCACGGAGTACCTACACTACAGTACTTACCTGTTGGACACAGGATGACAAGATGGTACACAGGCTGCAAGCTGCCTGCTTCGCCTATTGGAAGCCGAGGACAAGGTGCGAGCGATGTGAGGTGTGACCAGGTGACTGGCCATGCGAGGACTAACAAGAGCCAGGTCTGACGCGAACGAGGGGGCTCAGTTGTCGTCGAGCCACGGCGATGCATCATTTTCGCCATTCTGTCATCAGCTCACCCCATCGGCCCCGGTGCCTCTTTCATGCCGTCCTGGGCCTTGACTCTAGAGCCCTTGCTCATGTGCTGAAGCCATTATTTGAGCATCCTATTCTGTTGCGTCCGTCTGTACCCGATATACACTGCGGTGCCAAAATTGCATCATAACGACGCCTTGTTAGCTAATAAGTTCAAGATGGCATCGACGTACAACCAACCATTCCGCCTTATGTAAGGAATCGACCAGGGAACAGGCAAGAAGCATGCTCGTGGTGAGTATATCGCGTAGGCTCATGCAGCGGCCGCTCGAAACCTCTACGGCCTCGGTGCGGGCTGCCTCAGACACGCAATGTACCGTTGCACGTCAGATCGAGCCAAGAGGTACATCACACGCCGGGCCGTCCAAAGTCCTTGGACGAAAGAAACAAGCACTTGATGCGCGTGGAGAACGGAACTTCCTGCGGGAACACGAAAAAGCGGGAAGAAGGATACAGAGCCGCCACTAAAAGAAGAACATCAGAAAGGGACACCCGTGAAACAGAGACTTTTTCTCTGAGCCAGTGAAGCGATCACGATCTGATGGTTTCTGGGCTCCATACGCATGAACACTACAACTTTACAATTCCAAAGGGCAGCCAGTCGGCTCGCTCTGCTGTATGCAACGTGCCTCGCTGCGTACCCCGTATTATGGAGAGCTTCGACTGCATGACCAGCGAAACAAGACACGCCGTCACGACGAGGGTCCAAGTACCTTGCAGCGGCAACAAACTCACAGATAGGTACGCCGATTTGGTGGATGCCCGTCTGCGAATACCGAACAGTAGGTGTACGTGGACTGTATTCACTAACAGCGTACGATACCATAGTCAACGTGTTTCTGGTACGGCACTTCTTAGCCAGCTTCTACATCGGGGATGGCCAATGAGGTATTTCCTCGTCTTGCCTTTCTACTCGCATCTGCACCGCCATGGTGTTTGTTTCTCCCGTTCCTTGATTTTGAGAAATTGGACACGTCTCCGGTGAGTCCAGACTACCAGACTGAGATTAGTGAGCACATGCCACAGCTGTCTCTCAGCAAAGAACAAACACAATGCAATGCAGCACGGGAGCAGACTCCAGAGGCCGCCGTAATGCAATACCCGGTTTTCTCACTTTCGGCACGTCCCCTTTGATCAGCGGATGTTGCAATTTTCCTCAAAGGGCACAACATGTTGGGGAACGACAGACGACGGGGACACTGATGGCCGAAACAACTTTGGTTCTCTGTCAGCGACCCGCCACGGCTCGAGTTGAAGTCTAGCAAATCGTTCGAGTCGGATCGAGTGGGCCATTCCCAGTTCCCACGAGGTTGCTACGCACGCAGTAAGAGCAGCCGAGACTCAGACGTCTGCTGTCTGCTAGCTGTGGGCTTTGCGCGGCTGCGACGGAGGAGCCTCCAAAGCCTCCATCCCCCGGCCCCGGTATTTCGTGATTCATACGACGTTTTCACATCACCTCATCCACAGCCCTGAGCACGTTTCCCCCCGAATGGGCCCTAAGAAAATCGAGTAAAAAAGCCACATCAGGGTTACCAAGAGGCCGTACAAAGTTCGAAACAAACTCCACTAAAAGGCGCAACTGTTACTCTGAGGGAGGGAACTAAGGCACTACAGTATCCGTAGGCCTCTAACCCACATCCTCGAGAGCCCCACGTCCCGTCGCCAGAGGCTCAGCGGCTCAGAGACTTCAACAACGACTGTGCGACTCAAGGAGTCAGTCATCGACTCATCACAAGCCGGCTTGACTTTCGGTGGAGTACCAGTACCCGTATCCACAGGAAACCACCTCACATAACAACAATGAGCACATTTTAGCTCTTGGGGGTAGAGCGGCTGAATGGCAAAGAGGTGCTCCGAGTCCCCTGGAGGCGTCATGCTCCCGAACGGCGCTGCGAGCTTGAGGCGGTCCGGTGCCTTGTACCTTGGGTATGGGTTGATGGCGTCGTCCGTCCCACCCGCTCCCTTTCTTTCACGTCCTGCAAAACAGTGACCCGTGGAGCCATGCCCGTGGACCCGTGGAACCTCTCCGGCCAGCCGCGCCGCCGCCCGTCGCAAAGCAACATGCTCCGGTTTTTTGTCTCCCTTTTTCACTCGCTTCACCTCCACAGACTCACAGAGTACGAAATATATTGCTTATCATCCCTTCCCGGTAACAACAAAATACAATGACAAAGACGGACTCGACGCAGGGAAGACGATCAGAAATTGTGGAAATGGGCAGAAATTTCAGGATTCCAGAGATTCCAGACCTCAGCGCCTCGCAACCACCCCTGGCACATCAGAAACAAGTCGAGAAAAACTTAATCCCCATGAGAAAGAATTTAGTGGGCAAACTGCAAGGACGACACAGCCCGGAGCCCCATTGACAGAATATCCACTCGTTTCCCTTCGTCCCGGCTCCGTTCTCTGCAAGGGCTTCCGCTCAGCAGTCTCTTCACTTTCCAGAGTCACACACACGCACACTTGTATCCGTACACCGGTGGGTGGGCCTTTTCCCCAACCCGGCCTTTACCTTGCCTTGTTAGTCAAGTCTAGGACGGATCCAACTGTCCAAGGTAGGCCGCAAACCACCTACCACAGTGCCTGCTTCATCCACGTTGAGACGGTGGGAACTTGACATGAACGACGTTTCTTCCCGTCCGTCACAGAACACGTGTTTCCATCACGTTTGGTCAGAGGAAGAAAGATTCCCCCCCCCCCCCGTTTCTTCTCTGGTTCACCGTAACGATGTATTATTGATGCAACATTTCTGTCTCCTTTCCCCTTGGGTCGTTGCGGGGATCCCAACCCATCGGGCATCGGAGAGGGCAGCCGACGGAAAATTTTCATCTGCATTTCTCCCCCGTTCCCACAAAGATGCCAAGCTACTGGCCAGTTCTGTGTCTCTGTAACTGGAGTGAGTTTGTTACTGCAAAGGAGTTATGGGGCAGGAGACATGGTTGAGCAGCTAGCGCTTCATATAGCCTACAGGCATGCTGGTACTCTCTATGTCTTGTCAAACTATCTATCCATACATCGTAAGTTTCCTCATGCCATCTGTCGCCGCGTAAGAGGGTCCCTATGCAGAGGGTAATTGTAATGTTCAATCTCGACATTGAGAGAACAGATCAACTTTTCTGGTTTCGATGGAACACCGGAAGACTAGGCCCGTGGAGTATCCGAAGGTATGCAACGTAGAAAGTCACCGGAAAGCCCACATCAATCGTAACTGTTCTCCGCCCAAGGGAACAGCATCCGTCAAAGCCGTCGAGCATCGTCTGCATGAATACAAGCGAACTAATAAACAGTGCCGGATGAACGATCGACACTCAGTCTACAAAGTCTCCCGAACAGGTACCTTTTAGTCCCTTGGTACTATGGTAAGTATTATGTCAATAGTCTAATGCACCCTACGCCGGCCGCCGTGGGCTTAAGCATCTCTCTCTTTCCCCCCAGTCCCCGGTCCCCAGTCCAAATGACCGCTATATGGCGATCCCCCAGTCTACTGCTAGATCCGAGAGGCCCTAAACATAACGTTCTTTTTCTTGGTGGCCGAGCTAGAGGACGGTGACTGTGACACATGGAAACGGTGAAGGATGGCACGATGGTCCGTAATGGCGTGTATGTAGGTTCCATCACATTCGTAAGTTCGAAACGGCCGGAACCAGATATGCTGATCAATTTTTCTTGCTTCTGTTCGTGCTGCTAACAGTCGGTGGTAGGTAGAACCCTGATCACCTCAGGAATGCGGGGTGTGATGTGATGTGAGCTGTTCGAGCACCAACTGCCGCTTGCTTCATATGCCTAGGTACTACAACTGTACAACACATGATGAGTGGCGATGGCGTGCCATTAGACAATATAGAAACACTATCTCGTCACATTTTTCTCCTCTCGAAAGAATGCCGACTGGTTTCGAAAGTAGGCGTAAGATGCATGTGCTAAGGTCCCATCATGAATCGCCGTTGGCTTGACTGGCGTGGCTGACAACCGTTGGTCGAGGTCTGCTCATATCACGTCTGATATCACCTCTTGAGTTTCCTCGGGGGCATGTCGGAGTCAGTGAATAGGCTGCTGCTGCGAGTGCAAGGCAACGCGCAGACACAATGCAATTGGCAACTCATTGTGCCATCAACCGACGGGAGATACTTACCAGTTCCAGTAGAGGACGCATGCGCGGCAAGAGCCGCGACATGAACGATTGGGGTGACAAGATACGGAAGCGCTCAAAAATTTCAACCTCGTCCACTGAGACTCTTGCATTCCCGACTGTTGAGCT
The DNA here is from genome assembly GCF_030869225.1 of Colletotrichum abscissum. Taxonomy (NCBI): domain Eukaryota; kingdom Fungi; phylum Ascomycota; class Sordariomycetes; order Glomerellales; family Glomerellaceae; genus Colletotrichum; species Colletotrichum abscissum. The sequence continues at coordinate 547,154 of NW_026850076.1, forward strand.
ATCTCTGAGCAGGTTCCTGTCATGGTCTAGAATTATCAAGGTGGCTGGCACACTCCACGGCTACCCAGATGGCACGTTTGCGTGTCAACCTGTGATTTGAACTTGACATTCGTCTGCCTGCAAAGGGAACTTAACCGGGGGCTTCTTGAGCGAGAGAGTTTCTACAGCATGCCTGTCACGGCATCGAAAGTTCTGCGTGCGTCCCCAGTGGGCGTGCCATGCTGCTACTCAATTAATCTGCCTTTTTCTGCTCCGCGTGGGGGCCTTGGATTTTTTTTCTCCTTTTGCCATAGCATCCGAAGTCCGACTAGAGTTTTGCTACTGATTGATAGATAGATTGATAGATGATTGATTAGATTGTTCTATATTCCACCAGCTTGGCATCGGCGGGGTTACTTTTGACGCAACTCCCGAGATTTACGGCGATACGGAGAGATACAATCCTGGACAGAGGAACTACAGATCTTCTGCTTAGTGCGTATGAGCAGGCAAGAAAACATCACTTTTCATCTCAACGACGTGCGTGTCGATTCCGTTCCGTTCGGCATGCCTCTTTTGCGTCTAGACCCTGAACTCCCACTGTTTAACTCCATCGTTTTACATTACTAAAGGATTACCACAGTACATATAAACGCTACCCTGCCCTCGAATTCTATACTATTTAACCTTAACCTTTTTTATAAATTATTTATCCTTTCCTCTATTCTACCCTCTCCCTTATTAAGAAATTACTAAAATCGTAGTTTTAATAGTTTATTAATAAGCTAATATTACTATTTAAAAATAAGTAATTTATACTTATATATAAGTATTAAGAGTTTTATTATTATAAAAATAATAATAAATATATTTAAATATTTAAAAAAGCTTTTTAATAAATTTTTAATACTATTTAAAACTATAGTTTTTAAATTATAAAAAAAAGCCGAGATATTATATTAATATAACTTTATTTATCTTATTAATATTAATAATACTCTTTTTAGTATAAGATATATTAATAATATTTTATAGCTATATTATTATACTTCGTAAATCGTACTTAACGTTAATAAGGATTTTAATATTATTTCTTAATTCGTTTCTTAGTTCTTTTATTAAAACTATTATTATAAAATTAGTTTAGTTATTAATATCTTAATAAGTATTTTAATTTAATATACTTAGAGGCTCTTATAGTTTTTAAAAAAAGGTTTTTAAAGGACTTATAAATAAACTTTTTATTTATTATAAATAAAATTATTATAATTAAAACTATAATACTACTTACGGACCTTAATAATAAGTAATTAATAATATAATTATCTTTTTTTTATAATAAACTTAAAAAAGTATTTTAATTTAAGTACTAAGTAAGTATTATACTATTTTATTAAAACTATATTCTTATACTTATAACTTAGAAAGAATTAACTTTCTTTAATAATAAGGTACTTAGAAGACCCTGAACTCCTACGGATACGGGCGGCAGTCAGTCTCTCGATATGCACGCCATCGAGCTCGCGAGTTTCAACCCCACGCTCGCGACCCCTCCTCTTCTTTGAGCTTCGTCACTGACGGCAGGCGGCAGAAGACGGCATGGCGTAACCATGGGGCATCCAAGACTATCTTGAACTGTTTCCCTGGTTCTTTTCTTCAACTTTCTGGGCCATCTGTCGCTATCCTGCTATCTGCAAAGCGCCCGCCCATCAGGGTGAGCCGAGCAGCCGCGCGCTCATGAGAACCCCTCGGGCCCCCTCGTCACTCACCTTGATGGGTGTGATCCTCGGTGGTCTAAATCACCGAGCCAAAGTGGAAACACGGTTCCCGATAGCTTGGGATTTCAAAGCTACAAGAAAACTTCAACCCTTCTCTTGCGTTTGGAGCTTGTCATTGGTTGTCGTACGCGTTGCTGACGGTGTTTGCCTACCTTAGTTCAGGGTCCTCGCTTACAAGCTGAAAGGGGCCGCCGTTGAAAAGGGCTGAAGCTGAAGCTAAAGCCAAAATCGACGAAAATTTCTGCTTCAGCTCTCGTCCCCCCGTACGAACAACCGGCGAAAGCTCTTTTGCCTCTCTCGGCCAGATACACACCAATCGCTTCCACATCCCATCCCACGCATCCATTGAACACACCGTGACTGCCCAGGCCACACCGGGCAGGGTCGGATACTTTCGGGATTGTTGAAAGAGTAATACCCCACGGGCTGGTGGGGTTTGTCGACCCTCCTTGACAGGAACCCAGAACCCTTTGGACGCCGTCCCGACGAGCACCACGAGAGACAGGGGTGGGTGGAAAGGAAGCTATCATGCAAGATAACGCCATTTGAGCCTCTGAGAGGTTCGCGAACCGCACTCGCGTCTGCCTGTCTCGTCTCAAGGAGGAACCACCCCCCCTCCCCCGGTTCAAGTCCTTTTTAGCCCAAAGTCCAGAACATCGCGTAAACGAGGACCTGAGAGGAGTTGGGGGGGCGCGCGCGCGGCCGTACTGTACGCAAAAGTCGAAAAGTCGCAGCAAACCAACGAGAGACAAAAGAACCATGCTTTCCGATTATCGGACATCCTCAACCTGGCCCACGGGAAACGCTCTCATTAGCCTCTTCGCACTCTGTCCCCCTTTTTTCCCACGCCCGAAGCTTTTCCACATGAGGCTCAAGAGGCTAGAGCTATCCCGTCTGCGGGTACTGGGGCCGAACCGGCCTCGGACTGTCTTCGGGCCAACGTAAAAACAGACGACAATGGACGGGGCATCGTGGGCCAGCCACACTGGGCACACGGGTGGGCGCGAAAGACGATCTCTGGTTCGCACAATGGGGAAGGAAAAAATTGACTACACACCAAACGAACGGCTCCCGATGAGTCTTATCTATGGAGCATCATTCTATGCGGGCGGGCGGGAAGCGGAGGCTTGCGGAGGATAGTGTGCGGACGAACCCAACCGCAAGAAGCTCGTCGCATCCAAAAGTTGAAAATGCCCCCCCTCCCCCCTTGTTCCTCGCATGGGATGATCTTCCAACCCGCTAACCCTTTTCTATCACTTTCTGGGGTCCATCCATATCGTGGAAGAGAAGATCGTGGGGACCCTGATTGTTCATAGCTTTGACAGTAGCTTTTTACCCGCGGACATCGAGGATGAGAAGAGACCTCTGTCTTCTTTCTCTCCTACCTGCATGGCCTTGCCCTTGCTGCTGCGGCAGCAGCAGGGCCTGCGGCCGCCCGCCCGCCTCCACGTTTCCACGCATCGGACGGATATCTTGCCCCATCCGCCGGGTGCTTTTTGACTCGGATATGGCAAATGCTTGAGGGTCGGTGACGATGCATCCGTCCCGATGAGCTGTTTAATCCGCGGCCTAAGGTCATTCCCATTTCCTTTCACAGTGGTGCGCATCAGATGCTGCATGGCACTTGATAATGACTCGATTTTGGGGGTTTTCTGATTTTCTGTATTATTATGTCCATTACTATTGCATTATGGTCATGAAGTAAGCCCTCCTCGTTATTATGTCCTCCTCCTTAGTAGCTGGTTCCATTTTGTTCATGAAGTTATTGTTCGTTTTCCTTCCTCATTATGTCCAATTAGTTCCCTTTGTTCCAAGACCGTTTTCCTCCTCATGAATTGGTTGCCTTGTCGTTATCCAAAAGTATGTACGATGAAGTTGAAAATTTGAGCTGTGAAGCAGAAGCCTGCCCAATGATGTGTTGTGGCCGAGTAGGTAGGCTTCTCATGCGGTGTTGTAGTACATGTCAATCTCCTTGATCTTGAAGATGGCATCGGCGGCGGGGGGACCGGCGCTCCAGCCCTTGTCGCCGTTGGCCCAGTTGTTGAAGACCCAGGGGCCGGCCTGCGTGGGCACGCTCTGGGTGGTCTGCCAGGTCTGGATGCCGTCGACGAAGAAGCGGACGACGCCGGGCATCCAGTCGATGCGGTACTCGTGCTCCGTGGCGGTCGGGTTCGTGGGGGGCAGGACGGAGAGCCAGGACTTGGGGGAGGACTTGCTCGTGGCCTGGTTCGCGAACCAGACCTGGCGCTTGCCGGCGTTGCTCTGGGAGTTTGCGTCGGAGAGCCACTCAATGTCGGTCTCTTGGTTGTCGTTCTTGTAGAAGAAGATACCTGTTGATGTTGTGTTAGTCTCGAAAGAGTGTTTGATGGTGAGGTAGCGAGATCTGTTGAAGGGGGCAGGCTTACCATTGCAGACACCAGCGGGCTCGGAGAAGACGGCGACGGTCCGGACAGAGGCGTACTTGATGTTCTGGGCCACGGTGACGACCTCGCCAGACTTGTAGGGCTTGGATTTTTGGCCGCCGTCGACCTTGAGGTTGAGGTAGCCGCCGTTGATATAGGCGTTCTGCGTGACGAAGACGTGCGTGTCGCTGACGGGGTAGCCGCTCACGCGCAGGCCGTCGGGCACCTTGGCGCCGTTGGCGAGCTTGCTAAAGTCCCAGTAGAGCCTGTTGGCGAAGGAGACGCCGCCGACGGTGAAGATGTTCTTGACGGCCGTGATCTTTGACGAGCGCTGAGGCATCGGGGCGGGAGCCGCGGAGGCGCAGACGGCCAGGAGGGCTGTCACGATGAGGGAAGCGCGGCGAGCCATTTTAGTTTGTTGATGTTGATTAGATATTAGAGACCGGTTGTGAGGATAGGATGGTAAACCTTAGTGAAAAGGTCTTGTTGGTCTTGTTGATGAGGAGGATGTTTGTTGTGTGAGAGAGTTGAGGCTGTCTGGTCTATCCAAAAACTTCACCATGGCATCCGGGACGAGACGTTTACTTATACCATTCTGGAGTTTGATGTTTGTCTGTCTTCCTTCCCTTGCGAGAACATTATCTTGCTCTGTATCCCGTTGTTTTGCCCATATGCACTGCCGTTCTACACGCAGAACGGCATGCACCCCGCGTGGAGGACCTACCGAGAAAGCCACGCTCGACGCTTGTCAAAGCCGCCGGTCTACGCCGCGACGGCCGTAGGGGCCAGATTCTCACAAGCGTCTCGCGGCAGTGGCTTTCGGTGGCTTGATGGGGCTCTTTGGATGGGTTGGTTTCCCGGTTCGCCGGAATAGGGCTGGTATAGATGTGATGGGCGGAGGGACTAACAGGATTTTCTCTTCACTCGCTCTCTTTACCGCGCCATGATACTCGATAGCTAGAGGCATAATAATGAGGACGAAATGCTCCTGGTTATGAGTTTCTGTTCGCTTGAGCGTGAGGTTCATAGAGCAATGATAGAATTATGAGGAGCGTGACAGACAATCAGAGAAATTAGAAACATCCTTCATAAAGGTGCAACGGCTTCGTTGAGCTTTGTGACGACCATGACCATGACCATACTAACAACTTCAAATGCCTACCACAGTATCATTGAGCCTCTCTGCAGTATTTTCCAAGCGCTTGGTAAGGTTATGGGTCAAGGCTGTCCAGGCCTCTGGGCTAAGCGGGACGTGGCGTCGCGTGTCTTTCGCATGCGGCTCACGGCAATTGAGATCCGTGCCTCTACTCTAGGCGGCCGCGGTCGATGCGGGTGCGACCTGAGCTTTGGGACGGGACTTCGATCTTGAACCACTACAGTCTACAGGGAACGACGGCGGGATCGGGTCCTGTGTTGGGCGTTCTGGTTTTCCTTGGGTGGTGTTGTTGGTTTTGGTGGCGACCAAAAAACACAGCCAGCTTCGGAGTCGACAAGAAGCCAAGGCCACCTAGAGGTCAAGTCCATGACATGTAGGTTAGCGTTGAGCTAAAGAGCTTAAAGAGCTCAAGAGCTAAAGAACCCAAGGGGGATTAAAGTCGTTCGTACCCCGTTTTTTCTGTCTTCGGCCGGGATCTGTATAGGCATAGTATGGTGTCTTGGCTGTTGGTGAGCTGCTCGAGCGACCTTTTCTGAATCCGGTACCTTTTGCTACCGAATGCGGTATTGCGAACCTCACACGTCGTCAGCATCGTGAGGGGTTCAAAGAGAACGACCATGGCGGTTGAGAGGGGAGGAGTCTTGACGAGGAACAAACGGGAGATGTCTCTGCCCACATGCCGTTGAGACATTCTCACTTTGATCTCTTCCCTGTCCCCATGCCCACCGCCCCCTCGGAGAGATCCCACCGTGGTCGTTGAGACATTGGCACAAAAGAGTGCGGGCAGTGTTCCTGGCTTGACAATGGAAGACTCTGGGCCACACCGTCAGTCAACGCACATCCCGACGTCGAGCGCCTCTGGGCACTCTGGACCCTGCAGAAATTGATTGTCCTTCCCACTGAGACACATTGGGGGTCTGCTCCTCCCGCTCTCGCCGGTGCGGCTTGAGCCCAGGTCCCCATCCCTCCTTCGGTATTACATCATACATAGGCGCAAGGAGGCTTTTCGACTAGAGGTATTCCGTATTAGCTCGCGGGACTGTCAACCCATTTTCTTTCCCTTCCGGATCTGCCATTGGAAAAATTTGTCCATGTGGGAGGAGGGAGATCTGCCGATGGAGGGGCTAGGAGGAAAGATCCAGACTCAGGTAGTGGGATAGGGTAGTGGGAAAGGTGTATTTTGCACTGGTTTTTACCCATCATGGAATATGCCGTTTACTCGTTTTGTTATTCTCTCCGATCTACGCTAGTCGACTCTGCAAAGCGAACGCCCCATCGGAACGTTATGACGAAATGCTTTCTCAACTGACTTAACGTGGTGATCGGCTTAACTTGCAGTCGTCGCCCGTCGCTTAGAGTAGAGCGCATACTAAGGAAGAGATTTCATCCTGTTCCCGGCCGAATGGTAAATGGACGTGCTGGGCTGACGGCACTACATCTCTTGGCTACATGGGACGGCTCTATTCCTAACGTCAGCCAGTCCGAAGTTTACTGCACAACCCGTCACTATCACAGATCTTCTCTTTAGGATCGTCCATATCGATAATTCAAAACAACGTGAACAAGTGGATGCGGCAGTTGGTCGGTTGATTCAAGTCGAAGTTAGTCACCAAAGTAAAGTAGTGTTCCGTCCGTCCAAAGCAGCAAAGTAGCTCCGTGACCTGGCCCCGCCCTTCCGGCCGGCCCCGGGAAGGGGGGGGGGGGGGGGGGAAGTTCCAGGATCAGCGTTCAACTTGTCCATCCCCCGTCCACTCACCCATGTTGAACAGCTCCCTTCCATTAGAGCTCCAACAAAACCTTTGCGAACCAACAACTACCCAGACTTAAGAGCACAGACTTCACCGAGCTCGGTGGATCAAAGATCTCAGCCCCTTCCGGGCAAGACGATTGAGTCACAAGCACAGCGAGCTGTCCGATATCGCTCTCGTTTATTGAAGCATCGCTGCGCTGGTCACCCGCAGATCACGAGTGCGATATCGGGATGCCTCTTCTCCAAAGTCTGGAGTCTGCAGAGTCACGAGTCGGATAGAGGAGGGTTCAGAAACCGTTGTGTAACTGTGAGGTAAAAGTATACCTGTATGGATACAGGAAGCAGCAAAGACTGGTGACAACGGAAATCGTTTTCTCGGCACCGAGGTGCACATGGCCGCCCTCCCACCCTCTCCTCCCCGATGGTTACACAGCATCGTGGGGACCCTCCCACACCTGTCTCTATCCACGCGCGCCAAGAGGACCTAAATACAAGCTCCTGGAAGCCACGGTCATGGTTCGTTGCTGTGGAGTTTTGACTTCTGCGCTATGCTACATGTACACTCGATGCCTGCCTGCGGTGATGGAACTCATGGGGTCCTTGGGGGCCATCGGGTTTCTTGATGTATTAAACTTTCACGGCATATGCGCAGCGCAACGAAGGAATCCCTGACGACCTTGATGAGTGTACGCTTCGTGCACGTGTATATACACAGAGTCACAGTGATAGAGAGGAATATGAACTCGTGAAGAGAGAGCAATGGGCGGACAACGGTGCGCTGCGGCTGATGAGCCGATCATGACATGGACTCATCACATCACCCGGACCCTTCTTAGGATCGGGGGGCAAGATCCTAGAGTCTGCTTGGTAGAGGATAGTCATTGTTCGGCGCCCCCCTCCGACTGCCGGCATTGCATGGTTTGTGGTCTCTCAGGGTCCAGAGGAGTTCCGCATGCGGACAAGTCACGCGACCTCGACTCATATTGATGTGATCTTGGCAAAATTCATTCACGGGCTAGAGCCTAGAGGCCACAACGCGTCGAACGTTGCGGGCGCTGCTGTTGTAATGCGGTGTAACTATCTCTCTTGGGCATGGATGTCATGGAGTTACACGAAACCGATCAGCGGACTGACAACGATCGAAATTTCGCGGAATCCTTATCACATTCTGAACCTTGATGGCTCCGAACCCTGATGGTTAAGGTGTCTGCTAGGTACCTTGAGAAATTACTGAAATTCGCGTGATCATAATTCCATACCATCAACTCCAAGTGGGAATAGTGCCAGTAACAAGAATGAACAAACCAAAGAGGCAAACGCTAGACTCCTTCGACAGTACCACTATCCCATTCGCCTCCATCTCTGGCTCGGTATCATCGCTGACAGACCAGGCTTCAGGCTAACTACAAAGAAACAGAATAACCCACGCGCCTGCAAAAACCAAACTCATCTGTTATAGTACGTCTGATGTTCCTGCCTCGTACTCATCTCCGCACGGTCATCCGGGTCCGCACTGAGCTCCTGCGGCTCCTGCGGCGGCGGCTCGTGCCGTACCTCGGCCGCTGTCGGCTGCGGTGTCTTCTGGTCGCCCCTCGCCGGCGTGTACTCGGGCAACGGCGGGCTCACCCCGGTGGCGACCTGCACCATGCTCACCTGCGGCATCCACATGTTGCCGTGGGCGTCGTACTGCGGCTGATTTAGCAGCGTCGTCGTCTCAGGGAAGTACGCCTGCTGCGGCGGGTACGACGCCGTGGACGATATGTTTGTGAGCGTCGTCGTGCCCGCGAGAGCCGCTGGTGTAGTCGTGTATGACGGCTCGGAAGGCAGCTCTATCGGCGGGCCCATGTGCGGCGGCACCGTGTGCGCGGACATTGGGTGCGGTGATTGCGGATGTGCGGACAGGGGAGGAGGCGTGAATGGAGAAGGTCCGTATGGTGGTGAGTAAGGCGATGCCGCGGGTGGTGACCACGCTTCTGACATGCTCTGGGCGTGATATACGTGGCTTGGTCCTGGCGGCGATGCTCCGGTGTGGAATCGGTCTGAACGACGCTTACGGACCAGGAAGAAGCATCCCAAGGCGATGGCGCCGACTAGAACTGCAGCTCCTATCGCGATGCCAATGATGGCACCTGTAGATAGGCCTCCTGTGGGAGCAGGAGTACCTGTACTGCCGACATCTCTCGTCGGCGTACGGCTCGGAATACTGGCCGTGAGCGTGATGAGGAGGCTGACGTCGGTGTAGTCGAAACCAGCCGCCGGTGCAGTCTTTGTAGCGCCGCCGTTGCCGTTGCCTCCTACTACGGCAATGACTTCGTCCGGTACGGCGTATGTTGTCTTGTTGGGCTTGTATAACTCCCAGACAACCTTGCCGGCATTCTGTTTCCCGAGGTCCGCGTTGTGGGTTCCCCACTGCCCGGGCGAATCGCAGTCTTGGGAGAGCGGAAACGTGCCACCCGAGATGATCATTTGCGCACGGCCAGGTACGATGTTGCAGGACATTGAATGGTGAGGGTAGTCTCCTGTCCCGTTGCGGCCGATGGGGTACATCTTGATCCAGGTAAATGTTGGGATCGAGAGGATGTAGAGATCGTCGAATCCCGCGCCCAGCACGCCTGGAACATTGGCGCCGCCGTACATGTAGCTGGAATGTGTGTTAGATGGGTTGCAAATAGTGAGTATGGACATGAAGCAATGTACTCACATATTGTAGGACGACTGGTCTCCTGCCCAAGTTACGCCCGCGCAGAATCGTCGTCGCATTCCAGGAACATCACCTGAGGCTTTCTGCGTGTACCACTTGCTGCTGAGCACGTCGTATATGAATATCTGGTCCATGGGCTGGCCAATGGTAGAACTTCCATTGCCAGCCAGATCCTGTATGCCCCCAAAGTAGATGAGCATTCCGCCGTCTCCAGCGGGGATGTAATGCAGGCTGCCCTCGGCGCGTCGTACATTGTCAGGACTATGTAGGTGTTAGTATCATGTGCACTCGCTTGACCAAGGTTCCTCTCCTTACCCAGTGTTGTTGGCAAAGCTATTGGTATCCATGGTGTATCTCACCAAGCCGGTCGTTGCGACTGGCGGACCAGTGCCCCATCCAGGAACGGAGGCGTTGCTCAACCATCCACCATAGTAATATGCTTCGCCGCGCGTATCGACAGAGACTCCCGCGCCGTAGCTAACCTTTGATATCGAAGCCCCCGTGCGAGATGGGCCGAAAGAATCCCATTGATTATTCAGGATATCATAGCCGTATAGGTTGAAGGGCATGGGCGATTCCCCCGCATTGCGTTCCCCGCCAAACAGATAGAGTCGCTTGTTGACATTGTCAGACCAAAGGGCACCGCCGGCGACGTTAGGAATTGATCCATTCTTGGAGAGATTGGCGTAAAGGGGGGGCATCCCCGAAGCCGTAGATGAAGACAGATCTTGGTATAGAAGCCATGTATCTGAACAGGGTGTTAGTGGGAACTGAATGTTGCCATTGGATGAAAAAGGAGACGGGACTGCAGGTGTGATTTTTGAGGTGATATACTTGAGTAGTTGGCTGGAAAAGATGAAAGTGGATTCCAATTCACAAGGCCGCCATCGATAAAGAGCTTGTTATCGACGACAGCGGTCTGGTGCCCAAAGCGACGGCAAAAGTCGTTGACCGGATCATTCTGCGCCAAAGTTGATGCCGGGAGCAAGGCCAGGGCCAAAACCGTCAACAAGGGGCTAGAGAATGCCATTCTGTGCGGTGATCCGCGATCCGTGTTATCTTCCCGCCAGCGGTATGTCGATCCTGATCTATCCGCGGACCAGGTTCCTGGTGATACTCGACCCTCAGTCGGAAAGGATCATGCGCATAACGTGTGAAGATGAGCAAAGGGAGTGGACAGTCGGCTAATTGAGAGTTGATTGATCGAGATCTCCCACTTTGATGTATGTCTCGGGAGGTAGAAGTGGGCTACCTGGCGACTGCAAGGCAATGATCGTCTGGTCTGATACCTTGGTCTAAACAGTGGAATGTGATAAAATTACGGAATTTCTAAAAAGTTGAGATGAAGAAAATGGAAAGAAGGTAACGTAACGATGGTAGATCAGTCTTGACAGGGCATTGACTATCACTTCATTCGAGGACGAAGGACGAAGGGAAAAGGAAAGTTCAAACAAAGACAAGAACGGGGGAGGGGCCTCTCGAAGAATGGGAAAGATAGAGAAAACAGAGTTTGGGCTTGTCAACATATCGGGCTTGTTGACAAGCACCAGCGGCAGCGTCAGAGACATTTCTGATCTGCAGCGTCCGGACCAGGCCGGATCCAGACGAGCTGGCGGGGGCTCCGTTCCAGACCAGAGGCGGACGGGTGAGGGAGCTGGACTCCTAGTCCGAGGTCTGAAGCGCCACGCATCGAGATGGTTCGCTTTGCCACGTACCTGTTGCTCTGGTCTCCTGCTGAAGTTCAATCCAGAGGTAGAGCAGATCATGCCTGAGCTTACGAGGCTTTGCGGTAACCCCAGGGCGGTTCCTTTGGTGGGCTCGCCTCTTGTTTTGGTTGCATTTTCATGGTGTATAAAATACCAAAGTTGGAAATACCACTTAGAGCGTGCTATTCTGTGTTGAAATTATTCGCAACCTTTACCCTTGGCGAGACGGAGACAGCTTACAGGTATCAACTATGGTGAGCCAGTGGATGCCCGGCACGCCGGATTTACAGAAGAACTCCATGGCTCCTGCTGACATACAGCACTGATCCATCATCTGCTAGAAAACTGATGCAGAAGCATGGCGAAATGTAGCGTATCGGAGACAATGGAGAGTGGCAGCACCAGCTTGACACGAACACGGCGGAGGATGTTATGTGCAGTTGGACGGAATAGGGAAGCGCTTGAGCTTGGCTTGTCCTGACTTGGACTGTAGACCCAATGGGATGGCAGGATTAGCGGGACTTGGTTCAGCTTGCTCGAGACTAGTCTCCTCTGGGCTGGAAACTTCAGCAAGCCACATGGCATTTGAGTCCGCGTTCGCATGCAGGCATGACAGGGCTGAATGGGGAGAGGCGCTGTCAAAGGAGGCTTGCGGATTCGTATGTTAGCTAGGCATCATGTGAGAGTAGAGGTGCTGGCATACAATAAGCAAGTCATCGTGCAAAGCAGACGTAAAAGGTACGCGTCTTGGCCCACGTGGGGTGTTATGCAGCACAGCAATGAAGTTGAGTAATTGAAGTTGAAATTTGCGGGGATTGATCTATATCTCCACCGCTTCCCAACCTCGATGTTGGTCTGACTTCTCTCAGCCCACTCAATGTTTCTACAGTATACATCCATGACTTTGGGACCAGCTTCCTTCAGGTAGCCCTATCTTTGTTCCGCCAAGACATGAGGTGTCCTATTCATAGACGAAGGGTATTTTGGGGCGGAAGCAACGCGATGTAACAACTCGGCCAACTGTTCCTTCAACCCTTCGTCCTCTGGATGGTGATGCGCAACGACCTTGAAGGAAGCCGCGCTGTCCTCCCCCAAACCCTCTCCGAGTAGACGGCGAACTATGTCTCCAGAACGGTCCACATCTGGGAAGCGCCTCCTGTTGTCCCAGCATCGAATAAGCGCCTTGACCGCAGTCTCGACATCAGAAGCAGATGAGCCCTCACCAACCCAGTGACCCTCTTTCAGCCCAAGCTTGAGATATCTCGATACTGCCGGCAGCTGAAACGCCTTGGCCGAGATGATCAGGCAGATACCACAGAGACCAGGACTAACAGGTAGACCATGCTGTCTCTGGAGAGCAAAGATGCTGTTGATAAAGGGAAGGAGGTCGACGAAGGGCCGTAACCTGGGTGGCTTGGTGAGGAGCCGAGATAACACAAAAGCAATATCCCGATCCGCGTTGTGAATGAGCTGAAATCCCTTCTCCCCATGCTGAAGTAGAAACTGCAGGTAGCGCTGAAGGCTCTGGAGATCTTCCAGTCGTCGAATAAATGCTCGAGTTTCCCGTTGGCGCTTTAGTGGTAAAGAAGCCGTGGTGGGCCTTCGTTGGAGCAACCAGCTCAAGAAGTTCTTATCGTCTCGAAGCGAGGTCAATGGAATTGCGTTCTTCGAAGCAACCGACTTCAGATCATACCAAGCATCATTCTGATGTGGTTTTTCCTCCGTTAGGCGATTCTGGGTTTGCAGACCGACTCGCGAGTCGCCTTTCAGAGCGGCCGTCATAATGTCGAGATCTGTGACCTGCCAGTGCTGATACCAAGGATGGCTGACGCTGACCTTGGCAAACTTTTCGCTGTCACGCTGGCGTTCATACTCAAAGTGCTTGATCCGTTGCCACGTGGCGTCGACAATGGAGTTCTGCTCCCATTTCTTCCTCTGAATCTGCATCTCATCTTTATCGTATGGCCGTGCGATTGGGTTGTCCCAGCTGTCCAGGTCGAGAACCACCTCTGGCACCTCGAAGGGCCGCCATGAGTATGGGACTAGCGGCTCTGCCGGCCTCTTCTTTTCGTGAACACGCGGCCGTTGTAGCCGAGCCAGCGATGGCGCCGTAGTGTGCAAGCAAGCAGTTGCACTTCTGCGAGAGACGCCTGCGGCGCTCAGTGGCCGCATGGCTGAGGTGTATGGCGAATGAGTCTTCGATAAGCTTCGGTCACCTTCAGAGGCTATTCACGGACACGCGAGCGTTGCTCAGAAAAGTCGTCTGATCCTGGGGAGCCGCATACTGAGAGGGGGCGCGTCAAGGTAACGAGATGCAAGGGCACTCTCGGCGCAGGGGTGTTGGGGCAACGACAGGGATGACCCGGCCGCACAGCCACGGGTGTTTCTTGCAGGAGTCCGTTACCCGTATGGATCCTGCGGGGGAACGGTGGTGGGTCGATCTATTCTTCCGACCTTCAGCCACATATGCCATACCCATCAGCCACATGGGTCGATAAGGCACCTAGACTGTGGTGGCGGTACCTATCGGAGAAACGTCGGTCGAGTCGCACTTGAACATCCATTATGGTCCCCCAATGAGATCCCACTTCTTCGTCACTTTACTTCACATCACCATACAACCACCAAAATCATACATCGCGATTCCTGAACAACCCACATCTACACATCTTGCGACCGGCAACACCTCAGACGATTCGCAACACATCCAGAATGCCTCCTTCCAAGAAGAGAAAGACGAATATGGGTACCGCCGCCAAGGAGGAAGCCAATACTGCAGCGCCAGCAAAATGTGTCGCGCCTGAAGAGACCGAAGCAACGGAACCTAGCACGATCACGGAAACCGCACCCGCGACAGCAGAAACCGCAGCAGCACCACTACAGCCCACAGCGGAAAATGCCGCGGCAAAATCACAGGACCGCTTGGCGCGATTCAAGGCCCTCAAAGCCCGCGCTAAGAACTCGTCCGACCAGAATTTGAAAGAGGCGACGCTCGAATCACAACGTCTCGCATCAGACCCCAGCCAGCTGATGGCGATCCACCGCAAGCAGGCCGTCGCTTCGCAAAAGCTGCTCAAGGCCGACATTGAGGACGCTGGTGGCGACTTTGAGCGGAAGCGCGCCTGGGACTGGACGATTGACGAGAGCGAGAAGTGGGATAAACATGTGAAGAAGAAGGAGGCGCACCGCGACAACAACGCATTCCAAGATTACACTGCCGAAAGCAACAAGGTGTACAAGCGCCAGCTGAGGAATATTGCCCCCGACATGGAAAAGTACGAAAAGGACAAGATGGCGGCTATCGAGCGCGCCGCTGCTTCGGGCGGCCTCGATATTGTTGAGACCGAGGACGGAGAGCTCATCGCGGTGGATAAGGACGGGTCTTTCTACTCGACAGCCGACTCAACCACGTTCGCACAGAATAAGCCGGACAAGGCGGCAGTGGATCGGCTGGTGGAAGACCTTAGGAGGGCGGAGGCGAACAGACTCAAGAAGAGAAAGGACCGCATGGCACAGAACGGCGACGACGGTGACGTGACGTACATCAACGAGAAGAACAAGCAGTTCAACCAGAAGCTGGCGCGCTTCTACAACAAGTATACTGCGGAGATTAGGGACAGCTTTGAGCGAGGAACCATGATTTAAGCGCTGGCGTTTGGGATAAATTGGGATGCTCTTGTGTTCAGAGACCTGTTTAATGTACCTGCATAGTCCGGCTAGGAATCTAAAGAGTAACGGTGCTAACCGTACGTTCCTTCCAACTTTCATCCGATCGCCTTTCCCCGTTGCCAGAATATACACCCGAATAACACAGAGGGAAGCCCTTATACCCCCCCTCAAATCCATTCCCGTCACCAGCCAGCAGGCACCCGTCTAGGTCGACGGGCCAGGTCAAACTGGCTGGGTGGGGGAGTGGTTAATGGTCAACAATCTATACGCCAACCAGCCTACTCGACGACAGGCTTAGCGAGTACCCGAGTTCGAATCCCAGCATGAGCACCAAGAGATGTAGCCACACCGGTGGTGAACTCTTTTTTTTCGTCTTGCGGGTTAATTGATACCTTGGGTTTGGCTTACGAGGACAGAGGTAAAGTCTACTTGATCTGCTCTAGAGATCAAGGTTGGAGGATGGCTTTTCAATCCATTTCAAGGCTTCGCATTGGAGGATGGTACAGTCTATGGCATATTACAAATACAATCTTCTCAATACATCAGAGCATTGTTTTCCTCCAGCCCTTGGTTGCCAACTCCTCAAGCTCGGGAACCTCAATCGGGCCCTGAACCTTGATGTCATCAAGTGCTTCTACCACTGCTTCCGCGACGGTCTCGACCGGCAGAGGCTTCACGCCGCTCGCGCCCATGAATCCGCTCAACACGCCACCGGTCAGTCTGTTGAACAGGGCACCGGCGCCCGTCATGGCGGCCAGGGGCAGCGTGAACTTCCTCGAACTGTCGTACATGAAGGGCGGCCTCGGGAAGATGCCCCTCATCCGCGGGAACTCGCTGGCGATGGTGCTCTCGGCCTCGCGCTTGGTGGTGATGTACCGCGCGGGGAGGACGGGCGCCCCGCCAGCGGCAGAGACGTAGACAAAGGCCTTTGCATCCTCAGCGTTGGCCTGCTTGGCCAGGGCGATGGCGCTATCGCGGTTCATGACCTCGTAGGAGAACTGGTCCTTCGGGTTGGGCGGCTTGAGGTCCGCCCCGGGGCCGCCGCCCGGCTCGGCGGAGGTCTTTAGGGGGTCGACGCCGCGGTCTTTGACGGGGGCGAAGGCCTTTTGCAGGCCCGAGACGGGGGACTCCTGGCCCGAGACGACGCCCTTGTAGTCTGCTTCGAGGAGGATGCCCATGCTGTGGACGACGAAGTCGGCGCCCTTGAGGAGGGGCGCGTAGGTTACTGGGCTGAGCATGTCGGCGCGCTCCCAGGAGACTTTGTGTGACCATTGGGGAGGGGATGGTGATGAGGTTACGGCGGACCATTTGGGCTCGCCTGAGCGGCTGTGGAGAGGACGTGTTAGCGGGGATGAAGGGAGAAACATGAGATTGGTTCACGAGGAGGATGAGTACCTGATGGATGTGACGTCCCAGCCCCTGGCGACGGCATACTTGCAGATTCTTGACCCGAGGAAGCCGTTGCCGCCGCACACTACGAGCTTCTTCGCTACGGCTGAGGTTGACATGACGAGAGTGTGACTGAATGAAATGAACGGGACGATGTATGAGATGAGAGTGACCCAGGCAACCAATTGGATGAGAATCAGCACTAATTGGAGGTGACAAAGTGCAGTGAGACGAAAGGAGAGAGTGAGCCGGATCGACGGTGATGGAGTCAAATTGAAATGCCGACCGGGTTCGGCGCTAGGTGATTGCCAGATTTCTTCCGAAGGTGGTTCGATGCCGTTCCGGACGCGGATGGAAAGCTCAAAAAAGTCATGAAATCATCACCCGTCCGGAAGCTGCCCCAGCTACCCAGCTCCCCAGTTAAAACCTGTCAGGGGTCCTTCCCTATGATGCAGGCTAAGGTGCTGCAGGTGCTGCACCACCACCTAAAGAGTTGCAGCTAGCTACAGGGGTTGGAGTGGCAGTTCTTCCCCCAAGCTCCCCATTGGCTCGAGATTCGATGTGCGCGATGGTGGCTGCACCTTCCACTGTTTCCAGCTTGCCTTATCTTACCTACCTTGATACTGCCCAAACTAGAAGAGGCTCCAGAAATCGGAGATGACTTCGTATTCCAAGAAGCAGTCGAAAGAAATCACAGAAAATTCAAAGTACTACAAGATTATAAAGGTCGAATCATTTTGTATTCCTGTCACCATTGAGTGGTGCTCGCTTCGTTACCCTTCACACAAGGAGATCGACCCTCGATAGCAATGTTTAAAGACTTATAGACCGCTGCTTCCTGGATTTAACACTGAGGTGATCGAGGTAAGAATACCTGGGAACTTTGCGGGCAATCACGCAGTGCAAGGAACATTAAGTCCTTGAAGGTAACGTACGGAGTAGGCACGGCGCAAAGGGTCTCTTCGGCAGGGGCTGACCCGAGAGAGACGGTCATTGTTGGCTGGTTTACTGGATGCCCCACTTCAAACTTTGGCGTAAGGCTGTCTACGCCAGGAACCATTTTCTTACCATTTTCTTGCCGTCTTAGCTTGCGGTCCATTTTCGACAACACCCAAATCTCCCCACTACATCCTCACAAACTTACTCAGGCACTCTCATTGGGCATTGACCAGAACGCATCGCATCACCCGAGCAACACTTATCTAACCCATCAATATGGCGCCGCCCAGCAGCCTCGGCAAACGCGTAAAGGGTACACAGATTAAACGACCCTTCATTTACGGCACGACCGCCCGACCCTTCGACCCCGAATCCAACCCCAAGCCGGAAGGCGTACCGGCAGATCACACCCATTCATGGGAGGTCTTTGTCAAGGCCATCGACGATATCGACATCACGTACTGGATTCGGAGAGTGCAGTTCAAGCTACACGAGTCCATTCCTAACCACGTTCGCAGTAAGTTGCCCTTGCACCGAGTCCTGGCGCAATCATGCGCTTGCTAAACCACCACTCAGTGATCGACGGCGAACCGGGCAAACCGTTCCTTATCCAAGAAACCGGATGGGGAGAGTTTGAAATCACCATCAAGATCTACTACGCGACCGAGTCGGGAGAGAAACCTCAGACGCTGTACCACAACCTGCGTCTTCACCCATACGGACGGACCGACGCCGAGAAGGAGCAGATGCTGCGACAGAACGACGGCGAGATCCGCGCTTGGGCCTACGACGAACAGCTTTTCAACGAGCCGTACGAAGCCTTTTACGAAGTGCTCACCTCCGGTGCTCATCCCAAGGGCCACCCAGTTGGCAAAGGAGGCAAAGGCAAGAACAAACCGATCCCGGCCTTGCCAGAGAAGACATCAAACGTCCAGGTGGCGTGGGAGCGCAGCGCACTGCTGCCCGCCGTCAACAAGCCTGGCCAGCCGTTTAGTCTCGAGACCGAGCAGATCGAGGTCAAGAAGCTCAAGGAGGCCGAGACCACGGCCAAGGGAATGGCCAAGCAGCAGCTGGAGATTCTCAAGGAGAAGGAGGCCCAGCTGGCTGCGCTTAAAGCAGAGAACGCTGCTGCTGCTACGGCCGGTTAGGAACCGCCCAGTGTAGCAGCTAGAAGACCTGCTCGTAAGGTGGCTGTCGCGTCCCATCTACTTGCCTTGTCCAAGAACGAGGAGACGCTCAAACGCGTCAAGGCAGAGTTGGAGCTCATTAGCCAGCGTGTCTAGGAGCACAGAGCCTACCAACAGTCTAACGACACGGTGCTGACTCTGCGTCTGGTATTCTTATTGATATCGATTGCATTACTCTTGCGAACTCGTTCCAAGCAGGATTACTTTTGCGCAATGTATCGAGATCAACCCAGGCTGCGAGGCGGCGGCGATGATACGGAAGACGATGAGATGGACTGTGGCAGCTCGCCCATCCGCCATCAACAAGAACCACACTTTAGAACACCAAGCCCCAGGCGTAACAACAATGTGGATACCGCCATGACCGATGGCGAACAGCAGTGGCGAGCAGAACCTCCTGGAGCCTCGAGATGGCATCGAGATGAGAATGATTATCGGAATAGGCCAACGCAGGCGTTAGCGGCTGGCGTCGCGGGCTCGACAAACCCTCATGTGGAGGTCAATCATGGTCCTGGGATTGGCACGTCGGACACCGGACTAGGACAAACATATTGTCTCTTCCACTCAAACTACTCCGCGTCGGCGCGCTCCCAGTGTCGACTGGTACCGAACAGTAGCCTCGAAGAGATGTACAACTGCGGTAGCCAAGTTCAAGAGCCTGCCCCACCGACAAGGGTCGACGCAATCGCAGACACGATGTCGATGCATTCTCAGACGAGCAGGGACGAGCCAGATGTACAGATGTCGGACGATACTTCGAGTCAGTCTACGATACTGAGTCCTCCTCCGGCGCCGCCCGGCGTACAGGTGAGAAAGCGGAAAGCATCATCGGAAGCAGAACTGCCCGAGAAGAAGAGGTCAAAGGACGAGGGTCCGACTGGTGGGCCGGACGGTGGACAGGGCTATCTCTGACAGCAAGGCTAGCACCAGGCATTCATACATACATATTTTCATGACAGCGCAGATGGCAGGGAGCCTTGCTTCGACTGTGGAGTTACCAAAACGAGCGATAAAAGCACGGTCCGGCGGTGAACAAAAAGTTATACCTCACATGCAAGTTCAAGCGGTGTGAACAACGAAATGCATAGAAGATGGGAGTTTTTTGATTTCTTCAGACATGCCTAAACTTGACATGCGTCTAAGCGCCGTGAAACTCGTCTTGTGAGCCAGGGCCTGAAATAGTAATTTTGATCGCAAGTGACACAAAAAATGGATATCCACGATACTTCCGTCTTCCATCAACGGCGTTCCTCCTCTTTCAATCAATCAAAATCTGTGATGGGTGATTTCCAAGCAAGCCCAATTCCCTTCTTTCCCATGTGTTGTTGTACACACCAGCTCTACCCATCCGATCCATCGAGGTGTTCGGTGGGGATGATTCGCGATACGATATTTCTGAAATGACAAAGGAAAAAAAAGTTGTGATGGTTGTGATGTGTTCTGTATAAATCAGCCCGCCTCGTTGGCGAGCTATTTGGGGTGGTGTAGTATACCGATGACTTTTATGACTCCGAGGTAAAACAGCCGCCCTTTTTTTTCTCGTAAAAAAGGGAAAATCAACTGTTTGGTCGTGGCGTCATCGTGTAAACTAGCGTGGTTGGTTGGCCTCTGTCTTCATCCCAACCCGAGAATCCAAATATGTAATCAGAGTGAGGCCGTTTCTCTCTGATCCAATCCCATTCTTTTTGTATGATACCCGGTATCCCCCTTTGTTTCCCTTTCAAACGCCATGTGATATGTACACATTAACACTAATAGCAAAATGGACAAATGGTTGTACCATTGTCGTCCATGGTTAAAAAAAACCAAAAAGTTGAGGAGTTTCCCCTAACGCCATGCGAGGAGGAAGTGATGGAACAGATGGAAAGGAGATGCAGTCCAGCAAAGTGGATGTATGGTGAGTTCTGCACAATTTGTACAATCACCTGTGGTAAACAGTTGATTTAAGTTGATGCTTCGTAGGCCGGGGGCGGGACGTCTTCCCGCTCGTCCCAGAGGTTGGGGTGGCGGCTCTTCTCATCGTAAACGCGACGAGCGATTTCGCCAGCCATCTTCATGATCCAAGCCTGTTCATATACAGCTGACGGCTCGGATGGCACGCCCTGGCGCGGCTTCTCCGCGGCGGCCTTCTCGTTTTGGGCTCGGGGCGTAACGGCGGGTTCGGACTCGCACGCGGTGTCCAGTTTAATAGGCACACTAGCACCATCCTGGGGCGCCGTGTAAAACTCCGGCTGCAGAGGAGGTCGAGTGGGCAGCCGCGTTCTCTCCAGAGGGCCGAAGCGAACCTTGCTAGGGGTCGAGTCTGCCAGATTCGCCAATGCTTCCTCCTCCTCGATGTCTTCAGCGATGGAACTGGTCATGAGAGGCTCAGTTGAGGGACCGGCGACAGACGCAGAGTCGGATGCCATTTCTGAATAAGTCTCGCTGCCCTCGGGAGTCTCGCCAACTTGACTCTTTGAGCGTCGGAGGTTGACCACTCTTGTCTTCTTCTTGCGACCAGCGTACGACTTTGACCGGATACCGGCACCCAAGGACAGACCAGTAGTGGCCGAGCTGAGGCTCACCATTGACGGTCTGGACGGAAGGTGGCCATGAGCGGCGCTGCCAGTATCGGAGAAAGTGTACGTGGTAGACGTTCCATGGAAGGAGTTGGTCTTGGACAAGCTAGGCGTTGCTGTCGGTGGGGTGCTAGTCGGCTCGGACACCGCAGGTCCTGTCCAGGCACGGAACACGACATCACGAATGCCCGGGGTGAACAGAGAGAATGTGCGGTGGGAGTCGTTCAGCGCAGCTAGTCTCAAGAGGTTCTTCTGGGAGAAGAGCGACTGGACTTCCGGGCCGCCTTCGAGAGATAATGAGGAAACCTCATTGGCGTCGAGAAGATTTCCATTCGCATCAACGGGATCCAGAGGAGGGCTCGCCAAGGGATCAACTTCAGCTTCTTCCTCATCCTCCTTGGGTGCCTCTTCCTCCTTTGGCAGAGCATCGGGACACCACAAGCGCAAAGAAAGCCGGTGGATAATGGCGGGGAGCTCGTCCATCATCAAATTTCTTAATTGGGACTCGATAGTGCGCTGTAGATAATCGCGCACGAATGGGATCGAGTCAAAGGTCGAGGAGACCTTGAGCGACTCGAGCGGGTCATTGCGGAAGACCAGGGTCAACCCCTTTTGCCGTGAGAAGACTAGGATAATGAAGGCTGAAAGCTTGATCTCAGAGAGCGTTATTGACAGCGGAATTGTAAGACCCGATGCGGCGGCCAGTGGCTGCGGCGATGTGAACCCCGGCTTGGACGACAGGTAGGTGTTCATTGGATTTGCCTATTTGTTGATATATTAGCATTGCTATGACGCACGTGCATTTTGGGGGGGCAGCCGAAGGTAGTAACATGGGACGCGGATCCCGGCCAGGTAATTTCGACTTCAATGCGAGCACACGGGTAGGGAGGAAATGTTTGGTGAGGGAAAAACAAACGCCAGGGTGAATGGGGTAACGATAGCGGGAAGCATCTGAAAAACTAGAAATGATTGTGGTTGGTGAAATGATGATGTTTTCGGGGGGAAAGCATCACTGGGTGCTGTCTCGGCTTTCCGATGGGGGCCCCCAGGGCATTCCAGACGCTGGTATGGGAGTCATGTTCGCGACGCAGAATTGATCTGGCGCACTGCGATAACGACTGGAACGGGAATTATTCCGAACTCGTGAATGTGATGTCGTGGTGCAGGCATTGGCGAGCTCGTTGCGGCGGCGGCTGCGAACCCGAGCTTCGCCTCTGGAGTTTGCGTGCAGGGAGGTACCTGCGGAATAGAGGGAACGAAAAAAAAAAAGCAGCATACCTGAACCCTCGTTTTCAAGGTCAAGAAGGCGTCGCCCGAATAGCACATTTTGAATATACCACGAAATCGGTCCTCGGCAATGTCGCCAATCTCTAATATTTCCAATTCCGGGGGCACGGAGCCCAAGTTGAACTCGGTAACGAGGATGTCATCGACGATAATCGGAGGCTTCGGGTTCTTGTTCAGGGCGGTCGTGAGCAGCTCTCGTGCGCGCTGGTAGAACTCTGCGTCGGCCGTGAGAGGCGACCAGTTGAAGTTGAAGGCCATGTTGAAATGGCTTTAGCTGCGGCCAACCATCGAAGAGCAAGGTGATGCAGGCCGGTCGGCCGAGGGTCGATAGGGAGAGACGGATGAGTTGGTGATGTCAGGTACGGTGCTTCGGGGTCAATGACGAAAGGTTTGCGTCGATATCGGGTTCGAAGGCAGTACAAATAGTAGAACGGACTCGTTGAGGAGCAGGTGCAATTAGATGATATAGTCCGGGGAAGAGAGGGTTGGATGGTCTGGGGAGAAGGCGGAGGGATAATGAGGGTGGGAGGTGTCGGGATGAAGATCAAGCTTGTGGTGCTTGTTTGTGTGGTAGAGAGGAAATGGAGGTAGGTAGAGTGCGGTGCGCGGGAGGCGTGCGTTTTCCGGCGAATGACGCTGGTTGTATGTACGGAGTGCCTAGGCAAGGTGCCTATCTCCTTCTCCTTCTTTCGCTGTTCGGGAAGCAGAGGGAATACTCGGAGCTAAGTGGTGCGTGCGGTGCCGATGCAGCATTAGCGCGAATTTTTGCAAAAAATTGTGCCGGCTGTTTTTTTTTTTTTTCTGCTGTTTTGCTTTGGCTGTGTTCTGACTGGGTGGATGACCAGGTGCTGTGACAGATGCGACTCCCCTTTGCTGGGGCTGGCTCCTGCGAGTGTCGCGTGTGGTGCGGGAAAGGGTCACTGGGCGGGGCCACCAAGAGGCAGGAGCGTGTGAGCGTCCACTTGAGCGCGTCCCAGCTTTGGAAGGGTCGGGTGGGCATTACCTTTGGTACCTACCCACTACCTCGAAGTCTTCCGTCCAGGAGGTACCTACCTTACCTCCCGTTCCTCCCACCGAGAGGACTCCAGTTTTCCACTGCAACGGCCTGCAGCGTGACGGGCGCCCCCAAGCCACGGCCGGCTCCCGTTGAAAAAGGAGGAAGGACTCAGAACCCAGGACCTGGAGTGGGAAGGGAAACGGTGGGTCCACCCTCTCAGTGCAGGACCCAAGAGTCAAGACTCCAGAGTTCGCTGCAACCTCGCCCTGCTTCTGCGTGGACACACACTGGAGATTCACATCCACTGCCACGCTGGGCACCATCAACGGCTAATGATATGCTATGCGCCGGATGTAACTAGTGCCGCTGGCTTGGTTGGCTCATTTACATATTTGCTTGTGAAGTTGCAACAGAGCCGGAGGTTCGCAGATTAGCGGTTATGCGAGTCACTCGAGGACCTCCAATTCCATCGGCCGCGCAAGGTACCAAGCTTACGGATACCGAATGCTATCGAAAGTCCCGAGGTACGGTACCGGTGACACGAATGACCACCTTGAACATCAAGAGATGCGCCAGGCGAAGCCTGCACCAAGGCACCGGAACCAAAAGACGGTGGACGATTTAGAGTTGTACCCTCGTGTCCACAAGCGCGGCGAACCATCTGGGGAATCGAATCAAATCGAGTATCCCAAAGAACTCTTCAGCAAGATCTGGGCTGGCCGACACTTCAGCCCTTTGGATCCCGCCCTAGTCGGGGTGGAAAGCCCGCTTCCAAGGTGCCATTGCGTCTTTTTGCTCTCTGGCTGTTGGTCCGTTGCTGCCCGGGGGCCGATCACGAGCTGGCTTGTCAGCCAACATGGGACGATATCGAAAGACATGTGCTGGATGTGGTCCGACATCAGGATACTCTAATGCGAAAAGCATAACCTGACAGCCAGGTATTCTGATAATTGCCAGAAATGCAGGGCCTGCTTCTTCTGCCTGTCCCCTTTGGGAGCTTGCCCATGCCTGAAGGCTGGATTTGGCAAACAAGATGACATGGTCTTATTCAATCCATCTGGAGCCATGCGACAAGGGAATCCGTCATATCAGCATCCACAGTGATGCCCCTCGGTTTGCAGAGAGACACGAACAATCCGGATACAAAGTCTTGTCGCCGGGCCGGGCTGAGCAGGGTTGACTGGGCAGAAGATCATATCATCGCGGCGCTCGAATCGCTCTCGGGTCCAACATCCTGTCCGATTTGCCGGTCAGTGCCCCCATCCCTGCCATGACTGATCTTACCTTATTCTTGACTGCTTCTAATTATCAGGTTTACTTCCATTCTCTGGACTCTGGAGTCTGCCATCGCGTGTCTCCCGTCCAATGTCTCGTTCTCCTTGAACTTTCCCCTCCTTCTCTCCACGGACCTTGGACCCATCATTCCTTCAGTCCCAGGTCATTGAACGCTTCTCCGCAATGCCCCGCTCTTCGGGGGAAAGGAGCCAACGGGCGACGCCAGCAAGGAAGAAAACGACGCAATGCGCCCTAGGCTTTCTGAGCCTCCGAAGTCCAGCCTACTACGTACCTACCTACTTCGTGCTGCTCTAGGGAGTGCCTTAGGTAAGCACGTGCAAGGTATCCAAAGATGTCCCGCCGGGCGGGGTAGACGCTGACATGAAGCGGGCAAGCCGCGAACCTGCCCGTCCATTCACGCGCTGTATAGGCCAATCTTCGGTCGTGCTCCGGCTCAGTCCGGCCGAAGAATCGCGCGTCACCAATGCTGCACCCAATCGTGCCCTCTTTCTTTTTCCCCTCTGGCTGCATTGGATCAGCATGGGGGGGCTTTAGCTCGATAGCCGCACTCACGTCAAGCATGTGGGTTTGACGCGCG
Organism: Colletotrichum abscissum; assembly: GCF_030869225.1. Taxonomy (NCBI): domain Eukaryota; kingdom Fungi; phylum Ascomycota; class Sordariomycetes; order Glomerellales; family Glomerellaceae; genus Colletotrichum; species Colletotrichum abscissum. Next base: position 572,525 of record NW_026850076.1, read on the forward strand.
CGCCGTGCCAGTCATCGCAAGCATTGGATGAGGAGTTCCTGCTAAGACATCTGGGTCCTCTGGAATCCTGGGTTCCATCTCTGCAACCGCACATTGAAGAAGAAAATCAACCTCTCACAAGATTCCGGGGTAAAAACTTATGTAACACAGTACATGCCCTGCGGTGCCTGTGGTAGCTTCCTGTCCAACGCTCTCGCCAAAAGGACCAGAATCAGATATGACAGATGAGCCGCGACTTGCTGTAACTTGTGGGAGGAGTCATATTGGCCACCCCGTCAGCCTCTCCCGCCCCAGGGAAGTTGCCTGTCGTGTCCGTCTGCTACCGTTACGTTGTTGCCAATAGTGTCAACGAAAAGTAGGAACTCACAAGCTTACCCAGCAGCCAGCGCCAAATCAGCCAACTTTTCTGCTCCACACCCGAAGCGGAAAGTCTGTCGTCATCCCGGGATACCGCTGGCTTCCAGAGGACACAACAAAGGTGCAAAAAATCACACAAAAGGGAGGGCCGTTGTAGCACAGAGCACAGGCAACCAAATGGAGCCTCGTCGCAATCGCTCCCTCATCGGAAATCCATCTTCTAACCAAGGGGAACCATAGGAACGTGGGCAGGCAACGGTTGCGCGCTCATTCGATACTCGACTCTGGCAACGCTACCTTAGATCAGACAACCACGAGTCGGCTGACGACGTAGACTACCTGCCTTACCTTACTCGCAGCGCCCCGGTTCCGTCCTCTCTTTGGAAACTACCTTCCGACCAGTCTCACGTGCTTTCAAGCGTTTACTCACCCGTGAGGTGTATTGTTCCTGCAAAGGCACCGAGCCAGATCAGGCAAGAGCGGAGAGGCGGGAGCGAGAGACAGAGAGAGAGACGGGAGGGTTGTTGGCGTGAGACACCTCCAAGTCACCACCGCCAACCTTGGAAAACTGCGCTTTGCTAGACCACTTGCTGCTGCCACCAGTTGCGGCAGGTAAGCCATTGGATCTTACCTTAGTTCAGCTGGGAAAAAAGACACATTCCTTCCAGACTACCGTACCGCCTTCCTTACCTCTTTGCAACTCGCCATGAGAGTCTCTTCTCTTTTCACACAGACATCATCGCTTAATACGGTCGCCTTGTGAAGCCATCTGGACGCCTTACCTACCTACCATTCGCCTCGATCCAGCCACTCGCTACCTCAATAGCAGGCTCTCGCAGCTCGCCAATCTTCAGCCCCTCGTCCGTATCAAAGAGTCTACACTCGTTGCCAACACTAGGCCTCCAATCTCCAACACACAAGTCTCGCTTCATTCCGCTTTCCTCGTCATGGCCAAACTATTGATCCCTCCCACATCGATCAATACCAAGCTCAGTGTGAAGGCGGTTGCAGAGATATCGTCCAAAGATGTCCCCAGGGAGCATAGCCCAGCATCGGGCAAGGTCTTCAATATGGGAGTGCTAGTATCGGACGAAAATGTTCATGTTAGCCCCTGGACACACGCCATTTATGTCGGTGAAGGTGCTGCCAACGTTCTATTCATCCCGTTTCTATATACCAAGTTTGCGCGGCAGGATGACAAAGACAGGACCGAGGACGACTTATTAACAAGTGGGTTTCACATATCTCTTACATGCCCCATCCTGAACTACTACTAATGCTGCTTTTAGAATACCTCTTGAGAGTACCAAAGCAACCCAAAGGTGGCGACAAACCATTCTATCCGCCAGAAGAGCAGTGGTCTTATTTCTGGGACACCATTGCTCCTCTCTTCACCTACCGCGCGGATATACTAACCGACATGAAATATGCATTTCTCCCAAAAGACGCCATGAAGCACATGCAGAACGTCCTGGATGCGCTGAACAAAGCTCCGGCGGGAGCCAAAAAGCGACCCGCCAAGTTCGAAAACACCAAGATCATGGAAACAGATAGGGCCTGCCTGATTGAGAGCATGCGCGCGCGGAGCGCCGACGAGCGCGTAGTCGAATTTAAGCCAAAATGGCTCGCCCAGTCGCCATCCGCGCCGAGAGACGCCAACACTTGTCGCTGCTGCGCACTCGCGGCCAAGAAGTTCAAAGACAGCAAGGACGCCGGTAGCAACCCGCGGTACTACCCGTGTCCCCTCTGGTTGGACCCCGAGAGAGAGACACCGAAGGGCAGGGAGGATGTGCGTCAAAAGGTTATCTCCAGCTTGTTTCAGTACAGCAGCGCCGGAGACAACAAGCACGCCTGTATCCTGTACGAACTGCTGAAGAAGACGCCTATCCTCACCTTATTGAAAAGGCACCAGACCCAAAAGGATCCCCGCGGGCCCCTGAACGCGAACAAAAACGACGAGGAGTTTAGTATCGCCATGACGTTGCGAGACTGCTCCCTCTACATGCGATACCGCCTCGAGAAGAAGGGCTCACAGGAGATTGTGGTCGCGGACTCGTTTGAGGCCAAACTTGCCGATCTCGACAAGAAGAACGTGTCCTGGAAGTTTCAAGAGTGGCAGGAGAAAGAGCGCGCGTTGATCGACGAGGGCTGGTACACCGGGCGCGGAAAGATGGTGAACTGCGCACTCCAGGCCTAAAGGACGTCGAAGCCAAAGCGGGTGTACAGTAGTAGTGTATTTGTAGCAAAACAAAGCGTAATGTAATTTTTTGGAATACCACGACACCGCGTCCGACAATCATCCATATAGTCTTCAATTGCGTTGTCTTCCGATTGAATCAATAATGGATTGAATAATGCGTGTCTTTAGGGTCAACTATTATTGACCGTCTTTATGACAGTTATCATACCCACGTCCTCCTACCCCGTATGCTCAAACGCCATCCAAAGCCCAATTCAAAAGTATGCCAAATTGAGATAGAAATTATGCACATCTCCCATTACGCCGTACACATGCAAATTAACCAATATACCCATTACTCAAATACCACCAGCAGTAAAGCTCAAAAGACTACCCGTCGTCAACCCAGCAACGAGGCACAAGCCCATGAACCCGCCCGTGGCCTCGCGCTCGCCGTCCTCGACCCACTCGCCCGCGGCCATCATGCAGCTCGAGCCGAGCCAGCCGTTGGTCAGCCCGAAGAAGAACTGCACGACCACCAGGTAGAAGAAGTCGCTGCTGACGACGGCGCCGCGGCCGCCAATGTTACACAGTAAGTAAAGCGGGAGGAAGCCGATGCGGGCGAGGCTGACGCCGAAGAGGGCCGCGGGCCGGTGGCGTAGGGAAAAGGGGAGGATAGTGGCCATGCGGCCGGAGAGGTCGCCGAGGTTCCAGGCGAAGAAGGCAAGAGGAATAAAAGCGGCCGGGCGGAAGAGGATGCCTGCGGGGGACTTTTCGTCGCCTGGGTAGCGGACGGATAGGATCTTGCCCGTGAAGACGGGGAAGAACATGGCGACCGAAAAACACATGAAGATGGCACCGGCGAGCCAGTGGAGCTTGCGGAGCAAGGTGAGCGGGGAGACGACCTTGCGGGCGGCGCGCTCGGCTTCTTCGACCGAGGTGAGGGACTCGGCGAGGGTGTTGACCATGCGGGCTTCGATGATGCGGTTGTGGCGGCGGACGAGGGGGATAAAAGCCAGCAGGGCGGAAACGGAGACGGCGACGGCGGCGAGGAAGTAGACGAACGCCGAGGAGGACGAGGACTTGATGTCGTCTTGGGCGGTCGTGGTGGAGTTCGTGGTGTCCTTTTCGGGGACGACGAGGACAGTGATGACCTGCGCGATGGGCGGGAGGACGCCGGCTACACCTTGCCCCGCCATCAAGGCCTGCATGTACTCGGGCCGACCAAAGGAGGCGGCGAAGGCGAAGGCGCCGTTTTGGATGAGCCCTGTGGCCCAGGAGCTGGAAGCGACCATGAGGAGAATGAAGGCGAGGTAGGCGCCGGGTGAGACGTCGAGGGCGAAGGAGGTTGAGGCCGTGAGGAAGGAGAAGATTACGCAGTTGAGGAGGAGGGCGAGGTTGATGCGGAAGGGGTAGGAGGCGGCGTATTGGATGTTCGTGAGGATGAGCATGGCGGTGAGGTTCGTGAGGGTCGAGACGGTGAGGATGGCGGATTGAAAGTTTTGGGAGATCCAGACGTCGGATTGGAAGCGGATTTGGAAGTAGGGGGCTGCTGCGAGGAACATGTTCCTGTATAGAGAGTTGTGTTAGCCATCGTTGCTTTTGCCCATTGGGGGAAAAGGGTGTTGGTGATGGGAGAGCGAATGTCGACGTACCAGGCCCATAGCATCGCCATGCCCAGCCAGGCGAACATGATGTACTCGGTCCACGAGAACGGCACCTCCTCCGGGTCTTCCTCCAGCGTGGAGCCGTCGAGTTCCCGGCCCTCCTCGGCGAGAGGCTCGTACTCTTGCCGATCCGGCTTGTGGTGCTTGCCTAGCAGTTCCCTGATGCGCTCCATCTTGTGTTATCTGTCTCGCCGTCGGTGGGTGTAGGTTGGTGGTGAAAGATGGCGATCTGCCTCAGCTCGAGAGTCAATTCCGTCGTGGTCCGGAAAGTCGATTACGGATACGTTGCCTGAATTACAGGTGGGAAGAATGCAGTACGTTGTCAGTAGGCCAACCCGCGTAGAGGGAGTGATCGAAGCTAAGGGCGTGTATGGTCGTCGTTTAGATTTCCCGTCGGTATCCGTCCTCCCGGTCGAACAGAATCCCGAATGCGCCGGCTCGTGTGGGTTAGTCGAGTAATGACCGAGTCGCACAGCTCCCTGGGGCTCTTGAACCGTTCGAGGTATCACGGGGTCGCACGTGTAAACAGGGCGACTCAAAGGGGCGTTGTTGACGTTGAGGAACGAGTAGAAGAGAGACAAGCAATCATGCGCCGCGTTCACCGGATCGCTGTCGTCCACTCAGATGGTGTGGAGAAGTCGATGACCACGCGCCGAGCATCTACAGATCTGGGCCACCTGGGGTTGGTCGAGCAGGGCCGCAGGCACTACTCTCAGGACGTGGGGGTTTCGATAGGTACTGATTACCTCAGCGAGATCTTGCGGGCTGCCGGGCCCAAGACGGGCCCCTGCGCCTGCGGTACAATAACCTTATCCCTTAGGCGCTGAGAGCCCAGCTCACACCTTCGTTCGAACTGACTTTGGCTGATGACCTGATGTTCTCGGAATGACAAACTCAGAGAAGTCGGAATTACGCACGTATGCAATGAACCTAGACTATCAGCATCCTCCGAACTAAACACCCACACAGGGATATGGCTCCTCAGCCTTGCCGTCCCTGTGCCCAAAGGACGTAAAAGAGGTTGGGTGTTCAGCGGAAGGATTCTACAGTCTGACACGCATGAGCGGCATCGCAATATGACAGCTTCAGGTCGTTCCCGAAAGCGGATCTTGAATTCAACATCCAATGAGATGGTTGATGCCACGGCTTAAGCGCTTCACCGGAGCCGGGCTTGGAGGACTTTATCTTGGTGCCTGGCCAGCACCCTGTCCTCTAATGTTGCATCATGCCCCTGTTGGCCGCAGTCAAAGTTCCCTTTTGTTGTGAGCTGAGAATGCTGTGGTGTAGGAGAACAACTGATAAATGTATTCAAGTTTCCGGGTGCGATATGTATCCTGGGTGAGATATCACTGTCGAGTGATGCCCGTCGAAAAGGGAGGACCTTACAATGACTGAAGTTCGTTTGACTGGTGAAAGGGGAGAGCCTCTCGTCCCTCTTCTGCATCCACAAGATGGCGGCCCGCCAGGACGTCGAGGAAATTTCCTAGACCAAAATGACACTCATGATTTCAAGGATACAGAAAGGTGATTATAATCCCAGTTGCCCATGAAACGGAACTAGACCTCAAGCTGGGGCACAAATACCACAAGCCAGGCTGTAAGTGCTGACCTGTCGGCTAGACTCAACGACCAAACGACTCCCTACGAAGTGTATGAAGGCAAGTTCAGCTTCAGAGCTGTCCTTCAAAACACGCTCAAGGCATGGAGCTTCCACTCCCTCTATCGCCTCCTCTACAACGTCCGTGACTCGATCCGCAACCAAACAAAGGTCGTCATCTTCAAGAACCGGCCCATGGCCCTCCTCGCCATCATGGTCCACGTCCCGCCCCTGGTCGCCACCGCCATCATGAGCCACCTCATCTACCACGAGTACTGGATCGGCGCGGACCTCACGCCGAACCGCGAGTGGGACAAGTCAGCCAACCTGCTGATCCAATTCGCCGCCAAATTCCTCGAGATCATGATCATCGGCTCCCTCACCACCATGATCTTCACCTTTGTCCGTCGCGAGGTGACGCTCGGCCAAGGGACACCGCTGGCGGCTTTCTTTGCTGGGAACAGCTTCAGCTCGCCCGAGTTCCTCTGGTCCGACGAGATGACGGCCATGCTGCGGGGGCGCTTCTCGACCGTCTGGAAAAAGGTCTTTTTTGTCTCCTTCCTCGTCATGTGCTGCGTCCTAGCCGTCGTCGTGGCGCCCGCGACAGCCACCGTCCTGACGCCCTTGAACGACTGGTGGATGATGGGCGGGTCGTGGGTGTACATTGATAAAGCCGGCGCCGACATCTTTCCCCGGACGCTGACGGCGGCGGATACGGTGGCCGGCGACGTGTGCGAGAGGGCCGGCAACCTCGACTGCCCGTCAGCCGGCTGGGACTCGTTGACGCATCTCGTGAGTTACCTCCCGTACCAGGCCATTCTCAACGTCACAAAGGGGTCGTACATCCGCATCCCGGCGCTCTTCCCGCTCGCCACGCCGGAATCGATTCTGCAGTTGTCAATGTCCGTTCGCGAACCCGGTGTGCCGCGCGGGTGGGCCGAGTCTCGCATGACGCTGCCGCATCGTGTGACGGGTGCCACGTTGGCAGCGACTACGATGCTCTGGCAGGATGCCCTTACGTTGATGGATCAAAAGGAGAAGAAGTATTACCGCGGGTCGGACTATCGGTACTCGACGTTCCAGGAGCTCGCGTCCATGGAGACTCGATGTCGCGTTACCATGGTCGATGGCAACAACACCACGTCCGGTGATCGTCGTCGTCCTGTCAACTTTCCAGAAGTTCGAAACGAGGCCTCTTTCACCAATAACACCGATATCGTGGCCCTAGAGAACCCGACAACGCAAGCTTTATGGACAACCCTCAACGGAACGACCCCCCAGCTGACCTTCTTCGACATTGATCCCCAAGGAGACCTAGCCGCCAACGTCTCTATTGGCGCTATCGTCTCCCTCCCACGCCAAGGAGGAATCGCCGTCTACGGATGCCTCACAGACGCAGAATGGATCGGCGCCAACACCTGGATCAACATAGACAACCACGTCTGGACAGACGGCTGGCCCTTCCCCGTGACCTGGAAACCCGGCAGCCGCAAAGTCCTCATCGAGACCTCCTTTGCGAACCTGACCAACGCGGCCGTCGACATCGAGGGCACCACCGTCTTCCAGCGCCTCGCCGCCTCCGCACGGCTCGTCGACTCTCCGCTAGGCCTGCCTTGGACCGTCGGCCACGTCGAGACGCTCGTCAACGCTATGCTCGCCAACGGCATGTCTCGCACCGCGCCCGCCGCGAAACCCATCATCACTCTAAAGGACGCCGACAGCGCCTGGTGGCGCAACTTCTTCCCGCGCAAGACCCAGTTTGGGTTCCCCGAGTCCGGCACAGCGTTCGACGTGCCGGAAGCCGTGCGGGCCGCGGCGCAGAGGCTGCATTTCCGGGGCGAGATGAAGGGGTTCGCGTACTCTGCCGGGGACGATACCGTCAGATATTCCATGGTGGGTTTGTTCGTTTACTGTGCCGTCGCGGTGGCGTTCATGGCGTGGAGTCTTGTCGTGGGCGTCACGAGCAAGAGCTGGGAGTCGACGCCGGAGCTGTTGGCGCTGGCGATGCGGAGTCCGCCGCCCGGGGACGAGAAGATGCCGCCGAGTATCTTGGAGGATACGAGTGCGCTGCGGGAGAGGTATTGTATCGTTGCGAGCGGGTCGGATGTGCTGCTTCGGCCGATGGATGGGCTGGAGGAGGTGCCGGAGGAGATGAGGGTGAGGCCGAATGTAATGTACAGATGATGGGAGGGAATGCTTGGCTGGCTGCCATTAAATATACAGGCTTCTCTCATCAATACATCCTGCTGTTCAAGGTTGTGCCATATGTTAATACTCTAGTGAACCTCTTGCGCTTATAATAATTCCTCCATCTCCTGGAGGCCGGACGGTATAAGCCCATCAATTTCAAAGGCGCCATTGACTCCTGATGGTCTCATGGTACGTAGCACCGCCGGATTTTCGAGTCAACTTATGGATTTGTATGGTAGTCCTGTTCGGTATGGTCAGAGAGGTGATTTATCGATCTTCGAGTTTGGCCCGTCATCGCCACATCCTGCGATCACTCGTTGGTTTCTGAATGTTCGTCCGCACTCTGGGCGCTATAAAATACTCAATTGGCCAGCCCGTTTTTGAATTACCTTACCGTCATGGTATCATATCGTCGGGCTTCAGTCATGGTTGGTACGTTTGAGGCTCTCAAGGGGGAATTGGCCTCGAGATTAGTGATCTGCCATTTCAAACACAAGTTCCGGTTTAAGCCGCCATCACCACCAAGAAATCTTACTCTTTACTTTCTTTCTCCAGCCCTCTATTCGTGTTCTTCATGAAATATTACTCGGGAGCCTAATAGACCAGCAATATGAGTCGTGGTGATATGAAGAACAGAGCAGCGGCGAATTGTCTCATCAGCCGTTTTGGCTGGCGTATTTATACAGACATACGGAGAGAGAAAGGGCAGTTTCTAGCCGCTTTCTCACATTCGATTCATCGTACTCATATCGTCCAGCGTATTTGGCGCCAAAATTACGCTGCCAACGAAGCAGAGATCACTACATGGGTCAACGGAAACATGACCTCGGCAACTGACATACAGAGAACATGAAGCTTCGCCCAAGATTAGGGGGTCCAGCGTTGTTATTTCCCCTTTGAGAAATAGTGCCTGTCTTTCCTGGGAAAACATCCCGAGGTCGCAAGATCAACTCTCGGTGAGGCCCTCACGAATGATTCGTCTCAGCCCCGTCACCTTGACTACCCGAAACGGCATACATTGGCACAGAGGCGAGGCCCATTCTGCGACCACATACACGTGATGGCGAGACGCTGCAATGCAAGTATGTCGTGCATATTTTCGATATCTCGAGGGCATTTTGGCTCCGCTTCTGGCGGTTTTTGCGGTCTCGGCCGTAGCATTTGTGGCCTCTTTGCCCTCCACGTGATGGGGTGTTGCTGCGATGCAGGTATGTCGTGCATTGTCTTTGAAAGCTGCTTCTTGAGAGTCTCGGTGTAGATGGCAGTCTCACCGAACTTTCCCTTTATATGAGTTTGGAGTTTTGGGAACTTGAAATTTGTTTGATAGAACTTCTGGTGGTGATCTAAATATGCCAACAAGGACGAAAATGAGGCCGGCGAGTCTCTGGCTTGCATCAGCTCGCATAGTCCCGAGGAACTTTTTCTTTTGCGCATCCTTCCCGCCAACACCCGCAGATGCGTAGGCCATTCCTGCATACTTTCTGCAATGCATTTGGAAAAAAAAGAAAGTGAGGCAAGTCTAGGACCGGAAGACTTGGCGTCTGAAATGCATCGCAATTTGACAAACGCGGCACGTCGACCAAAGCAATCCAGATCTCGGGGACTCGTAATACCGGCAATTGTCCAAGATTCCTTACCTTAGGTAAGCCTTGTGTTCCCCTGAGCGGACCACTCCCGTTCGAGACAAGAAAAATGGCGTAGGCGTAGAGACATATGTCTCTCAACGCCTCTAACGTTTCTGGATGAAATGATGTTTTGGCCAAGAAGAATCCTGCGGATTCACACGGTCACACAAAGATGGCTCGAAGAATCGGGCGGGTCAAAGGCTTTTCACCCAAAAGTGTCCTGGTGTCCCAGTTGCACCCCCACAACCCGGCGATCTGTCTAGGTATTTCTCTCTCTCTTTCAATGGAAAATGTGAGCAAAGAGATCTTTGTCTCCCCATTCCAGTTGTCGTGTCTCAGTTCGACTCAAGAGATGCGCTAGTTGCGGGCGAAATTCCGGAAAGCTGGTTCTTGTATCGTATACTTTCCCAGGGGGAATTCCGGGGAGCAGGTACGGTGCAAGGGACTTGTCAAAGTCGCTGTCGACGCCGGTACTTCTATGTCTCCCTACCTTACCTTACCGGTTGAGTGTCTACCCACTGCTTCGCTCTGGATGTCTTGCGTCCCCTGGTCCGCCATGCTCTCGTTATGGAAGCGTCATGAAAATAGTAGTCGTTCCCACCAAGCTTTCCAAAGGAGGCTCAGTCTCTGAGTCTTTCAGAGGCCTAGCCCCCTGTCCCCCCCCCCCCCCCCCCCCCCCCCCCCCCCCCCCCCCCCCCCCCCCCCCCCCCCCCCCCCCCCCCCCCCCCCCCCCCCCCCCCCCCACCCCCCCCCCCCCCCCCCACCCCCCCCCCCCCACCCCACCCCCCACACAGCACCACCCCCCCCCCCCCCCCCCCCCCAGAATCTCGAGGTGCCCCCAAGACTAAGCTCCTCCCCTGTTCCAAGCATGTCCAATTACAACCCCTGCTACCACGGGCGCGGCGCCACTACTCAAGGAACAAAGGTCCACGGACGCGCTGCACCATATTCTTTTTCAGGCGACTTTTTTTTTCCCTAGGGGCACGTCAACCACCCGAAAGTCCACAGACTTCCTTGACATTAGTGCCCGCCGGGCCCAGATCCAATGGAAACCTGAGTTTGATACTTGCATCGAAAGGTACCACCATTACCATTACCACCATAACCACCGATACCAAACCAGACCACTAGGATACTTTTCCTTTATCCACGACGCACTCGCTACCTTACGAAGCTCTGCTGTCCACTTCTATTTCGTGAGGCATCTCTGCTTACTCCTGCAATGAGGCCCTGAACTCATTTCGTCTTTCTTTCCTTCATCCTCATATACGCAATAGGGCGAACTGCGATAAACTGCTGGCCCTCTCCCCCATCCCCCGAAAGCACCCGACCAACGCTCGAGAGACAAAAGCGACGCAGCTCGCCGCCACAAAAAGGGGCAGGCTGACAGCCAGCAACCAACCATGCGCCGTCGTCAATGGACGGTCGTCATTCTACTCGTCTTCCTGTTGATATGCGCATACACAGTATTCACACTTCCCTCCGATCGACGACCGACAGTCCCCATACCAGGCTCCGACAAACCCCCTCCGCCCCCGCAAGATCAACAGACACTCGGTGACGATGCCGCCGCCGCCGCCCCTCCTCCCGACAGACGACCGAAGTCCGCTGGCGGCACCGGGTCACACCCCATGTGGCACCTCATGACAAGCGCCGAGAAGGAGTTCCAGGATACGCTGAAGCGCCAGTCCAAGACGCTCGAGGATGCCGTCAAGGAGTACAAGCGCCGCTACAACATCCCGCCGCCCCCCAACTTTGACAAGTGGTTCGAGTTCGCAAAGGCCAGCGGCGTACAGCTCATTGACGAGTTCGACATGATACACGAGATGCTCACGCCCTTTTGGGGTCTGAAGCCGGCGACGATACGGGAGCGGGCGCGGGAGGCTCTGGGCTTCGATAACAAGCTGATCGGCCTCCTGATCCGGGACCATAAGATCAAGCACATTCAGGGCGGCTCAGACTGGCAGCGCGATGCCACCTCTGGCATGATGAAGAAGTTCATCGAGCACCTGCCCAGCATGGATATCGCCTTCAACATCCACGACGAGCCGCGCGTGGTCGTCCCTCACGAGGACCTCGCACGCCTCGTCAGCCGCGCCAAGGACGTCAACATGCCCAAGGCGAACGCTGCCATCAACCCGGAGAACGCCTTTACGAAGCGCGCCGCCGGCCTTAGCGAAGGTAACATCATCGACGAGTACAAGCGCACCCGCTTCAACGTCTTCGCCCATCAGCCCACCTGGACGCACTCTCGCATGTCCTGCCCACCCGACAGCCCCTCGCGCGGTCTCGAGGATGACGAGCTGTCCGACGACATGAGCAAGTACGGAGTCAGCGAGCTCGGCTTCGTATACAACGTCACCGCCATGTCGGACATCTGCCTCTCGCCTTCCCTGAGCGCGACCTACGGCTTCTTCGATCGCCCCAACGCCTACAACATCGTCCACGACCTCTTCCCCATCTTCTCCCAGTCCAAAATCTCCTCCTACAACGATATCCTCTACCCGTCGCCCTGGTACTGGTATAAGAAGGTCGCCTACGACGAGTCAAAGGATATGCTCTGGGAGCAGAAGCAGGACCGCCTCTACTGGCGCGGTTCCACGACGGGCGGCTTCTCCCGCAACGGCGGCTGGCGCCGCCAGCACCGTCAGCATCTCGTGCAGAAGCTCAACGCCGCCGACCAGGCAAAGATCTTCATCAACCGCGGCGACGAGCAGACCCCCAAGTGGGAGGTGAAGGAGGTGCCCCGCGGCGACTACCGCGAAATCGTCGACGTCTTCTTCTCGCACGTCGGGCAGTGCGACCCGGGCGACTGCGACGCCGAAAAGGAGTTCTTCAAGATCCAGGGCCACGCCGAGCAGCAGGACGCATGGAAGTACAAGTACCTCCTCGACATGGACGGCAACGCCTTTTCGGGACGCTTCTATGCTTTCCTGCAATCACGCTCCCTCGTCTTCAAGCTCGCCATCTTCCGCGAGTGGCACTTTGAGTGGCTTAAGCCCTGGGCGCACTACATCCCCATGAGTCTGCAGGGCGACGACTGGCTCGAGAGCGTGCGCTTCTTTGGCGACGGCGCGCTGGGGCGCAACGAAGCCGAGCGCATGGCTCTCAGCAGTCGCGACTGGGCGAATAAGGTGCTTCGCAAGGAGGATATGGAGGTCTGGTTCTTCCGCCTCCTCTTAGAGTGAGTTTTACCAACCAAAGAAACCACCTATATTTGCTAATTATTTCGACGTAGGTACGGTCGCGTCATTGACGACAATAGAGACAACATCGGCTTCGCTGTCGAAACTATCCCAGAACCGCCGGTGTAGACACCCGCTGCTGCGTTCGTGCCTGCCAGGTGGCCACACATCACCGTTGGCCAGATTCACGTTATTTGCGTCTTCTATGTATTTTTTTTTCTTTTTCCCCATGGGGGAAAAAAAGCACGAAAAAAAAAGGAGTTCTCTGGGTAAACATCTTTACGCTATGAAACGGGAGGGAGAGGAGGAAGGGACGATATCAAAGTCTGTTTTTCGTTGTTGCTTTTTTTTTGCCCGTTCTTAGAGAGTCTGTCTGTTGTTCCCTTATACCACATGAGATTTTGCTTTCTTTGTACCTTTTTCTGACTCATTTCTGCTCGGTCTCCAAAGTATGCTTAACAGGACGATCACCTATGGCAGAAATCATACATGACGGGAACGAGTCGGGGAGAAAGAACCCCGCCGAGCTCGAGCCGCTGTATGAGAAGAGCTACGTATACTTAATTCAAAGTCATGACAACAACGTATTACTTGACACCATCTCTCTGCTTTGTTCTTGATGAAGGTTGGCAAGTCCGTCAATGCGTCGATTGGACGTACTCAATCATGACAATACAACAATCGCGTGAGAGTGAGTTCATCATTGTGACATCCATGAAGTCTAAAATGGCCACCATCGCGGCTGCCCTGTTTTTTTTTTATTCTTCACGTCCAAACGCCTAAGTGGTTCGTGAAAAAGGAACTGATGTTACATCACCGCGCCTCCCCTCTGACTCAATGTGCCACCTCTTCAATCCTCATCTTCCTCATCGGCATCGGCATCGCCATCAGCGTCCCGGTCCGAGGGAGTACCAGGCGCACGAGAAGTCTCTTCAACCGGCTCGGCCTCTTCGACATAGCCAATGGGCTTCTCCTTGTACCGCTTCATGTTCTCGGCCGGGGCCCCCTTGGGATCGGTAATGGAGATCTCCACCTCGTTGACAACCTGCGTCTCGTCGTCCACCTGACTAAGGGTACGAGCGATATTCTTGGCGCGCTGGGGACGAATGGTCGTGCGTTGGATGACCGGATAATAGTACGCCGCCTTGGGCCTGCCGCCCGCGGAGGGCTCGTCGTTGAAGGCGAGAATGACCTCTTCGCTGTACTTTGTGTTGTGGTCCAGCTCAATCTCTTTTGTCGTCTCATACGCACGCAGGCGCGAGAACTGGAAGCACGAGTTGGAGCCGCTCTGGTACGTGTAAAGCGATTCGTCGTCGTGGTCGGGGTTCTCCGGATCGAACTTGGCCCGGAAGTTGTCGCCCGTCGTCTTGGTCTTGGGGAGGAAGAAGCTGTAGTCCATCAGGTTGGCGGGCTTGGGGTTGCGTGCAGGATCGCGCTCGTGGGCCTCAACGGCGGCCTGGAAGGCCTCGTTCTCCTCGGGGCTTCTGTCCAGCGGGCGGAGCAGACCGCTGAGCAGGCGGCTGTCATACTTGTTGGCGCTGGCCACGGGGTTCGTGAGGAGCTTGACGGTGACGTAGGCGCCCGAGTCGGGAAAGGCGTCGTGGTCGGGCAGCAGCGGCAGAGACTGCGTGAGATGGACGTTTGGTTTGCTCGGGTGGCGATGGCGGGTCGGGTTGCTGAGGAAGCGCTCAGCGCTCTCGAAGCTCTTTTCGATCTTGCGTCTGATGGCGGCCGGTGAGTCTTTGTCCGGCTCGGGGGAGCGACGCTTCTCTGCGCGCTTGATCTTGGGGTTGATGAATGCTCCCGCCGCGACGCCAGCCTTTCTGGGTGCTACGGAGGAAATGTATTCTGTTCTTCTCAGGAAGGAGACTGATGCGTCGGCGTTGCTCTTAGCCCGGCCAAGGGTCGACAGTGGTCTCAGGAGGGCTCTATCGTGAGGATGAACGGCAGGTGGATGCGAAGAGGCTTGGATAGCTGTATCGATGTCAGTACGGAGCTCCCCTTTGGTACAACGCGGCTGCGCTTACAGCTCTCGTCTCCGTCAAAGATACCCGGCATGCCTACCAAGTCCAAGGGCATGCCGAGCTCCGCGTCGACCTCGATGTTGAGAGGCTGTTCTCTTGCCAGACGTGATGCAAATCCCGGCGTTGTATACTGCCCGCTAGCCAGGCCAGTGTTTGGGATGTCGAGGAGCTTGGGAGGATTAGGGGGGGGTGGGAGGGCGTTGGAATATCGGATTCTGGCAATGAAGTCCTGATGGATCATGCGCTCGCCGCCGCGAGGCGCCGAGGACGACATCGTGGCCTTTTAAATGCGTGTGCGTTTGGTGGAATCGTTTCGATATCTGAGTCGCAATTGAGGGTTGAATTGAATTGTTGAGGAGGAGAGGATGGCTTCGAGTACTGGCAGCGGGGAGCTGTCGTCGTCGCGGTCGCGTTGACTAGGAAGGTGCAATTGGCCCAGAAAAGTTCCACGAGGCTGGAGTTTGGGGTACTTTACCTGCACACTGTGGTTGCGCCAGCCAAACGCCCGGACCTCGACCTGTAGCCTTATCAGCTCTATCAGACGAAGACACAGCACCCCCCAAAGCTGTCAACCTGGAAGCTTGACGTTAACGGACACGGAAAAAAAAAAAAGAAGACGCCGTGTCGTAGATGAAGAATCAGAGACAGATTTGTCCTCTCTATTACAATACGTAGTATGAGATGAATGTTTTTAAAGCAAAACCGTCACTCATCAACGGGGCAATGGCTCCCGACCGTGCAGGAGGACCTCCTGATGCGCCCCGTGTAGTTGGCCCGTCGCAACCATCCATGCACTCATACCCGTGGCCTCCTTTCTATAGGTACATACAGTTTGCCTTCGCCCATCGTCGCCATCCAGACTTCGTCAAAAATGTGTATTCATCCTCGCGCACTGTCTAATTTTTCTTCCCTTTCACGTGCCTAGACTCTTACACTTGTCCCACCTCGACGGGCGTGACAACGACATTTGTCTCTCGTAAAAACCCGCTGATTCCATCGCGTCGTAAAGTTGCGTGGCCCCCTTTAGGAGCTGTTCTTGGCGTAGTTCTTCTTGCCAAAGGTGAAGGGAACATAGCGGTACTTGATCATGTGCTGGATCTGCTTGCGCACTGCAAAGGAAGGAAGGTCAGCTGTGTGCCAGGGTGAAATGCCAGGGAGACAAGGCGTGGGGGTAGGAAACGTACTCGTCAGGAAGAAGAGGATGAACCAGTACATGACCAGGACGGGCCAGAAGACGGGGACATTGAAGATCTCCCACCAACTGCAGAAGAAGGCGATGGCGATGGCACGGGTGGCCCAGTACCAGAACTTGAACTCGGGGAGGCGGCGAATGAAGGGCTTGAACTCCTCGTCCTGCTTGGTGGGGAGAATGCCGACACCACCGTCCTCCATCTCAGTGTCCATAGCCTCGTTGGAGGGGTCAAACTTGGGTTGCAAGAAGGCCAGGAACAAGTTGAGCAGGTAGATTCCGAGAGCGTAGGCGACAATGTACCAGCCCTGCGCCACGAAGATGCGAGCGAAGAAGCCCAGGAGGCAGACGCCCGTGGCGATCCATCTGTAAAGCACGAAGGGGGTTGACTGATCGAGAAGCGCCTGGTATTGCTGCGATGAGAATTAGCAAGATGTCGCTGGCAGACTCCGGGGGGGATTTATCGTCGTCGTACTCTTTGCAGCTTCGAGGTGTGGGCTGTGACTGACGAGAAGGCAGTCTGTTCCGGCTCGGCAGAGTCCATCTTGGGCGGTATTTGCGCGAATGAACGTTGATGTGGGATACTCGTGCAATAAGCTTGTTCGCGTGGGTTGGCGTGGATATGTAGCCGTTAACGAGGGTGCAAGTCTGGGATGACGATGCTGTGGGAAGAGGCCGCCGCTGCGCTGTCGCGATCTGTCAGGACGAATTTTTGGGTTGACGGGATCTCTGGAGATGGATTCAAGCCACGTAAGGCTTGCAACAAAACTGTCCCTTCCCTTTGAGATTGGCAGCGCGCTGCACCGCGCCTGCTTTTTCGCCCGAATCTTATCCGGCGCAGTGATTGGATTGCGCCCGTCAGTGATTGGATCCCCTGGAAATGGCCCGAACCAGCCCCTGTGGCGCAGCCTGCACCCTGGAACCAGCCAGAGGATCCGTATCTGCCCAGGATCCCGCTGCTACAGGTAATTGCAGTGTTGGAAGATCGAGCCTGTGACGCGGGGGGAGCTGTCACAGTGCGCGGCGAGTGTCTGTGCCTCGCCCGACTGTATCCTCGGCTTTACAGAGCCGATGCTTTCCAGCTATCCTCGAGCTTGGATCAAACGTCAAATGGAGCTCGACCTACCTGTTACATCACAGCTCCATCAACAATTCGTGTCATTTATTTCAGACGACATCTTTGTATCAATCGAGGCCAAGATAAATCATCTCGTGTTATACTATAGCTCACAACATAACATCTCACTCACATTGAGCGTCTTCCCGAGCTCTCATCTGCTTCACCATGAACTCACTCAGATACCTCCGGCCGGTGGCCTCGCGTATGCAGACGCCGACGCTGCCCAGACTCTCACGCGGATTCGCCAGCAAGACATACGAGTTCATTCAGGTCTCTCAGCCCAAGCCTGGTGTTGGTCAAGGTAAATGCTGTTCCAGCCGTAATCAATCATCACTCTACGACGACGACGCTCATCATGATCCACTTTAGTGACGTTGAACCGCCCCAAGGCCTTGAACGCCCTCTGCACTCCCCTCATCCATGAGCTCAACGATGCGCTAAGGGCTTTCAACGCGTCGGACGAAACGTCCGTCATCGTTCTAACAGGCTCCCAAAAGGCCTTTGCAGCCGGTGCCGACATCAAGGAGATGGCTCCTCTCACCTTTTCCGAGGCATACACCAAGTCCTTCATCGAGTCGTGGTCGCTTCTCACCACTGAGGTCAAGAAGCCCATCATCGCCGCCGTTTCCGGTCACGCGCTCGGCGGAGGCTGTGAGCTGTCCATGATGTGCGACATTCTCTATTGCACCGAGACTGCCAACTTTGGCCAGCCCGAGATCAAGCTCGGCACGATCCCGGGTGCCGGCGGCAGCCAGAGACTCACCCGGGCTATCGGAAAGTCCAAGGCCATGGAGTTGATCCTGACGGGCAAGTCCTTCAGCGGTGCCGATGCCGAGAAGTGGGGTCTTGCGGCCAAGGCATTCCCTTCGTACGAGGTTCTCATGGAGGAGACGCTGAAAACGGCAGAGACCATCGCCGGCTACTCGAGGGTGTCCATCAACGCGTGCAAGGAAGTTGTGAACAAGAGCCAGGATCTGCCTCTGAGGGATGGTGTCGAATTCGAGCGGAGAGTATTCCACAGCTTGTTCGGCAGCAACGACCAAAAGATTGGCATGAAGGCATTCGCAGAGAAGAAAAAGGCAGAGTGGACTCACTCTTGAAAAGCTTCATGCTTGTGAAAAGACTAGTTGTATGCGAAATAGCCGAGTCTGGCAAAGACATGATGTTGTGCAACCACGATCTTGTGCAAATGAGCGCGTGCGTGTGTTTGGGGAAATCCGTCAAATTGCTCGGCATGAATAAGACCATGTAAGAGCACACAGTCAGCCCAGCACCACCTTTTTGCTTGGCCATGTTGCTTTGCAGGAAAAAGGATGATGTTACTTTTCGGGGTCTCTCTCGTACAGCACTCGCTTGCATGCATGATGACTTTAGTCCCGAGATTCTTCGCCTGCCTTGGCCAATGCCTAGAAAACCACATAAACCACAGTGTCTTCAACCCTTACGAGCAGCTCATATGCCTCGCCGAGAATACGCAGTTTAAACCTTTAGTCTCAAGAAGTCCGGAGAGTCGGTGGGCGTTGAGTTCGTATTACTTGGAGCCTACAGGGGGCTAGCCCGTCCCAAAAAGTAGCGGAGGGGTTGCAATGATCTCAGCTTATTGGCTCCGCGTGGGAGTTGGGATGCTTTTTGAAGCTAAGGGCAGGGGTAGGGGTCGGCGGCGGGCGGGAACCAACGTGGGGTTGACACCCAACTTGGGGCGGCCAGCGGGCAGCCGGAGCCTGTAGGCCACTGGACCCGTCCCTTAGCATCCAATCCATTTGACGGGGTCACCTCACAGGGCGGTCTCTGACCATTTCTGACCCCGTACACACCTTTTCCCCTTCATGAACCCGTAAGCCTTTGAGCCTGTGAGGTGCTTCTGCTGCAGCGGCCACGGCGCGCCCAGCTTTCGGCCCCGCCACCCACCTCACCTAAGGCTCGCCTGACAGCCAGTCTTAAACCGACATGTTCCCCTCGCGATTCCGCTGGCCAAATCTCCTCATGACATTGTCTTTGTGTCCGGCAATCCAGGGATCGCGCGGAGCGATAGTTCCTGCATGGATTCCTCAAAGCCCGCACTCGACCTGGAGAGGGAGTTGACGTGCTCTGTAAGTGTCGTCTGATCCAATGCTCTGTAGCGTCGCCCTAGGAGAGGGGCACCTTTTTTCAAAACCCCCATTGGATTCTGCAGGACTCTAGAGATTATATGTGCGCTGACCGACTTTTCTTCTTGCCTTCTAGATATGCACCGAGCTCCTTTACCAGCCTCTGACTCTGCTCGATTGTCTACACACCTATTGCGGTGCCTGCTTGAAGGACTGGTTTTCTTTCCAAGCGCAGCAGGCCGAAAACTCACCGACCCCGCCCGCACCAGGGACAAACATCTTCACCTGCCCGTCATGTCGTGCGCAGGTTCGCGATACGAGGCACAATGCCACCGTCGCCACTCTCCTCGATATGTTTGTGGCTGCGAACCCGGACAGGAGGAGATCTGAATCCGACGTGGCGGAAATGGTGAAGAAGTACAAGCCAGGTGATCAGGTGCTGCCAGAAGTTAAGATTCCCGAGAGAACCCCGGAAGAGAGGCGCGCAGACGACGAAGAAAGGAGGTTACTGGAAGATGTGCGGGAGATGAGCCTCAGAGACGCCGGAGTAGACTCTTCCTCGGGACATCGACATCGACGGCGTAGAGAGGACAGCAGCTCTGCCGATGGACGAACCAGACGGAGCCGGGACCACAGTCGGGACAGCCGCCACACCCACAGACATGAGGGCAGTCGGAGACCGCGAGACGACGAAGGGAGGCCTACTGGGGACCAGCTGCAGCCGGATTCGAGGTCGGGCGAGCAAAGGAGACGGCGAAGGAGTGAGTCGAGACAGCGTGCCCAGGAGTCATCCGACATGAGGCGTCGGCAAATCGAGCACCAGTCGTCACTCAGATCACTCATAAGCTCGAGTGATTTGAGCGAGCGCGACGTGCAGAAGGAGATTGAGGATTTTGCTAGACAAATCCAGGAAGAGGGATTGTTGGATGGGCTCGATCTGGACAACATCGACCTGAGCCGGAACGATGAGCTGAGTCGGAAGATTACAGAAGCTTACAGACGACGGCAACGGGAGCGGGAGCGAGAACGAGAGCGCACCAGGGCCGAAGGAACGAGAAGAAGGGACACCAGTGGCCAGTCCAGGCACTCTCCAGATCGTGTGCAGGAGATCAGGTCAAGTGCATCAGACACAAGCAGGCCCAGTAGCAGGCAACGACCGCACTCAAGGTCAACTAGTGCAACTGGGTTTCCCGACGATCGCAGCCGGCCGCCACTCTCACAGAGCGCCCTGCATCTTGAAGTTCGACCAGAGGAGAGGCGGCGACGGAGGCGAACCTCGAGTGGCGGTCGCAGCGCGACGACACCCCTCCCAGCAACGCAGTCCGAGACCCGCGTCGCCACTCGATCGCAGACCGATCTGTCGTCACGAACACATTTTGGTGAAGCAGTCGCCCCGAGAACCGTCTTCACCGAGGCGAGAAGCTCGAGCACGCCATCAGTACCTACCACGACGCAGTCGCCGACGACCACCACTTCGCCAGCACCGCGCGAGCTGACCTTTGCCAACCGCATGACGAATTCTTCTGCGTTGGTGTCTTCCAACTTTGCCGCGTCTCCGCCCATAGAGCCGTTGTCGCCTCGGATGCAACGGCCAAACCGGCCGGCAGACTTGTCCATCATCAGCCAAGCAACTTCAGGCCCTGTCGGGCTAGGCTTGGGTTTGGGGATAGGGAGTCCGACCACCCCCGGCCATCAACGAACACGCTCGCAACTGTACCCGGAGCCCTCGATTACGTGTTCCCGCTGCGCAAAGCAGCATATCGAGTACGAGCTACACTACAACTGCGGCATCTGCGCCAGCGGAAATTGGAACATCTGCATCGACTGCTACAGGTCCGGCAAAGGCTGCTTGCACTGGTTTGGCTTCGGGTACGGAGCGTGGGCCAAGTGGGAAAAGGCTCGGCACACGGCACACGAGGACATACCCAGACCTCACATGCTGACGGCGAATCGTTACCTCCAGCCAAAGATCATCCCGGGTGGAGCGGAAGGTAGGCGAACTCTCACGACCGACGATCCGATGAAGCGGTTGGAAAGCGGCAACTTCTGTGCTCGATGCCAGGCCTGGGCGAACGAGTGCTTCTGGCGATGCGACTTTTGCAACTTTGGCGACTGGGGGTTTTGCAATAATTGCGTGAACCAGGGACGATCGTGCACACATCCGCTTCTGCCTCTGACGTACCAGCCTCAGCCATCACACACGCCACCTGCCAGTCCCAGGTCGCCTCAGCCGCCTCACGCGGCCGCTGTGCTGACGGGACCTAACATTCACAATATTGGCCCCTTTAAGCCCCTGACGTTCACGACGCGCTGTGACGTCTGCCAGGACCCTATCTCTCCCAACCACAGCCGATACCACTGCTTCACTTGTACCAGCTCAATCGAGCCGGACACGCAACCTGGCGACTACGATGTATGCACAAATTGTTACGCCAATCTTGAAGCGCGTGATCAAATCAGTCCCGAGAACGGGCACGCGGGCTGGCGCCGGTGTCTCAACGGCCATCGCATGATCGTGGTCGGCTTCCGCGACGGGCCGGGCGGGCAGCTGCGGCACATACTATCCGACCTCGTGGGCGGCCGCAATCTCCGCATCACGCAGTCGGATGGCACCGACGACCAGGCCCCGCAGAAGTGGTGGTGGCACGAGGGCGGGCAGACGAGGGAGCGCTTCGTCACCAGGGACGTTGCGGCGGACGCCCCGACAGGCGAGGGTCTCGCGCAGGGGTTCCCCGCGGACGGCGGCGTCGGGATGAGGGCGACAGCGACGTGGGCGTGGTATCCCAAGGCCGAGGACGAGCTGTTGTTCCCCAAGGGGGCCGAGATCCGGGAAATTGAGGACGTGAACGGGGACTGGTTCTTTGGGGTGTACATGGGCGCGAAGGGACTGTTCCCATCGCCGTACGTAAGGCGGCTTGATGATCATGCAGGATAGTAATTGGTCGGTGGTCATTGGGGGGAGCCTGAATAGTAAATGCCGTGATGAATGCATCGGCGACTTGGGCGAGCACGTATCCCCGTCTCGGATACTCTCCCATTAATAGGTGAAATGGATAATTCTTGGTTCATTGAGGATCGCTTCGTGAAACTTCTGTTTACCACGATGCTTTCGAACCGGATCTCGATGTCACAGTCACAATCAACAATCTTGAGAAACAAGGAGAAGGAATTGAGTCAATCCGGCTCGGCCGTCGTAGTCACCGACTGCCGGCCCCCGGCCCCGTCACCCGCGCGCCCCACACTGACGGCCGCTAGCGGCTCTGACGTGATTTCTAAAGCTGAACCCAATTGAAGAAAAGCCCCCCACTACGGATGCATGCTTGCAAGCTTAGAAAGCCGAATGCCGGAGACCCGTTTCCTCAGCACTTGGACTCAGATTCCCCAAGCTCTCTTCCTACCACACACCCGCAACACGGCCAACTGGTTTAGCTGAACACTTGAGCCCTGTCTTGAGGTAGCTCCCGCAATTAGAACGCCCAACATGAGCCGCATCGCCGTCCGTCGCTTTGCGACAACGGCCGTCCGCGCCATTGACCCGCCGACGGCTTACTCCCTCAACCTCTCCCGCGCGCAAGGCGTCGTCAAGGGCCTCACCGGCGGTATGTTCCCCCACACAGTCAATTCAGACCTTGCACGAGGGAAAGGGATGGATCGAACCCCCATCTGTAGCAAAATCCACTGACACCGAACCACCCCCTCAGCAATCGGCAACACCCCTCTCATCCGCCTCAACCGCCTCTCCGCCGAAACAGGCTGCGAAGTCCTCGGCAAAGCGGAATTCATGAACCCAGGCGGCTCCGTCAAGGATCGCGCCGCCCTCTACGTCGTCAAAGACGCCGAGGAGCGCGGCCTCCTGAAGCCAGGCGGCACCGTCGTCGAGGGCACCGCGGGGAACACGGGCATCGGCCTCGCCCACGTCTGCCGCTCCCGCGGCTACAAGCTCGTCATCTACATGCCAAACACCCAGTCCCAGGGCAAGATCGACCTCCTGCGGCTGCTCGGCGCGGAGGTCTACCCCGTCCCCGCCGTGGCGTTCGAGAACCCGGACAACTACAACCACCAGGCGCGCCGCCACGCCGAGAAGCTCGACAACGCCGTGTGGACGAACCAGTTCGACAACACGGCCAACCGCCGCGCGCACATCGAGACCACCGGCCCCGAGATCTGGGAGCAGACGGGGGGGAAGATCGACGCCTTCACCTGCGCGACGGGCACCGCCGGGACCCTGGCCGGCACGACGCGCTACCTCAAAGACGTCTCCGACGGCCGCGTGAAATCCTTCCTCGCCGACCCCCCCGGCAGCGTGCTGCACTCGTACGTCTCCTCGGGAGGGCAGCTCGTCGAGCGGAGCGGGTCCAGCATCACCGAGGGCATCGGCCAGGGCCGCATCACGGACAACCTGCAGCCCGACATTGGCCTCGTCGACGGGTCGCTGACGATCGCCGACGAGAAGAGCATCGAGATGGTGTACCGCTGCCTCGACGAGGAAGGGCTGTACCTCGGCGCCAGCTCGGCGCTCAACGTCGTCGCCGCCAAGGAGGTGGCGGAGAAGCTCGGCGAGGGGAACACCGTTGTGACGATCCTGTGCGATGGCGCGTATCGGTATGCGGAGCGGCTGTTCTCGCGCAAGTGGCTTGAGGAGAAGAAGCTTTTGGGGGCGATACCGAAGCATTTGGAAAAGTACATTGTTTTGCCTTAAGCAGTTTACTGGTCGTGGTTGTAGAGCGGACCTTTGTCTTTGGTCGTTGGTTGTGTGCGTATTGTGTTGTATACATAGATAATTTTACATATCAGCTGTACATAGCCCCTTTTTTGGAGCCTCTCTGATTCTTCCCCCCATCTCTTCGCTTTTCGTCACCCCCTTTTCTATCCTTTTCCTCATGCCTTGCTATTATCACACGTCATTCCTGCCCTCTCCCAAGCCATCGCTTCATCCTACACACCATGTGCTCACTCGGATCCAAAGAGCGCATTGTACGTCTTGAGCCCACGCTCGGCAGGGAACGTCTGGTTCTCAGCAACATCCTTCACCTCGGGCCCCAACGCCGCCGCAATGGCATTCAGCCGGTCCGCGATCGGCTTCTCCACCACGCGCGCGGCCAGGAACAGGCCGTGCAGGATCGGGCTCGCGTACGAGAGGTACTGCGTCCGGCTGTGCACGAGGTACGCCACGCCGTCGACGCGGTCGGCGTACGCCTCGGCCGGGTGGAGCTGCAGCAGGCCCTTGCCGGCGGGCCACCGCTCGACGAGCTTCCTGGCCAGGCGGCCGACCTTGCCGTCCACGTCCTTGCTGTCGTTGTGCTTGACGGCCAGCACCGCCGACAGGTGCAGCGCGGCGCCGATGATCTGCGGGTCGTTGTAGAGGGCGAAGCGCTCCTGCTCGGGAGTCGCGGCGCCCTCTTGAGCGAGCTGCCTCTTTCTGAGCTTGCGGGCGTTGGGCGCGTGGCCCTTGTCCTCGAGCATCTCGAGCACGATCTCGGCCCACCGCAGTGCCTGCTTCGTCTTCTCCTGGTCCCACTCGCTCTCGACGGCGCGCATCTGCACGAAATGCAGCACTTCGTTGACCTTTTCCGAGTTGTCGAGCTTCATCCCCGTCTTGCGGACCTGTCTCGCCGCCTCGATGATGGTGTAGATCTGGCCCTGCTGGCCGGCGATGCGAATCATCTTGGCAAAATCCGTCTGGCTGTAGTGGCGCCCCGCGGTGCGCATGCCCGAGAGCAGGCGGCCAAAGTTGTTCCAGTCCTGCGGGGTCTCCATGGCGCGGAGAGCCTTCCAGGTGATGTCGCGCGAAGGGGGGAGGGCCTCCTCGTTGATGTGGTTGAAGCGGTGCTCGAGACCGTCGATCTCGAGGTACACAGGGTCATTTTTGAGGCGGTGCTTGAGCTTCTCGGAGAAGACGCGCTTGCGCTGGTGGATGGGGAGGTGGTAGGGGAGGATGATGTTCGTCTGGATCTCCTCGAGGATCGGGCCGAGGCCGGGCGTCGTGGTCTTGTCGAAGAGAACTTGGGGGTCTGTGGAAGAACGGCAAGCTGTCAGCGAGACTTTCTTCATAGGATCAATGCGAGATATACATCACGAGACGACGTACTTTGACGGGCAGGCGTCTGACCAAAGGACCGCTGCTGCTGCTGCTGTGCCATGCACGCCGGCTGATCCCACACCGACGCCTTTGCGCCCCTAAGGGCCCTTCCCATTAATATCCTTGACATGATGGGCGATTTGGGTTGTGTATAAGCTCGTCAGAGGCTTCCTATCCGTCGTCGGCGAAAAGGGAGCTACTCGGGATGGCCTGCAGGGTAGCCACCCAAAATTTTGGATCGAACGAGTCTCCCGGCCCGGCGGCTCCGCATCATTGATGCACCGAGCCAATCACAGCCCGCAATTCGCACCTCGAGCCTCTTGAACTTTTTGAACCCTTTAACCAAGCTCTGCCTGTCGTCGCTCGATCAGACGTAGTTGCATCGTCTCGTCCCGTCCCCACGACAAGACACCATCACCACAATGAACGCCACAAGTCTCTTGCGGCCGATGGGCTGCCTGAAGACGGCCCTCCGCCAGACGCGGCACCAGAGGCTCCTCGCCCGGTCCATGGCCACCGCCGCCGCCCCCGAGCCGCCATCATCTACACCCTCACCGGCGACGCCCTCAGTGAAGCCGTCCTACTGTACGGCGAACATCACCCAACTGCCACACGAGCCCCAAGCAAGCTGACAAACCACATCACAGACGGCCCCCGCAACAAGCCAACCTTCGCAGTCTACCCTCCCCTCCCCTCAATCCGCCAAACAACCCACAAGAACCCTCTCCCCTCCCTCGACGCCGCCCAACGCACAACCCTCGACCCGACCGGCGCCCGCACCCGCCTCTTCGACCCAGCCCGCCCCGACGCCGCAAAAGTAGGTGACGTCCTCATGGTGACCACAAAATCGGGCGAGCCCTTCTCCGGAGTATGCATGTCCATCCGCCGCCGCGGCGTCGACACGGGCATCCTCCTCCGCGGCCAGCTCATGAAGGTCGGCGTCGAGATGTGGTACAAAATCTACTCCCCGACCGTCATCGGCATCGACATCGTCTGGCGTCGTCCCAAGCGCGCGCGCCGCGCCCGCCTGACGTACCTGCGCAAGCCCAAGCACGACATGGGCAACGTCGATCACCTCGTCTTTGCTTGGAAGAAGGAGAGGTACGGCACGCGCAGCAAGGGCAGGGCCGGTTCGAGGTTTTAAAAGAGATTGGGGAAGGATGCAAGAAATAGGCGGGATGGGACGGTCTATCTCTTCTTAGGGGCTTTGTCTACAAGATGAAGACGAGATACCGATTGGAGAGGACCCGTTTGCGTGAAGGAGTAAGGCTTGTACGTTGGTGGAATGTACGATTAGGGAAAAAAACGGGCGAGCTGTACAACATTGGCCTGTGTAGAGTCGTGTACATGAGCAAAATCACATAAAATATACTAGAGGCCGTGATGGCTAGTAGAGAATGATATCGAGTGACATGGTGACTGAAAAAGGGGCGGACGACCAGGTCACGACGACAAATACATTCAACAACAATGTCTCTTGGGTCGGTCATGTCGAGGCCTGAGTTAGAGCAGATACTCAGCAGCATCATCACAGAGTCACATCAAGGATTGAACGCGCATAGGTGTTCATCAATCGTCATAAGTGTACTGTACAGTATACTAAGAATGTACAGTGAGAACAAACGCCAAAATCAAAAGTCTGTCCGCGGCCTGAGCCATCTAGTCCGCCTTGGTTTTATAGAAACGACTGGATTCCGCGCCAATAAAAAAAATGTGCCCACCCTGATTACTCCATAGTACAAACTCCTTGCAATGTATGCTCCTTTTTCCTTTTCTCACAAAACAGGTCAAATCGCGGGTCTTGCGGGTGTAGTGACTACTCTCCGCGGAGGCGCTGTGATCACGTCGCTGTCGGTATCCGTAGTCTCGTCATCGACGGGCTCCGTGTTGCGTCTCCTCATATCCTCAGCCATCGGCGGCCGTTCGTCGACACCAAATGATCTGCTGCGTCTGGAGAGATTGGTGAGGCTGTCTTCGTGTGGAATCACGGGGCCAGGGTGAAGGAATTGAGTAAAGATGCCTTGACCCCTGTTCGTGCTCATTCTTCTCGACCTCAGGTTTGACCTCGTGGCGCTGAGTGCAGTTCCCGTCGATGCGGCAGTAGCAGACCGGACCAGAACTGGCTGCGCCTCGGCGGCTTCCTTCTCGAACCGAGATTCGCTTGGCAAAAGAACAGC